>NC_073302.1:83544046-84144046 GCF_027595985.1 Sorex araneus | reverse complement strand
CCCTGAAAGAGCCCCCAATACACCATTGGGCTACATTAGCACACAACAGAGATGAATGGAAGCATTACTGGCGTCCGCTTGAGCAAATCGATGAACAACAGGATGACAGTGACAGTGACAATGCCCAAGTCAATCAACTTAATAAATGGCTGAGTAAATAGCAGTACTCCTACATGAAAAAAATTTATTAAAGACATTAATATCAGACCTAAATCCATAAGATACTTGGAGAAAAACGTAGGCAGAACTTTCCATGACATTGAAGGCATCTTTAAGGATGAAAACCACTGACCAAGCAAGTGGAAACAAACACAAATGGAACTACATTAAACTAAGAAGCTTATGCACTTCAAATAAAACTGTGACTAAAAAACAGAAAGAGGCCACTGAATGGGAAAAATTATTCACCCAATAGCCACCAGTAAGGGGTTAAAATCCAGGATATACAAGATATTAGTAGAACTGAACAAGAATAAAACCTCCAAACCATCCAAAAATGGGGAGAACAAATGAACAGAAGCTTCCTCAAAAAAGAAATTCAAATGGCCAAAGGCACATGAAAATAAAGCGCTCTAAATCACTAATCATCAGGAAGATACAAATCAAAACAACAATGAGGTATCATCTTACACCACAGAGACTTGCACACATCAAAAGGAACAAAAACAAAACAGTGCTAGAGCAGATGTGGGAAGAAAGGGACTCTTTCATTGTTGGTGGGAATGTGGACTGTCCCATCCTTTCTGGAAAACAATATATACATTCTTAAAAAACTAGAAATTTAGCTTCCACATGACCCAACAATATCACTTCTGGGAATATATAACAGGATGAAAATAAAAGTAAAAATATCTGCTCATTGCAGCACTGTTCACAAAAGCCAGAATCTGGAAACAATCCGAGTGCCTGAGAACAGATGACTGGTTAAAGAAACTATGGCACATCAACACAACGGAATACTATGGAGCCATTAGGAAAAATGAAGTCATGACATTTGCTTATAAGTGGATGAACATGGAGTATCACGCTAAGTGAAATGAGTTAGAAAGAGAAGGACAGGCATAGAATGACTGCACTTATTTGTGGAACATAAAATAACATAGTATGAGACTAACACCCAAGGACAGTAGAGACAAGGGCCAGGAGGATTGGTCTGTGGTTGGAAACCTACCTCAGAGCTGGAGGAGAAGGCCGTTGGGATAGAGAAGGGACCCCTAAGTCAATGATGGTTGTAGGGATCGCCTGGATGGGAGATGTGTGCTGAAAGCAGACAAAGAACTGAACATGATGGCCTTTCACTATTTGTATTGCAAACCATAATGTCGAAAAGTAGAGAGAGTAAAAAGGAAAGTGACTGCCATAGAGGCAAGGGGTGGGGTGGGGTGAGAATTGTGGGAGAGCTACTGAGGACACACTGGTGGGAAAGATACACTGGTGGAGGAATGGGTGTTTGGGTGGTGGGAAAGATACACTGGTGGAGGAATAGGTGTTTGATCATTGTATGACTAAAATTCAATCATGAAAGCTTTGTAACTGTATCTCAAGGTGATTCAATAAACAATAGTAAATACAATGGAAAGCCTTCTGAAGTTTTCAAGGAAAATTAAAGGATAATCAGATTTGTTTTCTTATTTATTAATTTTATTTTTGCTTTTTGGGTCACACCCAATGATGCTCAAGGGCTATTCCTGGCTCTGCACTCATAAATTACTCCTGGCAGTGCTAGGGAGACCACATGGGAGGTCAGGGATTGAACCTGGGTCGGCTGCACACAAGGCAAACCCTGCCAGTTATACTATCCTCCTTTTATATTTTTGAAGAATTCTTTTGCTTTTATGTATTGACAATCTATAAAGTAACAAAAGAATAATTGACTGAGACCATTGGCACAGAGCATGCCAGAGACTTTACATAAAAATGGTGCAGCAGATGGACCCTAAGAAAAAACAAATGGGGCGAAGCACATGATTTGCATGCAGGAGCACTGGGTCTTAACCCCATACCAGATGGTCCCCTGAACACCCTGAGCATTAAGCTAGAAGTAGCTCCTGAATACCACTGGGTGTGACCCCAAAACAAAGGATAATAGCAATAAGGGCTGCTATATGAATACATTTATGATAAAGACAATAGATTTGGCAATCAAATGGGTTGAATTAAGAATGTGGGCAAAGAAGTAAAAAGCACTTTCGGACCAGAGAGATTAAAAAAAACCTTTTGTTTATGTCATGAGTATTTGAATAAACACAAAGTCTATTGATCAATATAGGGAATACTGAGACATCGAACAAATACTACTGAAATTTATATGGAATCATGAAGCTCTCCCAAATAGCCAAAGAAATTATGAGAAAAGAGAAGCATGAACATTGCAGGTCCTAACTTGAAACTATATTATAAGCCTATAGTAATCAAAACTGTATGATACTGGAATAAAGGCAGACTTTCAGACCAAAAGAATAGAACTGACAGCCCAGAAGTGTATGGGCAGTAATTTAGAACAAAGAAGCTCATTGCATTAAGTGGAAGAAGAAAACTTCTTCAAGAAATAATACTGGTAAATCTGGTTAGTCACATGCAATAGAGAAAAAGAGAAATTCAACCCTTGTCTTATACTATGCATAGAACTTAATTCATAATGGACTTAAGTCCTTAATATTAGACCTGAGTCCACAAAATACATCAAGGAAAATGTAGGCATCCCTCTTCATGATATTTAATTCAGAGGTGTCCTCAAATCTATTGATTAAAATAACAAAATTTTCCTCCACAGCTGAAAACCTCCAGAACTCAACCGCAACCATGTTCAAGCCTCGGACGAGTCTCACCCAAGAGAGAACCTGTAGAAAAATCCAGGTATGCGGGACCCATGACTGAAAGCTCCACACTGGCTCAGAGTGGGACTGAGCCTCCTCTCCCCAGCTCCCAAGTTTTCCAGTAGCTTGGCAGTCACACCCACAAACTGCCCCCAGTGTCATATAATCTCATCAACATCCAGGAAGAGTGACATAGGCCTTACCCATGAGTGAATCTGCTTTATAATCATATTCTAAGTTTCATAATTCCTGGAGTGACCTCTCATACTCCACTGATGTACCAAAAGTAGTACACACTTGTTTGGGTTTGACATACATGCTTGTAATCTTCTATACGAGGCTTAAATGGCTCCAGGATGAAATACAACAAACTTCACACATTTTTCTCTTTTGATGGTGGAAAGGTACATGGTGGTTGGCTTGGTGTTTGAATATTAAATGTAATGGATTATTGTGAACAACTTTATAAAATAGAATTAAAATTTAAAAAATATTTTTGGCAGAAATCTTGCCAATGAGATTGGACCAGACTTGTGGTTCAAAAGTAAAGTCTTGTATTCATGAGGCCTCATACAAGCAGAAAATAAAGAAAATGAAGAAAAAAATACAAATAGAATTTCATCAAAACTAAATGTGTCTGCTTTTTGAAAGAAACAATAGCTAGAATAAAACACACATCTGGTGCAGAGAGCTAGAACAGAAAGAGATTAAGGTTCTTCTCTTTCATCCCAGTTCAAATCCTTGACACATGTATTCCGCTGAGCAATGTCAAGGGTTACTCTGGTGCAAAAAACACAAATAGTATCTGAGCATCACTGGGTGTGGCCTCCAAATAAAATATACCATAGAGCAGGTAACTTGGACGATAGAAATTAATTTTCTCAGAGTACTAGAAGCTGGAATCTAGCTTCAAATGAGATTTTTTTTAAGCCTTTAAAGTATAGGACTAGAAAACTAGTACTAAGTTGAAGGTGCTTGCCAGCAGGCAGCTGCTGCTGCTACAACGGGGTCCAAATCCTGGCATGTTACATGGTTCCCCCAAGCACCACCAGGAGGATTCATAAGTTCAGAGCCAGGTGAGGTCACAGTGCACTTTCAAGTGTGATTCAAAACCAATAGCAATAACAATAATAATAATTAATAAAATATTAAAAATAAAGTAAAAGGATACATATTAAATATGGAAATTACTTGACAAAGGGCTAAAAATTCAAGATCTATAAAGTACTCCTAAACTAAAAAACTTTTTAAATGTCATCAAAAAAATGGAAGAGGAGCTGAACTCAAATAAGACATACAGGTATTCAAGATATGAAAAAGTGTTAATCATTATGTAATTAGCAGGGCATTGCAAATCAAAATGACAATGAGACATAACTTAGAATAACCTACATCAAAGAAGCCCAGAAAGAACCAGTGGTGGCAGAAATAGAGAGTAAAGCCTCAGTTAATATTGGTGGGGTTGTCTTCAGGATCAGCTCCTATGGAAAACAGTTTGAAGACTTCTCAAAAAAATTAAGACAAATTTTCATGTGACCCAGAAATTCTATTCCTAGATATAGATACAATAATAATGTAAATCTCTGCCTATTGAAGTACTATTACAATTACTAAAATATGAAAGTAATTTAAATGCCCAACAACATATGAGTAAATAAATTGTATATAAATGTATACACACATACACACACAATAGAATGCTACTCAGTTATGAGAAAAGATGAAATCTTACATTTCCTGTAACTTGAATGGAACCAGAACATACCATATTAAATGAAGTGAGTCATACAGAGAAAACAAATATCGGATTATCTCATTCATATGTAGAGAACAAAGAAACAAATCAAGGAAATAGAAAAGACCCTAAGACTATGCTAACAGAATTTTCTGCTATAGGGAATGGAGGGGGTGGTGTAGAGAAAGGACTTAGGGATAGTGGTGGAGAAATATTGGCACTCTGATGGTATCTGGTGGCAGGCGTGGTTTCATAACATTGTATACTTAAGACAGTAATATTAATACTGTGATAATTATGGTGGCTTAATTAAAAAAATTGAAACATGTAGAGAATAAGTGTGTATGTATCCTCTCTTGATCAGTAATTGGGAATCAGAAAATGTAGAGAAAATTATTGTTTGTTTGTTTGTTTGTGGGTTTTTTTGGCTTTTTGGGTGATACGTGATACCCGGCAATGCTCAGGGGTTACTCCTGGTTCTTCACTCAGGAATTACTCTTGGAAGTGCTTAGGGGACCACATGGCATCCCAGAGATTGAGCCCCAGTCAGCTGCATGCAAGGCAAATGCTCTACCCTCTGTACTCTTGCTCCAGTCTCGAAAGTCATTGATTGTTGAAGTCAAATTTGGTAAGATTAAATTCGCAAGTAAAGAGCATAATATGGGAGGGCGGGGTAAAGAAATAGGGACAACTTGGGTCAAAGGGGTTGAAGTAAATAAATTGTTTACACACATACGCACACAGTAGAATGCTACTCAGGGATTAAGATTCTTTTCTTGCATCCCATCGAACCCTGATCTACTGACTCCCAACTAAATCTCCCAAGAGATGCATGCTTTCAGTTTTATGTGGTCTTTCTTTCAAGATACTAGGTTCTCCTGCATCACCACAATGTATGTTGTCAAGTTTTCTACATTAGAGAAATTATGGTGCCTATCATGCCCAGAAAGTATTCTCCTTGCCCTGTGAAAACTATATTAGTGATTATGACTCATATCATATTAATGTGTTCCACACTTTTTAAGAAGTTATGATTTATTTTTCGAAAGGAACAGCCCAGCAGGAAAGTTGGCATAAGAGTTAGAAGATGATGGAAGATATCTCACCTGGAGACACAAATTTGAGAATCTCAGTCTTATTAGTGGTACTATAAAAGGTGTGATCTATATGTAATAGCCTCTAATTGTATATAGGAAAAAAGTAAAGAAATGAAAGAATTGAACCCCTGGATACACAACATGAAAGGAAGCTCATATGTGAGAAAAAAATGGATAGCCAACCTAAAGACAATGTTATCCATGGAACGCAAATGAAAGAAGTATTTCAAGGAGAGAAGAATCAACTGTGTCCAGTACTATATGGGAATAATAAAATGAAGAATGAAAATGAGCTGTATATTATGACAATGAAAACAATGAAAAGTTTGGTGAGTTTATCCAGGAGCATTAGTGTAGAGAAATAAGGAATAGACTGGAAATCAAAGTAACAATAATGATCAGAGATGGTAGGTCAACGTAATTCTCTTAAGTGTTTGTTCCCAACATAAAGCAAAAGTATGATTCCTATTATCTTTGTTTCTCTCTGTGTCTGTCTATCTGTCTCTCCACCCCAGCCCCCACCCCACCTCTGGTCTCCCTATACAGGCTTATACCCTCTAATATTAGAAGCTAATTCAATTTTTAGGGACATTAACTACTTTGTGGCATATTTCACTTTAATGTAAAACTTAAACAATTTGGAATAAGTTCTTAATTATAAGCATCAGACAAGTCTTGTGGCAACTAGAAAATATAGTTTATTTCGAGGATAATGTTCCCACTAAATTGCTGCTCCCTTCAGTATATCAGGAAGATGACCCCAAAGACCTCAGTGTCATTACTCTGTTGACTTTGTTAATACGAGTAAACACAATCTCTTTGATAGACAGAAACCATCAAAGAGGGGTGGGGGGTGCTGACTGAATGCTGGAGTACATTTAAACCTGCCTAGACGAGGAAGTAATTTAGTCGGTCATCTGTGTCCAACAGTAAACAAATTATAAAAGAGTAAATAACTGAACTGTTCCCATTCTTACCAAATTGGTTGTGTAACACACTTTAGTTTACTTAGGATTTGAGAGATCACCCAAGGGTACACACATCAGCCTTCTGCCTTGAAGACCAAAGAAGAAAGCACACAATTCATCACTTTACCAAGAGGGATAAGTACTGTTTCAATTAATGTCCTATGCTCTAATGAAGACAGTAGCCATTAGTTAACAAAACAAACCATTAGGATGGAGTAGAAATGGCATTATATTTCAGATAGGTTGGATATTAGCCACAACCTACGAATCCTGAAGAAAAGGTAAATGCAAAATGTGCTCTGGGACAGAAAGTTCTTCTGTTAAAAGAAATTGTTTAGCTCTATGTTTAAAAGAATTAATTTTAATCTATCAGCAAGGCTTATCTCAAAAGCATAATGTTGCAGAGTGGGAAAATGAGTAAAAAGATTGATGTAACTTTATAAAATATATAAACTGGCACAGCCACCACCACTCAGTCACTGGCCCTGATATACTGACTCCCAAGTAATTCTCCCAGGAGATGCATGCCAAGCAGCTAAAATTCATGCAAACATGTTCCAACACTACTGAAAACTCTGAGGAACCTTATGGAGGCAGGTGGACTAAGTACACTCCTAGCCGAATGCCCAGCAGCCAGGACCACACCCCACCTCTGCAGCCATGTCAAGGGCTCAACTCCACCACTTCACAAATATTCTCTGCAAATATGCCAAATTGCAAATAATTTCAGGTATCCCAGTGCCCAGGCACTGATTTTCATATTGGACCTTTGTTATCCAATCAATTTCATCTCTAGAATCCTATCAACAGTTTTATATGCATTAAAATATGTAAAAAAGAAATAATAATAAAATTTATGAACCAGTTAGATAGCATTTACAAAAGCAAATACATATTGTTTATTAGATATGGACAGATATAGATGCTAGATAGATATCCTTAGAGATGTGTAATGACACGCATCAAATTAGTCACAGTGGTCCTCTTTGGAGGTATTGAGAAAGGAAATGAGACAGAAAAGAATCCTTAAATAGTAAATTAACAATAAATTCTGGGTAGTAAGGATATCAGCATTTATAATTTGTTTTCCCTTTAGTTAAAAAACATTTTTAATAAATTACATTTAAAAAAGCTTCTTGGTAGTAGTTTGAGTAAGAATTGTGAAGACCTGAGGCTGGAGTAATAATACAAAGGGCAATATTGCTTGTCTTGCATGCAACTGATCCTGGGAATATCCCCAGAACCACCCTATGCACCCCACTCGGGTGTGATCCCTGAGCAAAGAGCAAAGAGTAAGCCCTGAGTATTGCTAGGTGTGACTGGGAGGAGAAGGGGGAAACTATAAGACACTAAGTGAACACAACTCATAATGTGATCCTGGATCATTGTAACAACAGAAACCTAGAGAAAGGACAGGGGAAATCTGTTTTTAAAGTATGAGTAATATTCGAATCCAAATTATTGACGCTGAAGTATATCATCGGGGGGCACTTGCCTTGAATGCGTCCAACCAGTGTTCAATCCCCAGCATCTCATATGGTCCTTTGAGCAATGCTACAAGTGATCCCTGAGTGCAGTCAGGAGTAAGCACTGAGTACTACTAGTGCCCCACCCAAATAAAAATATCTAAATTATCATTTTGTGGGTTCAACTTGACCTCCAGATGACTTCACTAAATAATTCAGTCCTTTTAAAAGTAATTCAATTATATTTTAGTTTTGGGTGGACTGGCTTCCCAAGAAGTTCTGAGGGGCCCTTGGGATACTCCCAAGTCTTGGACCTCGCAATACAGGAATATTTGGGCCCTAGTGCTGAGGGTCACCAGGGTCACAGCAGCGGTGGAGCTTTGCCTTCAGGGAGATTGAATGAACTGAAGTCCTTGCACAAGCAAAATATGTGCCGCTGATCCTTGGGCAATGTCCTGGGCTCATTTTAAATTATTTCTATAGAGGCCACACCCAGAGGTGCTCAGGAGCCACCAAGCTCACCCAGAAATTCTGGGGTGTCAGTGCCCATCGTGTTCCTAAGGGCTAGTGACACTGGGGCTGAAGGCTATGAGCTGTCATGGTGATGGAACTTAGTGCCTTGTAGACATGCAAGGTCTGTGCCTTGCCAGTTATCTCCCCAGTCCCATCTATTAACTATTTCAATATCATTTTTCAAATTACTCAGCAAGTAGAACTCATTAAAATCTAATGTTTTATAAGAACCATTTTACAATTTTGCTACAAAGGGAAAGACTTGCTGTAACCTTTGCATTAAGTTTCCACGGACTGTACTTGCCAGCAAGGAGGGAGGGAACTAATATTCCTGAAGTTCTTTATGACTTCCTTACAGGTTCTCTATAAACGAGGAGAAACTATATTATCTCAATTCTAAGATCATCTTCTAGAAATCATATTCATCTAAAAATTTCTTCTGGAGTCTAGATATTCTAGAGATAAGAAAACTTGGACTTTAAGTGCTAAATTGTAGGCAAGATGCAGATTCAAATTTCAAATCTAAACTTACTAAACTTCAAAACCTTTGCTCTAGAACATCTCATTAAAACAGAAAGAAGAGAGAAAGAGAGAGAAGAAAAGTGTCTGCCATAGAGCAGGCTGGGGGCGTGGGGTGAGAGAGGGAAACTGGAGACATTGGTGGTGGGAAATGTACACAGGTGAAGGAACAGGCTTGGAACATTGTGTGACTGAAACCAAATCATGAACAACTTTGTAATTGTATCTCATGGTAATTCGATTTAAAAAGTTTTATTTAAACAGAGAACTGAATCGATAGCACAGCGGGTAGGGAGTTTGCTTTGCAGGCGACCGACCAGGGTTTGATTCCTCCGTCCCTCTCAGAGATCCCGGCAAGCTATGGAGCGTAGCCTGCCCCCATGGCACAGCCTGGCAAGCTACCCATGGCATATTCGATATGCCAAAAAAAAATAACAACAAGACTCACCATGGAGATGTTACTGGTGCCCGCTCAAGCAAATCGATGAACAATGGACAACAAGTGCTGCAGTGCCATTTAAACAGAAAGAAAAGAAATATGTTACTAGCAGCATCTTGTGTAGCCATCACAGTAAATGCAAGGAGCACTCTCTGCTGTAACTAAGGGTTTTGTGAGAAAACCTGGGAAACACAAATCCTTGTGCCTATGGGTGCCCCTGCCCTCTCCCACCTTGACCAACATTCTGTAGAATGTGAATATCATCTTGGGTGATCCATGGCCAAGCATTAATGAACACATAAGTTCTCTGGGGTTCTACATAAAGGCAAAATTAAAATTTGGCAGGTTTAGGACAGAAATGAGATGCTGCAGATATAACAAATACCACTTCATAAAGGTCTCACTAATTCATGGGCAACAATTTCAGTAATAAGAAGTTAAGGATTATTTAACTATTTTCAAGTGGAGATGACCTCCAGGGACGATCTACTGTTGTGGAAATCATTAAATTCCATTTTGAATGACAGACTATCATCTGCCAAAAATTATTTAATGATCTTTAGATTTACATCTTGCAGAACACAACCAAAAGCATGATTTATCTACAAAAATACTCCCTCAATTTCTCAAAAATTAGATATCTGTCATTTCACCAGATATCTACTCAAACTCTCTGGTCTTTTTTTTTTCACTCAAATATTCAGCTTAAATAATAAGCTAGTTTAAATGTAGATTTATCATCACTGACAACTGATATAGTCTGTTTCTCTTAATAAAAAAATTATTAAAAATAGTTACAATGGTCAAGGGTAGCAGATATGATTCCAGATATTTAAGAATCCATTCAGACATTTTTCCCCTTGCAATATCACGTTTAAAATTCAGTAAGGCTTAAGTATTTTAAGACAATACCACAAATAGCATAAAAGGCTATATTCCATTAATTTCCTTTTTAATTATATTGGAATAATTCCATGCTACTTTTTACACAATGCTCTTCTTCAATTAAAAATGATTGGTTGTTTTATCTTTTTTTGAGAGCATAATGTTGACCTAACATTCTCAAGAATGCAAATGTATTGGTCAACTACAATACAGTAAATGTATTAGCCGTGAGGTGAATATGAAGTGGGCCAACATGTTTCTGCAACAAGGTTGATAGTGATAGACAATTCTGCCCCTTGTGCTCCCTCATTGGATGAATCGGGATGTCTGCAATTGCTAATGTAATCCTGACAGATCTATCAGAAAACATTTTTCATCAAAATTTAAACTTGTACATTATAGGATTGAAGAGTCTTACCCTCCAAACCTTCTAAGCATAGTGACTATTGTTTTGCCTTCAAAATTATTCTCTCCCTCTTCTTTTTTAACTGTTTAACTATTCAGATATCATGACCTGTAAAAATCATACCCGTTGCTCCATGAAGCCAATGTGTAAAGCGGAAGTCAACCCGAGCCCTAGCCCATCAGCCCTAAACCAAGAAGAAACCTTTTCCCCCAAAGAGAATAATTGGTTCAGGGACAGACTCCTATCCAGTTAGAGTCAATAACATGTGAGATGTCTACTCTCACAACAGAGAAAAGAAGCATCCTGGTTCTTCAAAGGAAAGATTCAGATGGAACCCCCAAGACAAGCACCAATAAAGCCATCTTTTAACCACAAGGGGGAGTCAGCCCTTTGGATGAAATTGACAGTAGGGCAGGGAGCAAAAACAGAAACTACAAGCTCGCCCTCTCAGAGGGACTACCCTTCCTAAGCGCTTTCGATCCTCTATTCAACCAATGTTCCTCTAATTGATCTATGAAGGCATTTTGAAAGTCCCATCCAATGTCTCGCTTTAGTTCAAAAGTACACTCTGCCACATTTCCCCTGGTACCATAGTCCAATATATCTGTCAAGGAAGGAAATGAGGTTACTGTAATGATGACCCAACCACTCTTCCTCTTCTTGGAAACTCAGGAAAGAAAATAGAGCTCATAATTCAGTCTTTTGCAGAATCTCTCTTTCTCTTTTTGAAAACTGGAGTGGCAAATAACATTTTTCCATAGTTGATCTTTCTGCCTACCACCTTTCTGCCAGGATTACTCACTGACATATATATATATATAATATATATATATATATGAAAAACCATATCTACAGCTAGGGGGTTGTACTTTACATTATCTTTAAATAGTTTTAACAGTTCTGGCTATTTCTTTCCCATTATTTATAATTCTAATAAAAGAAGTACAATTTTACTTCATGTGTTCATATAATAGACGTTTCTTTTGTAACCCCTGCCCTCAAAAGCATCCAGAACAAGCTAATCCACAGCAAATGCTGTAGCTTCACAATCACCAAAGACTTGGGCTGCTTTTCTCTTACAGTTCTGCTATTGTTAGCATGTTCTCTCATGTTCTCTCATGGTCCAAGCTAATTAAGAGAGTCTGAATTCTTTCACGTATTTCCAGAAGCACAAAGGAAAATGAGGGTCAGAAGAATCTATAAATGTATATGTGTGTCTCTCTCTTTGGGGGGGGGGCAGTGAGAACAGTGATTGTTTCGGACCCACTCCGAAGTGCTTAGAGCTATTCCTGACTCTGTACGCAGGGATGACTCCTGCCAGTGTTCAGGGTACTATGTGCCATGCTGGGGATCAAATCAGAGTTGACATGCATAGCAAGCACCTTAAACTGTGCTATCTCTTCGTCCCCCACGTCCCTCTCTTTAAAGGACTTTATTGGGGCTGGAGCGATAGTACATTGGGGAGGGCAATTCCCTTGCATGTGGCCAACCTGGGTTTGATTCCCGGCATCCCATATGGTCCCCCCTGAGCAATGCCAGGAGTGATTGCTGAGCACTGATCCAGGAGCAACCCCTGAACATCACCAGGTGTGACCCCAAAAAAAGCCGGTCATTTTAGGGTGGCATGGAAATCAGCTACTTGGTCTGTGGTATATTTTCCTGAGAAACTAGCAAAAGATACAAGGTACAAGCTTGTACAAGGTACAAGCTAATGAAGCCACCCCCAGTCTCCTGACAAAGAAGTGCAGGATAAGCAATCGCCAAACTGTACCATTTCTGTTAGGGGCCCTGCTTACATGTGGCATTTGTCACTTGGCTCACATATGCCTTTTATTTTTTTTACTTGGCTTTCTCTTTTTAAATAATTTGTATTCTCCCTAGAAACTCTTTTTCTATTAATTTATTCATTTTGTTATGATAATAAATACACTTCATTTTTCAGTTAACATTTCCCCCCAAGACTTATAACACATTTTAAATACCTCTTTTTGCTACTTCCCATAACCCTTCCTTAAATATTTCCGATGAAATTTCTCATTCTTAGGAAATACCTCCTATCCTACCCACTCCTAAATTGCCACAATGTAATCCTGACTTGCATCACATATCTGACCTCCCTCCTGCACAGTACCTAACCTGCCATTCTCATGGTGCAAGTTATAGGAAGAGCTGATTTCCATGCCACCCTAAAATGACCGGGGCAACATTCATCACACACCAGTGACTCCATCACATCCAGGAAGTCCACTTCTTGGATTCATCTTCATGTGCTTTCTACGATCCCTGTGTGCCTGTTGCCTGTTTTTATCAGACTCACTCTCAACCCCCCAACCCTTCATGACTCCCAACACCTAGCATTGTGCCTTTAGAAACTTAAAAATCCCCTACGCTGCTGACCTTTTTTTGGAATTTACTTGTACTATCTTGCTTTAGCTGGAGTGCTCAAGCACTTCTTCAAGGGCAATCCTTTCTCCTAGCAGTAGCAATTTCTTATTCACATTTGCATTCAATAAGACTGGAAAGTGGGCTGGGAAGGTTAGCTTTGTTCCTTATCAATATTTTCAAACTCTTATTATCTCCATCTCTAATATCCCCAGTTACTTGGGAGTATTATTATCTTATTTATTGATCATATTAACCTTCACTGATTGAGATAACCTACTTTCCACTGACTGCCACATTATTGTCCTACACCTTTTCATTACCAGCTGTGTGATTTCCAACATACCTATTTAAAGCAAATATATTACTTAGATCAGGGCTTTTTATTTAACTGTTTGTAATCTTTATTGTCTGAGTAATTGTGATTTATAATGCTGTTAATGATGGGTTTTATGCGCACAGAATTCCAGCACCACACCAACCACACATCAAGGTGTCCCGCCCCCAAGGCCCCAAAAGCCCCTCCCCTTCAACCAGGCCACCCCCTCCCCAAATTTTAGCTCTATGGATCTGGATCAACTCTACCATTCTGTTGTTTTTGGTCCTTTATGGCTACTTTACTGTGTATCTTTAAGTCCCACATAAGAAAGAGACCATTCTGTGCCTAGCCCTGTCCTTCTGACTAACTTCAGCATGATACCCTTTGGCTCTATCCATGTTATGGCAAATTGCATTTTTTTTAAATGTAGGAGTACTACTATTTACTCAGTCATTGATTAAGCTGATTGAATTGGGCATGAACTCCACATTACTTTTTTTTAATTCAGAACATTAATTTTATTTTATTATTTTTTTTCTTTTTGGGTCACACCCAGTGATGCTCATGGGTTACTCCTGGCTCTGCACTCAGAAATTACTCCTGGCAGTGCTTGGGGGACCACATGAGATGCTGGGAATTGAATCTGTGTCAACTGCGTGCAAGGCAAACACCTAACCTGCTGTGCTATTGCTCCAGCCTCTCTTATTAATTTTTTAATCACCATGAGATACAGTTACAAAGCTTTCATGTTTGAGTTTCAGTTGTACAATGATCAAACACCAGTCTCTCCATCAGTGCACATTTTCCGATACCAATGTCCCCAGTATCTTCCCTCCCTCATCTCACCCCTCCCTCTGCCTCTATGTCAGACAATCTCTCCCATACTCTCTTTTGTATTGCTTGTTATGAATAGCATAAGATGTCGCACAGCCACAAGAGTGACCACATGCTCCTGGAATCCTAAAATTTTAGATAATTAGTGACTGAAGAAATCTCTGCAGTGAGCTGCCGAGTTCAGAGATTCTTTCATGTGACTCTGGATCATGGCCAATAAGGAACTTAAGTAGCAGCCAGAGGCAATTTGTGGCAAATTGCATTCTTTTGTTCTTTCTTAGAGCTGCATAATATTTTATTGTGTGTATTTATGCAGGTATGGAGACTTCTTGATCCACTCACCCATAGTTTGACATTTTATTTTTTATACCTTGGCTATTGTCCTAAGCACAGTGATAAATATAGGCATGCAAATAACCTTTTAAATTAATGTTTCTGTGTTTTGAGGATAGATGCCAAGGAGTGCTATAAACGAAAGTTCTGTTCCTATTTTTCAGAGATCTCCACATTGCTTTCCAGACAACATACCCACCAACAGCGAATGAAGGTTCCTTTTCTCACCACAACCCCACCAACATAGCCTTTTCCAGGGTTTTTGATATGTGCCATTTTCACTAGCTTGAGAAGATATCTCAATGTTGTTTTTAATTTACATTTCAGATCAGGATTTTTAAAGTTTTTTCACCAGCAACTCCTTTTTGCAAAGAAATTGTTATGTGGTCCTGTGTGTATATGTGTAAAACATCTACTGATAATAAACTATAAATGTATTTTAAAACTTTTTAAAATGTGTTGCAGTGTAGTAATTTGGGTAACATTGCTAACGTCAACAGTTTGTGTGTACAAAATTACTGCACCTCCACCAACACCAAAGTGACCAAGAACTGTCACCAGTGACCTCACGTCACCTCTAGTTTACTAGTCTTCCTCCACCCTCTCTTCTCCTCCCACTGCTTGCTAACCTCAATCCTGGCTCCCAGTCCAAGGGTTTATAATCATTCAATACAATTTTCTCATTGAAACAAATTTTTAGATTTTTTTTTTTGCACCACACACATTCTATTACTCTGTATGGTGTCCCAACCCTCAGTTTGAGAACGGAGGGTTTTTACCATTTCCTGTTTTCCTTGAACTTCCCTCAATTCTGATCCAATAATTCTTCAACCACACTGGCACCTCCCTCTGACTCAACCACCAAACATTTCACTGTCTGTTACACCATCTCTTATTTACTTTCTCATCCAAGTTAGAGTCCACAATCAATTATTACGTTTCCTTTGCCTGTACCTTTATGCGCTTTTACTTCTCTGCTATTCTACATACCCAGCAAGATCCCAAGGTGATCGGGTATCTATATGCAAGCAGCTGAAGGGGACAGTCCTACATCCACACAGACAGTTCACCTCTCACTGCTTGGTCAAACCCTGAGTGAGACCTCAACTTTGCCAGTCAAGCATAATTCAGTTTTGTCTGCTATAATTCAATTTTGTTCTCCTATTCTTGAGACCATGATTTTGCAGTTTCTCCTTTCTCTGCAAATCTCTAATAATACCTCCCTATTTACTTTTTACCATTTTGGGGGGTGGGAGCGCTATGAAAATAGAAGGGAACCAAATGGTTAATTTCTATGACAACCTAGCCCTTAATCTTATTGAAAAGACTATGAGAGAAAAGCAGGAAACAGGAAGGAGAAGACTGAAATATAAGATTGCATCAGCAACAGATTTCATCTCTTTCTATCTGCCTTAAAAGCAACTCTGGTTTGCTGGAGGGAATGCCAGCCAGTGACCGTGGGTCAGGGGGAGTAATACCCAAAGTCACAGAAGTTTGGATCCTTATAACTAAACATTGCCCAAATATGGAGGAATGCTAATTAATTAAGGACATGAAACTGCAGAAGCATCCTTCTAAAATGGTAAAGAAACTGCTATGCTTTTTTAAATATATGCAAATTAATGGAAAGGTGGGGGTGGTTTAGATCCTCTGTAAATCTATTTGAATTCCTTTGAGGAAAGATGTGAATAAGTAAGCTACATGCTCACCATAAAGACATAGACATCAGTATTATCATCATTAGTAATAATTTAATTATATTAGCTAATTGTTACTACATATTTTTATGCATTACATGTAGGCAAATTTTGTCTCCCCACTATCTTTGCCATTAAAACAAAAGAATAATGCTATTCTCAATGAGAAGAATAATGACTACACCTGTCAAAATAGATTTATATCTTGAATCTCAGACAGTCTCTGCAGCATGATTTTTGCCAGGAATAATCATTTGTTCCTTTTCCTTTTCTTTCTGTAAGAGAAGAAGACAGAAAGCATATTTCCACTTATACACAGGAGCCTCCCACCCAGATGACGCTCGGGGCAACAACCTTTCAAAATTAGGTACCAATCAGCTCCAATTCCTTTGGTAACCATTGTAATAACATTAACATGATGAACTAATGAGATATTAATGTGACTGTAATAGACATTTCCATAGGAGTTCCATTGTAATTGAGTAGGTTAATAATCTACCTTAATCTGCGCTTGGCAAGTGTAATGTATGATGAATAGGGAAGGGCAGACTTTGATGACTTTCCGCTCTGGAAAGTGTTCACTCTTTCAAAACAGTAAGAAAATGCTAGTTTTAAAAACAGGTGCATGAGTGAACGTTTAAGAAAACTGAGCTCAGAGTGTCATAACCCTTATTCTTCCAGGCATTTTGAAGCGGTTTCTACATTTAACTTTCAGGATGGCAATAGATGTGGACAAATGATTTTAAGATCTTTAGTTGTATTTGATGTGCATCTCATGGTTCATCCATTTGTTTTACTTCTCATCTATCAATGTCCAGTAATTTTAGTTATGGATGGCATAGCCCTTGATAATTAAGCAATGGTACAATCAGTATTGTTTTAAAAGGAAATAAATGCCCCACATCTAGACACAGATACAAATGCCCCACATCTAGACACAGACACACAGATTAGTAATAATTTAATTATATTAGCTAATTGTTACTACATATTTTTATGCATTACATGTAGGCGAATTTTGTCTCCCCACTATCTTTGCCATTACATGCCTACACACACACACACAGAAATATATACATACAAACACAGAGATGCGCTCAAACACAGAAGATCTCCTATCGTTTGTAAAAAATCCTAAAAAGGTCAAGGACTTAGAAACAAATAAAAAGGGATACAGTTAAAGGAAAGAAAGCAGCAAAAGCAAGAGTGAAGAGTCAAGATATTCAGAGTCTTTCAATTGTGTTCAAGAGTATACCTGCAAATAACCCTGGTTTGAACTCTCTGGCAAAAGAGACAAACAAAAGAGCAAGGCCTTTGTATGATTATTTATTCCAGCAAACAATGGCATATGGCAACCCAGAGTCTTTCTATTCCCTGAGCTAATATTTGGAAGACACTGTATCTCCGGGGAAAATTCTAAGCATTCTTCCTCTCTCTAAAAAGGAAAGGGGAAGAAATCAGAGGTTTCCTTCACTGAAGTAGGAAAAGAAAATGCTGACGAAGTTGAATAGCGTACAAGGAAGATTTAAAAAATAAGAGGAAAGTGTACTGTTAATAAACTTTGCATAGCAAATATAATCGAAGGCTGTGTAAATCCATGTGTGCGCATGACTGTGTTTTAAGGCAGATTGAAATTAAATTAACTGACAGAATTTCAAATTTCCTTTTAAAAATAAATGTTTCTACCAATTCTCTTCAAATCCTAATCTCCTCTGCACGAGACCTACTTTCCCAGACAATTCCAGGCAGTCTTGGTTCTGCCCAGTCTGATAACAAGGATGACAGAGTCTGAGGTTTGACAGCTTATTTCTGTCTTTCCCTATTCTATTTTCAAGTCATATTACAATGGCCCTATTTCGCTTCCTCTCTGAAAACACACTCAAAACCCAACACTTGTGTCTGCTTGCCTGGGGCACATTTTATAGGACCTCTCTCTTTCTGCTTCACACAGCTAACAGTTACAAGAGAGCATTGTCCCATATCTGCCTCCGCACCAAGCACTGCACTACTTACTACTTCTTTCATCTCCCAGTAAATTTAATACCTGTGAGCACTTTCAATGCTAAAACTCTGAGGAAAGTAAACAGGCAGACAAGGTTCAAAAAAACATACCATCATCGTGGCTTTCAGGAAGACCTATTTTCCGTATCTAATTTTCTTCACTTAATATAGGTTAGCTCATTACTCTGAATTTCAGCTTCCTCATATATAAAAATATTTGCATTAGTCTCCTTGTGCTGCTAAATATAATACTACAAACTGGTTGTTATCACTGTTCTCAATGCTAGACATCTAAGATCAAGATGTTGCCAGGATTGATTTCTGAGACCTTACATTTGTCACCTTCTCATTGTAATCATATATAATCTTTGTGTGCACAGGCAGAAAAAAATGTTTTTTTTCATTTCTTATAAGTATTCCAAAGCCTATCAAGATTAGGATCCTACATCTACCACCTCATTTAATCTTAATTACCTCATTAGAGATCTAGTTCCAAATAGTCATATTGAAGGTTCAGACTTCAATGTATGTATCTGGGGGAAACACAGTTTAGTCCCCTTTAACACTTCCCTTGAGGGATTTAAAACATTCCCAGAGTCTTTAGATTCCAGGATGGAATATTCTGCCCCAAAATATATACAAAAAGTAATTTCTGATAAAGAAGGAAGGTTAAACCAAGGAAACATTGTTTCAAGAATATCTCCGTAAAATGGAAAATGAAAGCAAGCATATTTTCTCAGGCCCTTATTAGCACAGATTTGATACTGATCAGAGATGGTTAAATAATGGATAATATCATTCTTCTTGTATATTAAGAAGCACTTGGGAACCATAGTCCATATGGCCAGAAAATGAAGAATTTTAACTTCTGCCCCCTGTTATTGACTAATATAGTCATTGCAAATACTGTAATTTTCCTCTATTTTTAGAGGAAATCAAATATTCCATAATAAACTACAGCACAAATAAAAATAAGCAATGCTTTACAGCAATTACAAATAGCCAGATCAACCCTAATCCAATTGGGGACAGGGTGGGAGGACATTTGGAGTCCACTTAGTCCATTAGGTCTGGTGTAAGGCAAACAGAATAAATAGAATACTCTTCATGAAACGCAGACCATTGCTAATTTTATCCGAACTTCCTTCTGACACAAAAATGAGCAGCACCTTGAGATAATAGGGTTAGTGGCCCCAAGGTGGACACCCAACTTGCATTTGCCAAGGAGCAACAATGCTTCCTATGTCTTCCCAGGAATAAGGCCCCAAAGCCCTATCTATGAGCTCCTGCTCAACTCAGTAAAGCGTCAGGATATACTTCCTCCTCAGAGCTGCCTTAAGTGAGTTTCTTCTTCAGTAATTAAGGATCCCATCAAACATTGACACTCTGGTGATGGTTGTGGTATCAAAATATAGTATGCCCAAAGCTATTATGAACAATATTGGCCAAGGAAAGAGCAGTAGTGAACCAGAAGGCCCGGCACCAGGCCCCATTAGGAGCCCATACCTCTGCAAGGACCCAATACCTCCAGTTACGGGCCAAAGGCACTGTGGGAGGGATGAGAGGGGCAGGAAGAAAATCTAGATGAAGAATCAACTGTCAAAGCCATCATTGCTGAAAAGTTCCCAGAGCTGAAGGGGGCATGCACCCGATCCAGGAGGCCTGACGAGTGCCAGCTAAAAGAAATCCAAGTAGAAATACTCCACAACGCATCCTAATCAGAGTGACAAAAACTGTAGATAGAGATAGAGTATTGAAAGCAGCAAAATCGAAGAAGAAAATTGCTTATAAAGGAACATCATGAAGATTTACAACAGACTATGAGGGCCCAGAAAGTGGGGAGATATAGTGAAAAAAATTCAACAAAATAGAATATTTTATCCAGCTACACTTTTATTCATATCTGAAGCCTGGAAGGCTGGAGCGATAGCGCAGTGGGTGGGGAGTTTGCCTTACACTCGGACGACCTGGGTTTGATTCCTCCGCCCCTCACGGCAGAGCCTGGCAAGCTACCTGTGGCATATTCGATATGCCAAAAGCAGTAACAACAAATCTCACAATGGAGACATTACTGGTGCCCGCTCTAGCAAATCGATGAGCAATGAGATGACAGTGACAGTGACACTTTTATTCATATCTGAGGGAACAAACACATCTTCTCAGTCAAACAACTCAGGAACTTCATAGAATCAAAACCATGATTACAAAAAAGACAAAATGGGCTACTTTAAGACAAAATAAACCCTTTAGTACACTAAGTTACAGTAAAAAAACAGGACAAAATCCCATAACAATAATCTCTCTGAATGTCATCTGGCTAAACGCACCTTTAAGAAACACAGAGCAACAAGATGGATCAGAAAGGTGTACTCAAAACTCTGCTGCCTACAAGAAACACATCTGAACAGTCAGAGCAAACACAGACTCAAACTCGAGGATGGAAAAAAATTCTACAAGCAAACACCTCCCTCTAAAATGCCAGGATAGTTATATTAATATCAGACCACATAGATTTTAGACTGAAGAATGTTATAAGAGACAGAGAGAAGCTATTTCTTAGTGATCAAGGGATCTGTACACGAAGACGAACTCACACTCCTAAATGTATATGCACCTACTGAGGAACCAACAAAATACTTAAAACACCTGCTAATAGACTTGGGGAAGGGCATTGATAGCATATCAATGTTGGAGACTTCAACACTGTTTTGCCACCTCTCGATAGATCAACCAGACTAAAGCTCAGCAAGAAAATACTTTATTTGAAGGATTGTAAGAAAATATTTGTTTGTCCTTTCTGCCATGCCCCAGGGAGCTTAGGTTTATTGGGTTACTTCCATCACAGTGCTCCCATTCCTCTGCATTTATTTGTAACCTCTTTCTTTGTGCTCTGTTAACTTGTAAATATTGTTTTTCTCTTCTCCTTAAGTCCTTTGCATAGTTAATTCAGAGCAATGACCTTTTTCTATAGAGACAGAAAGACAGTTAATGCTATGCTTTTGTAACTTGGGAGTTAATTGAGTCTGAATCATATTTATCTGTTCTCTTGACTTAAGCCTGAGTTTCCCTTACTTTCTAGCACCCCAAAAGCAGAGTCCTGACAAGGGACTGGATGGACCCAGGGCAAGCAGTGAGCTACCACGGCATCAAAATGGGCCAAGTCAAAGCGCCATAATACTTAGCTATAAGTTAAGAGCATGGTCATGGACAAATTCTGTCATGATTCAAAAAGTAATAACTAGATTTTGACCCTGCTACGGTTAGAAATGATTAATCTGGAGCCTGAGCACTGTAGTCTGAGTCTGTGTCAAGATGTCCCAAGGAGAGTCAACTTATAAGCTCAATGTATCTCTTACTGTGTCCTTATAAAATAATATTAAAAAGTAGAATTAAGATGTTAATTAAGTTATTGGGCTAAGGAGAGGAGGAATACCCCTTGAGCCTGATGGATGATCAGGAAGGGCTTTTGATATGTTGATTATGCTATCAGATGGGATGTGGGGTCTACCCTCAATATGGGAGTTGGGGAGAGATGAGAAGAGACCAGGGCGGCAAGATGGAGCATGGAGAGACCAGCAGGGGGGACAGAAAGAGAAGAATGTCGGGGAAGAGTGCAGGAGCAGGTGCGTGGAGAGACGAGAGACTCAGCTGTGAGAGGGAGCGCAGAGAAATGTGTGGGAGAGACAGAAGGAGACGAAAAGGAGGGGCAGTGGGAGACTAGCATGAGGGGTTTAATAGGATGGAACAGGCAAGTGGGGAGAATGAATAAATGGCAACTGATCACCAACCAACCTGGCCTTCCTTTTCTCCTTCGTCCACCAATGGCATGGGCCAGCCCGGCTGGGGAGTGGCCTGAGTTTGCCGAATGAGGGCGGCGGGAGGGAGAGCCAGCCAGGGTTCTTTTCCTAGCCACCCCAGAGATTACACAAAGGAAGAAATGGAACCAAGAGGGTTAGTAGATATATATAAGACTTTTCATCCCCCTAAAGCTGAATACACATTCTTCTCCAGTGCACATGGAACATTCTCCAAGAAGGACCACATGCTGGGCCACAAAACATACCTCCATAAAATTAAGAGGATAGAAATTGTATCAAATATCTTTTCAGACAATGAAGCACTAAAAATAGAAGTGAATCAGATCCAGAAACAGAATCAAATCAAACACCTGGAAATTAATTAACTCACTATTAAACAACCCATGGCTTAGAGAAGAAATCAAAGAGGAAATCAGAAGATTTCTGGAAATAAATGAGAATAAAGACAGGAGCAACCAGAACTGTGGGACATAGCAAAAGCAGTGTTAAGAGGAAAGTTTATAGCTCTACAAGCATTCATCAGGAAGAAAGAAAGAGCCCACATAAGTAACTTAAACTCACCACTTAAAATCTTGGAAACTAACAAACAAAAAAAAGCCCAAACCAGGAAGGAGGAAGGAAATAATAAAACTTAGAGCAGAAATTAAGAAGATCGAAGCATTCCAAAAAAATTTGAAAAAAATCAATGAAACCAAGAACTGGTTCTTAGAAAATGAAAAAAGATTGATAAACCACTAGCAAGATTCACACACAGAGAGAGAGAGAGAGAGAGAGAGAGTGAGAGAGAGAGGAAAGAGAGAGAACCCTAGTAAATAAAATCAGAAAGGGGCTGGAGTGATAGCATAATGGGTAGGGTGTTTGCCTTGCACTCGGCCGACCCGGGTTTGATTCCCAGCATCCCATATGGTCCTCTGAGCACCACCAGGGGTGATTCCTGAGTACAGATCCAGGAGTAACCCCTGTGCATTGCCAGGTGAGACCCAAAAAGCAAAAAAAAAAAAAAAAGCACATGAAAAAATACTCTGCATCACTAATCATCAGGGAGATGCAGATCAAAACAACCATGAGATACCACCTCACACCACAGAGAATGGCACACATCCAAAAGAACAAAAGCAACCGCTGTTGGAGAGGATATGGGGAGAAAGGGACCCTTCTACACTGCTGGTGGGAATGCCGACTGGTTCAGCCCTTTTGGTTTATTAGGGTTTTCTCTCTTTCTTTCTTTGTGAGTCTTGCTAGCGGTTTATCAATCTTATTTATTTTCTCGAAGAACCAGCTCTTTGTCTCATTGATCTTTCAGATTGTTTTTCGGGTTTCCATATCGTTAACTTCTGCTCTAAGTTTTATTATTTCTTTCCGTCGATCTGGTTTGGGTTCCTTTTGCTGGTCCTCTTCTAAGATCTTGAGCTGCGAAGTCAAGCTATCTATATAGGCCCTTTCTTCCTTTCTGAGGAAAGCTTGCAGAGCTATAAATTTTCTCCTTAATACAGCTTTAGCTGCATCCCATAGGTTCTGGTAGCTTGTGTCTTCATTCTCATTTGTTTCCAGGTATTTTTTTATTTCTTCCTTGATTTCCTTCGTGACCCACTCATTGTTCAATAGTGAGTTGTTTAATTTCCAAGTGTTTGATTTGGTTCTCCACGTCTGTGCGTGATTAATTTCCATCTTCAGTTGATTCAGCCCTTCTGGAAAACCATATGGACGCTTCTCAAAAAATTAGAAATTGAGCTTCCATTTGATCCAGCAATACCACTTCTGGGAATATATCCTGGAGAAACAAAAAAGTATAGTCGAAATGACATCTGCACTTATATGTTCATCGCGGCACTGTTTACAATAGCCAGAATCTAGAAGAAACCCGAGTGCCCGAGAACAGATGACTGGTTAAAGAAACTTTGGAATACTATGCAGCTGTTAGAAAGGATGAAGTCATGAACTTTGCATATAAGTGGATCAACATGGAAAGTATCATGCTAAGTGAGATGAGCCAGAAAGAAAGGGACAGACATAGAAAGATTGCACTCATCTGTGGAATATAGAACAACAGAGTAGGAGACTAATACCCAAGAATAGTAGTATATAATACCAGGAGGTTGGCTCCATAGATTGGAAGCTGGCCTCACACACTGGGGGAAAGTCATCCCAGATAGAGAGGGGAACCCAAGTAATATGTGATTGGAGATCCTGCGCGGGAAGGGAGATGCATGCTGAAAGTAGACTAGAGACTGAACAGGATGACCACTCAATACCCCTATTTCAAACCACAACACCCAAAAGGAAAGAGAGATACCAAATTGGAATGCCACGCCACAGAGGCAGGGTGGTGGGTATGGGACTGGGGGGATGGGAGGGATACTGGGTTCATGGGTGGTGGAGAATGGACACTGGTGGATTTATGGGCTCTTAAACATTGCATGACGGAAAAAGAAGCATGAAAATGTGTGAATCTGTAACTGTACCCTCACTGTGACTCACTAATTAAAAAATAAATTTTAAAAATAATAAAAAAATAATTAATGGAGAGAAAAAGATTTTTTTAAAATCTGTTCATAATCTTGCCTCAGAAAATCAAATACTTTGGAATCAGCTCAAGTAAAGAAGTGAAGGACCTATATAAATAAAACTACAAACACTATTTCAAGAAATAAAAGAAGACACTAGGAAATGGAGACACATCCCCTGCTCATGGATTGGGAGGATTAACATTGTCAAAATATCAATACTCCCCAAAGCATTATACAGATTAAATGCAGTTCCTATAAGATACTCATGACATCCCTCAAAGAAATAGACAAAACACTCCTAAAATTTATATGGAACAATAAACGCCTACAAATAACTAAAGCAATCCTTAGGGGAGAAAAAAAAAAGATGGGTGGCATCACCTTCCCCAATTTCAAACTGTATTACAAAGCAGTAGTAATTAAAACAGCATGATATTGGAATAGAAACAGACCCACAGACCAATGGAATAGAGTTGAATATCCTGATACAGACTCTCAAATATATAATCACTTAATATTTGATAAGGGAACAAGAAATGTGAAATGGATCAAGAAAATCCTCTTCAACAAGTAGTGTTGGAAAAATTGGACAGCTACATGCAAAAAAAAAAAAATGAACTCACATCTTTGTCTAATGCCAGGCACAAAAGTCAGATCAAAATGGATTAAAGAGCTCAATATCAGACTGAATCCTTAAGGTACATGAAGGAAATGTAGGCAGAACCCTCCATGACACTGGAGCTAAAGGCATCTTTATGAATGAAGCACCACTGACCAACCAATTAGAAACAAAGATAATCAATGCGACTACATTAAACTAAGAAGATTCTGCACTGCGAAAGAAATGCTGACCAAAATACAGAGACAGCCCACAGAATAGGAAAAATTATTTACCCAATACCCATCAGATAAGGGGTTAATATCTAGGCTATATAAGACACTGGTAGAACTTCATAAGAAAAATACATCCAACCCCATCAAAAAACAGAAGCTTAGAGCTCATCTTTAATAGGAAGCCTAACTGTGGAGGGATGGGGACGGGACAAGTGGGGAGAGCACTGGGTGGGCTAGCTGACACTAGTGGAGGGTGTGGTGTTGGAGTGTGTTTTGCATGAAACCTGTCATTATTATATTTTAAATCATGGTGCTTACATTTAAAGCAATAAAAAGAAGTTACACACTATAGTTTTAGTACTGGCAGATTTCTAGCTACACATATTCTGCTCAGGCACTCGGATGAGGTAGTTTTGCAGGAGAGGGGACCCAAATAAAGTGCTGGGACCCACAGTCAGCACCATGTGGACAGCAACAGGGATTGAATCCATGGCCTCATACTGGCGAGGCAGGCACTTTTAGCCAATTAATCATCATCTAAGAGGCTTTTTTGTTAAGATTTTGTTTGTCAGGTTATATGTGTCTTGTTCTAATGCTGTCATTCTGCATTTCGAGTGTGTGGGAACATCAGTGGCTATTAAAATGGCCTTAACAGAGTATCTCCATTTGCAAAGAATTTGTCTTGGCATCTACAGATAAATAACTCTACAAATATTGAAACATATCTTGAGCTAAAGAAAACCACTGGTTAATCTTTCCCAGAAGAAAAAAATCAATACAAAGCTTTCAGATAAGAGTTCTTACTCTTCATTGTGAAATCAAATAAAAAAATTAATGAAATAAGAGAAATTATGAAAGAAGATAAAATTATAATTATGAAAAAATTATGAAAGAAGAGAAAACCCAGAAGTAGGTCTCAGAAGATCTAGACTCTGCTGTCCAATCTCCTAATAACCAGTTCTTCAAACATTGGTTCTCCAGAATTTACCATTTTTCTTGCCTTTATAATGAGAATAGCAATACTTCCTCAAGTTGCTGACAGTTGTGGGGAGTCAGTCAAGCACAGATGCGCAGAGGTGATTGAAGAGTTAGATGCAATGCTAACATGAGGATTCTTGAAAAATAACATCACATTGGTAAAAGTAAAATTCACCCTTGACTTTCAAAGTGGTGATTATACTTCTATTCTGAAATGTAAGAATGTGACATTCAGAATTACAGAAATGGCCTTTGAGCTCCTGTCTCTGTTCTGACAAGAAAACTCTCCCTAAGATAACCAGCAAGTAGCCTAGTTTCCAATCCCAGGTCTGTCTTAAACACGCTTCTGTCATCAAGTTTCTCTCTTCATTTACACTCCACTTATACTCTTCAAATTTTAGTATTAAGCATTATGAGGCGAGTAAGTAAATCGATCAATAAGAATTAAGCATTATTAGGAGAGTAAGTAAATCGATCAAATTTTAGTATTAAGCATTATATGAAAGTAAGAAATCTATCAGTAAGTTCAATACTCTAAATGTTCAATAAATGCTATGAAATAAACAAACAAAACTCCCTTGAAAAAAAATGCTTCTTCTTGTGACTAAACTACACTTCTACCACACAGTTGTCTCTTAACTTTTTTTTTAGGAACATGCTATTAAACTAAGCAAGTCTTAATTATTTGATTCAATTGATTGAGGTCAGGAAATTTATCGTTGCCCTTTGATATTGTCTCAATTGCCTAAAACATTGCAAGTGTTCAATAAATATTGATTGACAGATTGAATTAAAGTTTGAAAATTTAGTGAAACCACTGGCAATTCATTTCTCTTAAAAAGTCAAAATCAGAATAAAAAAGTTTAAAAAACACACACATAAAAAGAACAATAATTAACTTAGCCCTATACTAAGTTCCTCTCCACTTGGAGAGTTTCTTTTCCTTCCTCTTCTGCTTTCCAATAAATTACTTTCCAACTCTGAAAAAAAAATCAAAATCAACTGTGTTGTGAATTGACTGATCAATGTCTCAGTTTTCTAACACCCAAATAAATGCTTTGTTTTTAAGGACTAGTGGCTTGAACCAATAAGTGTCTTTATAGGACATTAGGAGAGTCGTGAGGCTTCTAATTTTTAATGTTCTTATTCACATACTGTGCTGTTTTATATCTCACTGTATTTTCAAAGTCTGATTTATTGTAATGGGTGAAAAGTATCAGAAGAATATGCAAGAGGTGCCTTTGGGGAGGGGGAAAGGAAGGATCTGAGGCATTCTAGTTTGAAAAGATTCAAAATCAGCATCATCAATACTGGAAAATAACTAGGAATCAAAAAGCCTTTCCAGCTCTATGAACATTGTCCTTTGTCCCCACCCCAAGTGCTGGCTAACTCAGAGATATAATTTATGATGGATTCACAAACAAAATGGTCAATGGTTCAGCACAAACCAAACATGAGCAGACACATTTCTAAACCTACCCGTCATGCTGCTTACACAATCTGTTGATCCATTGAACAAATATATGTTGAAAGATTAAGCAGGAGTTGACTGCCATTCAGGATGATAAATGTAGAGTAGACTTATTTTCCGCCTGACTTAATGCTTAAGGATTTGTGTTAGAAGGATGTTGGGAAGAGGGATGTGTGTGTGGGGGGGGGGGGATGGGTGGAAGGGAAATTCCAGTCACCCAAATCTTTAGAATGAGATTATCTTGCCAAAGACCTCACACGGAGGAGGCCGTTATCAGTCATCCTTTACATCCTGCAACTTCACCTTTATTCTTTTATTGGGGGGAGAGGGCGTCCAAGGAAATAAACAAGGACTGCCAGAGTACTTGCCTCTGCTATTCAGGCCTTGTTGATAAAACGGGAGAGACTAAATGTTTTATACTTTATATTTCAGTTGGAGACTGAAAGGGAAAATAATAGCCCAGCTGCCATAAAAGCACATTGTTATCCAGCTGCCCTATAAAAGGAATGGGATTCATTTAACTACAGACATAACTGAAACCCTTCAGTAGAAACTCAAGGTTCCTACCCTCTCTCCCTGGCAAAGAAGGGGGCCAGCCTTGCTTCAGTTCCTACATACTGACATTTCCCTTAGTTGTGGTAGAAGGCCAAGCTTCTGGAATTGCATTTGCCCAGTTTTGTTGGACCTTTATTGTTATCCTATTATACATTTGCGATTCACAAGAAGCTTTATGGGCAGGAATGTAAAAGGCAATCCAAAGAAAGAAGAGGAAGTAGAGAGAAGAGAAAAGGAAAAAATAAGAAAAAAAAGGTGAAATTTAATAAAAGTGAAAGAACATAAGCAAAATTGTAAATGTGTTGCTTTCTTGTTTAGTAAGCTGTGAACTATTTTTAAAGACATCCCTCAATTCTAGCCTCATCAAGAATGCATTCAAAAGAAAGGCCACACAATCATGGGAAGGGGGAGTTACCGGCACGCCCTGGGCCCAGATAAGATCCAGAGCTGCTGCTCATGAAACAGACCCTCTGCTCCTAAAGACTATGATCCAAGAGGTCTTCTAACCCATTTTGGCACCCAGAGCAGCTTCTTACAGACATGCATCTAGACTGTGAACTGAACTAAAATATCAGAAATCCATAACCACGCGCGAGCTCATAGAATCTTCATTCTCAGCAATGAAAAGAAATTATTAAATGATACCTTTTCAGCAGGCCTGATTGTTGGGGGGAAATTCCAAACAATAATAGTGAGTTCTCTATTGAAATATTGAATGTATTCAAAGTATAGAGAAAATAAAATGAAGATCATTAGCTACTTAGGTGGGGGCTGGGTGGGAGGGGGGTATATCGGGGTTCTTGGTGGTGGAACATGTGCACTGGTGAAGGGATGGGGGTTTAATCATTATATGACTGAGTCATAAAAAAAAAAAAGAAAAGAAAGGCCACTATGGCGTTCATACCCAATTCGATCAGCTTACTCAATGGCTGAATAAATAGCAGTACTCTTACATTATATTAAAAAAAGTTTAAAAAGTTAAAAATAAAGGCTTTCTTTATTGGGGGGAAAAAAAGAAGAGAAGCCACTAGTTCTTGGTGTGGTGTTCATTTCACTGGGTTCACTATGTTCCACCACCATCTTTGGGTCCAAAAGATTTCATTTGACAACTCTGCAATAAGTCTTAAGGATGATTCTTTGTATATAATTTCTTTCCTTGATCTTGTTGCTTTCAGCATTCTATTTCTATCTGTGGTTTTCATCATTCTGATTAAGATATGTCTTGGAGTACTTTTATTTGGCTTTCTTTGGGCTGGGACCCTTCGGGATTTCTGGATCTGGTACATGCACTCTTTAGCTCTGGGAACTGATCAGCAATGAGGTCTTTGACTGTTGCTTCTTGATCAGTGTTACCTTCCTGCCCCTCTAGGATCCCAGTGATTTTTATGTTCCTCTTGATTCATTCTAAAGTTCTTTATCGGCTGTCCATTAGTTTGAGGCTCTTTTCCATATAGTTCTGTAGCCCCTCATCTTGGAGAATATCAGGATGAGTGAAAAGACTCAGAGAGGACAGACACAGAACAATCGCACTCATTTGTGGGATATAAGAAAGCCTAATATGAGAGTTACACCCAAAGACAGTAGAAATGAGGGTCAGGAGGATTGGTAGGAAGCTTGCCACAAGTTGTGGGGAGTGCAGTAAGGACAAAGAAGAGATCACTATGACGACGATAATTAGAAATGGTCACTGGACAAGAACTGAGTGCTGAAAGGACTAAAGTTATATACGTGATAGCCTTTCAGTAACTGTATTGCAAGCTACAGTTCCTAAATAGAAAAAGAAAGAGTAAATTGTCTGCCACTGCATAGAGGCAGTCTGAGAGGGGAGTGGAGAGGTTGCAGTGCAGAGGGGTGGGAGGGGAGGGTAGTGGCTGCTGCAGGAGGAAAACAGGGGACATTGGTGGTGGGAAATGTACAAAAGAGGAAGAAGCACAACAAAAGTTTGGGGATTTTGCTTTTGCAAAGAGCATATGCCAACAAAGAGCTGTGACATGTGACAAATGGTATCAAGATGTCTAGGGAGAAGCATGTTTCCTTTTGCATTGAAAAATAAGTGGATCTTCTAAACTGGCAGACATGTAGGGCAGGAGCTCTGAAGCAATGCTATGAAGATGTAAAGAGAGATGAGCACAATGTAAAGAGTAATTTCACACACAGAGAATGTACATGAAAACTGAAAAAGGCCATAGGGATAGTACAGGATGAACCCTTGCCTTGCATGTGACAGCCAGTTAGATCCCTGGTACCATGTACGGTCCCCTGAGTACTGCCAGGGTAACTTCCTAAGCACAAAACCAGGAGAATACCCCCAAAATGGGCTGGTGTAAAAGTGAAAGAAAGAAAGAAAGAAAGAAAGAAAGAAAGAAAGAAAGAAAGAAAGAAAGAAAGAAAGAAAGAAAGAAAGAAAGAAAGAAAGAAAGAAAGAAAGAAAGAAAGAGAGAGAGAGAGAGAGAGAGAGAGAGGGAGGGAGGGAGGGAGGGAGGGAGGGAGGGAGGGAAGGAAGGAAGGAAGGAAGGAAGGAAGGAAGGAAGGAAGGAAGGAAGGAAGGAAGGAAGGAAGGAAGGAAGGAAGGAAGGAAGGAAGGATTACTGAAGATCAAACTGCAGGCCTCACACAAAGCAGGTACTTGTAGCACTGTTATCCCTGAAAAGTCGGTTTTCTTTTAAAATGCATCTAGTGCAATATGAAGAATTGCTAAAATATTCATTTATACATAAATTCACTAAATCAGATTTGAGTTCTCAATCGTTTTGATTTTTACTTTTGTTTCTTATCAATGTTCGGCTCTCAACTTAGCCACGCAGGTTGAAGAGGCTACTTAACAAAATATTCTGATTAATCCCATATTTTGTTGTTTCTGCTGTTTTTATTTTACAAGGAAATTTTGCTTAAGCTTAAAATGATGCCATGCCATTAACGAATTGGAGCCATTCCTTCAACATAACACCCCATCTTCGCCTTGGTGCAATTGCTCTTAGCTCCACTTTTCACTATCACTTTTCTTCCAAGTAAAACCAATCATCAGATAATATGAGTCTAGTAAAAGAATTTTAAACGTTGAGCCTGCAAGTCTGCAATCTATTACTTTATATGCTTTTTTTGGCCAAACTTTATTGGTTTTGAGCTACTTAATCTTGAGCATCTGATCTCTCTTCTTGGATGGCTAAAAGTTGGCATTCGAAGGTGTTAACTATAAGAATAGAAAAGAAGGAACATTGCTGTAAGATAACATTAGTTTCTCCTTTCAGCCTTGCCACAGAGAGCTTAGGTTTATTGGGTTACTCCCATCACAGTGCTCCCATTCCATGCTGTTTATTTGTGCCCTCTTTGTGCTCTGTTAACTTTTAAATATTGCTTTTCTCTGCTCCTTAAGTCCTTTGCATAGTTAATTCAGAGCAATGTCCTTTTTGTATGGACATAGGAAAACAGTTAAAGTTATGCTTTTGTAACTTGGGAGTTAATTGAGTCCAAATAATATTCACCTAGTGGGCGTCTGTTCTCTTGACCTAAGCCTCAGTTGCCCTTACTTCCTAGCACCCCAATAGCAGGATCCCGAAGCAGGACTGGGTGGACCCAAGGCAAGCAGTGAGCTACCCTGTCATCGAAATGGGCCTCGCCCATGTGCCATAATACTTAACTATAAATTAAGAGCATGGTCATGACCAAATTTTGTCACAATCCAAAAAGTAATAACTAGATTTGGACCCTACTAGGGTTAGGAATGATTAATCCAGCCTGAGCACTGTAGTCTGAGACTGTGTTGAGATGTTCCCAGGAGAGCCACGCTACAAGCTCAATGTATCTCTTACTGTGTCCATACAAAATAAATAATATTAAGAAGTAGAATTAGGGAGAGGGGGTAAAAAATAAATAAATAAATTTAGAATTTTTAAAAAGAAGTCGAATTAAGGTGTTAATTAAGATGTTAATTAAGTTATTGGAGTAAATAGAGAAGGAACACCCCTAGGTGATATTTCTGCCCTTGAGCCTGGTAGGCAATCAGGAAGAGTTTTTGATATGTTGGTTTTGCTACTGGATGAGGTAGGGGTCTACCTACTAGCGGTAGTTGGTGAGAGACTAGAGAGAGACCAGGACAACAAGATGGAGCATGGAGGGACTAGCAAGCGGGACAGAGGAGAAAACTGTAGGGGAAGAATGCAGGAGCAGGAGCATGAAGACGAGAGCCGCAGCTGCGAGAGGGAGCGCGGAGAGATGAGTGGGACAGACAGGAGGAGACACGAATGAGGGGCAGTGTGAGATTAGAATGGGAGGCTCAGGGAGACTGGAACAGGCACGTGGGGAGAACGGATTAAACGCAACTGATGACCAACCAGCAAGGCCCTCGTTTCCTACATCCGCCCATGGCATGGGCCACCTTGGCTGGAGGAGCGGGCAGAGTCCACTGAAAGAGGGCAGCGAGAGGGCGAGCCGCTGGGGCCTCCCGCAACCGCCCCGTGATTACACACATCGCCACTAATGAATTCACCGGGAAGGGTTTTCACTCTAAAGAAAATATGATCGTCTGTATTAAGTTACTGTAGGTCATGGACTGAACTTTCTGTTCTGTTTGACTTGGGAGAGAGGAAAGTTTTTCCTCCATTCATCTTTTCACACTCAATTCTAGCAGCACAGTGTCAGACATTATTCTGAGTTTCCGTAGGCCCTGTGGAAAGCTACCTCACTGAATAATAGGAACTATTACAATCTTGCATAATCTTACAACACATTCCTACGTATATTCATGTACGTATGTATATGTATGTATATTCATGTATTCAATTTCATCTTTCTTTTCTGCACTGGAGTACACAGGGAACATACGCACGGTCCATATTCAATAAGTTCAGGTCAGGTCCAGGCAAGCAAGTTCTCCATAAATTCCTCCATATTGTGGGGAGGGGCTTTGGTTACCCACCACTGATGCTCAGGGGATACTCCTGACTCTGCATTCAGGGATCATTCCTGGTGGTGCTCAGGGGACCATATGTGATGCTGGGGATCGAACCTGGTTCAGTCACATTCAAGGCAAGAACCCTACCTGCTGTACTATTACTCCAGTCCCAAAATTTCCACATCTTTTAAGGTATTTTTTAGAGTTGAATGACAACATTAAAGTTATTCGTGATTAAGGTTCCGGTGTACAATGTTACAACACCAATCCCTTCATCTGTGTCTACTTCCTTCCCTCCACCAATATTTCCAGTTTCTGCCCCCCAACCCCATCCCCACCCCAACAGGCACTGTTTTCTCCCATCATTGTCTTAGTGTTCCCTTCCTTGACCTACCCCTTACACCAGTGTCTAGTTTGCCTAGTTAGCCATGCTCTGTATTCTATTGCCTTTAGGCATCTATTATTCCCCTGTGTTTCTTTATAACCCACATATGAGAGAGATCATTCTGTATTTGTTCCCCTCAGTCTTCTAACTTCACTCAGCATGATACTCCCCAGATTCAGTCACAGAGCAGCAAGTTGCTGAATTCATTGTATGGTCAAGTAATATTCTATTGTGTATATGCAACTATAGTTTCTTTATACAGTCATTTGTTTGGGCACTTGGGTTGTGTCTAGATCTTGGCTATTGTGAATAGTGAACACAGTGGAGTCTTTTCAGAACTTGGGCCATTGGGGTGTATTATAAGGAGTGAAATTGTTAGGTTGTATGAAAACCCAATTCCTAGTTTTTTGAGAGATGTCCATAATGTTTTCCAAAGTGACTGGACAAATTAATATTCCCACCATCAGTGAACAAGGGTCACTGTTTTCTTGTCTCCACGCCAACCTAACTTACAGTGAAGCAAAATACGAAACAGCACTTTCACCCAAAAAGGGCTGGAACTAGTGCAGGCCCCACAGTTCCTGGGAAAAATAAACCGGATGAACGTTAAGTCCAACTTTATTTTTGCAAGCATTTTATAATGCCTACAGGACTGCCTCTCAGCAAAGGAATTTAGTTCTAGAAGGTCTTAGTGGGAATCAGGAAATTTCCTAAATAAAAAAGCTCATGATTCAGCCACAATTGCCTATACTGGATTGAAGGAAAGAAATTGGTTCTAATTCCTTAAATGTAGAATAAATCCTTCCAGAACACCAAACCTAATGATATCCAAGGTAAATTGAGGTTCTAAAAAGTTTTTTATTCTTTCTCAATAAGACTGCTTGTGTATGATGGCATTTTCAGAAGGAGCTAAAAAGCTATCTTGCCAAAATTAAAACCATAGTTAGAAAATCTGCTGCAAATGCATGGTCTGCTGGATATGAAATATTGCTCCTGAGACAAGCCCCACGGTACTGGAGAATACCTGAATCAGCAGAAGGTGGGAGGGAGCGTGAAGACAGTATTTATTATGTCTTGAGATGACTCCATAGTTCGCTGCTATTTCTGTTTACACTGCACTGACCCTTCACCGTCTGGAGCAGTTTGTTCAGCTGTGATCTACAGCTAAGAGCACAGGTAGTGTGTCCTCTGCTGAGCTCTCGTCTACTCCACTGAGACACCCAAGGAAAGGCGCAGAAGCTAAGAAATGCCCATGAGCTGGCAATTCTTTCTCACACTGAGCAGTTGGTACTACTAATAATTTTTTAATTTACATCTTGTGACACTGGTGTATATTACAATCCTAAGAGACCAGATTTTAGCAAAGTGATTCTTTCCACTTTGCATTATGATTATTGGGAAATCAGCCTGTGGAAACAATCATCTCTTTTTGGTCATTATTTTGCCCATCTCCAATTGGATGTTTTTAAATACTGAATCACAGAGTAAAATTTCTTTTTAATGGGCTGTGCAAACTCTTTTGCAAGATTACTTGATATAGCTTAGCTGCTGTCATAAAGAATAAATACTCCTTTCAGGTCACTGCCTACTTTCTAACCTATTACAGGAAAGTCTTGAATTTGAGCATCTTGGTAGGTTTACACCATTGAGAAACAGAAATTCCTCCTAATCTTCCTGGATATGACAGCTTACCTACATTGCCCCAAGAAAAATACTTTGTGAATTTTGAGGCTTCAGCCATATGTATAATATGGCTAAAATTATATATGTAACACAACCCTAATGACCTAATATTTGTTTCCTGTAAAAACTCCAATTCCAGACCCTTGACTACAGTTGTGATTCTTGCTAACACAAATGCATTACCCTGTGAGGTTTCTAAAACTCCTGTACACAGATACCTTTCTGAGGAGGGTCTAGAAAACTTCTGACATCTTCCTCTCTTATGTATTCCCTGAACACTTTATACTATTCCCTATTATAATGCTCAGCACTGCACAATCACCCACACATACCCGCTTACTTAGGGTGGGACCACAGTCATCCATACAACTTACACCCAGTTCCTCCTTTAGTGCCTCACACCAGTAGGCATCTGATAAATGCTGCCAGTGTAATGGATGAAACAAAGTCTAACACTCTATATCATGGAATCCAAAATTCTAGCACAAGTCCTCTCCTTCATGAAAAGATCTACCTATTTATTGTTTCTCCAAACTTCATGTGGTATTTCTGAGGCCAAATGAATATGTACTCAGTGGGATTCAACTGTTTAAGGACTGAACTAACGTGTGAGCTTCTCATTGTAAGAGCTGTCAAGCAGTCATGACACTCCTGCATCTCAGATTCCAGTTTATAGTAGGGATAAGGGTACTCAATTAAAATGACCTTTTAGTCTGCAGAAAGTTATGATACATGATATGACTTAGAACACAGATTACTATAAACCGAAAGTTCACAATATATCCTTGAGTAGAAAAGTAAGCATGGATTCTTTTGAATTCTTTCTTAATTCTCCCTTGGTATCTTAGGGTTTGGATCCTGGATTTTTCAAGAAAAAGAGAAGGGGGAAGGATAAGGGGAAAGAGGAGTAAAGAAATTAAAGATTTTTTTAATGGAAAGAACAGAAGAAAGAGAAAACTTAAGGGAAAGCCTTAGTTTCAATTTTAATATACAGACAATGGAATAACAAAATAAGCTGTGTCAATGGCTATAAAATGGGCAGAAAAATAGCTCAACAGGTTCAATGTATATTTTGTATATAAAGGTCAGGATTTGATCCCTGGCACACATGGTTTTCCAAATACCAGCAAGAGCAAATCCAAGCACTTAGTTAGGAGTAACCCCTGAGTATGGAGGAGTATAGCCTCCAACAAAATAATAATAATGACAAGTAACCAGTCCAGCACTATTTTATCCAAAAGACAAGTTATAACAAGTAGTGGAGAGAATTTGGAAAGAAGTGATTTGTTATTACTGGGAATGTAAATTGGTACAACTATTATAAAAAGCAATATGAAAATTCCTCCAAAAGCTAAAACAAAATTTCTTATGATCTTGTTATCCCATTTCCTAGCATTTACCAAAATAATATGAAAACACTCATTTGAAATGATGCATTCACTTCTGTGTTTATTGCAACATTACTTACAGAACCCAAGAATTGAGAGCAGCTTTTGTTCCATAAACTAATGGACAGGTAAAGGTGAGGTACATAGTTTCCAAAGATGAAACAAAACAGAAATTGCATTCTTATTTCCAGCAACAAATATGACTAGACCAAGCAACCGCTGTTGGAGAGGATGTGGGGAGAAAGGGACCCTTCTTCACTGCTGGTGGGAATGCCGACTGGTTCAGCCCTTCTGGAAAACAATTTGGACGACTCTCAAAAAATTAGATATTGAATTCCCATTTGACCCAGCAATACCACTGCTGGGAATATATCCCAGAGAGGCAAAAAAGTACAATCGAAACAACATCTGCACATGTATGTTCATCGCAGCACTGTTTACAATAGCCAGAATCTGGAAAAAACCCGAATGCCCCAGAACGGATGACTGGTTGAGGAAACTTTGGTACATCTATACAATGGAATACTATGCAGCTGTTAGAAAAAAGGAGGTCAAGAATTTTGTAGTCAAGTGGATGGGCATGAAAAGTTTCATGCTGAGTGAAATGAGTCAGAAAGAGAGAGACAGACATAGAAAGATTGCACTCATCTATGGTATATAGAATAACAGAGTGGGAGACTAACACCCAAGAACTGTAGAAATAAGTACCAGGAGGTTGACTCCATGGCTTCGAGGCTGGCCTCACGTTCCGGGGAAAGGTCAACTCAGAGAAGCGATCACCAACTACATTGTAGTCGAAGGCCATGTGGGGGAAGGGAGTTGCGGGCTGAATGAGGGCTAGAGACTGAGCACAGCGGCCACTCAACACCTTTATTGCAAACCACAACAGCTAATTAGAGAGAGAAAACAGAAGGGAATGCCTTGCCACAGTGGCAGGGTGGGGTGGGGGGGAGATGGGATTGGGGAGGGTGGGAGGGACACTGGGTTTACGGGTGGTGGAGAATGGGCACTGGTGAAGGGATGGGTTCCCAAACTTTGTATGAGGGAAGTATAAGCACAAAAGTGTATAAATCTGTAACTGTACCCTCACGGTGATTCTCTAATTAAAAATAAATAAATTAAAAAAAAACAAACAAATATGACTAGACCCTCTTGGCATAACAAAATACTAAATAAAATATTAAATGCTATTTGAATAAATGAATTGGCTGGCAAAAAATATTTAGGAATATAGAGGTCAGAGATTGAAAGTATGATTCTAGAAATATAAGAAAGTCCTTATCTCAGGACTATCTAAACATTTTCAAATGGTCAAAAACGTCTTTCTTACTAGACTTCAGTTCAGTACAACTTGACACTCTAACAAGGGAATATTTCAGATTAGAAAGTTTAGGCATAAAACTGAGTGCTTTAAAAGTATACAATTTCAAAGGGGTGGGGGATATATTCTACAAACTTTATAAAAGAAAATATTAGGACATTCAACAGAGAAGCGGCCAGGCATTCTGGTGAGCAACGCGGCCCAGAAAATGCTCCGGACCCGAATTGGGGCCAGCAACACCGGGGAGCCGGAAGGAGGAGGTGCAGCCAGCACACCTTCTCCAGATGGAGCCCTGGCGACACTGAGCAGCAACTAACACGGCTCCGGGATTCGGGACTGGGACACATCCGAGCCGTGCGGCCGCTAACATGGCCTCGCGACCTTTTCTAAAACCTGAAAACATACAATCTTTTAATGGAAAACTAATTACCAAATGCTTCCTTAGTAGGGCTATCTTGTTTGGGGGTATAACTGCCACAACAATAGTGAGTTTTGTGTTGAAATATGGAACGTAATCAAGGTAAAGAGAAAATGAAGTGAAATTCATCAGTTATACAGTTGGAGTAGGGGGCAGGGGCAGGGGGTATACTGGGGATTTTGGTGGTAGAATATGGGCACTGGTGAAGGGATGGTGTTTGAATATGGTATAACGGAGACATAAACCTGAGAACTTTGTGACTTTCCACATGGTGATAAAATAAATAATAATAATAATAAAATTTTAAAAAATTTTAAAAAAGAAAATATTAGGGGTATGTGACTTATTGGGCTTTGGGTAAAATAAAATCAAAGCAAAATCCTGAGAATATCTCTTTTGGATTTTGTTTGTTTTCTTTTCTTTTGGAGTCACAGTCTGCAGTACTGAGGGCTTACTTTTGGCTCTACACTCAGGGATCACTCCTGGCAGGACGCAGAGAACCATATGAGGTACTGGGAATTGAACCCAGGTCAGCCTCATGAAAGCAAGCCTCGTGCCCTCTAGCCCCAAATCTTGAATATTTTTAAGCATAACCCTTTGTGTGTGATCATCAAGAAATACAAACTGGAGAAAAACAATATTCCTTAAGAAGCCCAGAAAAAAATTCTCACCCCCATAGATTTTATATTCTAATAGACAATGAACTATTATCCCAATAAATAATAAATGTCACAGTTTGTTCAATCATAGGTCCTACAGACAAAAAGAGAAAATGCTTAACTAAGGTGGAACAGAAGTGGAGTGTAAAATGGATTGGGTTGTCGAAAAAATAAAATGAGAATTATGTTAATTTGCTCCTTTTTCACATCTCAAACCCATCTCATTTCTGGAATGTCTTATCTTGAAAAAGAAGTTTGCTATTTTTTTCAACTCCTATTCTTGAAAGTGCTGAATCCAACTGCTGTTATTTACACAAGAAATGTCAATGATTGTGTCAGGTCGTGGTAGGCTAGACATTGCATCACACAGAGGGGAACTGTTTGTAATTTACTTAGAAGGTCTTATTCCATAAGGAAGAAGAAAAATTCTAAGGGGAAAAAAGGAGCAATCAACAAAGAGAAAATGCTCTTCTGATCACAGGCTTTTGTGTGTCCAAAGCCTGGCTCCTCTGGGGAATGAGGATTCTCAATAGGCGTAATGCAATTGGATGAACTCTCTCCTGCTTTAAATCATAAAAATAAGAACCCCCCAACACCCTCCCCCCCACACAAACACACACATTCACGCATACAAACCACAAAGTTACATTTCAGAGTGAAAGAAAAAATTCCAAAATCAACACCTCACCTGGGATTGGAATTTGATTGATTTTATTTGAAGTATGGGTGGGTTTTTGACCACTAAATATTTGCTTAATTATCCCAGCAATGAAGAGTGATGCTCTCATTAGCAGGGGTTAGAAGCCCATCTGTGTTCTCTGTTGGTTTTTTTGTATAGGATTGTAAACCTGCAAATTACATGTACAGTTAGGGAGTTGGGAAATTGTAATTGCGGCTCTGATATTCATTATCTCTGAACTTGGGTAAAGCAATTTTTTACCTGGGCCTTGGCCTATTTGTGCATAAATTGTAGTTAATGGTACTCTGCTGCAGTTCACAATTTCAATATTTTATGTTAAGCAAAAAACCCTTGCTTTGTATAATATTCATTGGCAAAAACGTGTGTTCTCCCTGATTCTAAGCTGGGGTTATAATATAGCGCCTGAAGTGACTGCCACACAATTCAGAAGCAAGGGGAATTTTGAGCTTCCAAATTTGCAGACTCAGAAATCACAAACCTGTGACATACCCAGTCCTGCTGAAAATCACAAGTGTATGCTTCTCCAGATGGAAGTGAAACCCAATGAGCTGAACTTCGTGAGTGTTGAGAAAAATGAGCAAAGTCATTTGATTGATACTCTCAGCAGGAGCAAATCCAGATTTTGTAAGGCCTGGAGCTTTTATGGTTCTGTCTGGGGAGGGAGGTACTCTCTGGGCAAAGGAATACTTAGTAAATATATCTTCAGAAGAAAAAAGTCACAACACATAAATTCCTTAAATAGAAAATATCAGAAAGGTCCCCAAATGTGCAAAAAATAATGACACTTATAATAATGCACCTTCAGAATATTTTGCTTATATTTTCTGTCTGCTCCTTTGGCTGGCTCTTCATACCACAATTTTGCAGAGCATTTTCAGTGGCAGACTTACCATGAAGTGAATAAAGCTCCAGCATCAGGGATCCTCATTCCCATTGGTCCTTTGCAAGGCCCTTTACCAATTTAGCACTTTTCTCAATTTCCATAATGAGAGGAAAAAATATGGTGTTTTTATAACTGCATATTGCATTATCAAGTAGTGTTTTTGAGAGGAGATTAGACCAAATTTTCTACTAGAAGCTGATAACTGAACACATTTTTTTTATGCTAGCTTCTGATTCTAAACATTTCAAACTATTTTTCTCCCTTTCAGTGCTGGGTTCTACAAGGCACGTTCATGGTGCCAGGTAATTCCTTCTCCACATCTTCACATCACACCACTAGACCAGCTACTACAATGGACCATAGGAGCATTCCTAGAAGCCATTCCCGTAGCAGGATCTCTCTCTCAAGTTTATTTCTAAATAAACATTCACTCTGTACTTCTAGAAGTGACTGTGCACTACCTAAATGTATCACAATAAACTCAAACTACAGTTTAGTTTCTTAGCTAGATCCCTGATCCACATGGTCATTCCAACACATTCCAATGCAAGAAATGAGCACTGGAAAGGAAGCTGAAACACAGAGAGATTAGGATCTTTAAAAATATGTTTGAAATGGTTACTTTTGGAAATTTTATACAGATGACATTGCAGGTAGGTAGCCTTGAAGTTTAAACAGCATTTATTGAAGGTTTATCTGCACAGATTTGAGTTCTGATGGCTCCACAAATGTCCAAGTGTTTGGTGAGGCTTCAGGAAAAATAAATGGCATGTATTGCATATTCTGAACTTCCGAAATAGCATTTTTGGCATCTCTGACCCCTTTGAACCTGGAGATGTAAATTCCAGATTTGGATTTCAGAGAACATGAATTATTCTCTCAGCTTATGGTTTACTCATTTACCTATCAAGCCAACGAAAATATTTATTGTACCCAATCATCATTATGAACTGATGCTAAGGGGGCTGGAGTGATAGTACAGTGGGTAGGGCTTTTGCCTTGCACACGGCCAACTCAGGTTCGATTCCCAGCATCCCATATGGTCCTCTGAGCACTGCCAGGAGTTATTCCTGAGTGCAAAGTCAGGAGTTACCCCTGGGAATCACCGAGTGTGACCCAAAAAGAGAAAAATAATAACTGATGCTGTGGTAAAAATAATAATAATGAAAAAAACCCCACAATTTCTATTTCAAAATAGATCTAAACTCCAATGGAGAAGACAAAATACCATAAATCAGAGAGCAAAGTAGACTCTGTGGCAAGAGCCAAGGAAGTAGATGTTTAAGTTTGGGTCCAAATGGTCAAACTGTAAACTTTTTCATCAAAATATTTTATAACTTTTGATCCTCTCTGATTCTTAGTCTCCCCACCAATAGCAAAATAGGCAATACCAGGCTAATATAAAGATTAAAGGAGATAAATTTATACCAAAAAAAATCACCTAAATATAAGGTTTCCTGGAAATAATACTCCCTAGACTCAAAGCAATCTCATTATTTGGTATATCTGTTTCTGTTCTGAACAAATAATTAACAAGATGAATAAAATTTTCAAAATGAAAAGTGATGCAAAGGCTTCCCAGGGAGCATTTGATCTCGCCCAAACCTTGAAAGATGTTTTGCACATAGTTAAGAAATACCAGGAATCAATCTGACAAGAACTTCTCAATGTCAAGTGGAAGAAGGCCAAGGCAAACCAACATCCACAAAAGAGAGAAGAGGCTTGTGAAATGACAAGCGCATGGGCAAGGCTGGCTCCAGGCTAACAGAACCTGGGTTCCACATAACTTCTGGACACAGTGTCCTTCTCCACTTCTCTGTTTTGCTTTTCTTCATGTTCCTCCCAGGCCATAACACATTGGTCACCCTCAGTTCTGGGTTTAACCTGGGCCCACATCTTTATCCTCCGTGAGAAGACTTAGACCTGGATCATGCTGAAAGCAGTGGTTGACAGAGTGGCATACACATGGGAGGCACTGCACCCAGTCTGGGTTTCGAGGACTGGGAATGGGGAAAGGTTAGATCTCTTCAACACACAGCAGCTAAGTAGGAGACAAGGGACTGTTGTGGAATTCTCCAACAAGGAATATTCAGAGGGGAAAAAAGAAGTACAAAAGCACCAATGATTTCTGAGGACCCACTGCTCCCGTGTGTGAGAGGCTACAGAGAGGATGGCCCTGTGATTCTGGCTTCCAGGAGGCCCTGTCTGCAAAACAAACAATGGGAATCCAAGGTAGGAAGCGAGTAAAGCCCTGCAAAGGTCAATAAATGTCATTCACTCGAAGAAGGAAGAGATCTCTTGGAATTATGGACACTTTTTTATCAGAAAAGACACTGAATTGAATTTTGAAGGAGTTTGTAGGAAAAATGGTGCTCATAAATCATCTGAAAATGGAAATGTCTCAAAATCAGTCCCAGCAACAGCTCTGGAACTGTGGAATTACTTAGAGTTCTGGTATGTAGCAATTTCCCATTATTTTTTAAATCATTCTGAAGGTCCGAGTTCAGAGTGGAGAGAGTTTAAGGTGCTCACCTGGTGCACACCTTGCACACATATAGTCCCATCAGCACCACCAGGAGTGGTCCCTGAGAAGTCAGGAGGAAGTCTGAGCACTGCGTGGGTGTGGTTCAAAACCCAGAACAAAACAGAACACACAGAGAGAGAGAGAGATAGATAAAGAGAGAGAGAGAGAGAGAGAGAGAGAGAGAGAGAGAGACTATACAGGATGTGTTTTGTTTTGTTTTGTTTTGTTTTTGACTGTGACAAGTTTTGCAGTCTGGGCTAGAAATCTCGACTCTATTTTCTATTTTTTTCACCCTGTTCTAGGTTAAAATAAACAACCTCAGTACAGGCTGAAGTGAATCCGTTTCTCTCATTGCCCTTCCTTTAGCACACCTGGGTCCCCTCACTCTTGCAATATCATGCAGAGTTAGTGATCAAGTTTGTGCTCAGATCTAAATTTTAACTAATTAAATCTTCTTGCAAATGTTTCTTAATTTGTCTATCTTTCTAGACCTTTTACTGTATTGATGTAAACATAAAATGAACCATTTAAAAGTATACAGTTAAGGACCAGCAAAATTGTACAGCAAGTAGGACGTTTGCCTTGAACCTGGCTGACCCAGATTGAATCCCTGGCACACCACAGAGTCCCCTGAGTACTGCCAGGAGTAATTTCTGAGCATAGTTAAGTAGTATTTACATAATCATAATATTGTTCAATCTCATCTCTAACCAGTTCTGAACTTTCAATCTTCCTTAAAAGAAAATCCAGGCTCTCATAAACACATTTCTTCTTCCTCACCGCATCCTCCAGTACTCCATGCTGGCAGCACTGATATGGATTTCACCTCTTTTGACCATCTCATATAAACTGAATCAGGGAAAGGAATGATAATACAGTGGGTAGGGCGTTTGCCTTGCACATGGCTGACATAGGTTTGATCCCCAACATCCCACATGGTCCCCCAAACACTGCCAAGAATAATTCCTGAGAATGGAACCAAGATTAATCCCTGAGAATACTGGGTGTGACCAAAAAAACCAAAAATATAAACATTAAAATAAAAATAAGCATATTATAGATGATTTTTAGTAAGTGCTTTTATTTTTCAGTTAAAAGTTTTCCAGATTAACTGAATTTGTTTTGCTGTTTCCCATATCCCACGGCATGAGGAATGAATAGATAGATAGATAGATAGATAGATAGATAGATAGATAGATAGACATATATATACACACACATACACATATATATTCATATATAGATAGAGCATATATATACATATAGATTTATATAGAGAATACATATATATAATGAGAGAGAAAGAGAGAGAGAGTCTCTCTAAATTTCATTGGCTAGTAAGTCTCCTGTAATGGGTCTTTACATTTAAGGTCTATACATTCACCCAATGTCCAAGTTCCAAAGTAGTTAGGATGTTCCTGGGGTCATGTCCAAAGAACTCCCCTGAGGTCAGAGAAGAGTTCAGAGCCCAAAATGCCTACTACCTCGCTGGTCACAAGTTTGAATACCTGGTGTTCCACATATGCCTGATGTGTGTAAGCACCACGAAGGTGGAGCCCCGCACCATGGGCATTGAAATCAAAAAATATGCAAACAAGGTAGCAAAAGAGTTGCAGACAGAAAAGTACAAATCTCAGGGAGCCCCACAGTCAAGTATGCCAACACCGCAATCTGGCGTATGGCCTCCAGAAAACACCACAGCCAGAAATATAAGGGAGATACAGCCAGGGATGTGTGCAACCCCATCACCACTACAACAGGACTAACAATGAAGGGAAGGGGAGAGAAAAAATTAATACTTGGGGCCAGGAACTATTATAATAGGGAATATGCCTAGCAAGTACCTGACCCAGTTTGATTCCTGGCACCACATAGTCTCCCAAGCATCACTAGATGCAGCTCTGGAGGTTCCCCAGTACCCCGATACTCCAAAGCCCAAGCAGCATTGCACTCTCTGGCCCTGTGCTAAACACAGCGCTCATTTGGCTGATAATTGCAGATGGGGCCTCTAGATGGAAGTTGCCCATCTAAGATTTTACTATATATATATATATACATATATATAATAAAATTTTAGTTCAATTAAATTTTTTTCAAGAAGTCTTCTGGTCTCTCCAGTGGTCATGGGCAAGACAGATTATCTCCTGCTTTTTAGAAGAACTTACATTTTACTTTAAAGTAAAAGACTTACTTTAGAACTAGTATCCAAAAAATAATCACAGGTACAGCTGAAGATAGTAAAAACAAGGGCTCAGTCCAGATTTAGAAAGTGCAGAGGGGAAGGTATTTGTCTTCCATGCAGCTTACGTGGGTTCCATTCATGGTACCACATATGGTTCCCAAAGCATAGGCAGGAGTACCCCTGAGCACAAAACCAGGAGCAAGCTCTGAATTACCACACGGCATGGCCCAAACCCATGCCCCCACCTAAAAAGTATGAAGAAAAAGGCGCTTTTGGGATAAAACTTCTATGTTCCAAGATAGAAAGCAAGTCTAATCAGAAAGGTTGTAGAGACCTTAGAGGGGGTTGGGGTTGGGGTTGGGGTTGGTGTTAACAGCAACTCATACATATCTAGGGGGCATCCATGAAATGCATATGTATGAGGGAGAACAAAAAGATGCAGAGCAGGGAGCATACCGTGAACAGAAATAATACTCAGCCATTTGCACGAAAGCACCAGGGACACCATCAGAGGGACTGTGTTTATCCACATGGGTAAGAGGATTCCCAAAGCACAGACTGTCCTCTGAGCAGTTCCCCTGGTCCAGAGGCTGCAGTTCTTACCAACACAAAGGTATTTGCATGGTTCTTTGTTGATGCAATCATACAAGAGTGTAATTGTGCAGCCACTCTTAGGAAGAGATGGTCCCATTGTCCAAACAATCGATTTTTAGCCAATTTTTTTTGGCTTTCTTAACCCTGTGAATATCTCACAGCTTTGATGAGAAGGAGAGAGAGCATGAAAATTCACAAAGTCTTGATCATTGACAAGCACACCCATTTTCATTGACCAAATGAAGTCGAAGAGGCTTTTAACTTTTGAGACAGAAAGTATGTGTTTGGCAGCCACCTTGGCAACTTGAGAGGTCGCTCACATGCACACCTAATGGTGAGACCACCACCATGGGCCCCAGCGTCTAGGTTGTGCATGGCTGGGTTCTCCATGTGAGTGTTAGTGCAGGTTGTATGTACTGCTTGGTGTGATTTGACAGGTTGTTGGGGCGGGGGGTGTTTAGGAATGTTAAAAAAAAAAACAAAACCTTTTCCATATACATAAATGGCGATTGATTCTTCACTTTATGCCTTTTTGGCTCATGAAAGATTTCATAAGAACATTGTTCTTTCAGACACTGGGAAATATTTGTATTCATTATTGTATTCATTAGTAAGTCTGTTACAGCACACTTGATACTTGTAAACTTCAAAACACACTTTTGGGGCCCATTATCCCTCTTCAAGAAGAACCAATGAAATTCCAAAAAGTAGGGCCAATACAGAGTAGCTTCTCAGTCTTCAATCCTCCTCTCATTTCTTACTATTTTTCATAGATTTTCAAATTTAGAAAGGTTCTTATCAAACATACAGTTTAAAAAATAATAAAATTGAAGCTCTAGGAGTTTTTAAAAATCACCTGAGATCTTGGGCTACATAGTACAGTGGGTAGGGCATTTTCCTTGTGCAATCCCAGATTTGCTTGGTCCCTGATAACATATAGATTCTTTTGGGAGTGATCCCTGAACACTGCCCACTGTGGAAAAAAAAAACAACAGAAAATGCCAAGGTCACAGTATAAAGTATCAGAGCCCAGAATGGCTCACCCAAATCAAGATGACCTTAAAATATTTATTGAGAGATAGAACAAGAGAATAGACAGTGAGAATAGACCCAAACAATGACAAGAGTCTTGGCATTGGAATATAAAGTCAGAGGGGACAAGAATACAAGACTGAAGATGACATGAACTATGGTGGAGGGTCGGGGGCGCTTTGGTATTGATGGGGGTGATAATTTTGTATATTGATACCATAAATCTTAACACTATGTGTAAATTAACCTATAGTTGATTTTATAAATTAAAAATAAAAGCTCAAGTAAACTTGAGTTAAATTTAGTGCTCTCTGATGTGGTGCTAAATTCTCTCAAGTAACAAGAACGCAACCTAAGAAGCAGCAGTTCTAAAGAGAATAGCTCAGTGATGGAGAAATTGATTGGAATCGTTTGACTATTTTGTTCTTGAATGAAATGACAGGAATGTGACTGATGTATCAGAGGGAAGACAATGTCAGAATGGAAGAGCAACCTTGACCTTCAATGTAGGCATCCAAATGAAAGGGCAGTGCTTTCTGACATATGTCTGGAGCTTGTAAATCGAACTTATTTGAATTGAATAGGGGTTTTGTCAATATAGCATATAGCATCATTTTATAGGAGTAGTCATCTCTGTCCCACCATCTTCCTTCCTTCAGTTTGTTCCCAAGGGCAGGGAGAGTGAGTGGCCATAATTGGAAGGACAGAGGCCCAGGGTGAGGGTGTTTAGGATCTAAAGGCAGTGAAGATGTATTATTCTAGTGCCTCCAAGCTACTGTTTCTCTCCCCCAGAATATCACTTGTAAATAGGAGCTCAGCTCTTAGTAGGTAGAAATGCAAGTCTATAAATTCCATGTTGGAGATTTTTTTTTTTGGTAACATAAAGTTAATGATGCTTAAGATATGCACAATATGTACCCCTGCGGAACACTGAATTATCTTGATGTCTGAACTTCTGGGGATGGCCTATAAAGAAAATAATTTAGAAGTGAGAAGAAATAGCTGGGATTGTAAAATGCAATTAGGGAGGGGAAACCCCAGCCGCATTCACAGCAGAGTCAAGAGGGAAGCCAAACAAGACAGTGGTGTACTCATCTGTATTTCTAAATCTCATCTTGAAAAGATTTACTTCCTGGATTTTTGTCTGTAAGATGCAGGAGTACTTCCTTCAGACCATTTTTTCCTTTTTAACATGGGGAAAGGTGCTTTGGAAAACAAGCCCAAAGTCCAGACTGCTTCCTCCCCCCCGCAGAGCCACCACACTAAAACCATCTCCACCCAAAACAAACAAATACAACAAAACAAAACCTTCTAACTAGTATTTAGGCTTTCAAAAGCAGCTTGGCTGTGAGCCTCGCCAGGATAATCTCTTGCTCCCTCCTTCAGCCACATATAATACAGCCTTTATTCAGCAAATAGCAAAGTCGTTTCTTTGAAAGTCAAAGGTCACTTTTTGCTGTATTAATAGCTGCTCTGGGAGGGTCAATGTTGTGCTATCCTACATTTTTTCCAGGGCCTGGAGATGCAATTTCCTACAATCTGCAGGCAATTTCCCACCAATTTTCTTGGGGAGCTAATAGGCTGTGACAGGAGATGGAGCTAGCAAGCAGCAGGTGGCTTCAGAAAAGACAAATTGCATCTCTGCCACCTAACTGGGCAATCTAGATCGACAGAGTTTATAGCTTTGTAGTGTTATTGGGCCCCATGCTAACAGCAAATCATTCACGCTGCTTGCTGAATTTCATATTCCCTTCCTTCTGCATTTGTTATTGCCACATATCACTTCTTAGCACTTTCCCTGGAAATTGCCATGAAAGCTGATCACACGTGTATTAGTGACTTTAAGTGTCTTCTAAATTGCTTACTAGATGTCATTAGCATTCTATTTTTTTTTTGCAGAATTAAAGCTAAGCTGATCCATATTATTATTATTATTAGTGTGTGTGTGTGCGTTTGTGTGTGTGTGTATGTGTGTGTGTGTGTGTGTGTGTGTGTCTGTATCTGTGACTGTATCTGTGTGCCACTATCTGGCAGTGCTAAGGGACCCAATTCAGAGCTGGGATTTGAACCAGTGTCAGAGCTGCATCTTCTTGCCAGGCTAGCACCTTAACCTTCATCCCATCTCTCCTTTGTAAACTGGTGACTTTTAAGGAGAAGCAAACAGTAGTTGGAAAAGCCAGTCCAAATGGAATGAAAATCTGAAGGCCTTTGGCAGGACAGAGACTATGTCTTCTCCTATGAGCTGGTCTCTCCTGCACCTTGTACTCTCCAGCACACTTCAGAAAGTAAAGAAATCTGCAAAATATGCTCACAGCTCTGATTTTTTGCTTTGCTTAGACTGTCTTGAAAAAATTAGCAATTTAGTACAACAGTGGAATTGCTTCCATAGGATGAAATAGAAACCCCTTTATTTTTATAGGAATCTCTTTTGGTAGTATGGAAATATTCCATGTTAGCCCTAAGTGACTTAGAAAGGAGAAGTGGTTGGGGGTGTCAAACTACAGAAACAACCAGTCCTGTGTAAATCCAAGCATTTTTTAAGTTTAACTTATAAAAGTTACACTCTGTACCAAGCAGGCACAAAACAAATAAGAAGGTACTTGCTGCTGAGAATTTCACAGTCTAGTGGAGAGATGGGCGCTGGGCATCTCCCAGATAAATTGCAAAGCATTATGACCTAGCCTTTTAAATGCTACTTTTGAAAAAACGGGATGACTCTACAAGCCAACTCACATGAGAAACAGGACAGCTTAGATAGAGTTAAATACAGCCGGTAAACAAGCTGCAGAGATTCAGTCAGCTTGATTTCCTGACGGGCTTCTGATTTGCAAGAATCAATGTGGAAGTAATGACCAACATTCTCTGTCATTGTCATCCCTGTGTCTGAGACTGTCACTTAAATAAAATTGCATAGCAGAAGTGTTTGAGGCAACATGATCTAGTGATAGCATCTGTGTATCTGTATTACTATTATGGGACCATGAGATCAAGTAACCCCACACACTTGTAGGAGGTCACGGTGATCTGGGGTGTCTGGGTGGACTTCAGAAGCATGCTCAGCAGAGTGCAGGCCAGAGAGAGAAGATGCATAACCTAGCCTTGCCTTTTAGATTTTGTTTGGGGTTTTTGGAGGGGTGTGTGTGGCCACATCTGGCAGTGCTTGGGGCTTACTCCTGGCTCTGCACTCAGACGTCACTCCTGGTAGGTCTCAGGGGACAACAAGTGGTTCGAGAAAATTGAACCTTGGTTGGCTGTATGCAAGGCAAGTGTTCTACCCATTGTACTATCTCCCCAGCACCTCATAGCTGGGGATATAACACAGGGAGACTTGTTGGTGCCTCATTCTTATATTTCCAGGAACTTAGGAAAGCCTCTGGATGGCTTTTGTTTCTTTGGGTTTTTTTGATGAGGTGTTCTTGTTGTTTTTGAAGTTTTGTTTTATTTCATTTTCAAAGACTCTGGGAGGGGCCTGAAAGATAGTAGGAGTTTGCTATTTTCAGAGCATACAGCCAGCCAACCCTACTTAGATTTAATCCAGCAGTCAGGAGTAATTCTGAGCACAGAGCCAGAAGTAACCCCTGAGTATCTCTGGGTTTGGCCCCAAACCAAAAGACTCCAGGAAAGTGCATCACCTGATCTTTACAAATAAGTAGAATTTGAAGAAAAACATTTATCTGGCCTAGTCACTGGAAGAATTTTGTAATCTTTATTGTATTTGCCAGCATATCCATAAAAAGTAGCATTATGATACTTTTTTTAAAAGTCAGCTCATTATCATACCAGGGGCCCATAGAGGTTAACCAGAAAGATGACATTATAGAGAGAAAAGGAAGTTTTGGTGCAGAACCTTTTAAATTACTGTATTTGTAAGGTAGTTTTAAACAGATTGTTCTGACTTGCTGCTTTTGAGGACAGGCAAAGAGGGTCACCACGCTATAGCTACTGAAAGGGTTTCGTGGAAATCCCTGCTCTGTCTGACCTCTTGTCCTTGCCAGTGAGATCTGAAATGCCACCATTCTTATCTGTTTCTATTCTAAAGGTTTACTTATGACACCATGAGCCTTAAAACTATAGAATGTTTCTGGGGGCCATGAAGATCACACCAAGGGCCAGAGTCTGTGTTTCGCATTCCAGAGGTCCAGGTTCAAGCCCGAGCTCTGTATGGTCACCTGAGCACCAGGCATGACTCTTTATCCCAGGCCTGGGAGTAGCCCCTGAACAGTGTCAGGTCTAGCAGATGCCCACCCCATCAAAGACAAATTTTCTTAGGGGCCAGGGAAATATCTTAAAGAACTAGAGCACACGCCTTGCATGTTGGAGGCCTGGTTTGGACCCCTACAGCACTACCAGAAACCCCCCAAGGGTGACCCCAAAGCCAAACAAATAAATTAAATCAGCATGTTTCTAATCTCAAGGTGTCCACAGTAAGGTCTACAGTAATCCTCTTTAAACATTGGTGGACTGAATTGAATAGAATGAAGAGTCACTTAATTAAAAGGCAAATACTCCCTGGCATAAAATAATCACTATTCATGGACCCCTAACAGAGGCGATTCCAATTAAACAGGTCTGGCAAAGGACTGCTGGCATCTGCATATTCTGTTCTCCTGTAGAGCTAAATTTAAAAACACCAGAATAGGGATGGAGTGAGAGGAATAGAATGAAACCAAATGCTTTCCCTTATCATCCATAATTAAACCAAGGATAGCCAAGGCACACTGTGGGCAAGCTTAGGCATGGACCCTCAATTCATTTAAGAAATTTTTTTATTTTATAAAGTCCACAATATTTGATTACATTTAATATTTAAACACCAATCCCACCACCATTACACCTTCCCGTCACCATGTTCCAGGTGTTTCCATCCCAAACCCCAATCCCTGCCCCAAAGCAGAACTGAAATAATTTAATATTTCCCTCTAAGGCTGGTGGCCTCCTACTTTGAATTCCATCAAATGTGGTGCGGCACTCTTGGACTACAGGTAGGATATTTCCTATAAAGTGTCACTTGTGGGGAAAGTTTCACTTGTGGGTGAGGCTCAGCCCGAACATGAGGAGAGAAACCGTGAACATGGTGATGGTTGGGTTCTGAAGGTTTTCTGCTGCCAGGGCTGGGTCCCTTGGGACGAGGAGGGCTCTCACCCCCCTCCCTACGGGCACCCGAGTGAAACAGACTGGCGCAGGGCCTGGCGGCATGGCTATGGCGAGCGTCATGTTGCTCCCTTCTGGGAGAGAAGGACATGTGATCTGGATGATGGCCTATGACTGCTGAGTCGCCAGAGATGGGGGAAGGGGGGGACATGGGCAGAGGACCACCATTCCCGGATAGCCCTCAATTTAAAACCTATTTGAAATCTCAACAGTGCAGGAAACTATGTCAAGTGACCAAAATCAGAAGTATTTGTTTCTTAATCTGTTCTGCCCCCCACCTTGCCCAGAATACTGTTGATAACTGAGGTTCCAAACTTCTCCAGATCTCAAACTGCCACAGGGATTCAGCCCAAGCATGACATATCATATTCTGTCTCCCTTTCATATAGTCCTTCCGTTTTTCTTGTCCTTGCTTTACCCTGTGTACAGTCTCAAACACTCTAAATGGGTGAACATTACAGAATGGTATTGGTCCTTCAGGGACCTCAATAGCTCTTGTCATTTACAGACATAAGAGTTTTTAATCAGATTCTGTATCACTTCTTATAAATCATTTCTCTCTTTCCCTCAGCGTTAGAGAAGTGAACCCTAAAGTTAACATCATGGGAGCCTGAAGTTTCAAAGCAGCACCCTCTGACTTGACTGACTAAAAGGACTTCACCAAGCACTTCATTTGCAACTTCAAGGAGAGGAATCATGGGGCTGGACCATAGTACAGCGGGTAGGGCATTTGCCTTGCACACAGCCGACCTGGGTTCCATCCCCAGCAGTCCGTATGGCCCCCCAAGCACCACCAGGAGTAATAATTCCTGAGTGTAGAGCCAGCAGTAACTCCTGAACAATGCCAAGTGTGACCCCAAAAGCAAAAAGAAGAAGAGAAGGAGAAGGAGAAGAAGGAGAAGAAGAAGGAGGATAAAAACAAAAGAAACTGTATAAGCACATTTTCATGATTTTCACACAAAAATTATGAACAAATAATTTCAAGCAAATAATTTAAATACAAATCCATGCCTTGTGACTTTTCTGGGGAACCCAAGAAGTAGAAATCAAGTAGTAGGGTTGAAGCAATAGTACAGTGGGGAGGATGTTTGCTTAGCACATGATCAACACAGGTTTGACCCCTGGCATCCCATAGACTTTCCCAAGCACGACCTGATGTAATTCCTGAGTGCAGAGCCAGGAGTAAGGGGGAAGAAAGAAGAAGGAGAAGGAGAAGAAGGAGATGAAGAAGGTAATAGAGAAGGAGAAGGAGGAGAAAGAGAGAGAAGAGTAAGATGGAGATGGAGAGGGAGATGGGAGAGGGAGAAGAAAGAGAGGGAGAGAAGGAAGAAGGAGAGGGAGAAGGACAAGGAGGAGGGGGAGAAGGAGAGGGACAAGGAGGAGAAGGAGGAGAAGGAAGAAAAGAAGAAATGAAGTATTAAAGGCCACCAGTGATACCAAAAGAATTACATTACATTTTTAGGGTTAGAGAGATAGTATAGGGGCTAAGCCATATATTGTTTTCCCAAGCACTGCCAGGAGTCATCTCTGCTCTCAGCCAGTAGATCCTAAGTACTGCTGAGTAAGGACCAAACACCCCCAATTTTTAAAAAAATACTGAAAAAAATACATCTTTCATTTCTATTTACCTCTATGAGCATATCAGTTGCTAAATCTAAGAATATTATAAATAAATTATGTCAAATAAAATTAGGTTTACATTTTTTCATAATATAAATAAATGAGATAGAATTTAAAATATTTCCTACTTAAATGAACATTGTCCAGTGGGAAAGAAAATTAGTTTATTCTTAGTAGAAGGATACATAAAATTTTACTATAATTCAACCCAAAGGAATTTTTTAATTACCTCAGTAATGAAAAATGTAGAAGCACTGTGAGTGTGTGTGCCGGAATCTCCTAACACCCATTCCTCAGCTTTAAATCACTTGCCACTTTAGTATCTAATTTCATAAATATCATATTTCAAATTAGTTTGGCCCTTCAGAAGGTAGAAGAGAATGTAAGATAACATCTATCTCTAACTGGCACGAAAATGGTAATATCCATGAATTGTACCCATCCAACTGGGCTTAAATGTCAGCCAGTCACTTCTTAATCAGGAACAGTGACAAAATCACAAATTCCATTGCTTCTCTGTCTTCAGAATTAGGTCCAACAAATCAAAAATAAGGGCCTTCACTACTTTGTGTGGTCTGGCAAAAGATTAAGCCAAACAAATAAAATATTTTCCCAATCAGCAAATGTTCCTACGAATGGATCAGCCAACAACCCCAAGTGTATTTCTTTGAATTCTCTCTTGCATGCAATCCCAATATTTCCAATGATCCATTAGTTAACCAGAAATACTGTACATATTTTAATGGGTTACCAGACCTTAAGGGAATTGATGCATCTCAAGTGAGTATCTCAAGAGAGTCTAGTTTATTGCATAGACGATAATTCTTTCCTGAAAAAGAGCAAGGTTCATTTAAAATTAAGATTTGGAGATCATAAACAGAATCAATTGAGCCAAGGAATCTTTTGTAATGCATGGCTCCTGGGAGGCAAAGGAGCACTTGCCGGTGATGAGTGAATGAAAGCAGGCCCAGTGAAACAAAAACTTTCCCTACCTGTGTCACCAAAGAGCCTGCAACACAGCATTTTGAGAAGGAGACTTAGAGGATTTTGCTGGCCAACATACCAATCTAAAAAGTTCTTTGTTGAGAGACAGAGAAAGGACAAATGCTGGTCATGTTCCAGAATATCTTGATGCAGTTAGCCACAAAATAAGTTATTAGCTTGTTGCAAGTGTAGCCAGTTTTTAGAGTAATGGAGTAATCCACCATGGATTGCAGCAAGGAAGTGGAACAAAGGGTGTGAAATGAACAGATGGATTTGATTTTAAACAAATTAGACCCATGACAGGGGGTGTGAGAAGTCATTTTTCAGTTTTCCATGCTATGGGTTAACTTCCCTTTGTGACCTTTGCAGCCTGCTCACTCATTTTTCCCCTAGAAGGATCTCAGGTCTTTCTGGGAGAGCAGTTTTGTGCTTTGTGATTATGAACTAACATCTCTCTCTTCTAAGCAATCAAACAAGGCAGCTCTGGGGACAGTCACAACAGAATGCTGGATTACTTCATGTCCAAACTAATTGTTCTCTTAATCTTGGACTCATTCCAGGAGCCGTTGATAAACAGAAGAGCAAACGTTCAGAAGTTGTCACACCTTTGTAACCCTGGATTCTGTGAGTTCTCAATAATCCTAGATTGGCAGACAAAGTGACTGAAACCAATTCAGGCTGACTCAAGACAGGTCATCTTTATCCTTTCCACCCTTTTCTTCATTTCACCTCTGGCTCCCTTCCCCAACAAAATCATTGGCAAAAAAGCAGTCATGTTTCTATACTTTGGTTATAGAAGTACTTAGAATAATCACAGCTAGTAGATGGAGGCCTTCCAGAGTACTAGCCCATGTGCCCTCAGGATCTCAGACCTTTGTGGAAGGAACCTCTCTCCACCATGCCTAATTGCCTTATCTATTTCCACTGCCTCCAACATCCTTCTGTCTTCTCACCACCTTGGTGAAAGTCCTATTTCCTACCACTAACGTCAACCAGAGCTTTCAAGGTAGACAAAAGCTGGATATAAATTCGTAGTGAGAGATGAATGATGGGACCTTTGACTTAGTTTATAAGTCTCCTGACTTAGGACTAGAGTGCTCAGACAGTAGTTGCCATCATACAGCTCGCAGCTGACCTGGATTGGACCTCTATTACCCCATATGGTCTCTCAAGTCACCTAGGAATAATTCCTGAGTGCAGAGGCAGGAGTAACCCTTGATCACCACCAGATGTGGTCCCCCAAAGCCAAAATCATAGTAATAACAATAAATTTTTTAAAATGAGTCTCCTGACTCTATCCCCTAGCCTGCGTATCCAGAGCTACTAGGTCATTTACTGAAAACACAAACCTGGTTTTGATGGATCCCAGTGACTCAAATGTCCTGAAGTCCCATTCTTATTCAAAGTAGATCCCCACAGGACCCAAATACTACCATTTGTGCTCAGGACTTAAGTCTCATTTCAGACTCTTCCCGTCACTAAGCCATACTGAAATATTTCCCTTTCCCCTAATTTTTTGGGGGCACACTCAGCAATGCTCTAGGCTTATTCCTGACTCTTTATCCAGAGAATCATTCCTGGTGGGATCAGAGGACGATGTGGCATGCTGGGGATCAAACTCAGGCCAGCTGTATGCAAGGTAAATGCCCTACCTGCTGTACGATTGCTCCAGTTCCTCCACTGAAATTTCTTAATTAAGTTAGAACCTACTTACCCAAAGTCACAAACATTTAGCAAAACCTGAGGTTAAGATTTCTCTCGGAGGGGGTGGGTTATCCCAGTGCCCACCCAAAGTCCCCAGCAGCAGCTTGCTCCCACAATCCAAAATCACCATAATTCCCTGGTTGGACTCCACCATCTTGAGACTGACCAAGATATTAATCTACTGAAAATTTGGGTATGCAGGTTTTGGACTGAAATCTTTTGGCTTTATCAAGGTCCTGATGACCTACCTCCCCCCACATCCCTGTACTTCCAAAATCCCCAGCAGTCACATCCATACCCCAAAGCTGCCACCGAGTTAAAAAAGTGCCACTTCAGTTGTACCTTCCAGATAAAAATACTGAATGCCTTGAACAAACAGGATGACAAATTAGTACCTGTATTGCAAACTATAGTGCACAAAAGGAGAGAGAGAGAAAGAGACAGAGACAGAGAAAGACAGAGAGAGAGAGAGAGAGAGATAAGTAAGGTGCCTGCCATTAGAAGCAGTCAGAAGGGGAGGGGTACAGAGGAAACGGGACAGTAGTGGTGAGAAATGTATGCTGGGGAAGGGACGGGTTTTGGAACATTGTATGACTGAAACCTAATCAGGAATAGCTTTGTAATGATCTATCTCATGTTGAATCACTTAAAAAAATTTCCTTTCAGATATTTCCTCACAGCCACCTGTACAAATGTTGTGGCTTAAACTTAATTCAAGACAGTGAATTCCATCCATTTTGACTTGAGAAAATTTTCTCTTGTTCAAATTGTTCCATGAGGGCTAACGAGAGCTCAAAGGATTGAGTGGAGTGCCAGTTTTGCCTGCAGGGGACCCAAATCAATCCCTAGCATCTCATGTTCCCACAAGTACTGCCAGGTGTGGCCCTTGTGAGCACAGAATCTAGAGTAGACTTCAGCACATCTGGGTGTGGTCAAAAAAATTGTTCCACTAATCAGCTGTACTAATGACTAGCATGACACTTACATACTAAGTAAAAAACAAAAAAATCCAGAGAGTGTGAACAAATGCCAAAGGATGAGTTTGTGTAGAGAAGAGGCAATACAAGGATAAAGCTTGTAGTTTGCTTGTTGCTTGATCCTGTTTTCTTAATGGAAGACATCAAGGTCTTGTTAGTTCATCTTGCTCCATAAGGAGATGCAAGGGAAAAGCCTCATGTATCAGGAAGTAAGCACCCAAAGTTCTGGAGATGAAATCAGAGGAAAGCTATTGATGAACCAGGATGAAGCACATATCATCTTCTTCTCCCAAATATACCCTCTAACTCTATCTGCCCTTCAGAAAAGTCTATCATCTTCAGCTTAATTCTCTGCTTTGTGGTGTATTAGAAATAGCAAGAAGTGGGTGACAGCAATGTAGAATGCTATCTACTTATAGATCACTGAGTGTTTAGGCAACTGGGAGGAAGTGTGCAGGGCAAAAAAAAAAAAAAGAGATGGCAGGTAACAGAGGGAAGGAAGGGGAAAAATTAATAAGGCACATAGGTAGGGTCTAGGAGAGTCTTCAGATTGGGCAAGAATGAGTTTGCATGACTATTCAGGGATGATTAAAAATGGTCTACAGAATGGCATATTGAGAAGTGTTGTGCTAGATCTAATGAGAACATAAGGACAGTAAAACTTGACTTCATTCAAAATGGTGTTTGCCTTGTGGAGTGGGTATTGATGAGACGGGGCAGAAAGGAACCATCTGTGGTTCTCTGGAAGTGTTCCATATCTTCATGTGGGTGGTAATAGGCTTGCCACACAAAATATTATGACAAAGTTCTACAAGAAATTATTTATTGTTTATCTAAATTTCAAATGTAACAGGGTTTTACTTGCTAAATCTAGCAACTATGGGGTTGTAGTTACATGGGTATAGAATACTGCTTCTTGGACTGGAGAGATAGCACTGAGGGTAATGCGCTTGCCTTGAATATGCCCAACCGGAGTTTGATTCCTGGCATCATATCATTATACATGGTGCTCCAAGCACCTCCTGGTGTGATCCTTGAGCACAAACCTAGGAGTAAACCTTGACTGCACCTAGATGTATCCTTCCCCCAAGCTCCCACCAAAAAAATAAAGAACACTACACTGCTTCTCCAGTAAGGTAATTTTGCCTTCACAGACCTTGGTAATGTCTTGGAGACTTTTTGTATTGCCACGACATGGATAGGTGTAGGATTACATTGGGTTTGTCCTTTCAGCCTTGCACAGAAAACTTAGGTTTATTGGGTTACACCCATCACAGTGCTCCCATTCACTCCCATTCCTTTGTTTATTTGTAAACTCTTCTCTGCACCCTCCTTCCCAACCAGTTAATCACCTTTTCCCTAATCAGATTCTGTTAGCTTGTAAGTTATGTCTTTTGTATAGTTTAACTTAAAGCAACGTCCTTTCTGTATGGACAGAGGAAGACAGCTAATATTATGTTCTTGTAATTTGGGAGTTGATTGACTCAGAATAATATTTACTCCTAGGCATCTGCTTTCTCAACTTAGTTGCTCTTAGTTCCTAGCACCCCAAAAGCAGGGTCCCGACGAGGGGCTGAATGGACCCAGGGCAAGTTGTGAGCTACCTGGGCATCGAAATAGGCCAGGCCAAAGTGCCACAGTACTCAATTATAATTTGAGAGCATGGTCATGGACAAATGCTGTCATGATCCAAAAGTAATGATGAGATTAGGGCCCTGCTGGGGCTAGGAAGACTAACCTGGCCTGAAAACTGTGGTTTGGAATATGTAATGAGATGTCCTCAGGAAGAACCAAACTTTAAGTTTGATATATCTCTTACTGTGCTCATACAGAATGACATTGTTAGAAATAATGGAAGTAAATTTACTATAACTATTTAAGTGTATTACTAGCTGAGGGAAGAAGAAAGAGACACACCCTGGATGGAATCCCACCCTTAAGCAGATGTTCTAATAATCTGGGGTAATCTCTTTAGATGAGATTTTATCCTTGAGTTAATTGCCTGGAGAAGTGGCTTTACCTCTCTTTGTTGACTTGTTAATGTTCAATCCCATCTTTGTATCACCACCCTATGTGATTGCTATATAGGGTGAGAGAGATCAGAGATTGGTAGAGAGATCAGAAGAGACCAGAGGATATACAACAGAGACCAAGAGAGGTCAGAAGAGACCAGAGGAGAGACTACAGAGACAGAGTCAGAGATAGAGAGACAGAGAGAGAAGAGAGCACGGCAGCACACACAGAAGTAGAACACAAAGGTAGGGAGAGAAGGAGAGCCAGCCAGAGGAAGCAGAAAAAGAGAGTTGTCAGAGCGAAAAACAGTCAGAATCAGAATCCAGGGGGTCAGAGTCAGGATCCAGGGAAGAGGAAGCAGAGAATGGAAGAAGAAGCAGAGAACAGGAAGAAGAAGAGTCAGAATCCAGAATCAGGATCCAGGAAGTCAGAGAGAGAGTCAGAGTCAGAATCCGAGGATCTGGAATCTAGAAATGAGGGGCTAGGAAGGAAGAGTATGTGTGATGGGAAAGACAAGAGATTGAATAAATGGCAATTAATCAGCAACCAGCTTGGCCCTCATTCTTCCTTCACCTGCCCACCTCCAACATCCATCCTAATCCGGTCCATACACAGCGATTTGAGAGCACCGAATGCGAGTGGTGAGAGAGAGAGAGAGAGAGAGAGAGAGAGAGAGAGCCGTCCCAAGAGCCTACGAACACACATCACCCTTCCGCGTGGTGCTTGCTTATATTTTTACAGATAGATGTACTTGAAAGGTAGAAGCAGCTATAAGAAAGAGTCCAGTAATGCGGTGAAACATCCTATACTGCACAGAAATGTTCCCACAACAAATAATTGCCAAGTCCAAATGTCAATAGCATATGTTTCTGCAAAGACACAGAAAGCTAACTATTGTCAATGTTTTTTATTGTACATATATGACAATGAATTCAATAAGAATTATTTTTTGCTTTTTGGGTCACACCCAGTGATGCACAGGGGTTACTCCTGACTTTACACTCAGGAGTTACTCCTGGTGGTGCTCAGGGGACCATATGGGATGCTGAGAATCAAACCCTGGTCGGCCGCGTGCAAGGCAAACACCCTACCTGCTGTACTATTGCTCTGGCCCCTAATTTTGAACCAACAAAATAATTTAATGTGAAGTTTTAGAGAACTTACAGGTGTAAAAGTCTTAACTTTATAGGCTGATGTACTTCAATTACATGAGGGAAAATTAACTTGGGGATGGAAAGATGGTTTAGGAGTTAGGAAACATGACTTTCATAGGTCTAACCAGAGTTTTGTCCCTATGCCACATTACTCCCTAAGTACTACTGGAGTGGCACCCATGATCCCTGACACACAGGACCTGAGCAATACTATGTCCTCAGACCCTTGGTGCTCAACCCAAAGGTCCAGCTGGCAGGTAATCACCAGGAATGGCCACCTGAAAATCGCCCTAGCACAGAAAGAAAGAAAGAAAGAAAGAAAGAAAGAAAGAAAGAAAGAAAGAAAGGAAGGAAGGAAGGAAGGAAGGAAGGAAGGAAGGAAGGAAGGAAGGAAGGAAGGAAGGAAGGAAGGAAGGAAGGAAGGAAGGAAGGAAGGAAGGAAGGAAGGAAGGAAGGAAGGAAGGAAGGAAGGCAAGTTGGGGGAAAATTCCTATTGGCTGAACAGTAGAGGTGCTGGTGTCACACATCTGTTTCATAAGGACCAGTGGAAAGTCCCACTCCTCCTCTAATCAATGCAGACTTTTTTCAATTGTGTTCAAAGCATTGCCACAAACTAGCTCGTTTTGCCACCTGCCTCTCACTTAGCCAACAGTATGTTGACTGGAACTCTGGTCCTGCTTTCCAAAACACATCCAGTTCTCTCCACTTTCACAGAAGAAAGCATCTCACTTGACCTTTATGTTTTCCCTGGTTGGGTTGTATCTATGGTTCCCACAGGCAAGCACAATTACTTGTGCTGCCTAGTGCCGAGGGAGAAATGCTAAGCGAGAGAGGAAATAAGTCAAAATGAATTGAAATTACCTGAAGAGAGCTGACGAAGATGATTCAAGCTGCAGCAAAAATCAATGAGTGAAAAAAATGGTCTGCTCAAGAAAAATCAATGAAACCAAAATGGTCTGACCATAGAGAAGAATTCTTTTTTACACAGGCCAGCTCTAAACTCCTCTGCGTTCAGCAGATGCAGCCTTTGTCCAGCTTGCTGGACGATGCATGAATTGTTTTGCATCTGCAGCAGCCCTTCTCAAACCTTCAAGTCTGTGTAAGTTCTCTGGGGATCTTGCTAGCAAGAAGATTGTGTTTCAGTAGATCTGGGATGGAACATGAGAGTCTTCACATCTAACATGTTTCCAGGAACTCCAGATGCCTCTGTTGTGTGAGGCACCTTTGAACAGCAGAAATTTAGAGGAGCATGACTTCTCAAAGTGTGCTCTGAGATACAATAACACCAGCAACACCTGAGAACCTGTTGCAAATTCAGATTGTCAAACTTACCCAGAACTAACTGGACTGAACTCTCTGTCTCTCTGTCTCTCCGTCTGTGTCTGTCTCTGTCTGTATCTGTCTCTGTCTCTCTCTCTCTCCCTCCTTCCCTTCCTCCCTCCTTGCCTCTCAGAATCCCGCAAAGCAGAGCTGTCAAGATCTCTCCAGCCTTGCACTTGCCATACTTCCAAACTACTAAACTATCCTCCTGAACCTCTATAAATTTGGGTATTAGCAAGCTATTTAGATTATGCTATTAATATTCTAGCTTGAGAGCACAAATATCCTAGGTCTAGAACCTGAACCTGTTTCCATAAAGCTTCATGACAAGCTCTACCATTAAAAGTTTTTCATGATAAGTAAAAAATGCAATCTCTTTTTCTCTTCCTCTATAATCCTACCCCCTTGTATTTCCATTGTGTTAACTCTTCATATGTTCTAACTTGTCTCCTAAATTGCAGCAAGAGCTATTATCTTTTCTTTCAAATTACATCAAGAATGCCTTGGCTGGGGCTGGAACTACAATATAGCGGGGAAGGTGTTTGCCTTGCTCACAGACAACATGGGTTTGATCCCAGCATCCCATCTGGTACCCCAAGCACCACCAGGAGTAACTGGTAAGTGCAGAGCAGCCAGAAATAACCCTTGGGCATCGTTGGGTGTTCCTACCCTTTCCCTCACCAAAAGAGAGAGAGAGAGAGAGAGAGAGAGAGAATGCCTTGAAAGTAAAACTCAGCTCTGTATCTTCAGCTTATTTGGCAGTGTTTTCCATATAGCATGTGATTCATAAATTTATCAATAGGCTAGCAATATAATATGACTTCACACTGAAGCCAAATACAGTTTCAGTTGTTAGTGTGAGCAACCTCTTCAAGTGAACAAAATATAGGCAATTGCATTAATTCTCTAACTGCACAAAACCACCAAAACACCTAATGGTCTAAAACAGCACCCATTTCATCACTATGGTTTCTGTGGATTCAAGTTTGGGTTCATTTAGCTGTGCTGTTCTGGTTTGACTGGGAGTTTCTGATGAAGTTGCATTCAGACATTGGCAGGTTGAAGTCAACTAACAGCTCAAACAGGCCTGAAGGGCCTGCCTCTAAGATGGCCTTTGCCCAGGTCTGGTGAACTGGTGCTGATTTTTACCAGAGGCCTCAGTTTCCCTTCTTTAAGACTACTTAAGAGACTTAATTATATTGACAGCATAGCAACTGGATTCCCTCAGAGAAAGAAACCAGGGACAACAAGGCAGATAACCCCATGAGCTCACCCTCATAGCATTGTGTTGGTCACACAGGTTAGACCTGTTTCTGTAGGAAAAGAACACAAAACGACCTGAATTAACAGGAAACAGAGGATAACTGATGGCCAAGTTGTAAGCAGCCAACAGCCACATACCCTCAGTTTGATGCCAATACTGAGTTTGCTCTCAAGGATTTCAGTCTTGAAGAAAAAGAAATATAGTACAGATTCACAGAGAAAATTTTAAGATAGCAATGCAGTTAGTGGAAAATGTAGCAATAGAAGGGGGACACCATGGGGTGATTACATAAAGAGGTCAGAGACTTGGAGTTAACGCTGGTTGGACATAGACAGAAGGAACCTTTGTGTGACAACCAGCAGAGAGAATGCCACAAGGGTGCTGCTGCAAAGACCTTAGACAAAATGGAAGAAGCATGGCGGACTTCACAGACAGGAAGAAGGCCGACGTGACTAGAGGATGGCAAAGAAAGAGTGAGGAGTGGCCAGCATCCAGAGAGGCAGGAAGCAAACTGGAAGCGTATAGGGTCTTTAAAGCCAAGAAATGAGTGTTTCTAGAAAAAGTAATCAACTGTTTGAAAAGATGCTGAGAGTTTGAACAAGAAAAACATAAAGAATTGGCCAGTGGATTTGGCACTGAGTCCTGGAAACCTTACCAAGAGCAGTTCCCATGGTGTGGTGGGGATTTCAAGCTGATAAGTGTGTTGAATTGTGGTAGAAGGAGAATTGCTCTAAAAAGAACTCATCAGAGAGGAAAAACGGCCAGTACCTTGAGGGCATAGAATCAAGACAACATTTTTGTTTCAATTTTGGCCTTTGGGTTTTGGGTCTAAGATAGGAGATCAGAAATCCTACATGGGCAGAAGTATGCTGAGGTAAGAAACAGAAATCTCTGGAACATAGCAATCACTCAATATATATATGCATTTCTCATCCTGACACTTTTTTTTAAATTTTATTAGTGAATCACCATGAGACAAAGTTACAGACTTACAGGTTTTCATGCTTACGTTTCAGTCATACAATAATCGAGTGCCCATCCCTCAACCAGTGCCCGTTTTCTAGCACCAATGGTCCCAGCATCCCTCTCACCACCCCCACCCTGTCCCCTTCACCCCACCCTGCCTCTGTGGCAGGGCATTCCCATTTGCTCACTCTCTCTTTTGGGGTGTTGTAGTTTGCTACAGAAATAATAAGTAGGCATCTTGTTTAGTCCATAGTCTATTTTCAGCCCATATCTCCCATCCCTAGTGGGCCCCCCTGGCACCCTTTGCTTGGTGATCCCTTCTTTATCAGAGCTGCTTCTTCACCTAGCCTGTGAGGTCAGCTTCCAAGCTGTGGAGTACTCCTCTTGATACTTATCTCTACTATTCCTGGGTATTAGTCTCCCATTCTGTTACTTTATAATCCACAAATGAGTGCAATCTTTGTCTGTTCTTCTCTTTCTGACTCATTTCACTTAACATGATACTTTCCATGTTGATCCATCTATATGCAAATTTCATGACTTCATCTTTTCTAACAGCTGCATAGTATTCCATTGTGTAGATGTACCAAAGTTTCTTTAGCCAGTCATCTGTTCTCGCGCACTCGGGTTTTTTCCAGATTCTGGCTATTGTAAACAGTGCTGCAATGAACGTACAGGTGCAGATGTTACTTTTACTATACTTTTTTGCATCTCTGGGTTATATTCCCAGAAGTGCTATTGCTGGGTAAAATGGGAGCTCAATTTCTAATTTTTTGAGAAGTGACCATACTGTTTTCCAAAAGGGCTGAACCAGTGGGCATTCCCACCATCAGTGAAGGAGAGTTCCTTTCTCCCCATATCCGCGCCAACACCGGTCACTTTAGTTCTTTTGGATGTGGGGCAGCTTCTGTGGTGTGAGATGGTATCTCATTGTTGTTTTGATCTGCATCTCTGATGATTAGTGATGAGGAGCATTTTTTCATGTGTCTTTTAGCCATTCGGATTTCTTCGTGAGAAAGTTTCTGTTCATTTCATTGCCTCATTTTCTGATGGGGTTGGATGTTTTCTTCTTGTGAAGTTTAACCAGTGTCTTGTAAATCCTTGGTATCGACCCCTTATCTGGTGGGTATTGGGTGAATATCCTTTCCCATTCTGTAGATTGTCTTTGTATTCTGGTTGCTGTATCTTTTGAGGTACAGAAGTTTCTCAGTTTAAGATAGTCCCATTTGTTTATCTCTGTTTCCACTTGCCTGGTCAGTGGCAAGTCCTCTTTGAAGATACCCATAGATTCAATGTCGTGGAGGGTTTTACCGACTTTGTTTTCAATGTACCTTATGGATTCTGGTCTAATGTTGGGGTCTTTAATCCATTTTGAACTGACTTTTGTGCATGGTGTTTGGTATAAGTCTGAACCCATTTTTTTGCATGTAGCTGTCCAGTGTTGCCAGGACCATTTGTTAAAGAGGTTTTCTTTGCTCCACTTTACATTTCTTGCTCCCTTATCAAAGATTAGATGATCATATATTTGAGGTTTTGTGTAAGGTTATTCTAACCTGTTCCATTGGTCTACTGCTCTGCCTTTGTTCCAGTACCATGCAGTTTTAATTATTACCACTTTGTAGTAGAGCTTGAGATTGGGGAAGGTGATGCCTCCCATCTTCTTTTTCCCCAAAATTGCTTTTGTTATTCGTGGGCGTTTGTTGTTCCATATGAATTTTAGGAGTGTTTGGTCCACTTCCTTGAAAATGTCATGGGTATCCTTATAGGGATCACACTGAATCTGTATAATGCTTTGGGAAGTATTGCCATTTTGACAATGTTAATTCTCTCAATCCATGAACAGGGGATGTGCTTCCATTTCCTCATGTCCTCTTTTATTTCGTGAAGTAACGTTTTGAAATTTTCTCTGTACAGGTCCTTCACCTCCTTAGTTGATTCCGAGGTACTTGATTTTCTGAGGCATGATTGTGAATGGGGTTGCTTTTTTCATATCAGTTTCTTCTCTCATTATTGCATATAGGAAAGCCATGGACTTTGGGGTATTGAGTTTATAGCTTGCAATTTTACTATACAAGTGTATTTTTTCTAGGAGTTTCTTGGTAGAGGCTTTGGGGTTCTCTAAATATAATATCATATAATCTGCTAATAGTGAGAGCTTGATTTCTTCCTTTCCTATATGGATGCCCTTAATGTCTTTTTCTTGCCTAATCGCTATTGCAAGTATCTATAGCTATATTGAACAGAAGTGGTGAGAGTGGTCATCCTTGCCTTCTCCCTGATCTTAGAGGGAAGGCTCTTAGTTTTTCCCCATTGAGGATAATGCTTGCTATAGGCTTGTGGTCGATGGCTTTGACTATATTGAGGAAGTTCCCTTCTATGCCCATTTTGGTGAGCGTTTTCATCATGAACGGGTGCTGGATCTTGTCAAATGCTTTCTTTGAATCTATTGATATGACCATATGGTTTTTATCTTTTCTTTTGTTGATATGGTGGATTATGTTGATTGACTTCCAAATGTTGAACCATCCTTGTATCCCCGGGACAAATCCCACTTGGTCGTGGTTTATGATATTTTTGATGAGTTGCTGGATTCCATTCGCTAATATTTTGTTGAGGATCTTCACATCCATGTTCATCAGAGATATCGGTCTGTAGTTTTCTTTTTTTGTTGTGTCTCTGTTTGGTTTTTGTATTAGGGTGATATGTGCCTCATAGAAACTGTCTGGGAGTGTTTCTGTTTCCTCGATTTCCTGGAAGAGCTTAAGAAGAATTGGCAATAGGTCCCCTTTAAATGTTTGGAAGAATACTAATTAGTGAATCCATCTGGACCTGGACTTTTGTTTCTGGAAAGACTTTCGATTAGTTTCGATTTCCTTGATAGTAATGGGTCTATTCAGGTATTCCAAATCATCTTGGTTCAGCCTTGGGAGGCTATAAGAATCCAGGAATTTATCCATTTCTTCTAGATTCTCTTGTTTCGTAGCGTACAGACTTTCGAAGTAGTCTCTGATGATCATTTAAATTTCTTTGGTTTCTGTTGTGATGTCCCCCTTTCATTTTTGATTCGGTTTATTAGAGTTCTCTCTCTCTTTCTTTGTGTGTCTTGCTAGTGGGTTATCAATCCTATTTATTTTCTCAAAGAACCAGCTCTTAGACTCATTGATCTTTTGGATTGTTTTTTTGGGTTTCCATATCATTGAATTCTGCTCTAAGTTTTATTATTTCTTTCCTTCTGCCTGGTTTGGGCTCTCTCTGTTGGTCCTTTTCTAAGGTCTTGAGCTGTGAGGTCAGGTTATTTAGGTGGGCTCTTTCTTCCTTCCTGAGGAATGCTTGCAGAGGTATAAATTTTCCACTTAACACAGCTTTAGCAGTGTCCCACAGGTTCTGGTAGCTCGTGTCTTCATTCTCATTTGTTTCCAGGTACCTTTTGATTTCTTCCTTGATTTCCTCTCTGACCCACTCATATTTCAACATAGAGTTGTTTAATTTCAAGGTGTATGGTTTGGTCCTCAGCGTCTGTGCATAATTAATTTCTATCTTCAGTGCATCATGGTCTGAGAATATAGTTGATACAATTTCTATCTTCCTGATTCTATGGAGGTATGCTTTGTGGCCCAATTCATGATCTATTTTGGAGAATGTTCTGTGTGCACTTGAAAAGAATGTGTATTCTTTTTTATGGGGATGCAAAGCCCTGTATAGATCTATTAGCTCTCTCTTCTATTTCTTCCTTCAAGGCCATTGTTTCCTTGATGAGTTTTGATTATGTTGATCTATCCCGAGGTGATAAGGCGGTGTTGAAGTCTCCAACTACTATTGTGTTATTAGCGATGTCCTCTCTAAAATCTGTTAGCCGTTGTTTTAAGTATTTCGTTGGTCCCTCATTAGGTGTATATACGTTTAGGAGTGTGAGTTCTTCCTGCTGTATGTATCCCTTGATTAATAAGAAATGGCCTTTGCTGTCCCTTCTAATCTTTTTTAACCTGAAATCTATATTGTCCAATACTAGTATGGCCACCCCGGCTTTTTTGAGGGAGTTGTTTGCTTGAAGGATTGTTTTCCATCCTTTGACTTTGAATCTGTGTTTGCTCTGACCATTCAGCTGTGTTTCTTGTAGGCAGCAGAATTCTGGGTTCAGTTTCTGAATCCATTTATTGTTGTGGAGTTTTGTGCCATCTTTCTGTAGGAGTTTGTTGTGCTTGTAGGGGTTTTTCTTTTCTTATAGGAGCCCCTTTAGTCCTTCTTTTAAGTTTGGTTTTGAGTCTATGAAGTTCCTTAGTTGTTATCCATGAAATTGTGTATGGTTCCTTCGAGTTTGAGTGAGAGCTTAGTCGGATAAAGTATTCGTGGTGAGGTATTCATTTCATTGAGTTTTTTCACTATATCCCATCATTGTCTTCTGGCTTGGAGGGTTTCCTCTGATAAGTCTGCTGTGAATCTAAGGGGTGCTCCTTTGTATGTGATTTTTTTTTGACCTTGCTGCTTGCTGTATTGTGTCCCTATCCGTGGCATCCATCATTCTGACTATGATATGTCTTGGGGTCTTTTTATTAGGGTCTCTTCTAGCTGGCAACCTTCGGGCTCCTAGGATCTGAACATCTGCATTATCCAGCTCTGGGAACTTTTCAGCAATGATTTCTTTAACTGTGGCTTTCTCATTAGGGTTGACTCCCTGTCCTTCTGGAACTCCAATGATTCTTATGTTATTCCTCTTGGCATCATCCCCTAGGTGTCTGATTTGCCCTAGAGCTATTTTAAGGTCTTTTCCAATTGTTTGTTGTAGCCTGTGGGCTTTCTGTTGCTCATCTTCAAGCTCACTAATTCTATCTTCAGTTGTAGCCATTCTACTATTGAGGGCTCCCACTGTGTTTTTTATTTCGTCTACAGTGTCTTTTATTCGTGACGTTTCTGAATGTAGCTTTCCTATTTCTGCTCTCATTTCTTCCTGTAATTTCTTCACTGACTGCTCCACCATTTCTTTAAGTTCGATGAAGATTCTCAGAATCTCTTCTCTGAATTCTTTATCAGAGAGATCACATTTGTGGGAAACCTCTGCCGAGGCTTCTGGACTCTTTTCTTCGTCCTCTCCTTGCTGTGCGTATTTGCGCTGTTTCTTCATGCTGTCATGGTTGTATGGAGGTGGGACCTTTCAGTTCACTAGAGCTAATCTCTCTTTTTGTGAGTTTTCGATATTTTGGTGCAATTGGAGTAGGCTAGTGGTTAATTTAGCCTTTTGTGTTTGAGGTAGGTGGGGAGATCCCCACAAAGTTAGTTAATGGGGATTGAGACGTCTGTCAAATACACTAGAACAGGGGAAAATAACTGTGGCCAGGGCCCCCAGAGACCATGCCCACTGCAACAGGGCCATGCCTACTGCCAAAGAGGTCACACCCCTTCTGGCCACTGACATTGGGTTGAGATTGGTCCAGGGGGCCATGAGCAGAGCGCGTGGGCACTGAGGGCTGGGATGCTCAGTGAGGGGATCAGGCGGACCTGGATGAGGAAGCAGGAAGCGCAGGGTCAGCAGCGGTGAGGGACGGGGGTCCCTGCCTGCTGGACGCTGGCTGGAGATTGGGTCTGGGGGCCGCATGCAGAGCGCATGGGCACTGAGGGCTGGGATCTCATCCTGACACTTTAAACTAAACTTTTAGATGCAACTAATTCCAGGCAGTTAATTTGGTGACTTGGAACACTTTTATTCATAATTTATTATTTTTATTTTTTTATAATTCTTTTATTGATTCACCATGTGGAAAGTTACAAAGCTTTCAGGTTTAAGTCTCAGTTATACAATGCTTTTATTCATAATTTAATTGAAAATTCTTAGCTCTTACCATTCATTTAACCCATGAGTGTATTTAGACTATTTAGACTTTACTGTCTAGTTTGTAGACATTACTGAGTAAAAGTGTGTGGGACCTGGACTGAGATCTCCTAGTCTGCTCAGATCAGGACTGGGACTCCTATAAAGCAAAGCTCCCCAGAAGCACGTGGCCGTATTTGCGGCTGTGCGACATCTTATAGCCTAGTTCTCCCTCTCAGAGAACCTGGCAAACTACTGAGAGCATCCTGCCCACACAGCGGAGCCTGGCAAGCTCTCTGTGGCGTATTTGATATGCCAAATATAGTATCAATGATGGGTCTCATTATTCCTCTTACCCTGAAAGAGCCTCCAATGCGGCACCACTGGGAAGAACGATTAAAGAGAGGCTGCTAAAATCTCAGGGCTAGGACGAATGGAGATGTTACTGGCACCCGCTCAAGAAAATCAATGATCAATGGGATGACACTGATACAGTGATTCAGTGATGGAGGAGTAAGGTGGACTTTTTGATCTACGCTGCAATTTAAAAATTCCCATTTAGACTTGTTCATCCTCCTACTCCATCTCCTCCTCCACTCCTCCTCCTCTTGTTTGCTTTGTTTTAGGGCAGTTACAGGCAGTGCTCAGAGGTTACTCTAAGTTCAGTGTTCCCATGTAGTGCCAGGGATCTAAACTGTGCCCCTGAATGCAAAGCGTGTACTCCATCTTGTTGAACTCTCTCTCTGATCCCTACATTATTCTCCTTTCTTCACAATCCTCCGCTTACTCTCAGTGCAACTTTTTAAGTATGGCTGAATTCCTAGAATCTGTATATCTTTCTGAAAGGTGATGTTCTTTTCTCACTGGATACCCCTGACAAACTTTGTAGGTTACTTGAATCTGTGAGAAACTCAGGAGCCTGGACTCATCATCTGAAGAAATGTCGTTTAGTTTTCTGAGGGTTAAGTACAGTTGTTGGTAGCTAGCATCAACAACCGGACATTTGATTGAAGACAGTCTCACCAACATCATCAGCTGACCGAACTTTTGAGCAGAACAATGATCTAGACTGCCAAGCAACGGATCCATGAAAATTAACAAATTAATGACTGGAGTCACTAACTTTGGGGGCATTTTGTTACAAGAAACAGGTAACTGAAACTGGTATTTGTGTATTCATAAAATGAATGAGAAGCCTGTGGCTCTCTCTCGCTGCCTGCAATTGGTGGTCTCAGGCCACTCCCCTCTCCCCAGGATGGCCGATGCCATGGGCAGATGAAGGAAGAAATGAGAACCAAGCCAGTTGGTGATCAGTTGCCGTTTATTCCGTTCTCCCCACACACCTGTTCCAGTCTCACTAAACTCCCCATTCCAGTCTCACACTGCCCCTCATTCCTGTCTCCTCCTGTCCTGAGGAGGAAATAGTCTCTCCAAGTCCGACTCGCCCTCCTCCTCTCTCTAGTCTCTCTCACCCTCCAAACCTTGGCGGCAGCAAGGTCCAGTAGCACACTCAACATATTAAAGCCTTTCCTGATTTCCTGCAGCAAGGAGATCCACTCAAGAGCAAAATACCACATAGGGTGCGTTTCTCCTTTCCTTAGTCCAAAAATCATTTAAACATTCATCTAAATTTTACTTCTCAATAATATTAATCATTTTGTATGGACACAGTAAGAGATACATTAAGCTTATAGGATGGCTCTCCTGGTGGCATCTCGCTATAGATCCCAGACTACAGTGCTCAGGCCAGATTAGTCTTTCCTAACCCTAGTAGGGTCCTAATCCAGTTGTTACTTTTTGGATCATGACAGACTTTGTACATGACCATGCTTTTAACTTATAGTTAAGTATTATGGAGCTTTGATCTGGCCCTTTTTGATGCCAAGGCAGCTCACACCTTGCCCTGGGTCCATCCAGTCCCTCATCAGGACCCTGATTTTGGGATTTTAGGAAGTAAGAGCAACTGAGGCTTACGTCAAGAAAACAGATTCCCAGGGGTGAATATTATTCAGAGTCATTTAACTTCCAAGTTATAAAAGCAAAGCATTAACTGTTGTCTTGTGCCCATACAAAAAGGACACTGCTCTAAATTAACTATGAAGAGGACTTAAGGAGCAGAGAAAAGCAATATTTACAAGTTAGCAGAGTCTGATTAGGAGACAAATGTGATTGCCCAGTGTGGAGGCAGAGCACAAGAAAGAGGTTACAGATACGAATGAAAATGAGAACACGAGTTACCAGAATTTATGGGACACGGCAAAAGCTGTGTTAAGAGGAAAGCTTATAGCTCTATAAGCATTCCTCAGGAAGGAAGAGCCCACATAAGTAACCTAATCTCACAGTTTAAGTGTTTGGAGAATGACCAGCAAAAGGAGCCCAATCCAGGCAGGAGGAAGGAAATAATGAAACTTAGAGCAGAAATTAATGGGATGGAAGCCTGTAGGATAACATTGGTTTGTCCTTTCTGCCTTGCCGCAGGGAATTTAGTTTTACTGAATTGCTCCCATCACAGTGCTCCCATTCCTCTGTGTTTATTTGTAATTTCTTTTTTTGTGCTCTTCTTACAAAATATTCTTACAAAATAATATTTGTAAATACTATTTTTCTCTTCTTCTTAAATTCTTTGCATAGTTAATTCAGAGCAAAGTCCTTTTTGTATGGACACAGGACGACAGTTAATGCTATGCTTTTGTAACTTGGGCGTTAATTGACTCTGAATGATATTTTCCTCCTGGACATCTGTTCTCTCAACTTAAGCCTCAGTTGCCCTTACTTCCTAGCACCCAAAAGCAGGGTCCTGACGAGGGACTGGTGGACCCAGGGCAAGTGGTGAGCTATGTACTGCCCTGGCATCAAAATGGGTCTGGCCAAAGTGCCATAATGCTTAACTATAAGTTAAGAGCATGGTCATGGACAAATTCTGTCATGATCCAAAAAGTAACAACTAGATTCAAACCCTGTTAGGACTAGGAAAGATTAATCTGGCCTAAGCACTGTAGTCTGAGTTTGTGGCAAGATGTTCCCAGGAGAGCAGCCCTACAAGTCTCAAAGTATCTCTTACTGTGTCCATACAAAAATAACTAATATTAAGAAGCAGAATTAAGATGTAAATTAAGATGTTAATTAAGTTATTGGACTAAGGAGAAGAGGAACACCACTAAGTGGTTTTTCTACCCTTGAGCCCAATGGGCAGTCAGGAAAAGCTTTCTTATGTTGACCTTGCTAACGGACTGGGGGTAGCATCAGCCCAGAGTGCTGGGGAAGAGAGAGAGAGCAGGGCAGCAAGATGGAGCACGGAGAGATGAGCAGGAGAGACAGGAGGAGATGGGAATGAGGAGCAGTGTGAGACTAGAATAGGGGGCTCAGAGAGACTGAACAGGCACGTGGGGAGAACGGAATAAATGGTACCTGATCAATCAACTGGTTTGGCCCTCATTTCCTCCTTCGTCTGCCTCATGGCACAGGCCTTCTGGTGGGGCGAGTGGCCTGAGACCATCCAACCCGGGCAGCAAGGGAGAGAGCTGCCGGGGCCTCCCCTGGCCATCGGGAGATTAAACAGAAGCCCAAAAAACAATATGAAAATATCAATGAAACCAAGAGCTGGTTCTTTGAGAAAATAAACAAGATAAACCTCTAGCAAGACTCACAAAGAAAGGGAAAGAGAAACCCTAATACACTGAATTAGAAACAAAAAGGTGGACATCAAAACAGAAACTAAAGAACTTCAACGGATCCTTAGAAATTACTTTGAGAATCTTTTTGGCACAAAACAAGAAAACCTCCAGGAAATGAATAAATTCCTGGAGTCCTATAGTCTCCGAAGGCTGAACCAAGAAAACCTGGAATACCTGAACAGACCTTCACCATCAAGAGCATTGAAACGGTAGTAAAAAGCCTCCCAAAACACAAAAGTTCTGGCCCGGATGGATTCACTAGTAAATTCTTCCAAGCCTTTAAAGAGGGTATACTCCCAATCCTCTTTAAGCTCTTCCAGGAAATTGAAGGATCAGAAACACTTCCAAGCAGTTTCTATGAAGCAAATATCACCTTGATACCAAAAGCAGACAGAGATACCACAAAGAAAGAGAATTATAGGCCAATATCCCTAATGAACTCAGATGCAAAGATCTTCAACAAAATCCTAGAAAACAGAATTCAAAACTCATCAAAAAGATCATACACCATGACCAAGTAGTATTATCCTGAGGATGCAAGGAATGTTTAACACTTGCAAGTCAATCAACATAATCCATCATATCAATAAAAGAAATGGTAAAAACCATAGGATCATAACAGTAGATGCAGAGGAAGCATTTGAAAAGATCCAGCATCCGTTTATGATGAAAACTCTCAGCAAAATGGGTGTCAGTCAAAGGAATTTTCCACAAATGCGGTTCATATCAGGATACCCATGACAGTTTTCAAAGAAATAGACAAAACACTCCGGAAATTCATATGGAACAATAAACCCCCACAAATGGCTAAAGTAATCCTTGGGAAAAAGAAGATGGGTGGCATCACCTTCCCCAATTTCAAACTGTATTACAAAGCAGTGGTAATTAAAACAGCATGGTATTGGGTTAGAAACAGACATGCAGACCAATGGAACAGAGTTGAATATTTTGTCATAGACTCTCAAATATATGATCACTTAATCTTAAATAAAGGAGCAAGAAATGTGAAGTGGAACAAGGAAAGCCTCTTCACAAGTGGTGCTGGGAAACTGGATAGCTACCTGCAAAAAAATGAACTCTGACCTCTGCCTAATGTCAGGCACAAAAGTCAAATCAAAGTGGATTAAAGACCTCAATATCAGACCAGGTACATGGAGGAAAATGTAGACAGACCCTCCATGATATTAAAGCTAAAAGCATCTTAAAGAATGAAACACCACTGACCAAGCAAGTGGAAACAAACATAAACAAATGGGTCTACATCAAACTAAGAAGCTTCTGCACCTCAAAAGAAACAGTGACCAAATACAGAGAGAGCACACAGAATGAGAAAAAAATATTTACCCAATACCTGTCTAATAAGGGATTAATATCCAGGATATATTAGACACTAGAATTGTGCAAGAAAAAACCCCCAACCCCATCAAAAAATGGGGAGAAGAAATGGACAAAAAGTCCTCAAAAAAAGAAATGCAAATAGCCAAAAGGCACATGGAAAAATGCTCCATGTCATTAATCATCAGGGAGATGTAAATCAAAACAACAATGAAATATCATCTCACACCACAGAGACTGGCACACATTCAAAAGAACAAAAGCAACCAGTGCTGGCATGGATGTGGGGAAAAAGCGATGCTCTTTCACTGTTGGTGGGAATGCCTGCTGGTCCAGTCTTTCTGGAAAACAATTTGGACATTCCTTCAAAAACTAGAAATTGAGCTTCCAGATGACCCAGCAATACCACTTCTAGGAATATATCCCGAGAATGCAATAAAGCACAGTAGAAATGACAACTGCACCTATATATTCATTGCAGCACTGTTCACAATAGCCAGAATCTGGAAACAACCCAAGTGCCTGAGAACAGACAAATGGTTAAAGAAACTTTAGTACATCTGTACAATGGAATACTATGCAGCTGTTAGGATAGATGATGTCATGAAATCTGCTTATTAGTGGATGGACACGGAGAGTATCATGCTAAGTGAAATGAGTCAGAACAAAAATAGACATAGAAGAACTGCATTCATTTATGGAATATAAAATAATATGAGATGAACACCCAAGGACAGTAGACACAGAACCAGGAATATTGCCCAATAGTTGGAAGCCTGCCTTGTGAGCTGGGGGAAAAGGCAGGTGGAATAGAGAAGAGATCACTAAGACAGTGATGGTTGGAGGGATCGTTCAGGATGGGAGATGTGTACTGAAAGTAGATAAAGGACCAAATGTGATAACCTCTCAGTATCTGTAGCACTGTCATCCATTGTTCATTGATTTACTCGAGTGGGCACCAGTAATGTCTCCATTGTGAGACTCGTTATTACTGTTTTTGGCATATCAAATATGCCACGGGTAGCTTTCCAGGCTCAGCTGTGAGGGCACTATCTGTATTGCAAACCATAATGCCCCAAAGTAGAGAGAGTCTGGGGGGAATTGTCTGCCATGGAGGCAGGGGGAGGGCTTGAAAGGGGGGTTATACTGGGGATACTGGTTGTGGACAATGTGCACTGGTGTAGGGGTGGGTGTTTTGTCATTGTATGATTGAAACTCAAACATGAAAACTTGTAACTGTATCTCATGGTGATTCAAATAAAAGAAAGGAAGAAGGAAAGAAAGGAAAGAAAGGAAGAAGGAAAGAAGGAAAGAAAGAAAGAAAGAAAGAAAGAAAGAAAGAAAGAAAGAAAGAAAGAAAGAAAGAAAAAGAAAGAGAAAAAGAAAGAAGGAAAGAAGGGAAAAGAGGTTACAGATAAATGTAGAGGAATGGGAGTGCCTCAGGAGCATTGTGATGGGTGTAACCCAATAAACCTAAGCTCCCTATGGCAAAGCAGAAAGGACAAACCAATGTTATCCTACGGGCATTGTCTTAAAAATTGGAAACTGCTCTCAGAATTTTTCTTTCGTAAGAAAACTGGTTCAGGGGCTGGAGCGATAAGACAGTGGGTAGGGCGTTTGCCTTGCACACGGCTGACCCGGATTCGATTTCCAGCATCCAATATGGTCCCCCGAGCACCGCCAGGAGTGATTCCTGACTGCAGAGCCAGGAGTCAGCCCTGAACATTGCCGGATGTGACCCCAAAAGCAAAAAAAAGAAAAGAAAAAAAGAAAACTGGTTCAGAAGCATCACACGCTTCGTGTCTTCTTGGGCATTCCAGTGGCAGCTGACGGGAAAGGAGTATCGAGACTTCTGGTTGGATCAGACAACAGGTCCATTTGGGCGCACATGGTGTTCTGCAACCAGAGAATGTGCTGAAAAACTTCCTGGGTGCTTATTTTTCCATTCTTGCAGGATCGTGGAACCTGTGTAATCATCTTCCCCAAACACACAGCTTTAAAACGAATTTTCCCAATGAACATTTAAGTCTCCTGCCTACTCTGTGTTCACTAAAGAACCTGGTGCCAATTTAGATCATACTTGAAGAATTTGCAGAATCTGGATTATAAACTCTTAGCTAAGTTTTTTCACTTCCTAATAAAGTGCCCCCAGTGTGGGGATTCCTGAGAGAGACGCTGGCTCACAGCCCTCGGAGCGCTGAACAGCCTACACACACACTTGGAACATGGCTTTGATGGAAGTCTCCTGCCTTGCCCCTGTCGCCAACAGTGACCTCAGATCCAAGCAGACATCTTCTTGATACAAGCCTGAGGAGTTGCAGGGGGACAGGCATTCTCCAGAGGAGAACAGGAGAACTGGCAATGGATGTTGGGAGGAAGCCCCAGGGCCTGTCTTAGAGGAGTCAGTGAAAAACATGGAAACCAAGTCTGACTTTTGACTCTTCATCCACTGTTTTAAATCAGCATTTCCCAGCCCTCTTCAGCTAATGGCACAGGCAGAAAAGGAGAATATTCATAAGAAAAAAAGGAGGAAATGTAGATGCTGCTGGTACTGAGTACCCCATCACCCCATCACTTGTGGTTCCCTCAGTGGCTAAGGGGCAACAATGGGTTATTGGTCTTTGTTTGGGGCCAGCCACACATCTGGCTGCTCAGGGATCAACTCCTGGCAATCCTCAGGGGGCCCTCTGTGGTACCAGAGTTTGAACTGGAGTCATCCATGTGCAAGGCAAGTGCCTTATCGCTGTGCCATCTCTCTAGCCCCAGTTTGGGCTTTTTTTTTTTTTCAAATGCCCTTCCTTGAGAAGGAGGTGAGTCAAGCCCTGGGGGAAGGGAGATGAGCACACTGGTGATGGGGGTGGTATCAGAATTATGTGCAGGGGAAACCATTATTAATAATAGTATAATACACAGAATCTCCAAAGAAAGTCCTTCCTTTATGGCATATATATGTTTATAGAAAGAAAATTATTATTCTAATCGTCTGTAGAAAACTTTCTCGTGAAACTGAGATTAATAAAAACACCCCAAGTCAGACAAATACTTCTTTAAGTCAAACGTAATTTAGAAAGGGGTACTTCTGGAAAGTTTTAATACAGAAATGCACTTCATCTGCTCACTGAGTCTGTTGCACATCACAATTTTCTACTAGGACATCAATGCCCACCTCCTTTGTTGCCCTCAGTGTCCTTTGAGAACTGAATGAAACTTGTTCAGAAAAAAGATGTTTCACTGGAGGTTCTAGAAGAAAACACACACGTTTATTCACTTTTTTTTTTGTTCGTTTGTTTTGTCACACCCAGTGATGCTCAGGGGTTACTCCTGGCTCTGCACTCAGGAATTACTCCTGGCGGTGCTCGGGGGACCATATGGGATGCTGGGAGTCAAACCTGGGTTGGCCGTGTGCAAGGCAAATGCCCTACCCGCTGTGCTATCTCTCTAGCCCCTGTTTATTTATTTTTAATCTAAGATAATAAGGTCTACTAATATTTAAAAGCAAGTTTAACAATATAATGGTGGGGCTAGAGTGATAGGGTAGAAGGTAGGGCTCTTGTGTTGCATGCAGCCAAACCAGGTTCAATCCTGGCACCCCAAATGGCTTTGTGAGCATCACAGGAAGCATTGCACACAAACAGGAGTAAGCCCTGAGCATTGGTGGATGTGACCCCCAAACCAAAATAGTGTTAAAAACAACACAGTGGAAATCATACAATAGGTAGTCCTTTGTGATTAACTTTTTTCACTTAGCAATATTGTGTTGTGCATATGCATGTGCATGTGCATGCGTGTGTGTGTGTGTGTGTGTATGTGTGCACACATGAGTGCATGTGTGTGTATATGTGTGGTCCTGGGACTGAACCAGAACATCACACATGCAAGGCACACTCTCTACTGCTTTCCATGATTTGACAGCTCATTCCTTATTAGTTCTGTGAAATATTCCTTTGTCTAAACATGTCACAGTTTACTTATCCAGTGTTGGGATTAGTGTGGATTCTCCAATAAAACAGAGCCAAGTTCTCTACCTAACTAGTTGGGGAATTTAATATAAAACTTGGCCCATGTAATTATGAAAGCAGAATAGTTCCAAGGTCTATAGTCAGAAACTGAAGGCTCAGGGAAGCCTTCAGTTCCAGTAGAAAGAAGTTCCAGTACAATCTGAGTTCAAAGGCCGACAAGCAGTCCCATTTGAAAGCAGGCACAAAGAGTTAGTTTGTGCCTACTTGGTCTTTATGTTATAGTCCATCCTTTGATGACTGAAAGAAGCTCACCACATTGACAAGGGCAATCTGTTTTACAAAGGCTAAGTACTCAAATATTAATCTCATCCAGAAAATTCCTCAAAGACACATCAAAATTAACCAAGTATCTGGGCATCCTGAATGAGGTCCACTCAAGATGGTTACAAAATTAACCATCACAGTTAATCACCTACTAAAGAATATCTTGGCTGTTTCAACTTCAGTGATGAATAAAGTTGCTATAAGCACTCATGTGTAGGTTTTGATGTCAATGAAACCTTTTGGGTAAACCTAAAAACTATTCCTTGACAGTTTGATGAATATGTTTGACTTTAAAAGAACTTCCCAGGCCAGAACGGTAGTACAGTGTGTAGGGTGTTTGTATTACATATAGCCAACATAGATTTGATCGCTAAAACCCCAAAGGGTCCCCTGAGCCCTGCCAGGAGTGTTCCCTGAGTGCAAAGCAGGAGTAAGCCCTGAACACTGTTATGTGTGGCCCAAGAAAAAAAAAAAAGAATTTGCCAACTTGTCTTCCAATGTTCTTATACTATTCTCCATTCCCACCAGCAATGAATTAGTCCTCCCTTTCCACATCATGACAGCTACTTATATTAATTTTGATATTTTAAATATTGCAGTAAAACATGTATCTTAATCACTGATACTTTTTTAAAAATCACCTTAAACTTTAGTACCTTCCTCACCTTATCCATATCCTGTCTTTGGACTCAGATTCTTAGGGCAAAAACTAGATGTTATTATTTTAAATGTGTTTTGATTAGAAGTACACTTAGTAGGGCTGTTATAAGCCTAATATATACTAAGTGCTCTCTAAATATTAACTATAGTAATTATATTCAGTTTTCTCAAATAGCACCTACAAGTTATCTGCACATAGTAAATATTTATTGAATGAAGTAATAGCTTTTAATACAACAGAAGTACCCTCTGACCTTTCACCTATTTTGAAAGCATATTTATTGCCTGCTTTGTTCTACTGAGTACATTTGCTATTTGGACCTATCCATTTCTTTATATTCACCTCAAATATTTTTAAATTTGTATTTTAAAAGTCAAATCTATGTTTTCAGGTAGCAGATGCTTCTACATTGAGTCTTGAGTGGAGAAAAAAAAAGTTATTCAGGCTAAAAAAAAATGCTTTCCTTTACCTTTTGTGTTATGAGTCAAAGTATGCATTTGCTCTTTGATTCTACGTGTGATTAAGATAACTTTATAATTCCATAAAAAGCACAACAGGGAGTGTTGCTTACATATGACTATATTTTACCATGGTTGTTTTTCGTTTATGGGTTGTTTTTTTAAAAGCATAATTCAGCACTGACTTTAGAGTTTTATCAAAGGTTTTTGTCAACTCTAGTTTTAAGTGATCATTATTTATTTCTGCTATGAATTTCTTTACATCCTGAGTTCCTGGAAAATGTTAATCAAATGACTTAAAAGATTTCAATTGCTGGCAAATTACAGAATTGTAATTCCTAAAATGGAAATGATTATAAACCAGAGTATTGCAGAATATAGACAAAGATGACAAGAGAATATTGTGCAATAACTTAAGGAAATGCCAGCCAGAAGACAGAAAAAAAAAAAAACCCAATCAACAGGATAGTCATTGATATTTTTGTGATCATGCCAAAAAGCTATTCCAAAAGTGTTCACAATTAAGCAAGACAAGTCACTTAATACCCTGCTTTTAAATGGCTGTCAATTGCCAACATAAGGTACCACACACAACATACAATGAAGTTTCTGTTCAATCAATGACTTATTTATAGACATTTCTGTATTCCCCAACCCAACTCCCCAATGAAGTTTCTGTTCAATCAATGACTTATTTATAGACATTTCTGTATTCCCCAACCCCAACCCAGTGGACTGGAAAGATAGGAGGATAAAGTGCCTGCCTTGCAAGCAGTCTACCACAGTTCAATCCAAGCACCATATACAGTGGCCCAAGCACCCCTAGGAGCTATCCCTGTGCACCACCGCCCTAACAACCCTTCTCCAAAAAAAGGGTAAAAAATAAGACATGCAATAAGGTCAAGTCCAGTTCAGGATGTTGCCTCACTTATTCCACAAACTGAGGGAAAATAGAGAAGAGAAAGTGATAGGTTTCGGGGCTGGAGCAATAGCACAGCGGGTAGGGCATTTGCCTTGCACGCGGCCGACCCGGGTTCGATTCCCAGCATCCCATATGGTCCCCTGAGCACCGCCAGGGGTGATTCCTGAGTGCAGAGCCAGGAGTCACCCCTGTGTATCGCCGGGTGTGACCCAAAAAGCAAAAAAAAAAAAAAAAAAGAAAGGGGTAGGTTTAGAGATATTTAGTTTGTGATAATATTAGTTAACTTGTCATTTATCTTAATGTCTCTCTGACAGAAGAGAGAAAATCCAGCACCAAAATCCATTTCAGCACTTTGCTTGTGTGAGTCATTCGACTAACTCACTCTTCATCACCTTGCCCCCAGAAAATGTGTTGAGTGTGACTAATAGGGAAGCTTCCCTCAGCTGCAGATGCCCAGAGGAAAGAAGCTGACCAGGGCAGCGTAGCCTAAGTGTTGAGCTTGTCAAACTTGCTTATTGTTCTGGATGTGTGTTTGACCACACAGGAAGATTTCTAGTAAACAACTGAAGGGTTGGTATATTCCTTATTATCATTAAAGAGAGCACTGAAATTCAATACACATAATCCATGGAAAAACATGTACAGTTTTTCCTCTAGTCTTTGTAATGTAAAGTATGGAAGACTACTGTTAGAATAGCGCAGGGTGAATTGTATTTTTATCAGAAGACACCTGGTGAGCTGGAGAATGGACAGGGGTTAGTGAGCTCTTCCTGCCTGTGGTTGACTCAGTTTCTGTCACAACATGAACAGTCCCTCAAGTGTCCCCAGGGGTCACTCCTAAGCACAGAGTCTGGATTGCCCATGAGTGCTACCAAGGGTAGCCCCAAAACAGAATCAAAAAAGTCAACTAGAAAGGGGGAAAACTCACAACTCCATTGCTCCAGCACCAGGAGCTGGCAACTTCAGGAACACTGGTGCATTTTTAGATTGTGTCTGTCACCAAATGTCCCGCATTCAGACTTCCCTGAAATAAATTTTCAGTTGAATTGTGACCATAACAAAGCCTATTTTAATAGAATCTTACTTACCTGTGGAAGATTCTGCTCCATGGGAGGTTTTTCTGGAAACCCTAGCTCTAATATTCAATGATTCTCATGTAAATGTTATTATCATTTCCAATTATTTAGGGCCCAGAAGCTCAGTTTGTAGGAGTCGAGAGACTACTTTGCAAGCATGAGGTCTTGCTTGGTGCCTCTCCTTCTGCCAAGTGACACTGTTGCTTTTTAATTTGGGGAGGAGGGGTGGGGGTCGGGGGGTGGAGGTATGCCCAGTGATGCTATTCCTGGCAGTACTTAGGGGATGCCAGGGATCAAACCCAGATCAGTCACAAGCCAGGGGAGTGCCCTACCCACTGTGCTATCTCTCCAGTCTCTGGCACGACTGTTTAGGATGCCTCACACCCCAGCAAAGTGTTTCATCTCTGGTGTACCCCAACCGGATCTGTGGAGGCACCATAACTAAAGTGTGTAACCCCCCCGTCAGCACCAGGTGAGGACTGAGACCAAAATGTGTGAGCACCACAATCGAGTGTGTGACCCTAGAGCATAGCAACAACCAAGGAAAGGGCAGGCAGGAAAGATCTGAAACCACTTCATCCTGAGAGCGTAGGTCCTCTGAAGACAAATGAAGAACCAAAGGAAGAATACAGCAGGTCAGCAAGGTCCTGGCCCTGCATGCAGCAGACCAGAGTTTGCTCCCTGAGTCCCTGCCAGGAGTCATCCCTCAGCACCCCTGGAAGCAGCCCCAAAACAAACAAAAAGAAGCAGGTAGAAGGCAAAAATCCCTAAAATAATATGAATTAGATGATGATATGACCACACAATTGGGCACTACTGCAAAAATTTAAGAGCACAAACACAGGCTGAGATAGTACAGTGGTTAGGGTACAAGCCTAGCATGCATCTGAGCTGGGTTCAATCCCCACACTACGTAGTTCCCCAGGACTGTTGGTGAAGCCCTGGAGCATTTCAGGGCTCAAACAGCACCTACATCCAGCAATGGAGTTCCAGAGGACTCCTGAGCACTGCTGGGGAAGGCCAAACACACACACATTTATGCTCTATTTATTAAAGGTACAGAAAGTTTGCATGTATCTGAGTGCCAAAATATCAGATCTAATAAACGACAGCCCAGAGGGAGCTTGTCACCATGCGAAGTTTTCATCTAGAAATCAGAAAGACAAACACGGTAGACAAGGCACCCTGTGCCTGGATCAAGTGGACACAGTTGAAAGCAGGAATAATGATCTCGGCTGTATTCCTGAATTATTATTTGTTTGGCAAGACATTAGGACAGGCATCTTGGCCGGGTGGGTTCTACTTTATTCACTCTTCAAATAAAAGAGTCTTTACAGCCCAATGACATGTCATGGGATTGTACAAATTGGCATTTGTGGTTATCAAAAGAATGCCTGTCACCTAGAGACGCCTCCGTTTACTGTCAGTTGCGGGCTGTCAGCGGCCCTTCTGATCCTGTTTCCATGGAAATTTCCTTTAGATAGTGGGGGAAGGGGAAGTTATGGGTTGCGTTCTTATTTCATTATTTCAAATAAGATGTTTGAACCTTTTACCTTCTTTGTACCCATCTGAAACTCGTTTCCCTGGTAACGGAATCAGGGATGCCAGCCCTTGAGAGCTGAGAGCAGAAACTCTACTTTGCTGATCTCTGAAGGCAGCCCTGGAGGGAGAGTTTCTCAGTGAGGCCGTGGAATTCCTGGGATCAGCTGAAGCAGTGTAAGGAAGAAAAGAACTGGAAGTGACCTGAAACTTCAAAGGAAGATTAAAACAGCAACAACCACACAGTTCTTTAACATTTTTAAATCCAGTCATTCAAGGAAAATAAATATGTGCATATATATGTGCTGATAGATTTTTAAAAGCACAGATGTTAAAAACTGACATTACTTGAAGTGCCAAATATTCCCATCCGTCTACACAGCACCTCACCTGCCTGCTCATACATTTTCTTGTATATCAGACTCAATTTTCTACAGTGAACAAAAAAGGAAAAGGAAAATTCCAGACAAGGACTCATTAGATTATTTTCTCCCCTTAAGATCAATATTTCCTCATACTGAGTGATCTGCTTTCCAAGGGAACTCTAGATATTTTAAAAAGGGTTTTTGCTGCAGAGGGTATGTTAAATGGGCGATGCAGTGGCACGAAAATGGCTGTCTGCTTAAAAAATAATAATAATAATAACAGACAAGGAACCAGAGGGGAAAGAAAAGAATAGCCATTAAACTAAACTATTAAGAATGGTTGCACTTTACATTTCAAATGTGAAGTTATGTATCGGGGCTATTACCATTGCAGAGTGCTGTGCGGTGGATTCAGTAGAATGGCCATGTAAATTGAAAAGCAAACTAATGTCTCTTCAAGCTCTGGAAACCACAGAAAGAATTTGCTCCCAAGTGGAAAACTCTAGGCAATCAACCAATGAATCACTCACCCAAAGAACAAGAGCTTTGTCTTTCTCATCAACTGCCTTTTGTGCAGAAGTAGGCTATGGGTCACTTCATACAATATCAGAAACAAAACCAGAAGGGCATAAGCTTCAGCACATAGATCTCACTTGAGTGCTGATGGTTTGTATTATGGGAAGGAAAACAGCCTGTTCCTTTCTTTAATTATGCCAGATAAAACATTCCCATAAAATATTATACCCAAAGCACTTGATAAAAATAAAACTCATGGCTGAGAAGCTGCTGTTGGGGGGAGGTAACAGATTTTACTTTTATACAAACAAAAAGTCAAAAAATGAAAAATAGACATAATATATTCATACCCTATGTTCCAGCAAGTGCATTCTTGAGGTTACTCAAGGAAATGATCCGAAGGAAAAAAGGCTTTTTATGTGAAGATGCTTAATGCAGTATTAATGATTAGAGTCAATATGCGGTTAAAGTAATATTGCAGAGGTAGTTTAATAAATACCGCTATCATTTTATGGTGCCAATTAAGAACATAATACTATGCATTACAGTGGGGGTAAAGGAAGGGCTTGTGATTGCTCATTGAGATGAAATGAGTGCCATGCACACATATGAATGAACGGATTTGAAGTCAATTAAAAATTAAAATATTAGAAGGATGTGGGGGCTGGAGCAATAGCACAGCGGGTAGGGTGTTTGCCTTGCAGGCGGCCAACCCGGGTTTGATTCCCAGCATCCCATATGGTCCCCTGAGCACCACCAGGGGTGATTCCTGAGTGCAGAGCCAGGAGAAACCCCTGTGCATCGCTGGATGTGACCCAAAAAGAAAAAAAAAAGGATGTGTGTGTGTTTTCTCTATTTTGTGGCTCGTTTTTTGAATGACACGTGCAGTAAGGTGATAACTCAGGAACTGCCTATTTTGCAAGCAGCTTTGCATGGTGATTGCTGCTTACTTCATCAGCTTCATCGCCTACAGCAAAGCTGGGCCATTTTACCAGGTAGTTCTACAACTTGGTCTACAGAGAGGGAAGTAAGAGAGAAAGAGTAGTAAGCCCTCACCATGGCAAGGATGATGACCTCGTGCATCAAAAAATTGATACCCTATAATTAAGGGAAAGGGTATTCTAAACAATGAGGAGTACCTTCCCAAGCTAACTTAAGTTCAAATGCATTTACTGACAGGGCCTTTATTCCAGAGCTGAGAGATGCTGTGTAGCTCTGACAACGTGGGTTGGCAGCTGACAGTACCAGGACTCAAGCAAGTCTGTGGCATCCTGACAATCTGGGCAGGCTGCAAAGTAGTTGCTTTCAAAACTGCTTGTTCACAAGATATTTAAATTGAGTGATTTCTAGGGAAAGATGCACTTAAAGGTTATGCTAGTGTCTCTGAGAGTTCCTGAGCTGAAAGCGTTTCTTAGTATTCAAGGTATTCCTAGGCAAAAAGCAACCACAGGCTGGCATATTCCGTGGTCACCAGCCTAAATTTAGTGGCAACTTCTCAAAATGTAATACATTCTCTACATTGTTAAGATGTAAAGACATTAATAGAGGCTCTACATATTGATTTAGATGTCTCAAATTTTCATCCAAGTGCAGCCGCCTGGAGACTAGAGTGATAATATGGCAGGTAAGGACTTGCACACAGTCAATCGGGATTCCGTCTCTGGCACTACATATGGTCCCCGGGGGTCATGCTGGGAGATTCCTGAGCAGAGCCAGGAATAAACCATGGTCCCAAACCAAACCAAAACAACGAAAGACTACTATCTGATTAATCCCTTCAACAATCCTGTAAGGAAAGCATTTTAGTTTTAATTTTGCAATGCAACAAAGATCCTGAGAGGAGCAAGGGAAAACTGCCCAAGGGGACACACACACACACACACACACACACACACACACACACACACACACACACACACAAAGAATGCTTCATGTGTGGGATCTGTACTACCTGTGGGGAAGCTGATACCAAGCAGAGTTCTGGCACACCCCAGTGCCCAGTGGACTAGTTCTGTTCTCATTACAAGTTGGATTTTACTCATGCATCTGCAGAAGTGCACTGGGTGGTATTACTGCAATTAGCTTTAATTCCTCATTTATAGAGGATTGGTTCAGAGGTCCTTTCTTGGAGTGGATGTGGCACCAGGTAGCTTGCACCAGACAGGGCAGAAAGCCAAAGAGCAGCATCTGAATTCTTACATTTCTGTGCACCAGATAGAGACAAGGTGCTGAACTGAGACCCCATAATATATTCACATACCTGCACATACCTGATTGGAAGTTACCAAAGTGGCTGCTGCAGCACCACGTGCAAGGGCTCTGCGGCTGTCTCACTCTTGGCTGGGGCATCTCCTACCTCACTGTCTTGTGTCTGACTTGAAGAAAATCAACCAGCTTTTCAAGAGCCCTAGTCCCACTCTGGAATAACAGTACCTTTATTTTAACCAACAAAAATAATCTGAAGGGATCAGAGTGACACTACAGCTAGTAGGATGCGTGCATGCAGCTGACCAGGTTCAATCCCCAGCACATGTGGTCCTCCAAGCCTTGCCAGGAATGATCCCTGAGTGCAGAACGCGGAGCAAAGGCCTGAGCACCATTGTGTAGCCCCCAACCCCCATCCCCCCAAAAAAACAGTAGTAAAAGTAGAAGTTGGTATGTGGCTCAGTGGTAGAGTTTGCGCATCCTATGAAAGAGGCCTGGTCCTGGGTTTGATCATTGCCAAGGAGAAAAAGGGGATGATCTTCATTTGGTTTAAGGCAGTGCTTTGTTTGCTGGTTCTTCCTAGCTTTTCTCCTTGGCTAAAAAGGCACGTCTAGGAGCAGATCCTAGTTAAGGGCCACCCGTCCCTTCTTCCTCAGACACTTGGCTCTACAGAGGACATGGAAGGAGTAAGACGTGAGGTTAGCTTTGGCAAATATCTCAGTGGTGGTCTTTTTCTGCGATTTTCTCTTTTTTTCCCTCTTACTACTCTAGCTCCTAAGAACTCTCATTCTGTGGTAACTGAACCAACACTGCTTGGCCCAAAAACAAAAACAAAAAGAAAAAGGGGGCGGGGGGAGAGGTAGGTTCTAATTCCCTGTGTTAGTAACTAAGGTTACTCGTCACTGGGGAACTTAAATTACCTCTGAGCCAAATGAAGAACAGTGGTAAAAAATAATAAACCCACTTAATCCTCAAAAACTATCGATTTTCAATATAGGAAAATAGAGCACATGAGTTCCTATAACAGAAACCTACCTTGAGAAAACCGGACAGCCAGTAAGTGCCTAAAAGAGGCACTAAAGGGTTTATGAAAGCTTTTCTGGGAACTGTAAACAGAGCTTTGGAAATATGGGAGGTCAATGAGCGACAGCTTTAGGAGTCTTTCCAATAATCAATCTTGGACTGGGATGAGTTGTGTCTCACGTTTTTCTGACTGTGGCGCCTTCTGACCGCCTTCTCCCCTACCCCCATTTACACCATTTTTACACGGGGCATCCTTGGGAGGCCATAGTAGAGCACGTGTGAGGCCCTAGGCTTGATCCCCAGATCAGCAAGAAAAAAACAAAGCTCTTAAGATCTGGACCAGATTTCAAAAATGGGAAAATGATGTGCCATTTACTACCTGCCATCAACATGTATTTTTCATGCTAAGTAACAATGTGGTTGCTCTAAAATGGGCCTTGCATTGTCATACTTCTGGGGTGGTAAGAATAAATGGGCACATATCTGTGAAAGCCAACAGGGCGATGCACTACCAGAGATCTGAAATATTCCATTTTTTTATTCATTTTGTTTGGGGGCCGCACCCTTCGATGCTCAGGGATTACTCCTGGCTCGGTGCTCACAAATTACTCCTGGTAGTGCTTGGTGGACCATATGGGATGCCAGGGATCAAAATTGGGTATTTGAGACGCCAGGGATCAAAACTGAGTAGTCTGTGTGTCAGGCAAGTCTCCTTACCCAGGGTACTATGGCTCTGACCCCCATTATTCCATTTTTTTGATGACTGATTTCCTTTCTTCACAAATTCTCAAGGAGTAGAATGGAAGTAACAATCCAATGCATGTCATTTTCATGAATGAGAATCATCACAAGTGGAACAGCATCTGGAAAGTCCTGCATGTGCTTGGCACCTATAGTTCTTCCAAAACCTCCTTGTAAGGGCATCATGGGTTGTTCTAGCCAGGTGAATGCAGTCAATCCCTGAGGTCTGTTGGTACCTGCTCCTGGTGTCAGTGCTCACTCCCCACGACCTTCCTTACCAGCCGCAGATTTGTCCCATTTCCCCCTCACTCGAATATTCCTTTTTACTTTCCAGCCCAGGGTTTACCTTGCCACCAGCTGAAGTCACATCCCTAGTAAATGCTGTCTCTTAAATGACCAACGCAATAATGTGGGGAATAAAAACATCCCATCAAGTCTGTGGTCTATCCTTTTGTACCACGATAAATATTCTGATTTTACTCTTGAAAAATGACGCATAAAATGACATCATAGCCATGCCATCGGACCTGTTTCATTCAGGGCACCCAGAGGTGGGGGCAGGTGAGGCCTCTCCCCACTCCATGTGGCCAGCCCGGGCAGCAGAAAACCTCCAGGACTCAACCACCACCATGCTCACAGCCGCTCTTCACACACTTGGGCCAAGTCTCTCCCAAGAGTAAGCTGATTTCTGGATTGCGCTGCCGCATTTGCGGCTGTACAACATCTCATCAACATCTCATACCTCACACCACTCATATTCCAAGAGCAGCGCACCACATTTGATGGGGTTTAAAGTAGAAGGCAACCAATCTTAGAAGGAAACATATTTGTTGAGCAAATAAGGCTCAGCCTTTTAACAACATGTTAGTAATCCCTTATAGAAATGCTTAATGGCCCCTAGGTGAAATACAACAATCTTCACACACTTCCCTCTAAGAAAACTTTTTGGGATCATTTTCAGAGGTTTATTCATGACAAACAATACACAATAAATTTTGGTTCTGCTTTGGCACAGGGTTTGAGATGGAAACATCTAAAATGTGAAAAAAAATATGGTTGTGGGAAGATGTAATGGCGAGGGCATTGGAGTTCGAATATTAAATGTAATCAAATATTGTGAACTACTTTATAAAAATTAAGTTAAATTTAAAAATATAGGGGCTGGAGTGATAGCACAGCGGGTAGGGTGTTTGCCTTGTACGCGGCCGATGCGGGCTCGAATCCCAGCATCCCATATGGTCCCCTGAGCACCACCAGGAGTCATTCCTGAGTGCAGAGCCAGAAGTAACCCCTGTGCATTGCCAGGTGTGACCCCAAAAGCAAAATAAAATAAAATAAAATAAAAATACATTCAGATTTTAAAGAATTTCTAACTTTTTGTGGCGCAGCCCCTCCCAATTACACTGTCTACACCCTTGAATCTCCTTTGTATGATGTCCTGGGGTAGGTTTTCTAAGTCTTAGTACAACTTTGCTATGATGAAAAAAATGATTTGAAGAACTCAATTTCCATTTAAATCTATTAAAATATTTGCTTTCAAATTTATATTGAGCAACAGTACAATGGGTGTACAGTGGTTGGATACTTGCTTTGTGTGTGGCCAACCTGGGTTCAATCCCCAGCATCCCTTATGGCTCCCCAAAATAATTACACCAGAACCAGGAATAACCTCTGAGCACCACTGGGTGTGCCTTCTCCCACACGGGCCCCCCTCACGCCCCCCCTACCCCCCCGCCAAAAACACAAGATTTTGTATTGGAAATGAGAGTAATACAGTAATACAGCACTGCATTTCTTATGTTTTGTGATTAGCTTTTAATCCTCAGACCAAAACCAAAATTATGGTAGGGATCTTTCTATAGAAGAGTGCAACTGTCTGAAAAAATTTTTTAAAACATACATTAACAGTCTCATTATAAAGAATATTGCTTTACAGGGCTAGAAATAACACGGACCGTGGTGGAGGGTCTCTGGTTAAGGTGCAGTTAACAGTACATCAAGACCACAGCATAAACAGCTAACAGAAGACTTAATTATCAGTCCTTCCCTTTTCAGTCTTTAGTCTTGCTATATCACCTGAGTCAGATGCTCTGAGACTTGATATAGAAATTTGGATCTTTTATTAGTCTTCTTGTTGATTCTGAGGCAGATTGGTCTGGGAAAACTTTGCCAAAAGCTCATTTAAGACCAAATCATTGCAAAGCTCAAGTCTAGAACTAAATATGCAATGTAGCTGAAACAGCTTTGGAAGTAGAGTAGGTTCCTGAGGCCAGAAAAAGACACAGAGCTTTATCTCACTCAAGAAGCTTTGGAACTGTGGTGATCTGATCATTTTGTTGCCCAGTGAAGAGGAAGAAAAACCACCCATGAGTCTATTGAAGGGATGATGATGGAATTGAATACCATGCTGAAATTAGGAATTTGTTCCTCTTACCAGAAAACTTTTGAAAAATTCATAATCTGAGCATGCCATCAGCAAAGTACAATTTTTAAAATCCCCCTAAGATCAATTCTATGGGCTCAGAGTTAGCTGATACCCTAAGAGAGCTTCATATTAAAAAAAACAAAAACAAAAACTACTCTGCATCACTTAGAGAGATGTAAATCAAAACCATGAGATAGCACTACGCCAGTGGGACTAGTGTTAGCATGGGTGTGAGGAAAAAGGGGTCCTTATTCACTGCTGGAGGGAAGATGGACTGGCCCAGCCTTTTGAAAAACTGTAAGGGCACTTCTCAAAAACTACTGTGCTTCCATATGGTTCAGAAATACCAATTCTTGGCATCTCCCCAAGGACCGAAAGGCTCTCAGGAAAGACATTTGTATTCCTACGGAAACAACTCATATCCAAGAACAGATGACTGGATAAACAAACTATGGCACATATACACAATGGAATAGGACTCAGCTTTAAGGACATTTGTTTCTAGTTTTCTTATTTCTGCTCTCTTATTCCCTCCTGTGTTTTACTGGCTGTCTGTTCCAACATTTCTCTCATATCTTTCTGTATTTTGTTGGATGTCTGTTCAACTAGATCTTTGAGCTCATTAAACATCCTCAGCATTTCATCTCTGAATTCTTAGTTAGAGAGATTAAGTACTTGGCTATTCCTCGCTGGGGCTTCAGGGCTTCTATGGTCCTTCATTCACTGCTCCTGGTGGGGGTCTGCACTGTTTCCCCATGGTGCCTGCTGTGTTCTGGAGGTGGCTCCTTCCAACTCACAATCAACGACCCTCTCACCACCAGGAGGACTCTTGGGGTGCTCTGTAGGTGGTGATCTCTTTTGCCATCAAGGATATTCCCTTCCTCTTTGGTGTTCCTGTGTAATTGTGTGGAGCCTCTGGTGCCGATTCAGGGAACGTATTATTTGGCCTGAAGTTACAGATTGGGATTGTATTGTTTCTTGCGATCATCATTATGTTTTGTGGTAGATTTAGGGGCACACTGACTGGAGTAGGGACAAGTGGGCCACTGGACTAATGTGGCTGGGGTACCCAGGCTGTTCTGGTGAGTGTTGCTTTTAAGAGGCAACGGTGTGGATCTAATGGAACATGAAAGGAGACACAAGTGGCTGCTGATCAGAAAACTGCGCTCACAGATGGTCCCAGCTGTGGGAGAGGGGCCAGGTTTTGGGGGAGTTTCTGCAGTCACAGGTCAGTCCCCATGGCTCGTCTCAGCACTTCCAGGGAGGCACGACTTCAGAGGTGTGCTGCTGGGCACAGCCTCCAGGAAAGATTGTTCCTGAGCTAGTCACCCCTCTTGCCCTCGGCCTTATCAGGGTGGATCTGGAGAGTTCCACGCTGAGTGAAGCCTAGTAGGGAGGGGGACAGACACAGATGATCTCCCTCATATGAAGATGGAAAGAAACCAACTAGGGGAATAACAACCGAAGCCAACAGAACCAGGAACTGGTCTAGGGTAGAAAACACATCACGGGAGAGGGAAACACATCAACAGTGGTGGATGGAATGTGCACGCTGGTGGAGGATGTGGTGATGGGATGTGTAGTAACAGTATTGTAAGCCACAGCACCTAAAATCAAACTGGAAAAGTCGAGAGCTTAAACATTATTAGTCCATCAAAATTACATCTGAGGAAGAACTTAGGTCAAGCACTTTTCAATCACCTGATAAAAAACAGAAACCAAATGTTAATTATTATAATGACAAAATAGTTTGTCCTGACTATAAATATAGAAACAGCTATTTATGAAGGCATCAATCTCAGTAGCATTTCAATTTTTACCTGATAAATATCAATTCTATGGAAGAGTTACACGGCAGAAATTTGTATTTAAGGTATAAAGATCAGTGATTTTTAAAAAGTAGATCTAAGACAAAGTTATTAAAGAGAAAATTATTGATATAGTTACATTAGTGAAAACAAGCCATATATCTATAAATTTGCACCACAATGAAACTTAAGGTAATTATGCAAATTAATATTTTCAAAGAGAAAATTTGGGTAGTTAGGAAGAATCTCGGGTTTAAAAGGACAGACAGAACATATGGCAAAATCTGAATTTGGGTCTGCCTCCCAAGAGGCAGTAATGACCCAGCTTCTGACACTTAGTGTTTAAAAAAGGGGTGACAAGCACTTCTTGATATTTCTATGTTTGAAAACATATTTAAAAAAAGACATTACCAGTGATTATTATCAGTTGAATCTGAATTACTGCACACAAATTTATAACACATATTCAAGTCAAAAACACAAACATCTGGCTTACCTGGATCTCCACAGTGACATGATTCCAACTTCCACTCACAGCTTAGGCAGAACTCACTCTTACGCCTTCAGTGTGTGAGAATCAATCCTGCCACCAAAACCTGTGGCTGGGTCTTCAAGACCCAAGAAGCAGTTTCGATGTGATTTATCTCTTTTCAAGGTGAGGGAACAATCCGTTGTCTGGGAAATCCCCCAGCACAGGAACCAGCCGAGAATGCTACTCTAATCTCTTCAACAGACCAGTGCGTTTCGGCCAACGGAAATGGAAGTGACCTCATCAGACTCAAGAGTCAAACTGACCTTCAGAAGGTCCCATCAGAGTACCAGACGCCTGGGAAACTATAAAGCACGTGAATCGAAAGTAGGGCTATTCTTGGAGGCAAGAATCCCTTCCAGCGTGTGCCCCCTCATCCCCAGGAACACAGGTTACAATCAAGGCCCTGAAGCACCAATCTCTCACCAACAGGCCAGTACTAAAGCCAAGAGTCAATTCCTAGTCTCCTGCTGGCAAGCGTACCCTTTCGCCAGCCTTGTCCTGTCCCCCGCCAGCAGAAAGGGGGTAAAACCAGGGGATGCTGGGAACCAGAGTGCTGAAAGGACTGAAAGGTGGAAGAGAAACCAAGCCCTGCTGATCTCCATTGGAACAACTTCCTCTCCGCACCGCTGTTAGAAAACGGGGAATCGAGGCAAGGAGGAGAGAGAAGGAAAGTGGCACGTTAGTAAGCCGAAGAGCTAGCAGCACAGAAGCCCACTTCATTAACAAGGAAGGAAGAAGAGAAATCAGCGTTAGTAATTAGGGTTTTGTCATCCACTTAATGAGAAAATATTTATGAGCTCTCAATATAAATATTATTTTGGCAAAAAGTAAACAAAATAATGTTGCTAAATGTACCAAAACAAAAAGGTCTGGGTAACAAAAAAATATTAAGACAAACTGCCAACAACTCACTGGATCCTAAGAAAACAAGAGCATTAAACATTCCTTAGGTGCTATTTTTAAACTGGGAGTCTGGTGTAAAATTAATAACTCTTATTTTCTAAAATATACAAGTAAATAATAGGTAATGAATGAGCCATGTGGCCTTTTCAGGAAGAGACATGCATGGTGACTTACTAAAAGCCTGGGTTACTTACAGGTTTCACCTAATTAAATGAGTAAAAGCTAAAGAAGATTAGAAACCAGACAACTGACAGACAGCAAATGTGTGGCTGCTGGGTAAGCCTTAGCAAGAAGGTGGGGCGCAGTGCTGGCGGCTAAGTAAATTAATACAGGAGATCAAGGCACACTGATGAGACAAAAGAGGCAGACAGCCCAGCTTTCCTTTACAGGGTAATAAAGTCTACGGCTTTGTGACACTAAACTAAGGTCACCCACATTTCCTGAAATGAGCAGCTTGTGAGGGAGAGAACAGAGAATTCAAGACTGGGTCTTCCTAGAGAAAAGAATGAATCACCACCAGAAGTCAGAGTTATAATTTGTGACCATGAATCACAGGATTATCCTTGGGAAAGAGTGCATCTTGACAGTTACTTGCGATTACTCTAATAAAACTGCCGTGAATAACACCCCCACTAGTCAGGACCCCACATCTTCAGTTTCCAGTCACTCACAAGTGCGGACTACAACCCAATGCACAGAGCTACACAATCAAACAGATCAAATCAGTGCAGGTCGAGGACGTAGTACAAGTACCAGGGATGTTGAGTTGCATCCCTGGCATGGTGTCCCCAAAACAAAACAAAGCAGTAGAAAGCAAGCATCCTGTCCCCTCCCCCCCATAAATGTTGGGCTCTGCCCAGGAGACCCACCCACGACTGATACAAAGGAAGCAGGAAAAACACTTATTGGTACTAAAGCCTTTACTGTAATAAACCAAATATATTTACAATTTATACAAATGTTTCACCTTCAACAAAAATACAAAAGAACATTTCACAAGATGCAAACCAGGAAACAAGTTCATTGGAGACAGCACTGCTCTACCGAGGGCGGGGCGTCAGGGAAGCGCAAAGACAGAAAGGTAACTCGGGCGGGACCCTGGGGTGGCGTCAGTGGGCTCCACTCCTCAGCCTCCCTGGCCCGTGTGTCACCAACGGCCGGCTCCGAGGTCCAGGCAGACGGGGGCCTTCTGCTGCCAGCAGACTCCAAGCAGTTCTGTGTCCTCGAAGCTTAGAAACAGGCTCTCCTGTTGCTTTACTTCTTTAAAAGTTATAATGTTTCTATTTCTACAAATTCAAAACATTTTGGCCCAATTCAACTATAAACGTTAAATCCAACAATGTTCTCAGTAGATGACTTCATAGACAGTGGCCTTCTTGTCCCCTGAGCCCGTGACTATGTACTTATCATCCACAGAGATGTCACAGCTAAGCACGGACGAAGACTCTTTGGACTGGAAGAGAAAACAATGGTGCGTGTTAATTTCGGAAGAGACACCCAGGCCTTGTTCCCTGGAGAGAACGCTGACTTCCGGTGGCCCGGGACTCACTGGGCCCAGCGCCTACCCCAGGCTGGCCACCAGCTTACCTGGAATATGCTAGCGCCGTAAGGGGTCCGCCAAGCATTGAGGAGGTTGTCTTTTCCAGTACTCACAAACCATTTTCCTAGAAATTACAGTACAGAAACAAGGTCGTTTGCCAAGGGGACGGAGGGAGCGGAAGGTGGCACGGGTGGAGGTCAAGCGCCTGCCTTTCCCTTCCGTCCCAGGAACAACATCGGGTTCCCGAGCTCCTCTGCAAGTGAGCCCTGAGCACCACCAAGGGTGGCCCCAGCCCGCTGGCCCCAAATTAAATATATTTTTTTTAAGAGGAGCTTAAACAAGGTAGTCAACAAGAAAATTTAATTCCTAGTTATACTGTTTGTACCACAATATTAACAACTCGGACTTAGCGTTTTCCAGAACCATCATGCCCAAAGAGCTCCTTGGCACACGCCGGAGGGAGCAGAGGGGCTAAGGTGCTCGCCGTGCACGGTTTATCCCTCACACGGCACCTGGTCCTGAGTACCACGAAGGGTCACTCCTGAGCAGAGCCCAGGAACAGCCCCTGGGCACCCCAGGCATGGCACAAACATCCAAACCCAGGCCCCATACCCTGCCAAAAAGGGGGAAGACGGGATTAGGAAAAAATTGGGCATTGGTAAAATAGTTTAGGGACCGAACTTGGGCACTCTTACACACAAGGCTTGCATTTCACCACTGAACTGTAATCTGGTCCCTGAAAGAACAATTTTAAATTCTGGGCTCCACGCCCCGCCTTGTGTGGCCTTGGGTTTTAGTTCAAGTGTTGGTGTAGAGACAGGGCTGGTCTCCATAGCCAGTGAAGACAGAGTACCCCATGCAGGGCAGCTTCTAGCATGTTCCGTTGGCACAGCTCTCCTCCTTCAGTCACCTTCTCACAACCAGGACTGAATGACCATGAGTACATCCAGTCACAATGCAAGCAACACAAACCAAGTGGCGGCTGCTCATCTGTGTGCGCGTCCACCCATCTGTCCAGAAACACTTGACCCCAGCTGAATCCTGCCCTTTGGTCCTCCGCAGTCTGACAGTGTGGGTGCAGCTAAATACCCCCCACCTTCACTGGTATTCTGCTCTCCTGCCCCGGTCATCTTCTAATTCTCACCCCCACTGAAGGACTCCCCACGACAAGAGTCTGGACCAAATGCTGCCCCAGGCAATGTGACGGCTCGCTGACTGCTCAGTCGGAAAACAGCGAAACAGACATCACTGGACTGAGAGCCCGGAGCCAAGAGAGCTCTCGCCGCCGGCAGCCGAGGAGCACTGTGCCCAGGCATGATCATCAGCACACTGAGGCAGCCCGTGTCGCCCACTCCCCTCCCGGGTCACTCACCACAGTAGGCGAACTTGAGGGACAGCACGCAGCTCTCGTGCAGGTGCAGCTGGTACTTGTCGGGCTTGCTGACGTGCAGCACCTCCACGTTGCTGCTCTCCATGCCCACGGCCAGCCACTCCCCCGTGGGGCAGTAGCCTAGGGAGAAGATCTGTGGGACAGGAAGACTCAGGGTGCCGCAGTGAAGGGCCAACCCAACAGGGGCAGGGAGAAACAGTAGGACCGGGAGGTGGCGGTCAATGGCCCGGGGCAGGATGAGCAGCCAGCCCAGACGGGACGAGGACGCAGCAATTGAGAAGGAAGAAAGAGGGAGACAAGCACACGCATGGGGGGCAAGGGCGGGGGGCGGTGGCTGCGTGTCAGAGCCATAGATGTCATCCTCCCGTAACCACAACACAAGCCTTTGCACAACGCAAATGGGAAAACTGGAACTTAGTACCACATATGACGAAATTCAGAAAATATTCTTAGTAATTAGGGCACTGGGGGCTGAGGGTAGCTAATACAGTGGGCAAGGCATTTGCCCTGCACACTGACAACCCAAGATCAATCTCCGGCATCTCATTCTGAGCACCACCAGAATAATTCCTGAGTGCAGGGTTGGAATAAGCCCTGTGCCCAGGGGTGACCCCCAAACAAAAATAATTGTGATGTCCATGTATATTGGTTTAAAGGGCCCTGATTTATTAACAGATGTTAACTGGAGCAACAGCACAGCGGGTAGGGTGTTTGCGTTGCACGCGGCCAACCCAGGTTCGATTCCTTCGTCCCTCTCGGAGAGCCTGGCAAGCTACCGAGAGTATCTCGCCCACACAGCAGAGCCTGGCAAGCTATCCATGGCATATTCGATATGCCAAAAACAGTAACAAGTCTCACAATGGAGACGTTACTGGTGCCCGCTCGAGCAAATTGATGAGCAACGGGATGACAGTGCTACAGAACTGAAACAGATATACATGAAATGACATGGGCTCAGAGGTTTACTCTGAAAAAGCCAGTATCAGGGGCTGGGAGGACAGAGCAGTCACAGGCAGGTCACTGCTGCAGGGCGGCAGAGCCATGAGGTCTTCCTGCTGCCCCTGTCCCGGGGGCATGGGATATACCACACTCCCAGGGACACCTGAATAGTCTCTAAATCACTTAGAAACGTAGACACTGCAAACAACTTTTCAAAAAAAAACGAAACTTAAAACAGTATCTACTAATACAAGTGGGAAAATTTAGAAGAGAGGACTGAAATCCAATATGATGTTAGAAGGGACGTAAACTGAGCATCTATATTATTTTTCATTTCTTTTGAAACACTTTTGTGGCTGCGCACAGTTCACAGGCCTTCTCCCCACGACACAGCCCACGGTGTGCTGAAGAGACACAGAGCAGGGGGCAAGCAGCGGTGCTCAGGTCCAGCTCTGGACGCAAACCAGCCACCCTGGTCATTGCGCCAGCCCCGTGGCCCTTGTTTGTTCTGGGGTCACGCAGGCCGTGCTCAGGGCTTACTCCCGAGGCTCAGGGGATATGTGACACTGGGGACCGAACCGAGGTCAGTCTCTCGTGTGTAAGGCCAATGCCCTGCCCACTGTACTATCCCTGTGGCCCCCATCCCTGCTCACTAGTGGAATGACTGCCATGACCATCTACGCATAGAAAGATCGATTCTGTGGTCACAGAACATTTCAAATGACAAGGCTGCTGCTCCCCAGACAAGTCATGACTCAAAATCCCCATGTCAAGAATCTTCCCCATCTGGGATCACAGTATCCATTTTTTTCTACCATTTCAATACTGCACATACTGAGCTGCTTCCAAGTCCACTGTCCAGGGGCGAAAACCAGATGGGCCTCTACTGAGACACACGCTGAGTGACGCTTCCTGATGCCAAAGGAATAAATCACCCCTCGGGGCCAGTGGGGCAAGGCTCTGACTCTCCTGACATGTGACTCCTGACAAGGGTCATCTCCTGGCTGCACACTGAAGGTGACACTACGGGCCACAGAGAGGCACTGCCACGCTCCTTCAAGGAACCCACAAGCCAGGGCCCAGAGGCTGGCCCCTGCCCTGGAGCTGTGGCTGTGTCATTCCTGCCCCGGTCTTGGGTGGGAGGGGAGCCGACTGGGAGATGAGGGTGGGGAGGGCCCTGGTGGGGCGGGCGGGGAAGCCACCTGGGAGGTGAAGTCGTGCTGCTGCAGCTGCCGCCCTTCCCGCAGGTCCCAGGAGCGGACGGTGTTGTCCAGGCCACCCGTCCAGAGCTTGGTGCCATCGTTGGAGATGTCGATGCAGCTGGCCCCATCGGTGTGGCCCTGGAACTGCCTGATAAAACAAACCAGATGGAATAATGATTTCCTGCCCGGGCCCAAGGTAAACAATGCTGTGTTGGTTTTGGAGCCGGCCGTGCATGTCATGCCCACTGACGTGCACCAGCCAAAGGCCTGCCCCTGGCCGGGAGCAAGGGCACCTGCGACTCTCTGGCTCCTGCTCTTCTCGCAATCCCAGGGTGCGAGGGGTGCAATTCCATTTTAGGTCACTGCGCCAGCGAAGCCAAGTCCCCCTTGCTGACTGTTCTTCCAACCTTCCTGTTCCCTCTTGGCCAACCCTGCCATGGCACGGTGCGTCTTGCTCTCGGGAAGCACACGGTGGACTCCGCGAGACCCATGCCCAAACAGCCTGTCTGGAAGGGAAAACTCCTCTCGGCCTGGCAGTGCGTGCTGAAAGGCAGGCAGGCGGGGGGAGATGAGGGCCAGGTCCTGGGCGTGCTTCACCCAGGAGAAACAAGCCCTGCCCGTTCATCTGAGGGCCTGAACTACACCACAAGCAGGGCCCCCGTGCTGACTCGGCCTGGCGCTCTATTAGAAAGAGCCCTGCAGGACGCAACCTGGACTCCCCATGGCCAGCGGGTCCGGCCAGACTCTGGGCTCCAGGGCACTCGGGAGAAACAATGCTCACGGAGGCCACCAGGCCTCCCTGGAGATCAGGCTCTCCAACACGGGCTTGGCGGTTCCGTCCCCACATTCCCCGGTGGCTGAGGGGATGCGCCGAGCTGCAGCACCTTGTGAGCCCGGGGGAGAGCGGGCTGAGCTGCAGGCGCACAGGACTTGGTGGGGGCCCTGGGCCTGGCTGGACGTGAGGGCAGGGAGCCAGCTGAGGGGAGGAACGGGTGGAGCTGCTGAAGGCCCTGTCAGCAGTGCGAGCCTGGCATTCGGAAAGAACCCCCATGCCAGTGCGCAGTGCCTGAGCGTCTGCATCCCTGGGCCCCGCCAATCATTCTCAGAGGCCCCGGCCCCGAGTGGGGCTGAATCTGGAGCTTTCAAAGCGTGGAAGAGAAGGAAAAGTATCTCGGATTCTGCGCCATCAACCGCCCACTCAAAAATCTTCCCGCTGCAAGAGGAGCTGATCTTGTCCTGACCACCCGCACGCGCCCCAACCTCCTCCCCTGCTGGCCGCAGGTGCGGAGAAGCCCTGCCCTGAAGACCTGCCCCAGGCTGCAGCAGCCCCCTGCAGCCCTGCAAACAGGCCCACAGGCCCACACTGTCTTGGGCGGGCCGCTCCCGCCAGCCCTCTGGGCCTCTCACCTGCAGAACTAAAGGGACACTCCCGTCTCAGCCGCGTCTCAGCGCTGCAGAAACCCTGAGGAAACACCCGGCCGCATGCAGCAGAGACCGGTGCTCCTGCCCGGCCACGGCGCCAGGCAGAGGGGAGACACAGGCCCCACGGCTCAGTCCCCCAGGGCCCGGCGCCAAGCAGAGGAGGGCACTGGGCCCAATTCGGCTCCAGCCCTCCCCACGGTGTGACCTGCAGCAGGAAAGCTGCACCGCCCCGCCTCAGGTCGCTCACCGGGAGAGCGGGACAGCGGCAGCACAGAGTGCTCGGGGGTTGAATGAACCAAATATTTACAAGGCCTGAGAAATCTGATTTTGAAGGGGTTATTAATCTGTGAGGAAAGAACACTGAACACGGGCTGGCTACAGCCGGGAGCCCCAGGGCACTACCCCGCGGCTGGCTGAGCTGCCCAGCGAGGGACCAGAAGAGCAGTGGCCACGCTGCCGTCCTTGTGCAGGGCCAGAGCCGGGCGCTCAGTGGGGGAGGGAGGCGCACTCTGCGTTTGCACAGGGAGGTCAGCACGGGCGTCTGTCCCTCCCGCCTGCGGCTCAGGCCTCTGGCGTCAGGAGACCTGCTCAGTATTTCATAAGCCTAGAGCTGCACCACAACAAAGATACATGATTGCTTTTGGGGGGCACACCTCACAGTGCTCAGAACTGACCCCTGGCTTTGAGCTCCGGGACCACACATGGCGCTGGGGATCAAACCCGGGAGGGCCACATGCACAGCAAGTGCCCAGTCCTACAGGCGCCCCCTCTGGCGTCGCACCCTAGAACAAAGATGTCCTGGAGTAATGAAGCACTGTGAAGCAGGTCAGTGCTTAGTGGCCACTACACCGTCTCTGAAACTTGCAGGGGCCTCTGCAGATGGAAAGAGCCAGCAGGAGCCAGGCAGAGTCTCAGGGAGGTCAAACTACCACCAGACTATCACCAGACCACCACCAGACTACCATCAGACTACCATCAGGTGCCAGGAATCAAGCCAGCTCCTGGGCAGAAAGAACCCTGCCAATGGCAAAACCCTTTTACATGCAAAATCCATGGGGTCTCCTCTCCCAGTGCCCCCTGCTGATAATCTGCTGTCCTTTATCAGCTGGCTCCCGTTTGCCTAATTATGCAAAGCCAAAAACATCCAAATGGTTGGTCCATAACGCCAGGAGAACCCTCTCAGTTTAGAGTCTGGCTGGTGCTCTGGGCGGGACACTTGGGTGCGGGCAGACGCCGTGAGCCAGCACTTCTGTGGGCTGTGAATTCTGAAGAACGTGGTTCTCTTCCTTTCCCAACAACATTCAGAAAATCACGAGGGTGTTTCAGACTCATCAAACTGTCAAATGATTCTGCTACACTGCAGCCAACGCAAATGCCCTGAGCCCATAACCTGGAGGCCAGACCAAGCAATGAAGACACACACCAGGTGTGTTCAATGGCTTCTGTCAGTGAAGTGTCACGGCGATGGTGGGTTGGTCAGAATGCAAGCCCATGGGGCGTCAACAAGACCTACAGGCCCTTCACACTGCCACGTAGTTAGTACAAGCTCAGCTGCCAGTTGGGAAAAGCCATGATCCACGTTTCTTTATAGGGGAACCGGTGGGGCAGGGCACATCATGTGGTGCCAGGGAGGGAACTTGAGGACCTGCACATGCCCAGCCTGGCCTTCCCCACGGAGGGAGCTGGCTCCAGCCAGGGCACATGCCCAATAGGCTGAAGAAGGGGAATGTTAGGGAGGTCTTGGCAATGGGAACCCTGAACCCCAAGCCTGGCAGCGGGGATGTGAGCCCCGAGAGCCCGCCCCAGGAACGGCCACACCCACCTCACGAGTGTCTGGTTGTGCAGGTCCCACACAGCGATGTTGCCGTCACTGCAGCACGAGAAGCACACCTTGGAGTCCGGGCTGATGGCCAGGGCGTAGCAGGCGGGTGCGGAGGATGTCAGCTCCGCCTTGATGCGCGGGGTGGGGGCGGCCAGGTCCCAGATGGACAGGGTGCTGGCCTCCCCGCCCACGATCAGGGTGCAGCCATCGGGCAGCAATTTGCAGGAGCGGATGTAGTTATCCCTGTTCTACGGATGAAACGCAATCCGATTCAGTCACGACACAGCCTGGCCTGCCTGCGCACGCATTGCTCTGCGACCCTGTCCCCTGTCGTGTTCTCTGACTCGGAAAGGGGCGTTTCATGGAGCCCAGCACAGCGAGAGACACGACACAGGGACTAGACGGCGACTGTGACGGTCTCCAGCCAAACAAATGCACAGGGCAAAGCCATGGGCTGGCCTGGGCACGGGCGAGCACTCAGGGGACTGTCCTTGATGTTCAGTTTCCAAAGAGCCAGTCAGAATGATCAGGAGGGCTCAGGTAGGCAAGTGTGTGCTTCCTGAGGAAGAAACCCCCCTTTCAAAGTCAGCGTTTAAAGGCCCTGTTCTCATCGCCTGTCACGGTTTGCCTGGAAGCTGCAGTCTGTGCCTCTCCTGCATTTCTGTTTCCATGACTCACACCTCCTGACTAAGGCGATCTGCACTGCATCCTCACTGCCCAGAAAGATCGTTGTCTAAGGAGGTAAAAGCAACGCTTTCCAGGATGCAGTCTGGCTGCCGTTATATGTAGCACTTTTCTTTTTTGGGGGGGTGTCTTTTTGGCCTTTTGGGTCACACCTGGCGATGCTCAGGGGTTACTCCTGGCTCTGCACTCAGGAATTACTCCTGGTGGTGCTCAGGGGACCATATGGGGATGCAACCCGTGTGCAAGGCAACCACCCTTCTGGCTATATTGTAGCTCCAGCCCTATATGTGGCATCTTAACCTGAAGGCCAAAGGCGTCTCTCCATCTGACACATATTTACAAAGGAGGCAGAGCCAAAGAAGACAAGCAACTGCTATGTTTCAGCCCAAACACAGCTGAGTGTTCACCTACAGACTGGCAAAATTTGGAGAAAAAACACTTCGGGACAGAGCGACAGCATAGTGGGCCAAGTGCTCGCTTTGTCTGCAGTCGGCTCAGCTTGACCCCGAGACTCCAGACGGTGCCCGAGAGGCCTGCTAGGAACGAACCCCAAGCAGAGCCTGGAGGAGGCCTGGAACACTGCGGGTTTGGCCCCCAACCAACGCCAAACCAAAGAGCCAGCAAGGCATCACTAGACTCCTGCAGGAGCCCGGCTAGGGTTAAGAACATTTCAGTTGCATTAACGAACATACTTTTAAAGGAGAATTTTAATGACTGAATTTAAGAGAGAAACAGCAACCTACTCCAAGAAGCCCTGAGTCTCCAGAGCCCCAGCTGCTTCTCTTCGTGAGCACTGTTCTCAGAGTCTGCATGCCGGTAGAGAGTGCAGGCAGACCCTGGAACAGGGCAGAGGGCCCAGGACATGTCTGTGTACTCTCTGTGCCCGAGCGAGGCCAGTAGAGTCCCAGGGCCCGGGCAACGAGGGCCAGGAGTCTTGAGAAAGCACCCCGGGTGCCGTGTGCCACCAGCCCTCTCCTGACACGGGGCCCAAACAGCACCCCCAGATCTCCCCTGAAAATACAGCGCTGCTGGGAATGGGCTCGGTGCCACATGATCCCAGTCAATATTCATCCAGAACTGGGAGGGAAACTAAAAGTGGAGCCGGCCACAGGGGTCAAGGTCCAGGCCCAGCTGAACTTTCCTCCACGGGGTGGGAAAACCCTCCTCGAATACATACTGGGAGCTACTCCAAGCTATGACAGAAGAATTTTTGTAGAAGGAACCCATCTGAAGCAGGAGGGGCGTGTGTGTGTGTGTGTGTGTATGTGTGTGTGTGTGCGCGCATGTTAGGGGTAGCTGGACAGCTAACAGAGAAAACACAGGAAGCACAACAGGCTGCCATTTCCTCATTACCCGAATGAAGCCCAGGCCTGGCCGGCGATTTCCTCTGGAGCCCCCGGGGGGAAATTACCCTTGTAGTGGCTCCTGCCACTCACTCACCAGGCAGTCGAGCTGGGACACGGGGCTCTTGTTGCCCGGGTGGCTGATGTCCCAGACCTTGACGCAGCCCTTGCCCCCCGTGTACACGTGTCTGGTGGGGTTGCTGATGGTCACTGCGCACACCACCTCCCCGTGGTTCAGGGTGTTGATCTGCCGAGCGTGCCGGGGGATGCCGGGTCCAATGAGAGCGTCGGGGGGGAAGGGGACAGGCTGCATCTGACCGTCGGCTGTGACGTGGAAGGAGTAGGCCCTGCAGGCGGGGACGACAGGAGGGTAAGGAAAAGGAGGCGAGTGGGGAACGAACCCAGCCCTTACCGTCAAGGCACCTGCCAGAAGGAGACTGAGACCAGGACCCCCAGGGCTGTCTCCCTCCACAACACTAGCCCAGGGGGTCCATCTCAAACCAACAGCAGAATGAGAGTCCCACCTGGGACACACGCGGACTATCTCTGTGAACCTTGAAAAGATGTAAGACGACACTTATTCATTGGATAAAGCATTCCTTCCAACCCCATTGTAAAATAGGGAACGGGCTTCCAAGGCACATGGGCACATCGCCTTCCTCTCACCTTGGCATAAGATTCAAAACGATCATTTGTGATGTTAAGGTCAAACCCTCACGGCCTCGATGACACACAGCAAGCAGCATGTTTCTACACTAACAAACACAGCACTCAGAACCTGAGCTTGCACTACCCTTGCATAAACAAGAGAATGCAACGAGAGATGCTCTTTCACCAAACGGGTTGGTGAGAGACCCCAAGCCCCCCATCCCCTCTGGCAGCCCCTCGGACACCCTCAGCACAGGCAGCCATGCTCCCATCTCAGACAGAAGTTGAGGTTGAGTTCAACAGAAGTTGACTGAGCACTTCCTAAAAGAAAAGGGGCTTGGGGGCGTCTGGGTACTCTGCACCTCCCATGCGATTTTGCTAGGAATTGAAAACTGCTCTAAAGAGTAACAACGGGGCTGGAGCCAGGGCCTGCGAGCCCAGGAACCATGCAGGGTGTGGCCCTAGTGTGCGCTGCACCCCAGCACAAAGCAGCCATCCTGCATGGCCAAACTGACACCATGGCTGGTCTCGGCACACCCAAGAGAACTATCAGGACCCCCCCACCCCCATCTGCCCACGTCTGCAGGAAGAACCTTTAAGGCACGGACAAGTGTGTGTATCCACCTGCCCACCCTTCTGCTGTCTGAACAATGACAAGGGGACAGAGACCAGAAGTCCTGGAGCACGGCAAGGAGATATAAACGCACAAGGCAACAGCCCGGGGTGGCAGCAGGATGAGACAGGCCAGGAGACGGTCGACCCCAAGGACACTATGAGGTATGCCCTGATTTGCAGAGTGCCAGCATCTTCCTCGGGGGAGAAATCAACCTCTCTGTGAGCTAAACTATGGCTTTCTTCCCCTGGCAGAGAAGCCTACTCTTATTGGACACTTGTTTCCACATCAAAGTCTAAGCGCAGTCATTTTTCCTCTAATGGTCTCATTCTTGAAACGCGAAGCACTAATGTGAGATAGTATAAAACACCAACAAGAGACACCTAATGATAGATTTGAAGTGCTGATGTTTTTGACCCACAACCAAACAGTGGATTTTGCACTCCACGCTTTTATTTTCTTCTCATCTAAGAAATTGCTCAAAGACCTAGAAGGTCACTAGCAAGTGTCTTCAGAGAAACAGTCAAGCCTTTTGAGTTTTTGCCTTCCCATAACCTCTGGGGTGGCATGGGCACTCTCTGGAACCTGTGACTGGTACCTTGCCATGCCTTTAAAGATATAAAAACCATAGATACTGATATAAAACTTTGATACTTTTTAACTCCAGCTTAAATTTTTGAAACAGCAATTACAATAAAACTGAAGACATACAGAGAGAGGTCTCTTCTCGCCTGCATATAAAACCCACAGATTCCCTTTGCTTGAAAAGGAAACGTATGATTTTCCCTGTGTAACAGCAAAATATCAAACGCATGAAGATTTTTAGAAGCCAAAAGCTTATGATGGAGCAAAGAAAGACTCTTCAATCCATGGTTGCGGAAAATAGTCGCATGCACAGGAACAAAACTGAATCACATCCTAACACCTGTTAATTCAAAATGGATTAAAGACTTGAATGTAAAAAAAAAACACGAAAGAAAATATAGGCGATATCCTCCTTGGTGTCGAACACTAAGGTGAATTTAGGGACAAAGTCCAATTACAAATAAAGTGAAAGCAGATATAAATAATTGGGACCACATCAAATCAAAACCTTTGGCAACAACCAAAGAAAAGGTTTGTCAAAATGGAAAGATCCACTGAGACGGTATTTACATATCACAAATCTGATGGAGTTGATATCCAAAATAGACAATTAACTTTTAAAACTCAACAACACGTGTGGAGGGAATCCAAAGAACATGATTTTTAAAATGGCCCTTAAAGTCCTTTCCAAAAAGGACACAAAAATGGCCCCAAATGGCTAAAAGATGATGGTCATCATTTCAGGGACATGCAAATCAAACAAAGAACAACTGTACCTGCACCTGGAGAGAGGCTATTATCCCAAAGACCAGAAACACTGAGTATTGGGGCGGGGTTGGAGTGATAGTACAGCAGGCAGTGTGTTGGCCTTGCCCAGGGGAGACCCAGGTTTGACCACTGGCATCCCATATGGCCCCTTGAACTTCACCACTAGTGACTCCTGAGCACTGTCAGAAGCCGTGAACATTGCCTGAGATGGTCCCAAAAACCAAACCAAGACAGAAACATGTGCTGGTGGGGGGCGTGGGGCCTTCTACACTGCTACTGAAAGCACAAACTAGTACAGCCATTATGGATGATGATAAAATAGAAATTTCTTAAAATCCAATTATTTATCTTCTGGACATTCAGGAAAATGGGAGCACACTAATTCAGAGAGTTACGTGCACTGTGCTCAGTGCAGCACCATGCACACATCCAAGAATTGGAAACAACCCAAGTGCCAGTGGCCAAAGAATGGGTCAAGACGCAGTGTATGTACACAACAGAATACTACCCGGCTACAGGAAAGAAATCCACCTAAGACAACACGGACGAACATGTAAGCCATGGACTTAATGAAGCAAGGCAGGTGGATAAAGAAGGCCATTACAGAATTCCCCACACACAGAGACACTCTATAGCCCTGTCGTCCCGTTGCTCATCGATTTGCTGGAGCGGGCACCAGTAACGTCTCCACTGTGAGACTTGTTGTTACTGTTTTTGGCATAGCGAATATGCCACGGGTAGCTTGCCAGGCTCTGCCATGTGGGTGGGATACTCTCGGTAGCTTGCCGGGATCTCTGAGAGGGACGGAAGAATCGAACCCAGGTCGACCAAATGCAAGGCAAACGCCCTACTTGCTGTGCTATCACTTCAGTCCACAGAGGCACCGAAGGAAAAAAGATTATAAAATATTGAATGCATGTTTGAGGTCCTGGGTTTGATCCTCTTACTAAAACCAGAGAAGCAGAGAAGCGGCAGGGAGAGGGGAAAGGGCTGAGTGCAGCCTGCGCATGCACAGGGCCCAGAGTCCAGCCCCAGCTCCTAAGGCCCCTTCGGCACTGCTGGTGGGGACCAGCCCCACTAGCCCTGAGCATTGCCGGGCTTAGCCCCCAAGTACCCCCACCAGGCACTGAGCCCCTCTGCACCCCCAGAACGATGAGAGAACATTCAGACACAGAGCCAGAAAGGAGAAGCCGGGGAAAACCTGGGCGAAAATATATAGTGAAGGAAAGAACGGGTCATTCAAGGGCAAACTTCATGTTCACATTTTGGTTTTGAGGCCAGACCTGGCAATGCTCAGAGCCTGGCAGTGCTCAGAGGAATCACAGAGTGCCAAGAATGGAACCAGGGTTAGTCTCGGCGAGACAAACACCTTAACTCCTCTACTCTCTCTCCAGCCTATGTAACGCAGCTTACAAATGGAAGGATTTTCAAGATATACACCTGGAATTCCCATCATGTTTTTAAGTGCAATATTACCAATAAAAAAGTCATGCACGTGTTTTTATGGAAACACACAAGGATGACTTCTGAAGACGTTTTCCTTCTTCCAACCAAAGGATACAACATTAAGTACGTAAAGTTCTCTGGCAAGTTCCAATAATTAGTATTAAGTGGTTATTTGCCCTAAATTCTGTCTTGTTTTTGGCCGACACATGGCAGGGCTCAGGGCTTACTTCTGGCAAATACAGCTCAAAGTCCTTAGACCACTAGGCCCTAACCCTACTTTTTATCCAAAAATATCCGTCCTTCAATGTCCTTGTAACATGTCAGGCCTACTTATCTTAACTCATGCACATCACAGTTCATTAGCCTCCTGCCGATTACTACTGGATATTTGGAGTCCAAGTCAAATGGCCTTTCACTGCCCTTAAAGATGCTGCCATGAGAATTTGAAGCCCATTCACATTAGCCAAATATTCACAGTTCAGTAGCCAATTTCTGCGACCCAGACATGTGTCATGGTGAGCAGTTCTGAAATTCACAAATGAATAATCAGGTACCTTAAAGCAATGCCCCATGATGCTCAAGACACTGTGACCCTCTTCTGTAAGAGGTGGGTAGATGCGGAAGTTCCGCCCGCGCCTCTCTGGGACACCACCGCTGCCCGGGGAGTCCTTTACACCACGCGGGAAGCTGGGATCTGCAGAGCCATCTAAAATGGACTCACAAAGAGTGGTCAGCAGCCGTGGGCCCCAGGGAGGCCCGAGAAAGTGGCGGTACTCGCTGTGCTGCAGAGTCTGATCAAAGCATCGAGTCAGGATGGACGCGGGCCGGTGGCTTTGGAAGAGCAGCAAAAGGCAGAATGTCCAGAGCCCAGCCTGGACTCCGCAGGCATAGGAAGAACAGGTGTCTACAGAGCCGGGGGTTGGCTGGAAAAGAAGCCGGCAGTGGCAAAACCCAGTAAACAGTGGGAGACCCACAACCCCTGGCCTGTGGCCGGGTCCCAGGGACACTTCTGGCTACATCATAACATGAGTCAAAAACATGCCAAAAACCTCCATGTGGGGGGGGTTGGAGCAATAGCACAGCAGGCAGGGCGTTGCCCTTACACTCGGCTGACCCAGGTTCAATTCCCAGCATGCCATATGGTCCCCTGAGCACCGTCAGGAGTTAATTCCTGAGTGCATGAGCCAGGAGTAACCCCTGTGCATCGCCAGATGTGACCCAAAAAGCCAAAAAAAAAAAAAAACCAACAACCCAAAACCCAAAAAAACCACAAAACCAAAAAACCTTCATGCATTCTTCCAGTTCCTATGAGGGTTCACCAAGGCCTTCACCACTGACGTGTCTATTCCTGTGTCCTAAATCCCAGCCCCTTGGAGCAACAGGCCGGACGTGGACAGGGCACATGCTGTCCCATCTCCAGGCTGTGCACACAGCTCCCTGCTGTCTAGAACCATCCGCCACAGTGTCCAGCGAAGGGCCCTATTTTGCATTCCATCTTGCCCCAAGACTCTGGGAGGGCATGCACCACGCTGCACAGAACTGCGCACACTTACGCACCTTGTCTTTCTCATGGCAGTGTTTCTTAGTGCCAGGTGGGCAGATTCACCGACTTGCACACACTGAAGAACTCAATGAACGCATTCAAATACCAAAAGTCCTTTATTGCTACGTGGTCCCGGCATGTGTGGCTCTGGCAAGGAAGTGGCCTGGGGACCGGGTTACACCTGACAACTGTTCCCAAGGACCTTATGGGATGTGTTTCAGAGGCCGCCAGCGGTGGGCAACAACTTTCCCAGCAGGGGAAAATAACTGCCCCTGAGTGTCTATCTGGATCAAACCTAAAAAAGGGAAGGAAAGGCAGAGAGGAAGAGAGCAAGTCCCAGGGTACCTCACCGAGTCAGCAGCCCCCGCAGATAGAGTCAGTCCATGGTTGAGGGGTCAGGGTTCCACCCCAGCCACTAACGGGCCGTGGGGCCACAGGGCACTTGTTTGGGCCTCATTTTCCTACTTTTATACTGTGCCCCGATTAAAAAAATTCCCCTCCACAGTCGAGGTGTGGAGTCAATAAAATGACAAGCACAGTAAAGTGCTTCCAGAAAAGTCTGAAGCACAATCCTGGCATGGTCCTGGGGCTCAGGAGTGGTCAGTGTCCAGCCTAGCTAAGAAGCAGCCAACCTCGGGAAGGGTGGCCCCAGAATCGGGTTTCTTAAGGTCCGGCGGGGGTAGAAAGGAAACAGGGTGCTGGAGCCACCAGGGTGTGCACAGGGGCCGGGTCCGCCGGGCTCGAGTGAGGATGCGCAGGAGAACCTGAGCAGACGCTCAGCAGGGACCACGCAGGGACCCTGAAGTGCTGTACCCGGCACACGGCATACAGTCGGCGGCCCAGGCAGTGGGGGTCTAAGAAAAACCAGTCAGGGCAGGGAAGATGCTCGACGGGCTGGAGCAGGAAGAGGCCTGGGACTGATCCCAATAGGGCATGTCCCCCAACATACCCCAGTAAGCACCATGAGGAGTGACTCCAGAGCACTGAGCTAAAAGTACCTCTCCTGGGCACTGCTGGTGTGGTCCAAAATCAAACAGAAATAGAAAGCCAGAGGTCCTGTGGTTTGAGATTAGATAATACAGTTCATGGAAAACCTTCTTGACCAATACACAAGGACCTGGATACCTACTCTTAGTATTTTATCTTTCAGGAGGGTGAGGGGACACTCAGGTGGTGCTTAGGGGCTACCCCTGGCGGTGATGGGGGGTGAATCCAGGCCCCCCCCACCCAAAGTATGCTACCGAGAGTGAGGAACTCGCTCTAGCCCCCAAATCCCTGTGTCTCGACATGATTTTCCAGCTCGGCATCCTGGTTCCTTCCCAAAGAGCAGACATGCAAACCTGGCTCAATTCTTAACCCTTTTAGAAAACAACCTTTCAACTTCAATGGTGGGCATCAGTGGAAACAAAATCACAAGCTGAAGACTTCCAAGTGCTAAGGCAGGGGGTCTCTGCTTGCTTCCTTATTTAGAAGTAAATACAACATTATTTTCATTTTTTTAAGAAGCAGATGCAGAACTTCTTTCAATGCATATGGAAGTCTCATAAAACAAACAGGAGGAAACAAGAAGAGACGGCCTTGCCGATGAACGTGGAGTTTCTCTCCAAAATTGGCATTTACAACTCTGAGTTCTAGGCTCTAGTTCCTTTAGCAATGAGGTATTTCCAAACCTCCGAATGTTCTGGGCAGCAGCAGCAAAGCTCCTGTGTTGGACAGATATAAAACCCAAGAGACTCTCGGACCACGACAGAGCAGTTCAAAATACCCAGTGTTTTATTACATAACTCTCACAGAGCTTATGCCAAATTATTTTTTATAGGAACATGGAAAATATCCATTATGTGAAACTTGCAAGAAAATAGTATTACTTAAAAACCACTGATTACTAACCTGCCTTTGGCACAACATTCAAATGTGTGGAATACTCATGAATATAGGTAAAAACATGGTAATGATAACACAGTGAAATATGGCTTCTGCATCTCAATGCTCAACTTCAAAGTCCGAGTGAAGGCATCAACCATGACATGAAAATGGCATTAACAGGATAGGTTACAGGCCAACTCCATATTCTTAAATAGACACAGCATATGTGATTGTAAGCATACATCATTCATATCTGAACAGGTGACAAGGGACAAGAAGATGGCAGGGGAAGGACAACTGGCCACCCAGCAGGAATCTCATGCAGAAAGACACGAGCTCATAGCTCAAGGTCACGTCAAGCAATATGCTCGTTTCCCAATCGCCAAAGGGAACAGACCCAGAAGATGACGGAAACAGCGCAAAGTAGGTATGCTATGCCAAGCACCAAATACCGCAGCCAGCAAAAAGTGGGCTGGGTTGTCAAACCCACCAAATAGGTCAGTTATGGGATGTGGACAACCTAGGTCAAGAGAGGACCCAGAAAGCAAAATCAAGAGCCGATGAAAGTCAGGGGGTTGCGGGCCTCGGAAATGTCTCCCAGACTGAAAGCGGGGGCGTGGGGGATGGTCTCCACTCGCTGCTCAAAACATGTTTTTCCAGGAGGCGATCTCCTTTCAAATGTCATTAAGATTTTCTTTTCCCTTTAGGTTACAACTCCAAAAGGTACTTTGAAGATTTATTTAAACACTAAACAAGTGGGTGGAAGATTCTCAATTACACGTCTGGCACGAAAACACAGGGTGAAGGAACTTGGAACCAACCTGGAATCTTAAACCAGACTATTATTAGTCCGGGGCGGGGAGAACGCTCAAAGGACTGGTACGGATGCTTGCGTGTTGGAGGCCCCAGTTCTACCCCTGGCACTGCGTGGTTCCCCCATGCACCACCGGAGCAAACCCCACACACAGAGCCAGGAGGAACCCCATGTACTGCCAGGTGGGGCGCAATGTCCCCGAGCAGACTATTGTTAGTCTGGGCTATTGCTGAGTGCTCTGTGCTAGCATGCATGGCAGGCAGAGCAGAACCCCGCAATATTTACGGGGACAACATGTTCAGGGGAAAAAAAAGTCTGGGGCAGGGGGTTGGGTATAGGGGGAGGTGTGACTGCAAAGCGGAAGCGCGCAGCCAAGTGATGCCACCTCTCTAACAGGGCTGGGGACAATCCCTTTCCTCAAACCAGAAACCAGCTGCGGGTAAGCCAACCAGCGAAAACCGGCCTAAGGGCCTCAAAGCACACTTGGGTCAGCTCACACCAGAAAAGAGCAGTGGCGGCCGGACGGAGGCGTGAGATGTGAAGCGTGGGTCTCTCGGAAAGGCGGACTCCGCCTCCTCTGGAGCCGCTGCTGGGGCAGACAGGAGCAGACAGCAGGAGAGCAACAGTGTGGGCGGCTGCTGGAGAGACCTCCGGGGTCAGCTGCAGGGGCCGCAGGAAGGGGACAGCGCGGGGTGGGCTCAGGAGGAGAGGGGCCCGCGGAAGGGAAGCTGCTCCTCCAGGAAGACCTTCAAGGGACCAAGAGGGCCTGTGAATGACCCTCAACTGGCCACATTCCAATCACCACCACCAGGTGAAAAGGAACCACCGAGTCTGACTAGAGCAGGGGCCTGGAGCCTGTGGCGCAGGTGAGTTAAGGGACCCGCGTGGGGAGGAGCAGATCTGAGGGGAGCTGGAAGGAGCATCTGGCACACCGCCCTCCCGCCCAGGAGGGCCCCTGCAAATGCTGCTGTCTGCCTGAGGTTCGGGCACTGCCCCTCCAGGCTCTCTCCAGGCTGGGCTCTGCTCCTCTCGGAATGAGGGAGGGAGGCCCTCCCCAGCCCCCACCACCCCTCCCACACCGGCGTCTTGCACCCAGACCACGGGCCCAGAACGGCATCTCCAAGAGAACATGACAGGGCGGAACCTTCCCACGTGGGCTGGTCCACGCGGAGAACTCGGGGCCTTCTGGGAGTGAGGGCGGCAGGCCCCCCTTTCAGCCCGAAGGCCCAGCAGCCCCAGCCGCACCTGACACAACAGAGAACAACCCAGCCCCACACCTGAACCTCACCCAACTGTCCTGGGCCACGGGACACCTCCACCACATTTTAGTCCCGTCAGCCCAATAGGATCACAAGCAACCCCACGGGAATGTCACCCCCAAACTCAGTGAGCCTGAAGAGAGACACAGAAGGCTCACCTAGTACCAACCTACAGTAGATCCTCACAAGTAACTTAAACAACATCACTGTGAGACGTAGCAATTGCCACAAATTGCGTCTCAGTGATCTAAATTTTGATAATCCCAATTGCCTTGTGTTGTAACAAACGATATGAAGTAAGTTTATTAGTGCCTGCGAGGGGGCAGGCTGAGGTGGGTGGAAAACTGGGGACACTGCCAGAAAAGGTATACGTGGGGTGGGATTAGTGTTGGGACACTACATGCCTGAGACACTGCATTATCACACTGTACGTCACACAGTCATAATGAAAAATTTTTAGAAATGTAAAAGTGCTACAGTGAGCAGTAAAACATTGCTCTCACAATCACAGGTGTTATCTTAAAGCATGATAGATTAGGGGCTCAGAGGTGTGGTGGGGGCTTCAGGGAGACAGGGCAGACAGTTTCCGGGGTGAAGGGGGAAGGGCAAGAGGAACTGCTCAGGGTCAGCCAGGATGCCCCTCTCATCTGACGCACAGGACCGGGGGCTCTGGCCCTGGGGAAGCCGTCCTGGAGACTGGGGGTGCTGTGAAGGTTTTCCACCTGCGACTTCGGGCCCCCGCCGTCCCTGAACGGATCTCTCCGGGACCGGCAGTGCCCCGACCTCCCCCCCCCAGCCCGAGGCTGACCTTGCCTTCACTACTGCTGCCCTCACGGGGCACCACGCAGTCCTCGCCACTCACAACCCCGCTCGTCTCTCGTTCTCAGTGTGTGCACCCCGTCCACACCATCCCGCCTCCCACCCCCACCCCGTGAGGGAGGGAACATCTGTTTGGGCGTGTGTCCCAGTCTCGGGCCCCCGGAACCTTGCGGGAACAGTCCCAGCTACCCCCGCCATTAGTCACCGCAGTGTCCGCCTCGCCTGGACAGTCCTGCCTCTACTCCTCATGCGTGCTGGTGTCGCCGGCAAACACCTGCTACGGTCTGCTGAGCCGGCCCAGCAACAGCCAGTCCGAGTACAATGATCCGGGACTTGCACTGTGCACCCTTCCCCTGTGCGTCAGATTACACAGGGGAAGAATCCTGGACAGCCCCTTGGCCCAGAGAGTTGAGTGGCTCGGCGTCTGAGTGATGCCTCTCCACACACGCACACTCCGTCAGTACGGGGGGATCCAGATCGAGTGGCCAGGTGCAGCAGCTCTGCGGAAGGCCACCTGTCCCTCTAGCCTTCACTCACTTGGTTTCACACAATGCGGTGGACCTCGAACTTGACTTGAAAGTTATCTGGGGAAAAGTCAATTTTAACTGTCTGGGGTAGACACTGGTCCAGCCCACAGACCGAGGGAAGGCAAGCACCCTTAGGGGTGGACGTCACACATGTCCCTGGACTGGCCAACACTGGGGCAGTGTCAAACACTAAAACATCCCTGAGTTCATGGGCCGAGGACACAAATAAGTTGATTTTAGTAACTACTGCCTTGTCTTTAACACTTAAACCACCTTGTCCCAAGTAGGTGACAAGCCCCCTGAAGAGCAGGGGACCCGGGGCAGGGAGGACACAGGATTCCAGAGGGCTGATAGCAGACTCGGGTGCAACCAGGGTGGAACAATGGGGGTTAGGCTGGGGGGTGGGCAACCCGTCTGTCTGTCTAAGAAGCTGGACTTTTAGCAGGGCGCCAAGGGATGTTTTTCTGAAACAGGGACAGGCCACGGAAACTTGGAAACCACAGTAAGAAAAAGCATCTGGGTCCAGAGACAGGACAGTGTGCAGGGCGCTGGCCCTCCACAGACAACCCAGCTTCGGGCTCCAGCACCCCATATGGTCCCCCAGGTGCGACTCTTGAGCACAAAGCCACAAATAAGCCTTGCGCACTGTCAGGTGTGGCCTCCAAACAAAACACCAATCACCTCCTCCAAACAAACCGAGCCGCACATTAGCTACTTGGTGTCTGGTCACTGATGCTGTAAAGGACCAGCATGGTAGCCACTGCCCTGCGCCCCACCCCCACGAGTATCACGGACCCCAGTGGGGGCGTACATTTGCGTGCTGAAGGTGGCTCCGTACCTGACTCTGGGAACTGGCGTGAGCAAGTTGGATCATTTCAAGAAATGACCTTTCCTCATCCATCCTGGGACACACGGTGACTATGCGGAGGCAACCAGCAGCACGCACAGGGCCAAGAGAACACCCAGGGGAATTCAGCGGGTGGAGCCGGCTGCAGGGAAGCAGAGCTACCCACTCCCTGTCCTCTCTTCCCTCGCCCGGCTGTCACCCGGATTTTTGCCATCACTATTTTCTCACAGACAACAGCCTTGGCGTATCATGAATCAAATTCCTGAGCAATACCCTAACACATGAAAAACCCTGGGAATCTGTTCTCCTAAGAGCAAATGAGGGCATGAGATGAGGAACTTCATTTTTCTTCAGGCTACAGGTTTAACTGAAACTCAGATCCCATCACATCATACCAGAAATGACCAAGCTCCCGCAAGAACCACTCAACATAGCGGAACCAAATTATAAAAGTGCAGCCACGAGACAGTAGAGGGTTTTAACAAAAACAAACAGAACTCCTATGACATGGGTCTCCAGAAGAACCATCAGAACTGGAACAGGCTTTATACCATTGCCCACCTAGGAAAAGGCAAAGGGGTATATGCCAGGAAGGAAGAATGCCTGCCTATTTCAATTTTACTTTGTACAAAAACTGAGACCTTATGAAATTCTTAAAATCTTGCTTGCAATTACAAACACTACTGAAGGCCCCTGATTTCTAAGTAGACTACAGAGGAATCGTAGCATTTTTAAAATGCCAACAGCATTTTTCAAATTCTGGATACTTCGCGTGTCTTAATTCTGACATCAGAACCCTGTGTGACAGTTAACCACGGAGGTGGCACCTGCGTGACAAACTTCCACCTCACATGCCACTTGCCTCTACCAGATAGGTGGCAGGACAAAAGGGTGGCACTGAGGGAGGCCAAGAACAACTGCCCTGAACACCTTGACTTCAAGAGTTCCGGCCAGCTCACCGCCCACGACACGGCACTGCGGGAAATCTCCACGGCGCCAAGCAGAGAAGCTTCCTCCAGGAGAGGCAGAGCACGGAGGGCTCAGCCACCTGCGGTCCCTGCTGCCCGCCCTGTCCCCGTCTCCAGAAATAACCACGTACACGCGCTCACCCACAGTGAGAAGAAGACAGAGGCATGACACTTACAAGGTGTCTATTTCTAGAAAGTGTTAACACTCAAGGAGAGGCACTAGAAATCTCCTTGGAAACGCCAAAGCGTCGGTTAATAGCAATGGTTACATAACTGTGTCATGTCAGCAAGAAGAGTGATGGGGGTTGGAGGTACTTACGGTTTCCCCCCCGGGATGCCTGCCAGGTTTGGAGGGATCGTAGGGACTCTCATGTGAGGTGGGGGGTCAAAGCCGACCTGGAAACAAAAGTAATCATCCACACTCAGTGAGTAGCTGCAGCCCTTTCACTAGAACTCAGACTCCCTGACGGCACAGCGACAGAAAGGACATGTGGAAACCTTAATATATATATACATATATACATATGTTTGTATGTATGTATATATATGTTATGTATATATATGTATATATAAAATATGTAAAAGTTGGAAAGTTGGTGGGGGGTTCAGCTGGAAGTTGGACAACACTAGATGTTGCTTCAGGCCAACCCGGAGCCCTGCAGTGCCAAGTTTGACTGAGGGTAGCTGAATGCAAGGCCATGTATAAAAAGCACATCTTAATAACACAGAGCATCTCACTGGGAGGGGAGGAGAGCTCAAGTATGGTCCGTGGCCTCGAGAACCAGCTTCCCAGGGTGACTGTTCCTATGGACTTGGAGTGGTCAGTTGTCTGCAGGTTTCTCATCCTGGGCTCTACTGACACCTGAGGCCAGCAAGTTCTCCAGTTCTCCTGGGCAGGCAATATGCAAAGTAGTGTTCTTGGCTTGTACCCTCTAAATGCCAATGATCGTGCCCAACGTAGGCAGGAGCACCCGCTCCAATCTCACGAGGGGGCAAAATCATCCGGTCTTAAATAATGCCTTGCATGCAGCTGATCGGGGTTTGATCCCCAGCATCCCAGATGGTCCCTGGGCACCACCCTGAGCATCGCCGGATGTGCCCCCAAACACAAAACAAAAAACCCAAAGCATGGCACACAAGCCCAAGAACTGAGAGAAAACCTCTTGGCGCTTGTGTTCACTACAGGTTCTATTTTACACAGATTTGTGCCTTTCGCATGCAGTTTAGTTTCTTTCCGGTGCAAAATGAGGCCTTGCCAGTGGCAGCAGCCGGGCCGGGGAGCACTGACTCCCACGTGTCACAGCCTCTGTGTTCCTGCCTGTCCGCTAAGAGCACCTCTCACACCTAAGGATTAGGTCTGCAGGGTGGAGGCATGGAAAGAGAAAGTTCCAATTTGTCAAAATAGCTTTTTCCCCCCTAAGAATTAAAGAAAAAATAAAGCCCTCAAGAAAACGAATGAAAAGGCTTCTGTGCACTCCTTGAGTTATTTCATCGCCTTTCTAAAAAAACGGAAACAAAAACAAAAACAAAACCCCTCTCCTTTGGTGGGAGAAACCAGACGTCCTCTCCCCACTGGCTCTCTCACCTGCACCGTCCAGCGAGCGCCCGAGGGCTTCATGGAGCAGCTGACGAAGGGCATGAAGCGAGAACACTGGGTCTTTGTTTCATCCCTGCCTGCCCACTGCACCCCCCACCACCCCAGCCCACCAGGGCCCTGACACCCCACTCACCATCGGGGAGCGCCCGTAGGCCACCACGGCGGCGGCCGCGGCCGCGGCACTCATCTGCGGGGACATGTTGTGCAGGCTGGCGTAGGCAGCGCCGGGGCTGGTCAGCTCCCCGTTCATGCCCGCGTGGGGCACCATCCCAAAGGGGGCAGGGTAGGGGCCTGGCACAGCCAGGGGTGTCCTCAGGCCAGCCGCTGCAAGGAAGCACAGGGGCCCTCATGACACAGCTGGCCACCCGGCAGCAGCAGTGTGGGGGCTGCAGGTGTGGGGGGGAGGGAGGGAGGGCAGAGCCATCACCCCCACCAAGCTCTTCTCCCCCAGCTCCATTCACCTGCAGAGAAGAGCCCCTGGGGAAATGCGGCCCACCCTTTTCCTTGGCGCCTCTGGTGGGGCTGGGGGCGGGAAGGGGATGAAGGGAATTAGGCAGCATTACTGCATCCGATTCACAGAGGGCCAACCGAGGCACAGACGTGGAGCCGGAGATCTGACTTAATCTCAGAGGACGGCTTTCCCAGATAAAAGCTGGGCTTTCTCCTCGGGCACTAGTCTACATTCCCGATGGGAAACCCAATCCTGGATTTCCATGAACCCAAGCCAGGCTTTAGGACTGCGTGTGTGCTATTCTGGGATGTGGACGTTTTCCCTCTCCCAGCAAGGGAGGTGAAGTGGGGAGTGGGGAGTCTGATCTGTGGGCTGGCATCTCAGTCAAGCCCGCCCGGTGTCTGTGAAGGAGCGACGCCGGGTTCAAGGGAGGGGGAAGACACTCGCAGCCCTGGGAGCCCGCCACTGCGGTCACAATTAGCCAGCGCAGACTCAGTGGCGGCTTGGTAAGGAGCCTGCATGGAGTGTAAGTACCGGAACCTTCCTGAGGGTCCCAGCGTTTGCCATTTGGAAAGAAAAGCAAAGCCCAGCGTCAGCAGCCGGAGACTGAACAGGGCGCAGCTGCGAAAGCCGAACGCACAACATACAAACATCTGTTTCTTATCGCAGCCTTTCAGAGATAAGGAGGAGGCGGGAGAGCGCATTTCCGAATCCAGGGGAAATCACTTGCAAAGAGGACAGAGGAGAAGTGAGTGGGCCCCGGGGAAGGCAGAGTCACAGCAGGGGCGGCTGCGCTACCCGCTTGGTTGACGAGGGGGTCCATGGCTGGCGGCTTGCCGAGGCCTGGACGGAGGCCGGGGGTGGCGCTGGTGCCCGGCGCTGGCACGTCGCTCCGTGGCGTCGGTGTGCTGGATTTCAGAACAGGCGTGCTGGCTTTCTCATGCTGGTGTCATTAAACAAATTAAATGAGTATTATTTTTAATCCAAGCCATATTACACAATTTATCACAACAGCAGCTGGGGCGCGGGGCACCTTCTAGCTACTCCCTCAGCCAATTTTCATAAATCCACACAATGTTGACAGCATTAACTTGCGAGCGAGAAATGTTGACCTTTCCTCCTCTGCCAGAATGAGAACTCGAGCTGGAGACACACACCAGGATCGCATGTCTCCCCGCAGACTTGATTTTCAAAAGTATTTTTTCCACCCTCCCCGTGGTAGGTCTCTGGATGTGGGCCACAGTACAAAGGTGCCCAGCCATAGAGAAGGCTCCGCCCAAGATCTGTCCAAGGGGCCTTGCACAGGGCGCTGACAACAGGGGCACAGAACAGAGGCTGGGCTCTGCCGCTTAGAGTCCAAAGCCCCAGAGCCAGCCCTATCCCTTGGAGACAGCACCCAAAAATGAATGGTGTCGGGCCGGAGTGAGAGCACAGCCTTGGAGGTGGGATGGGGTGGGGTGGGAAGGTGGCACTTTTCTTGCATTTAGCTGACCCAGGCTCGATCCCCAGTCCCCACCCCTGAGCATCACCAGGAGTGATCCTGACGCACAGAGCCAGGAGCAGACCCCGAGCAACTTCAGGTGTGGCCCCAAAGCAACAAGATTATTTTTAAAAACACAAAGTTCAAAAAGAACAGCACTTGGCAGTTAAGTGTCACCACCTGTGGGGCTTCCTGACCAGAGGGACTCTCAGGTCACGAGACAGGTTTACAGAAAGAACTGTCTCCTGCCCCTTAAGCGTCCAAACCCTTTGACACAGCCTGGGGGCTTGGGAGAGAACCCAGCGGGCACGGTGGACGCTTGCGCTGCTGACCGGAGTCTGGTTACAGGCACTGCATATGGTTCCCCAAGCAGCACCAGGAGTAATCCCTGGGCACAGAGCCAGGAATAAGTCCTCAGCACTACCGGGTGTGGCCCCAACCCCAAAAGCAAATGAATAAGTAAGAAAGCGCAGGCTGGGAAGCATGATGCAAGGCCTGGGGAGACCCCCAGGGTCTCCGTTCTTAGATTTGCCGGGCTGACCAAAGCTGGCCGGTTCACCTGAACCACGCCTAAGTGGACGGTCCAGGGATTGGTGTCAGGAGCTGAGGGTCCTGACAGCATGGGTAGCAGACTCACAAGGTGCCACCTTCCTTGATGACAGTGGCGGGATTGCAAGCAGAGGCAGGGCTGCCCCCCACTGCCTCTCCCAGGCTGCCCCAATAGCATCTACGCAACACGTAAGCCCCCATCCCAGCCAGGCCCAGCCCGTGTACACCCAGCAAAGGGAACACTTAAGAGTAAGGCCTTCTCAGGCACGCAGGCCTGGCTCCCTCTGAGAGGGCCCAGGAGGCTGGGACAAGCGTGCTCTCTTATCAGGGTCCACGAAATGGGCTGTGGGGTGGGTAAAGCAAAGCCTGCCTGCAACAGGGGGCAGAGAGTTTGAGGGTTCTGTTCCTCAAACATGTAAATTGTGGATGCCCATTTTCCGGATTATGTGCGGGCCGGGCAGGGGGGGTGGGGGGGAGAGAGCCAAGGTGGCTCTCCAGTGCCCAACGGCTACTGGTACATCTACGGCCCAGGAGACGCCATGCATATTACCCACCAAGCTCATTTCTTTGGATTTCAGAGATGCAGAACTTCCCGAGGAGGCCGTAGACGCCGGGCTGCTCGAAGCATCCTTCTTTATCAAGCGATTTTTTTCGATTCCATTTTCCCGGGGGGAATGGGCGGGGCTTGCTCGCGGAGAAGAGGGGTCCTCAACAAACAGAGGTACAGCGTTCACAACTTTGCTTAGAAAAGTCGGAGACCTGCCCTCTACGCCCTCCATTTCCCCCCAAAAAGGAGAACACTGGAAGCCCTTCAGATTTGGGGTACGCATCTAACACCCTCATTATAATGAACAGATGGGGCACACCATACACTCATGAAGACACCATGAAACAAGAGGGGGGTAACCTAGGGACAGTCATACTCTTCCTGATACTCAGGTGCTTTGTCACAGTGACGAACACCCCAGGCACCCAAATCAGGAGTCCAAAATGGTTAGGAAAAGTTAAAAACAAAAACAAATGAGAAGCTATGTCAGATGATTACTGGTCTGTCCATGAGCAAACACAAAGCTCTTAACACAGAAAGTCACGAGAGACCAGTGACAGCGGTGGAGGGCAGCTTCCCAACGGAAATGAAACCTAAAAACTGATTACCTCATTGGACACATCCACAACTAAGTTGTCATCACTTTTGTCACCATCACTATCCTGAAAAAAAAAAAAAAAGGAGGGGGAAATTATAAAATAAAGGCATTTATTAAAGGGCTTGAGGTCCCGGTTCAATTTTTAAATTTGGGAGCCAGAGAGATAGTATAGTGGGTAGGGTGCCTGCCTATAGCCAGCCCAGGTTAAAAAGATCCTCAGCATCCCATATGGCCCCATGAGGACACCAGGAGTGATTCCTAAGTGCAGAACCAGGAGTTACCCCTGGGCACTGCAAAGTGTGGCCTCAAAACTAGTTTTTATAGTTTCAGTAGTTTCAGCCTAGGAAGGAATACTATTCCAACCTTCCCGTCAGACCCAGGGATCCCTAAACAAAAACACCGGACAAGAACTCGTGTCAACAGCACAAGATCAGCCCAAACTCAATTTCCATCCCAGTGCTGGGAGCGACAGACACCTGGTGCCAATGAGGCTCAGACAAACATCTCTGCTAGCTCCTCTCTCTTGTAACGGGGCCATGTGTTAATCTGAACAGGTCAGATATTCCCCCGAGCTTCAAATTAAAGGACAATTTCCCATCACTGCTTCTAATACACCATCCTGACGACAGCCAACCAACCAAACGTTCATGAATAATTCATGACTTGAGACAACAAACCATATTCCCAACAAGTCCATGGCGAAGTACAAACACAAAAGACACGGGCGCTGGAAAGAGAACACAGGGCTGACGGCATCTGTGGCCGACTCCGGCTCCATCCCCAGCACTGCAGAGCATGGCCCCAGAAACCAAATAAATAAATGGAACAAAGTGAATCGAAACAACAGAGCGAGCTGCTAGCCAGAACGTGGTACCAAGGTCTAATTTCATGTGGAGAACAAACCTCGCACAGTGAGCTTGTATCTTTATAGATGGAAGACAGGATCTGAAAGCCCCGATATCCCATAGAAGGGCTTTGGGACCTGCTGCTTCAAACCTCAGAATCTGAGGTCGCAGACACAGTATGGTAGGCGGGCACTCTGCCAGCACAGAGGAGCACTGCCAGGAGTGATCCCTGAGCAAAGAATCAGGAGTACGCCCTGAGAACTGCTGGGTATGGTCACCAAACAAACAACAAGACACAACTGGCTCAGAAGAAGCAAAGGTTCCACTGAATTTGAGAAAATTATCATCGAAATTAACACCAGTAGAGTATTTTCCCCACACAGGCTTAAATCCATCAGTAATGTGTACTTAACCCCACAGTCGCACTTTATGAAATGTTATAATGGCGCTGGGTACCTCTCTAGCCACAACATGAAATTATAACAAGCGAGGAAGCAAGGATAATTCAGAGTCTATTAAAAGAAATATCTTCATGTAATAAAAGGCAGTAAGGGAAATCTGCTTTCTCTTAGTAAACCTATATTAAGTACAAATGTTTCCAGATGTTAAGAATTCAAGGGTCGTGGAAAAAATATTTTTTTAAAGATTTGATTAAAAAAAAAAATGGTCGATTGTGGACAGGAAGCAGCAGAGAATCAGCTCAGGATAACAAAACTGTGGAATGTATCGTGAGGCCATTTGTAATTGTAACAATCCTGGGCCAGTACAGACCCACGGCGGTACAACTGAGGCTGGGGGGCAGGTTCTCCAGCACCTGTCAACACCCTGCCCTCAGTCACTCATCCAAGCAAACATCCCAGTACAGGCAAATTGACCAGATGGTCAGTGCAGAGATCCTGATTCTGGACCACCTTAGGAACGGTTTAAAAGCCAGGGGTGTGACTAGGGAGAGTGCTCCTGGGGTCTCTGTGTTTGTCTGCACGGAGCTCGGGCAGGTGCCCAGCACTACATACCCCAGGTCTCCCTACCTCGAGACCAGATGCGCCGGGCTCTGACACTGATTTTTTTTCCTGGCTAAATATCAAAGGGGGGCAGTGGCAGGCTCGGGATGCAGTAGAGAAAACGAAGAATCCAAATTGGAGTTTCGAGCATGCAAAAAAGTGAGGATGGATTCAAGGACACCTACGAACACCCAATTCTGGGATGAGACAGTCTCTGATCTAAATCAGTTGCAGTCAGTGCCTCAGTGTATTTATCTTTAATATGGTGATGACGTTTTTATCTTTTGTGGGAGGAGGTGTTGGGGGGAGCTGGGGGTGCAGGGCAATGCTGAGGGGTTGCAATGATAAGGGTTACTCCTGGCTCTATACTCAGAAGTTACTCCTGGTGGTGCGTGGGGGACCAAGTGGGATGCTGGGGATTGAACCTGGGTTAGCAGTGTGCAAGGCAAGCCCCTTCCTGCTGTACTTCTGCTCCAGCATCGGGTTCTTATCTTTAAATCTCACAGCGTGGTTAAATGAAACCATCACAGAGAAGCACAGTTTCCGACGCTGAGTTCTTGCTCAAGGTCTACTACAGGTGCTGAAGTGATAGCACAGCGGGTAGGGCATTTGCCTTGCACACGGCCAACCCGGGTTCAATTCCCAGCATCCGGTATGGTCCCCTGAGCACCGCCAGGAGTAATTCCAGAGTGCAGAGCCAGGAGTGACCCCTGTGCATCGCCAGCTATGACCCAAAAGGAAAAAAAAAAAAAAAGGTCTATTACAAACTGTCAGCTGCAGGCTTGGGCCAGGCAGCAGGGGGCAAGGCGGGGATGTTGGCCACCCCAGAGCCTGCCAAAAGTCAGCTGTGGGAAGATTTTCTCCCAGGATGAGTGGGGAATGGCCCCAGTGTTGTTTTCATACTGCTCCTGAGACGCTGTGTCTACAGAAAGAGACAAGCAAGACACACACAGACAGCTCCGAATCAGCTCCACATGTTTACGGGCCTGAGAGAGACCAGAGTCATTTAACCAAGTCTCCTCTTGAATGTGGATTTAGCTCAGTTTGAGTCAGGAGTCGTTATGCCACTCGCCAGTCATGTGACCTCCCCTACAGCTTCTGGTAGACGCCTATAACATTTGTTCCATTTTTAACACAAACCTGAATCACTGAACTGTTTGCCACAGGGTAAGTAAGAGGCGCTCTGCCCTGAAGCCCAATGCAATTCTAAATGGACCAGCAGAACCGCATCCAGCAGTCTTCTGAGGCACCCAGAGTCATGCCCTGGGTATTTTAGGCAGGGCAGGTTATCAAATTTGAGGGCCCAGGACAAAATGAAAAGGCAGGTTCTGTACAAATACCACCTCTGAATGATCATGAGTAACTAAGGCAAAAAGCTTATGATGTAATGCCTAGTCAGGTAGAAGCATGATTTATGGCCCAAAAAGAAAATGAGAGTATACATTTTCTATTGTCTTACAATATTATTTCAAGAGAGGTGGGAATTATCACTTTGATTTTAGAGTACACTTGTATATTCACTTACAAGGTGAGCAAGGGAACTATTTCAAACTCTTCCTGTACTTACATAGTGGCTGGAATCCTTATCATCCACCTTTCTTTTCTTGATGTCATTGGAAAATTCGGGCCCATTTCTGCGCTTATCTGTGCCTCTGAGACTGTCTGGAACCAAGAGGGAATTACTCTGTAAGACAAAAGAAAAAAGAAAAAAAAGAGAGACAAACACAGATTTCTTCCAAGGTCTCTTTGTAGCATGAAAACCCCTGAATGTGAGCTGGTCTAGAAAGGCGACCCCCACACAGCCTTCCATCCCCTCTCATTCACTTCCTCCAAGGACTTGCAGGTACACAGTTATAAAGGTTCAGGGGCTGAGAGAAGAACCCGAGCACAGCCAAATCATCCAAAGCCTGGCAGCCCCTCAGGGCCTTACCACTTGTTTCCTGGGCTCTGTACTCTGAGGGAAGAGCTAGCTGACTACATGCAGGGACAGTTTTCGTTGCTTTGTTTTCCTTTTCTTCTTCTTCCCCACCATCTGATCAAGACTAATAAAGCTGTATGAGCAAAACCTGTGATCACTCTACTAGCCACAGGCCATGCCTGCAGAAGCGGATGCTTCTTCTTGTAGAAGTCTCTCCACAAAAAGACTCCAAGAAAGCCGGTGGGGTTAACAGCATGGTTTCCTAAAAGGCAAACCACATTTGCCACAGCAACAATGAAGGAACACTTTTGAGTTCTTTTTATTTAGTGTTGAAAAGAAGGTTTGGTGTTCCTCCTGACCGGCACTGCAAATTAAGATCTGAAGCAAGACTTCCAGAGGTGACCCAATGGGGAGGCTGGGCGCACAGGAGAAGGAAGCAGGAACAGGGCCTGATCTTTTGCACAAACCACACAAGATACTTTTCCTCTGCAGGCTTCTGGGCTAAGAGAGCTCCCAGAACTGCTGACCCAAGGAGAACGGGCATTTGAGACATTTGGGGGTCTGGTGACAGGACCTGACATCCCTTCAATTCCCATCTCCCCAGCAGGCCGCCAGCATCAGGATTTACTACAAAGTGTTCTTTTAAGTGCAAGATTAGCATATGCAAGGGGGCAATTTGTTCAGTGATGTGTTACCGCAGTCAACAATGCAGAGCAACCCCTCCTCCTCCCGGGAGCCCAGACAGCCCCAAATTCTAAAGGCTATTTGGAGAACCTGGAGGGGCTTGCAGGGCAGAAGAATGAGTTACCTTTTCCTGCCATCGATAGAGGGGAACCTGTCAGACAGACAGCACCCTCTAATGCTGCATTCTGTAGCAGAGCTCTGAACACACTGTTGTCAAAGCCCAGGTCTTTGCTCCCAAGCAGTCAGAGGGATGGAGGCAGCCAGGTGTCTACCTCTCAAAGACAGCCGCCCCCTCCCCCAACCAAACCACGAACACTACAGGCTTCCCAGCTCAACCACAAGGAGGATGGCAGAAGGGGAGGTGAGGGGGAGGGCAGAAAGCAATCTGAAGCCTCTTTGATGGCTACAGGGACAAACTCAAGTGAATGGGGCTTCAAGTTGTGCAAGTGCCAGTACACTTACTTAAAAGCACAGAAGCAGCTTGGAACAATGTTTTTAAACACAATGTGGGGGCTGATTGTGAGCTGGCTGGGTCCCTGCACTAATTACCTTTGTAGAGTCGCTTTCGATCTAAACCCTCTGACCCAGACCTGGCACTTAGCAAACCTGCAAAATGCTAAGATGCACTCAGGAAAGCTGAGCCAGGAAAGGGGGCAGCGGCTGGCGCATAAACACACCACAGGTGCTCAAATACACACACATCTCTAGGTGAGAGCAGGCCCCGTATCTCCTCCTCAGACTCTGGACAGAAGCATGAGTGCGAGCTGCAGCCTGGCCGTCCTGCTGTGTGCCTGTTTTAGCGGCGTACAGGGCTGGCTGAGAAGCAGGCCAGGGGCACCCACGCACTCAGCGTGTTAACCAGCCAGGCCCTCCGTCATGTCCAGCAGCAGTCCAACATAAAAGCGACGGGCACCTCTGTGAGCAACAGCGGTACTTCTACAGCTGGCTTTGGACCCCAGCCTTGCCCCTGCAGCCTCGGAAGTCCCTCCTCTCTCGTGCTGGAGCAAAGCTAGAGGTCTGCAAGCAAGCAACCCTGCAAGTTCCTGCAGCTCTGGACGGCACCTCTGCGAAAGGTCCCAGAAAATGGGGAAAACCCGGGGAGAAGTGCTTCCAACTGGCACACTTTAACAACTTGCAAAACATTAGGTCTGGGCCCAGAGCGATAGTACAGTGGGTAAGGCGTTCGCTTTGCCAACCCAGGTTCAATCTTGAGCAGCCCATATGGTCCCCCTAGCACCACCAGAAGTGACTCCTTGGTGTAGAACCAGGAGTAACCACTGAGCATAGTCGGGTGTAGCCACACTCCCCCAAGTAGGCTCTGTTACGCATCTTCAATGCTCTAAAAAGACTCAAAACAAGGAGGCAGGGTAAAGGAGCAAAGATCTTCAAGAGCTACATTGAAGCCAGGAAGGGCACAAGGGCACCAACTACCCATCACTGACCACTTCCTCCAACACTACTTTCCACGGTCCTGGTCTTCTGTTTAACTGCCCTGCTAGCTTCTCCCACCTTGGCACAGCTTTCACTGCTGTTTTGGGGTTCAGCAAGTCACTTCAATATAATGAACTCACTCTGGCCAAAAACTCAGAAATCCGAGTGACTTCAGGAATATCATCATCAAGGGCTGGAGATTTAGTAACACAGGGAGGGCGTTTTGCCTTGCACGTGGCCAACCCCAGTTTGATCCCCAGCATCCGATTTAGTGTCTCTCCACCCCCAGGAGTAATTCCTGGGTACACAGCCAGAAGTAAACACCTGTGCATCACTGGATGTGACTCAAAAAATAAAAAATACATAAATAAACTCAATTTTTTTTCTTTTGGGGTAACACCCGGCAATGCACAGGGGTTACTCCTGGCTCTGCACTCAGGAATCACTCCTGGAGGTGCTCAGGGGACCATATGGGATGCTGGAAATTGAACCTGGGCCAGCCCTCCCTGCTGTGCTATCGCTCCAGCCCCGATGAATATTATTTTTTTAAAAAAATTTATCATTATTACCATCAGATGAAGATGGTCTTTCCCTTATGCTGTTATTAAGCTCTTTATGGTTTGGGATGGAATAAGGTCATTGTAATGGTGCTTATGAACCATTTTATAAATAATCATGAAGAAGGGCCAAACAGTTCAGCGAAGTGGGTGGGTGCTGGCTTTGCCCCACCAAGAGCTCAGAGCCCTAAGCACCGCCAGGGCCAGGGTTGGGAGTGGGGTCCCCAAACAAAACAAAAAACTCCCCCAAAAGAAGACAGTATATCTGGGTACTGATTCAAACCCCTCTCTTTGGAAGCTCCAAATTTAAGGTTCTATTTCTTACGATTTGACGAGGAGGCAGACCTACACTTAATAAACACTAACATTCCATCTACAGTTAAGAAGAGGCTGTTTCCGAAGGGCTGAGAACACGCTATTTTTCCTTCCATATCTGAGGGGAACGGGCGTGCCTCTCTGCTCATTCTCCTGTGCCCCTTCCAGGGAGGAAATGAAGGATGTCCAGAAGGGAAGTAATTTGTCTAAAGCCAAGAAGCTCTAAATGAGTGTCTCCCCGCTAAGAAGAATGATTTTTAAGCTCCACTTATGTTCACAGAATACTTGCACCCTAACATCTGGCCCAGACACTTATCATTTGAAAGGCACTCTGGTTCTTTAATCTACAGAGTCTGACATTTTAACATGACATAGTAATTCCTAATGCATGTGACATGTTTTCTCTGACCCCTTCCCCTAAGCTGTCCTTCAGAGACAGAGATTTACTCGGCTATAGGCCTGCCAAATCAAAATGTAAACACTGCTTTTTTTTTTTTTAATGTGCTATCAGTCACTAGTCATAGAAGTCCCACAGACCCACAGATCTATTTGCCATACACTTCTCTTCCCAGAGCCTCTATTTTGGAATGTTTTAAACTACCAAACAACATTCATCAAGTAAATTCATTTTTAAAATACTTATTTGCCAAATAAATAAATATTTAACCATGAACCGTTATTTTTTTTGATCAGCCTGATGAGTGTTATCATGCTGACTGAAGGACTAATTCTAGCCAAGAAACTCATGCTTTATTTCACCTTACAGCTGGTAAATTTTAAGTAACTGCCAGAATTTCTCAAGCACTAGAATTATTGGGCAGATTCTTTAACAGATCTCTGAGGACTGGGATTTCCAGGCTGTATGTTTTCCTTTGTTTTGAAATTTTATGGAGAACAAAACAAAAATAGTCACATTTTACCTTATCTATTCTACAAGAACTCCAATTAGGAGTCAGACAGTCCCATTACAAATCTGGGCAAGTTAAAGTCTGATTTTATGATTTCCAAACAAGCTAGAATTCTCATCAAGCCGTGAGGTCTTGGGAGAAGGATGATGCTCTAGGGAAAAACCAAACCAACCCTCCAATACAGCATCACTGCCTGAGAGAAAAGGGAGTCCCTGAAAGAAAGGAGGCTGCCAGGGACACGGGGGCTTGGGTGTGATCTGTCCTTGCGGCACGTTCCCTACGTGAGGGTCTGGAGTCACTCGGAGGGTGAAGGGCACCACACCTACGAAGTCGCTAAGGGAAAAAGACCCTCCTGAAACGCTCAGGCCCACAGACAGGAAGAGGCTTCCAAAGCCCCACCAGTCCAGCGGCGCGGCTCCCCTCCTTTCCCACACACGTGACTAGAGGAGGTCAGGGGGCAGGAAATGGGCTTCTCCCGGCAGGGACCGCTCCCTCAAAAAAAAAAAAAAAATCCCAGTCTTTTTGTTCTCAACGCATTTCTGGGGAATAGTTCCGGTGGACAGCTTCACTGACAGGCGGCAGCTGGCCATAGGAAGTAATGCTTTGCGAGCACTGCCCCACTCGCACCAACGGCGATGTGATGGTTCTAACACCCATGAGAGCAAAACTCAAGAGCTGTCAGTAGAGAAACAGAGAAGCAGCTCGTTTCCATCCATCACAACCCCTGAGCACAACCTAGAGCAGATTCGGAGAGCCGTCTCCAACAGAAAACCAAGTCTCATAGAAACACGTGGCAAGACCGATCCCTGCTGAAACTGGGGTATAAGTTAACTAGAGAACCTTGCCTGCCTGTCTGAACCTAGTAGGTACATGGAGACAATTGTCTCTTAAAGTAGACCAAAAGTAAATACTCAGATGCAACTGAAAATATGCCTTAGAGATGGGAACGTAAAATGGAGGAGCCAGAGACGTACTTTGGTGGCTAAGGCACTTCCCTCGTGTGCAGCCAACCCGGTGTCATTCCCAGTGACCCATACGGTCCCTTGAACACTGCCAGGAGTGATCCCTGAGCACGGCTTCGAGTAAAGCCCAAGTGCCAGGTGTAGCTCAAACATCAAAACAAGAACTTACAATGGGACAGAGCAGTCTACTGGACCTCAGTGAGTATTCAGGCAAATTTAAAAAAATGAGGCTGTGGAGATTTGCAAAGGCCCTAAGGCTTTGCATGGTAGAACCCTGGGATGGTTCCTTGGTATCCTCTTGTCCCTCAAGCACTGCTATAGGTACACTTCCCACCGCCCCCCCAAACCCTGAGCCAGGAGAAGATCCCGAGCACCACTGGATAGCTTTAAAGAATTTCTTGAACTTATAAAAAAAAAATTATCAAGAATTGGAATTGGGTGAGCTTCAACCTACTCATTCTGAACAATGACATTTCTAGTTCCATCTCAAGACTCAAGCGGTAAGAGTTCCTGCTGCTGATATGGACAAAAACCAGTCTGTAGAGTCGTGTTTCAAATACCTTTCCTTTGGCCATCTCCCTAATGACTGTTCGTGTACAGATACCTAGGGAAGCAAACTCCAGAAAACAGGAAAGATCCAACTCAGTAAGCTAGCATGCTGCCCAGTGACCAGGAGCTCTGCGGCTCATCCCTGCAAGTGCCCCCTGCGAGACCTCAGGGCCACCCTGCAGCCCACAGAGGCAACTCAGAGGAAAAGCCTCTCCGAACCCAGCCAAAGCCAGGCAGCTCTCCCTAATGCAAAAATAATGCACACTATTCAAATGGATTTCTCTAGCTGCAGTGCCAACTCCCCTGGGGACTTTCTGCTCCCTGCAGGAAGAGTGTGTGTGTCAAAGGTACAGATTGGAAACTCACGACACCTCATTTATCCTCAGTTACACTCAGGCAGTGGGAACCTAATTTGCTAGCACACTCTACACTGACAATTAACTTCTCGGTGAACATTAAAACAATTAGGTAACCACGCACCCCATCACATCTGTGTGCCGGCTCCATCCACACCTGGCACCAATTAAGCCATCACCCTCAGCTGTACTTTTTGCTGCGGTCCAACTGGTCATTCGCTGATCCTGCCTGACATTCTGACAAGCACATTTTTAACCCATTAAATGAACAGAAGCCCCGCTTGTAAATGGGGAAAAGTGGAAAGCGGAGCGGTGTGGCACCTCCCATCTCAGGGCCCGGCAGGTCTGAAGCCCTTAATATATCCAATGCTGTCTTGAAGCAAAACAGGACGAGAAACTTGTCTTCTTCCTCACCTGCCGGCCTAGGAACTCAGCACTGGCGGGTCAGGACAATGCCAGGAAATGAATGTGGCGAGGCTGGAAGAGGTATTAAAGCAGGGGCTCCTGTTGCTGAGCCAGCGTGCCCTCCTGCCAGCCTTCCCCGGGTACCCTAAAACAAGAGAAAAACGTGGGGCATGCCACAGGTATGAAGCCCTGCATTTCATCTCCAGCAACGTCACCAACTGTTCTTTATTTAAAAAAAAAAAAGTTGATGCTAACAATGAATAGATTTTATAATCCTTTTAAACTACCTCCTGATAATCTGTGAGCCTAATTTGGTTCTGCAAATCTTCTCTTTTGAGGAAGCAGGACAAAGAATGGGCCACGCCTGGACGTGTGCAGGAGGATCCTGCATGAAGTGCATGTACTTTGGGCCTCCTTTGCTTCCAGCCCAATTTCCCTAAGTAAAACCTCCTGAGTTTCAAACTGTCTCTGGAGAGTGACGTCAGCTGTTCCTGCAGCCCTAGCAGAGACCCTCGGATGGACCTGCAAGCACGGGGTATAAGATCTTGACTGAGTTATCTAGGATCTACCTACCACCTTTGTTCCTCCAAGAGACAGAAGACAACAGTTTCAACAACGAAGGATTCCACAGAAAGAATTATGGCAGAACATGCCCCCGATAGCAGACAGCACATTTCCTAACGACTGAACACAAACTGAAGAAGGTGCGAGTTCTGGGACGGCTGGAACATGTGGGGATGTCGGAGTCTAGGAAATATCCCACCTGCTTTCGAGGGAGAGGGGGTGGCGTACCCTGCGACCACAAGGGATCAGGCCTGCAAAACACGCTCAATACACACAGACCCCAGGGTCCCTGTGGCATGTGAAGAGCCACACACGCTACAGTCTCGAAGACCCTCTCCACCAGAGACCCCACAGCCCTGGCAGCCCCCCTAACCCAAGGGCTTGCTCTCTTCTCGAGGCAGGGACACCCGTTTGGGGGGTTTGGTTTTGGTTTTTTCCCCTGAGCATCGTTATTCATCCGAAGCAGTTTTCAAGTCTGCCAAAGGGGAAATCCCGCAAAGGTTGGGGCGAAAGAAAACTCGGGGTTTTCCACAGCACCTAAATATTGAAATACGATGTGACTCTTCCCCATTTTACCATTTGTTTCCAAGCCACTCCTTAACATGGGTCAGCTGAAGAGACTCATACTGAGGGAGAACAACGCCTCCTCCTAGTCTGCCCTACCTTTGGGCAAATCAAAGAGCCTGTCCGACCAGGCTCTGGACATGAAAAACCTCAATAGCGGCCACGGACGCAGACTGATTCTCCACCTCACGCACGCGCCCGGGAAAGGACAGCACGGGGCAGGGCCACGGCTTGGAGACCGAGCAACACCCTGCCCGCCTGAGTGCTGGGCCACAGAAGGGGGGGGGGGGTCAACAGGAGAGTGTGCCCCTAAAGTCATAAAACCCAAGGAAAGGCAGGCTGACGGGGCTGCACCAGTGCACCTGCTGCTGAAGGAGGGCTGGCTCAGCCACAGCGAGAGGCTGGACCTCAGGCTGCTGTGCTGTGTCTGTGACGTGCCCAGTGTCCTGTGCTCCCTTAACTCTATGTGGCAGTCACCGTGGGTATTTACAGATGACTCTCAGGGCAAGTTCCAAAGCAGTCACAACTCACTGTTTAGACAAAAGCAGTGTGGTTTCAGCTGCCACAGAACTGGAGTTCTTAGGGGCTAAAGAGAGGGGGGAAAGTGGGGGAAAAAAATCACAGGCAGAAAACAACAGTCTGGTATTTGCCAAAGCAACAAATCTCGTGTCTTTTTGAAAAAAAGTGACGGGTGGCCCTTAACTAGCATCTGTTCCCAGACCAGCTTCTCCAGCCAAGCAGAAAAGCTGAGGGGACACCAGCAAACCAACCGAAACACTGCCTTAAGGCACGTCTGACTGTTGTCGCTGATGGCAAGATCAAAGCCAGCGCTGGAGGCCCGTCCACAGATAGCATGGACTCCACCACTGAGGCACATCTTTGCTCCTCTGATTTGGGCTCCTGGCCCTGAACTCAGGGTTCATTATGGGGGGCGCTCAGTGAACCACATGGAATGTCTAAGAGCAAGTCGTGCGTGACCACGTGCAAGGCCATGTACTATGTATCTAGCCCACTACCTTTACTACTATTATTTATTTTTGTTTGGGGGCCACAGTAGGCATTGCCCAGCAGATCATACGAGATACCAGGGCTTGAACCCTGGTCAGCCGCATGCCAGGCAAGTCCCGTACCTGCTGTACTACCTCTCCTGCCCCCTCGCTACTTTTAGAAGAGTGTCAAGAACTTTCTCCCTTCGTGGGAATCCCAGGCTGGGGACACTCTGGAGCACCAGCGGTTGCTGCATTAATTAAGCTCGGTCTCACACTTGCACCCAATGAGCCATCTCTGGGCCCCAAATTCTAGATGCTCACTGGTGAATCTGGGGGGTCATCACAGAAGAACAATGTAACAAAAATCCTCACCTCGTTGAACACTATGACCCGTGCCATCAAATCCTATTGAATGTGGCCTGGTGGTACTGTTAAGTCATGGGTGTTGCACCACAATGACCTCTTAAAGAAGATTTTTTAGGTCTAGAACCCCACAAGAGAATCTGGATGGAAGTCAGGAACCTGCCCCAGAACCATGACCCTCGGGGTGCAGTCAGAGCACAGGAGTCTGCCCAAGTCCCGACTTGGCCCAGCATTTTCTCCTTAGCCACCTCCTAGGCTCTCTCCTCCCGATGTTTGAATCATGATTACAGGGCACACTTCAGTGTTTCGTATTCAGGAGGGAAACTTGAGGTCCAATAATATCACTGCAGTAGACAGGACAGCATAGAGAACAGTTGAACAGCCAACTCGGGTTCGATCCCTGGCACCCCACAGGGTTCCCAACACCTGCCGAGTGATCCCTGAGTGCAGAGCCTAGAGGAAGCCCTGAGCTTTGCCGGGTGTGGCCCAAACACAACACCCCAAAAAAGTTATCATGCAAATGGTATTGAGTACATTCAGTAACTGGGAATGCTTGCCACCTAAGTATTCAATCAAATTTGTTAAGTGAATGAGTTTAAACACATATTCTACCATGTTCTGAAGGCACAGTAGGGATCAGGGCAAAAAGGGCCAAAAAGAAAGAAGGGAAATCACACTATTTGTCAATTCTCTAATTCCGGATCTTTTAAGCACACTATTTTGTGACATTCCCTTCAGCCAAAATTTAGTGGATTGTCTTTAACTAAATCTCTAAAATATTTATTAAAAGCTTTGTAGTTTGATTTTGCTTAACAGTAGTACTCTGATAACTAAGCTTACAATTTTCTTAAAAGATTCTGCACATTAATGGGAGAAAACTGGGAACAGTGGTGCTGAGAAATGTGCACAAGTGGAGGGATGGGTGTTGGAACACTGCCTGACTGAAACCCAATCATGAACAGCTTTGTAAGGGTCTACCTCACAGTGATTAAAAAAAAAAAATTAAATATATTAAGACAAAGATTTTGTACACTAGTAAGATAGTCTAATTTAAAAAGCAGATTAAAGCTCTTAAAACAGGCTTTATCATTCATTCCTTTTAGAAACAAGAAACCTAAAAACACTAAGTTTTATTCGGATTCCTAGTTCCTGGGTTTTCGATTTAAACAGGTCACGGGCAGATCACATCCTTGCAGATCTAAAACTAACAAAGAGAACAGTTTTGCCACCAAAAATACATAAACATCAAAAACATACAAACCTGTCTTCAAGTTACAGTGAAAAATCTACACAGACATTCTCTGTGGTTCTACCAAAGTTCCTAATTTTTGCAGGGACTTCTAAAATTTTTTTCAATAAAAAGCAGCAACAAACACGAAACACTACATAGTAAGCCAGAATATTTCAGAATTCCCTGGTCTTATTTATGGCAGAAATTTTCAGTTTGGTCCCCAAACCCCCTGAATTCCCAAATCCTTTCAAATCTCTAAAATGGTAGATGATCTGGTAGCCTGAGGACAGTACAGCGGGGAGGGCACTTGATCCCCAGGCAACATATGGTCGCCCAAGTACTATCAGGCATGATCCCTGAGTACAGAGCTGGTGTGGTGCAAAAACTAGAATGAATTAAAAACAAAAGGATGTTCTTCCTACACTTCAAGGTAAACAATGTACAAGGTAAACAAGGTAAAGAATACATAAGCTACTGCCAATTCAGCCAGCCTTTGCTAAATCCAGAATAATAATCTGGATGGCAAAACAAAGCCAAACTTTTCAAATACAAATGTTTGTTCTGAAGTCATTTTCCGAAGTAGCTCCTTATCTGTGTGATATAAAATGTGTTTCCCAAGCCAAAACATTTCAAAACATTATCACCAAGAGAAACAAAATTCTTTTGAGGTCACCAATGATTTTCGTTCAAGAGTTAAAGATGCTGAAATATAAGACCTGAAAACCAGAAAACTACTCTTTTAAAGATGCACGGCTCTCAAACACCCAGGAGAAAGAAGAAAGCCGTCAGCAGCTGAGAATGTTCAATTAACGCTCTCTGCCAAGTACAATTTGACTTCTTACTTCAAACCACGGTATCAGAAGAGAATTATACTTTTAGGCACGAATAATATACACATCATCACATCACCCACTGTTTCTCAAACTCAATTTCAAAGTTTGAAGAAACACTTCACTTTGTAAGTCAAGTCTGCAGAAAATTCCACTTATATGGACAATGAATAGCTTAACTCCTCTCAACAAATGGAATTAAGTGTTTTGGCTAAATCTAGTGAGTTTTCCACTTTCATACTGATAATACCATGAGTCTTCTGAATAATTAGGCAGGAAACAGCAAATTATCACTGAAATCAAAATTATGCAAATGATCACTGAAATAAAAATGATGCAAAAAAGCTGACTGGCAGATAATACACGCATTACTTTATATTATTAAGAAATTTGATTTTAATCATTTGTTTTCCCTTCTTTTACAGATGGGCAATTGCAACCTCCCTTGGAAAGTTCACTGGCCACAAACTACAACACTTGGACTTTGAACAATGCAAAGCACTTCGGGGCTATTCTTCATCACTAGAAGAGGCACTAATCACCCTTCTTGCGCCCTACCCTCACACGTCAGCAGACCTTGCAGTTTCCAACCAAAATATGCGTAACAACCACGACAACAGAAATAGTGGGGGTAGAAAAACGACCACTGGGAGCTTCAGCATACAAACCTCGACTCACTCCTGCCACTGAACTGCAGAGGTGCGCAGGCCACCCAGTGTCCCCTGGGCTGTTCAACACTCCCACAGAAACGCTGGAGTTTTCTGTCTTCCAGCATTCCAAGGGTCTGTGCCACCTGTGTCCAGGTATCCTGCACTTGCTATGGTACCTGACTGAGAGTTTAGCACTCAACACTCAGGGTTTCAGATGAAAAAGCAGTTCTGAGAACAAAATTAAATCGCAGGGGCTGAGGAGTGAGCTGGATGGACCTCAGGCCTGCTTCTGCACGCAGGTGGCCGAGTTCCATCCCCACACACAGCTGGGCATGGCCCGCACTGAAACCACGCAAAAATAAAATAAATGAAAGCGGAAAGCCTAGAGTGAGTCCAGTCAATTCAGAATCTGCAGCAATAAATAAATAAAAAGAATCTGCAGCCGGGGGCACGAGCAATAGCACAGCGGGTAGGGCATTTGCCTTGCATGTGGCCGAGCCAGGTTTGATTCCCAGCATCCCATATGGTCCCCTGAGCACCGCCGGGGTAATTCCTGAGTGCAGAGCCAGGAGGAACTCCTGTGCATCACCAGGTGTGACCCAAGAAGAAAAAAAAAAAGAATCTGCAGCCAACTGAAGGCCATGCACCCTCTCCACGCTCTCTTGCTGGCTCTTCTCTGGCCCAGGACTCCAGGTAGGTAGGGAGAGCAGAGAGGAATGGGACATGGGATGTGCAGATGGCAGAAAAGGGGACCATCCACAGGGATACCCACACAGCAAAACAAAGGTCATCTCAGAAACCAAAATTAGCTTCCCTTTGGGAGCAGAGCTTCCCCAACAGTGACTTTATTGCGCCCCCCCCCCCCCACTCCTCTTCCCTTCCAGGAGTTTCCAAAGAAAACTTACAGTACAAGGATTTAAAACTAAAACCCACTTCTTCACAGGTACCCATTCAACACAATGCATCCTGGTCCCTACAGCTTACAACTGGGACGGAGAGATCTTACACCGGCCAAGGAGTCTGACACGCAAGAGTCGACCCAGGCTGCATCCTGGGCACCATACATGGAGCCCTGAGCCCCACCAGGAGTGATCCTGGAGTGCAGGGCCAAGAGGAAGCCCTCAGCAAGCCCAGGTGTATGGTCACAAACCAAAGCAACCAGCCAACCAACAAATCATAAAGCAAATCACGATGAATCGAAAACAGAATTTTACAACCAGCTACTCATCTACACAGAAAACTCTTCAAACAGGATTCACACCTCTTACCCTCAAACTCACAAGAAGAAAAGGCTCCGAATGACTGGGTTAAGTTACTCTGAAGTGTTAGACACTTACAAGGGTCACCAGTTCTCTTTTTTAAACTCATAATTTGATATGAGACTGTCAAGCCTGCCATGTTCAGAGAGAAAGAAAGCAGGTAGGGACTGAGGTCTGTCGTGGCTGGAAAGAGACTGGGGACCCCTTTTCCCTCCCCTGTCTGCCCCAACACTGGAGAGCTGCCACTTCCAATACAGACGTTCCCAAAGAGAACTGGTGGGTAACACAGGTAGATCAGCCGTGCATGCCAAATGGGGAACAGCCTGGCTGGCAACACAAGATTCTCTATGCATGGCGCCCCTGACCCATCCCCTGCCCCCCCAACCCCCATCTCCATATTTCCAGGAGCTTCCTCTGAAGCTGGTTCAAGTCCACACTCCAAGGATAATTATGAGCAGAAGTGGGTATGGAAACCTAGCAACAAAAATGCCTTCTCAGAAGCTAATGAAATGGCCGAGGGAGAAATAACACACCATTTCACATTAGGATTGTGACCTCTTGCTTCTGAAATGAATTTAAGATCCTAATGAATACTCTTCAACTACAGGCAACCTGGACTGGGAACGCAATGATGAACAGGCTTCTTAAGTGATCCGGGGCACAAACAGACCAACAGATACACCCAAGTGAGGGAGAACAGCAGCAACAACAAAAAGTTTTGTCTCCACATAAGGCTCCCCTCATCCACTGAAAGTTTTAAAACAAGGGAGGGGTCGTACTGCTTTTCAAAAATCAAAAGAACCCGGAGGAGGCAAGGCGCGCATATGTGTTGTGTATATGTGTGTGCGTGTGTGTGTGTGTGCGCGCGCGTGCTTCAGGAGAGGCGGGCTGGGGGCACTGCAGGCAGGAAGGAGTTCCCGTGCGGTGACGTTTGAGTACTTACCGTGCCTGGCTCTCTGTCTGCTCCCGCGGTTACCAAGAAACGCACAGACATGCCCGTTCAGACACAGAGGCAAGGACAGAAATAAAAAAAAGGGGGGAATAATTAGAACACAAGCCCCAAACAGTTTGAAAAATGGCTTTTATTTATATAAGTCATTGCACATTCCTAATACAGTGATTTCCTGAAAATTACAGTATTTTGTAAACATAAGATTTACAGTTTAACCATACACAAAGCCTATTTTTTAAATTTCTTGACAGAATAAATTACTTTTCTTCAAAAAAATTAGTCAAGTGCAATTTTGCCCAATATTTAATGCATACTAGAATTAAAGCCTATGAAACTAAGTAGTAACAGATGCAATTATCAAACCTTTCATTTGAACACAATTCACTTTCAAATTTAACTTCTTATTTCGCCCCATTTAACAACATTACTTTCTTTGAAAATTACCCAATTAAGCAGTTAACAGTTTTCCATAATACGGTACAGGCCACTGGCATTAGCTAGGCAGTTGCCGAGATGTCAAGATGCCTGCCATCTAAAGCGACCGAGACATCTCCCGTGGCCCACGCCAAGCCCTGCCAGCACAGGGTGAGGTGGGCTTCAGGGCCACGCTCTGCGACAGTTCCTCTTAGCTCTGCTCTGCTCTGCCTGGGCTGGGGCTTGCTTAGCGGCGCGCACGCGCGGCGGCACCGTCTGAGCATTAGCACCGGGTCCTAGTCTGGCTTGCCAGGCCGCTCACCTCTGTGGTGCTCTGCATCGTGGTGCTTCTTGTCATCTTTTACTGTCAAGTGAGACTGCCCGCTCAGAGCACTGGACAGTGCCAGGAGGCCGGCACTGCCCCCGAGGGGCGGGAGTCCAGGAGGCTGGAGTCCTGAAGGGTGAGGTGTGAGGGGGACGGGGGGTCCATGGCCATGAGAGAGATGCTGGGCTTGCAACTGCTGCTGCTGTTGGTGGTGAGAGAGGAAGAGGGGGAGGAAGAAGGGGGGTGGAGGTGGCAGCAGCATGGGGGGAGGGGAGAGGTGACATGAGAGGATGGCGGGGACAGAACACGGGGTTTCACAGACACACAGAGGAACCACAAGGGGGAAGACAGAGAGGAAAGGGGGAAAACGTGATTAGCACTTCCGGTTCACCAAAAGTTCGCTCTCCCCACTGCTACATCTCCCACCTCCAGCTGCACGCCCACCCAGGGGAGCCGTCACTCGCAAGGCTAGCGGGAGTGGCCTAAGAGCTGTGGTGTCAGCCCCTCTGCTTAGCTTCTCGAGGGGTGACACCGAGAATGTGTGTCACTGAATCTGAGATATCACAGATTCAGAACGCCGTCTCACTCGACAGGATGTTAACTGTGAGGCCCATAACCACACCCTCAGCCGAGCACTGCCGGGCAGCTCAGCTTCACCAGCACGGCTGGAGACAGAACTCAGGAAGGAAGAACGGGCACCTTGTTTATGCATCCCACCCTGGCCTATGCACTCCTAACCTCAGCCGGCTCTGTGGGGCCTCCGCCACAACAACACAAGGCCCAGTCCCAAATTCTAACCCATTCTGAGTTATGAATCTATGCATAAAAGAGCACCCAAAGAATTATGGTCTTATAAATAAGGCCATGTTGTATGAAAAAGTACCCAAGAAATGGTCCCTGCACCATTGTATTCTGGCTGCATCTCTGCTATACAGCACAGAAAACCTTTTTGACGAGACAGCTAAAAACTATACAGCAGGTTGGGGGGAGGTATACTGTGATTCTTGGTGGTGGAATACGTGCACTGGTGAAGGGATGGGTGTTCAAGCATTGTATAACTGGGACTTAAACCTGAAAGCTTTGTAACTTTCCACATGGTGATTCAATAAAAGAATAAATTTAAAAAAAAAAACTATACAGCAGGAGCTGGAGCGATAGCACAGCGAGTAGGGCGTTTGCTTTGCATGCGGCTGCCGTGGGTTCAATTCCCAGCATCCCATATGGTCCCCCGAGCACTACCAGGAGTGATTCCTGAGTGCATGAGCCAGGAGTAAACCCTGGGTGTGACCCCAAAAGAAAAACAAAACAAAACAAACAAACAAAAACTATACAGCTCAATTCCTAAAGTGTAATGTTTAAACTTCAGATTTGTGCCCATTTCCCTAGGACTTCACTTTATTATGCCCTTGCATGTCCTCAATATATTAACTCTTCACACCAGGTCCTAGTGTAATTTCCACCCAGTACACTCCTCTCACACAGAATCCTAAACAAGCTTCTCTCCCTGTAGAGATGAGTGAACAGGAGCTAGAACCCAGGGCCTAGGGCGATAGGGATCAGAGGGTAGTGCGCTCAGAGCGACCCTGAGTACAGAGCCAGGAATAAGCCCTAAGCACTTCTACGTATGCGCCCATTCCCCGAATCGGGCAAATTTTAGGTCACTTCTAGCATCTTCAAGTAGGAAAAGTTACTTTTTCTGAAATTTCCATTCCTACCCTCAAGAACAGGTTCTAACTGGAGGGTAATGCAAAGGGGGGAGGGCTGACGTGGCAACATTCAAAAGAATGCTCAGAAGGTATAAGCGAATCACCCGCCATCTGAGACCATGATAATTTCTTTACACATGAAATCACCTTCCTGTCGTCCCGAAGACTAATTCTTGCTCTGTCACCTTTTAAGAGCCCAATGATGGCAAGACATAAAACTGAAGAAGCTGGCAGCGGCACCACGGTCCACTAAGCATGCTCATTAGCACTTAATTAGGAACTAGACACCTGCCATAAGAAATGTGCTCGGAGAAGGCGGAGGGACTAGTCTGCCCTACAGCAATTACTATCATTACTCGGCGAGTAAGAGCTATGTCCGGTTTTGGGGGGAAACGCAGTGATGCATACACAAGCAAGTGCAGTGGGGTGATTAGGCACAGTGCTGATTAAAGAAGACAAGAGGCTAAGCAGAGGGGAAGGACCGGAACTACAGGGTACAAAACCCTGCTTCCAGCCCTCCCAGGAACCCCTCCCCACTCCCAGCCCTCCCAGCAAACCCCCCCCACCCCACCCCACCCCACCCCACCCAATTTAGAATGGAGTCGTCAAAAGACAACTTCCTAGGCAAGGTGACTTATGCCACACGAAAGGCATATTCACTCAGGTCATCACTGAACAGGAAAAAGAAAAAGATTTTCTAATGAAGCCAAGATGGGCTTTTGAAAGAGGAAGTAGACTGTGTTTTCTAATCCATTACTGAATAGACTGGCTTGGAGGAGGGGGGAGGGCTGCCACATCTGTGTACAAATCTCTGTGGCGTGAACCTAAGGCTTAAGCTACAGAGAGAGTATCAGCAGGACTACCCAGGGCACTTCCCCTCGGCCCTGCTCCACTCTCTGGCCAAAGGGAAAACTGTTCCTCATTTATTAGAGACAATGGGCTTCTCTCATTCTTAGCTTGGCTTTTTTGTTTGCTTTTGGGGTGGGGAGCCTTACCCACTCCCAAGGCCCTCAGGGCCACAGCAGGAGAGCTGGGGGGCTTGAGGAGGGGAGGATGGGGTGCAGAGGACACCCCTGAAGCCACACTCCCAGACATGACTTTTTAAAGAAGTTAATGCAAAGGCTGCAGCTGCTAGAGACATGGAGAGCATCTGCACGGCCTACAATGCTCCCACAGAATACCTCCAAGCCCAGGGTCCCGCCTGAGCTCAGCACACACCTCAGGCAGGGGTGGCAAGCAAGACCTGCCATGGGTGCCCAGGGTAAGGAATTCCAGACCCAGAGCAACCATGTGTGCAAAAGGAAGGAGGCGCACTGTGAAGGCCTCCAGGCTCTCTCCAGCGGGCCACAAGGCCCAGACCCAGCACTACTCCACCCTGCTCATCAAATCTGGGCCCACATTTCAGGCCTGTGAGAACACTCGCCCTCCTCCACTTCCTGGCTCCTGCTCCCGTTCCCCATTTCAGACAAAGAAGGACTTCACTGGCTCTAGCACGGAGGCTCCGGAAGGCGGCAGAGCAAGCCCATGACGACGGTACTGGGTTCCTTCAGTGGACGGTCAGCAAATAAGAAGTGTTGTTTCAAAAATACTTTGTGAAATAAAGAGTGGTCCCATATCTGGGCCAGTGAAAAAAATCTACTGCAATAGGAGAGCCGCCTGCCACTGTATCCCAAGAACATTTTCTCTGACCCAATCCTGGACCTGTCACCGTCATCAAAATGGAAACACGTGAATGCTATTAAAAATGTGTTTTATGGGGACAGAGCGATAATACAGTGGGAAGGGCGCTTGTCTTGCACGCAGTCAACCTGGGTTCAATCCCTGGCACCCCACATGGTCACCCGAGCACTGGCAGGAGCTAATCTCCTTACTGCAGAGCCAGAAGTAACCCCTGAGGACTGTCAAGTGTGGCTCAAAAACCAAACAAACAAAAACATTATTTTAAAATAAAAGCAGGGCAGATCATGTTATGAAATCAACAAAGTCCAAAAACCACCACAAAACCCAGAGGCCCTCGCTAGAGGAATTGGAAGGTATCGATCCTGTGCACCCCAAACTGCAGCTCACACCAGGGAGGCCGTTTCTCAGCTAGCATGGTTTTCCAGGGCCAAAGGGAGACGGTGTATTCAGGATTAATTCCTATTAGTCAACTCTGGGTTAATACTGAGGAGGCTTCTCGGTATCTGTATTATAAACCATGATGCCCCAAAGTTAGAGAGACAGAAAGAAGGAAACTGCACCCCATTAAGGCGGGGAGGGTTTGGATGGGGGGAGGTGGCGGCGGGAGGGGTACCGAGTACACTGGTGGCAGGAAAGCTACATTGGCAGAGGGATGGGTGTTCGAGCATTGTATGACTGAAACTCAATCATTCAAGTTTTGTAACTATCTCACGGTGATTCAATTAAAATATTTTTTAAATAAGAAAAATAGAAAAATAAAATACTTAAGAGGCTTATACAGCAGAAAAGGTACAAGTAAAAGCTGCTATAAAGTTATCAGAAGAAGCATTCTTGATCAGCCACAGGAGTTTTCGGCAACAGAGTTGACTACTGAGAAACAATTCTGCCAGGATGAAGGTGGGCGAAGGAAGGCCAAGGCCAGCGTTCCAGACACTACAGGACTACAGGACGGGGCACTGTGTCCCTAAAGGTGGTTCCCACCACAGCTATCGGGCCTAAAGCCAAGAAAGTTTAGTCTAGACCTCGGCTGGAATTCTGTCCCACTGTATCATAATTCATGTTTGCAAACACCAAGGGACTTGAAAAATTTGCCTAAAATATAGTCTTTTCAGCATTCAATTGTTCACTTGTTCCTTCATCAGCATCATGTATCTTGTCACTCGAAAGAACAGGCAGTGGGCAGGAACCACAGAACAGCGGTTAGGGCCCTTGCCTTGCACGTAGCTGACCAACCCTCAACATCCCATAGGGTCCTGAGCCAGGAGTAAACCCTGATCATCACTGAGTGAGGTCCCAAAACAAACCAAAAAATCATCTGCTTTTTCAGCTGACTTGATTGTGTTTTAAAATCAAACACAAACATCATGGGGATATGCTGCTGCCAGCCGGTCATCCTGTACCTGTGGGGCAAGTACATCAGCAGCCTGATGGTGCCTTCAGGCTTCCTGACACCCCAAAATTACCGCTATGCCTTTGGTCAGACCCCAGCAACTTGGGGCCAAGTTTACGAAGAAATTAAACAGCCAAAAATTAGGTATGTGGGAGCCATGCCCACAAACCACCTCCGGCTCCGATTCACCCCGGTCTGTTGAGCCATGCATGGGTCCAAGAGTAACTGTAGCTTTTGATTTCTTTTGAGATTTATTTATCCAAGCTCATTTATCAGCCTTATTTCAGAGACCCATAAATAAATTTAGAAAGAGATCAGAAGTCGCAATGAATCTCAGACCTGTGCATGGCTAAACCGACGGGGTTAATCCGAGGGAGGCAGGTCAGCCTGGAGCCCACCCAAGCGGAGCCGCTGGCAGCCACTTGCTTCTACAATCCACAATCGCCACCGTAACCTCGGCCTGACTCCACCCTCTCAGGACAGACCTCACTGACATATAATCTGCTGAAAATTCAGGTGTGGGGGTTTTGTGACTGAAATCTACAGGCTTTCTCAGAGTTGGGAGGGGCTAGGAGGAAGCACTGGCGGTCACCCCCATGAACCAACCCCAGCACCACTGTGTAAGCTCTGCTACCAGCCTTGCTCAGAGACCCATACATAAATCTCAAGAGATCAAAAGCCGCAGTTAATCTTGGACCCTGCACGGCTGAGCAGACTGGGGTAAACTGGAGGGGGCGGGTCCGTCTGGGGACCGCCCAAGCAGAACCCTGGCAGCTGTCTGCTCCCACAGTCCAGAACCGTGGCCAATCTCAGCCTGACTCCACCCTCTCAGGACAGACCTCACTGAGACAAAATATCCTGAATATTTGGGTATGGGGGGTTTTGTGACTGAAATCTCCAGGCTTTCTTGGCATCAGGATGGGCTACCTCCCCCACCTCCCTGTACTTCTGGAAACCTCAGCAGTCACACCCACACCCCAAAGTGGCCATCCAGTGAAAAAGCTACTCCAGCCTTGCCAGCCTGGTAAAAATACTGAATGCCCTAAACAAACACCATGACCTCTCAGTACCTGTATTACAAACCATAATGCACAAAAGGAAAGGAGAGAGAGCAAGAAGGAAAGTGGAGTCGGGGGTAGGAAACAGGGAACATTGGTGGTAGGAAATGTACAGTGGTGGAGGGATGGGTGCTGAACCATTGTATGACTGAAACCCAATCATGAACAGCTTTATAATGGTCTATCTCAGGGATATTCAATTAAAAAAATTTTTTTAAAGTATGTGGAGTTCATGACCACTTAATCAGCTTAATCAATATCTGAATAAATAGCAGTACTCCTACATTAGAAACACACACATAAACATGCTTTAGAAAACTGTTCTGGCAGGGGATGGGTGTGGATGGAGAGATACTACAGCAGGTAGGGATTTGCCTCGAACGCTGCTGACCAAGCTTTGATCCTCAAGCACTGCAAGGAGTGATTCCCTAGTGATTCCTTAGTGCAGAGCCAGAAATAACCCATGAGCATTGCCAGGAAGCATAGCAAAGGAAGGGAAGGAGGGATGGAGGGAAGGAGGGAATTTGGGGACCAGAGAGACAAGACAGTGAGCAGTCAAGGCACTTTGCTTTGCAAGTGACTGACCCAGGCAAGTCCTAGCACACCAGACATGATCTCTGAGCAGTCAGATAAAGTCCTGGGCAACACCAGAAATGCAGCTGGGTGCTGCAGAAAACAGCTGGGGGCAGAGATGCCGAGGAAGAATTAGAGAAAGGCAAACAAACAAACTTGCTCTAACACAACCAATAGAAGCAAGGTAAGAAGCAGGAAGGGACAAGTAAAACAAGCCTCAAATAATGGGTTAATGATACTGAAACACAAGAAATAAAGTAGCTTCATCCATGTCAAATAATAGGCATGCATTTAGAATTTTAATTCGCCTATTACCTAGCGCAGCTTGGGTCAACTGTTACTACAATAAAATTACTTTGCTATTTACATTTGGAGCTTTGGTGTAATGCTGTAATTGACTCTAAATTCCCCTCCTTTTCCCCCGTGAAACAGGTACAGCACATGGTTTTATCACCATTAGACCTGCCTAGACCACATACACTCAACCTTTCACACAGCTCACCCACAGGGCCCCAAACTGAAAACCACTGGCCTCTGCACAACTGAAAGACACCTGTGATCCAAGAGAAGACTGCCCCCCACCCTTCCCGGGCCTGCTGCACGCTAATCTAAGTGCTACTTAGGGATGAACACTGAGTCCACTTCAGCTCCAGAAATGTAACCCACTGGACGGCCTTGGGGAAAATGAGGCCAACGGATCAGAGCCAAACCCAACCAGAACAGACACTGAGTCCTAAAGCAGCATTTCCACCAATGCCAGATGGGTGCCAGGGAGCGGCGTTCAGCACTTCAAACACTTTGAGAGGAGAAATGGGGACTGGTACACGTGGTGACAGTTCTCTACAAATCATTCCTCCTCGATTTCTGCCATTTTCTCAGTTCTTTAAAACACTTGATTCTTAGGAGCATGGAGGAAAAAAAGAGAAGCCGAAAGCGGGGACGTGCTAGCTGGCTTGCTAGGACACTTCTGCTGGCATATCATCAAAGACACAACTCTTGGCACTCTCTGAAAACCTCCCCTTATGTGGACGGCCTCTCGCCTGGAGAGGGGCAAGGGTGATCAACAGGCAAAAACGCTGACTGAGGCCAAGAATTCTCAAGCCACTTGAAGACAACAATACAAAATAATAACAACATTCCACCGAATGACTCAATACAGAATACAAAGACAATGACAAACAGAGGTGAAACAGATGGCTGATGAAAGAAGCTAAAGTCTTCTTCATTTTTTCTTTATTCTAAGGCTTCCCCACCGGCCAACTCATCCTACATCATTCTTCTGCCTAGCTGGTCTCACCTGCCCAGGATACTTTCAGGGTTTGTGACAATGATGACTGGTGAGAGCCAGGGATTTAAGGCCCGGGTTAGAACAAGTCCTCAAAAATCAAGTTTATTTAGGTACATCCACTTCCAAAACCACCCAAGCTTTTGGCGCCGGGCAGCTCACCATTAGTCATCATGGAACTGCAAATCAAAAAGCACAATAAGGAAGAACTACTTCCCACTGAGATGGGGGCTAGAGTCTCACTGACAACAGAACACGTGCTGGAGACGGTTTAGAAAAACCAGCATTCTCACCCACTAATTAGAGAAACAACCTGGCAGTTGCTCAGAGAATTAGCATTCTTCTATGATCCAGTGATTTCGTTCATAGTGTGGAGAGAAAAGACATGTACACACACACACACACACACACACACACACACACACACACACACACACACACACACCCCCCAAGTCTTCACAGCACCATTACTCATAAAAGCCCGGAATGGAAACACACTTAGACACTCATCAACTGATGAGAAGATACACAAATGTCGTCAACACTACCATGGAATGTTACTTGTCTGAGAGGGTTTGAAGTACATGCTCTAACATGAGTAAACCTTGCAAACCAGACACAAAAGGGGCCAGATCATCAGCCTACTTACATGGAAAATTAAAGTCAGCTTTCTGACTGCAGAGAATGGGGGAAGAAGGGCTGCTAGCGGGCATCTGAGGTTTCTTTACTGTCCTTTTGAGAATGTTCTAGGGGCAGGGCCAGAAGGACAGCACGGCAGACCGGGTGCTTGCCTTGCACGTGGCTGACCCAGGTTTGATTCCCGTCACACCACACAATCCCTCATGCCCCCAAAGTGATCCCTGAGTAGAGCCAGGTATAAGCCCTGAGCACTGCCGGAAGTGACTCAAAATCCTTTACTATGTTCTAGATAGTGGTGGTGGTGGTGCTGTGTGTGTGTGTGTGTGTGTGCGTGCGCGCGCGCGAGCCCAAGGGGTGGGGGTGGGGGGGTGATTAAGGCTCGTGCCTGGCATGCAGCTGACCCTCAGCCCAGGAGGCCCAAACACACGTGCATGCACAAGCCAAGCTGCCAAGTGGTCAAGCATGGCTGGGAGGGGTCCCTGGAGCGCCATAAAACACCCCATATCTTACAACACCAAGACCAAGATGGTAGTAAGGGAAGTTCCCTGCTTTTCACACAAGAGAAACAGCTGATTAACTAGCAGGAATGGAGACCATCAAGTCCTGCAACTCAGGGCTAAGTCAGACATTCCTATTCTGTTGAGTGTCAATTTTCTCGAGTGGTCTCAGTAAAGTCTCCATTCGTCCTAACCCTGAGATTTTAGAAGCCTCCTTTTACTCATCCTTCCCAGCGGTGCTGCATTGGAGGTTCTTTCAGGGTCAGGGGAACGAGACCATCATTGTTACTGGTTTTGGCATATGAATACACCACAGGGAGCTTGCCAGGCTCTCCCATTAAGACAGCAAAAAAAGGAGCATGCAGAAAAGAACCAAGCTTCACTGCACTGTCAGTGAACAGTACTTATAACAAGAAGGAAAATGAAATGAACTATGTTAGACAGGAAAATACCTGAAATTAAATAATGGTCAAGGCTATACAAATTCATGAATATAGTAAAACCACTGAGCTGTATCTAGTGGATGGGGTAATTTTTGTGGAATCTAAATTCTATCTTCAAGAAAATCAGAGTCCACTCTAAAATGGCATGCTCTCACGTCAATACTGAAGCTCCTTCGCTCTCTGAAAAGAATACTAGGAAGCCTTCTTGGAAGAAATCAAGAATGGAATCGTATGAAAATATGTAGGGGAGTTTAAAAAGCAAACAACACCCAAAGAAGTTTCTTAACAACTAGTGACTGTGACGTGATTCTGACGAAGCCGCACCCAGACAGACGGCACACCCAAGTCCTCACCCCTCAGGGACGGTCCACTCTGCACGCTTCGAAACCAACCAAGCACGGTATGACACACGGAAGTGCCCGAGTGCCTTCCCTTTGGAAAAGGGGCCACAGACCAGGCTGCTGGAATTTTAGTGGCGGGCTGTCACTAAATGCCAAGTCAGAGGGCTTGGAGAGGCACACTCAGGAGGCCATCTCATTTTGTCTCTCAAGTAGCTAGCTATTTCGCAGTCTTCTCTGAGGATAAGCATGTTTCCTAAAGGAATTTACAGCTGGACTACTGACAGGCTTTCCTGGGGTTGACTGCAAACTCCTAACGATCACAGGCTCCCCTAAGCCTCCTCCGCTTCCCCGAGTGCAGCGACAGGCAGCTGACAGGCAGAGGAGAAAATAACCCAGTTTTTAAAAAATTTTTTGCTAACCCTTACGCCAATCACCTCATGCAACCAAAGTGGGGTGGGGTGGGGCAGAAGCTCCTGGGTGGATGTATCCGTAGGGCGTCTGCCTTGCATGCAACACTACCCAGGTTGATCCCAGGCATCCCTCCCATTGGATCCCTCAAGCACTGCCAGGGATAATTTGAGTGCAGAGCTAGGAGTAACCCCTGAGTATCACCAGTTGTGACCCCCAAAATTAAATAATTATATTAAAAAAAAAATAAAAAGAACCCAGTCTCCTTTCCACACTGGGCTGTTTTATAGTGAAGCAAGGACTACACACATTTGTGCAAAAGCCAAGCCCTCGGGACAGGGCAGAAGGCCTGCTTGTGAAAAGGAAGTCAGACTGGTGCTGAGGGGATAGCACAGCAGGAAGGGTGCTTGCCTTGCACACATCCCACTAGGTTCGACACCCTGCATCCCATAGGGTGCCCCGAGCTCACCAGGCGTGATCCCTGAGGGCAGAGCCAGGAGTAAGCCCTGAGCACTCCTGAGTATGGTCCAGAAACAAACCAACCCTCCCACCTTACCCCCCCCCCCAAAAAATAAAGAAAACATAGTCAGACTAAAGGCAAAGGCATGAAAAGGAAAGTGGAGGTTGCTGGAGCCACCATACTCAGTGGGCCCACCACAGGAAACTACTCTGGGTACTTGATTCCAGCACTACAGGACCCCCGGCATGCCGTGCAAGGGAGAGACAATGGACAGTGGCCATGACCCACCTCTCCTCTTACTGAGCACTCCGTCCACTTCTCTGCCTCCCAGTGACCCCCGAAGGCTCAGTGGCAGGGAAGGCCTGTCCCCCTCACACAGGGAGGAGGCTGACCACAGCGCCTTCCTCACGTCCTTGCATCTCCACTTGTACCATCGGGTCCCCAGACAACTTCCCTCCTGTGCTTTGCTCCTCCCCCATCCTCCAGCAGGGTCCTTAAGAAGCACTCACACAGCCAGTGTCCGGCCATGTCTGACTCTCCAACCCTCAGGCAGGGGAGAAGGGACCAGCGGCCAGTCCACTGGGTACTCAGAGGAACACACAGATCAGGAGTGCATGCAGGGTAAAGGCGACAGGCTCTGCTCTCATCTCAGCCAAACCCACTGTCCACTTACACACAGGACCCTGATCAGGACAAGCCGATGCATGTAGTCACAGAGCTTCCAGTGTCCCCCAAGTCCATGTGCTCCTATGCCCAGTACACATGTTGTCCAAGATACCCAAACAGAAGCTCAAGCACAGGGCCTGCTTCAGCCGCACTCAACTGCCAAGAACCGGACTGATTCCGAGCAGACCAAGCTGATCCATGCACACACCTGGGAAGCCTTCCACAGGGACTAAGGAAGTGTTTGAAAAGATAAGCACAAATAGTGTCACACTGTGACAGTGGGCACCAGGGCATTAGGTAGAAACCATACACAACTTACGCAAACATCCTCTGTAAAAAAGGAAAATTAGGGGCCGGAGGACCAGTACCGGAGGGAGGGTACTTGCCTAGTGCATGCAGCCAGCCTGAGTTCAACCCCTGGCACCACATATGGTCCGCTGAGCCTGCTAAGTGTGACCCCTGAGCACCACTGGGTGCGGCCCCAACACCCCACACCTCCCTAGCTCAGTCATAATAATTGCTGCTCAGGTCTTGCTTTCTCATCCACAGTAACCATCTGTCTTGGCGCACGGGAAAAACTGACCAAAAAGGACAAAGAGACCTTCCAAAGGTGACTGATGGGAAATAATCTATAGCTAAGACAGGGATGTGAAAGGCTTATGGACTTGTGCACGTGTCAGAGTGACTGAACTGTATCTATCTAAAGATTGTGGCATTTTACCACATGTAACTCGCACCTCAAATGAAAACAATAACAACAAAAACCCAAATCTGGGGCTGGAGTGATAGTACAGCAGGGAGGGCGTTTGCCTTGCACGCGGCCAACCCGGGTTCGATTCCCAGCATCCCATATGGTCCCCTGAGCACAGCCAGGGGTAATTCCTGAGTGCAGAGCCAGGAGTAACCCCTGTGCATCGCCGGGTGTGACCAAAAAAGCAAAAAAAAAAAAAAAAAAAAAAAAAAAAAAAAAAAAAAAAAAAAAAAACCCAAATCTATGTCTATTAGCTCTGTGATCTAGACGTGTTGATGAAGACACTATGTAATATAAACGCAACTGACATCACAAATTTGGAATCCTGATCTCAAACCCTAAGGAAGAATCACTTCAAAATGAAGGAGAGAGGAGAGCTCCAAGCTGCAAGTTCTAAGTCACAGGGGGAAGCAAGAGTCTGCAGTTGGTCACTCCCGCCTTCCCTTCCTGCCCCTAACCACAACCAAAGTGCTATACATCACTAAATAGACTGATTTGTTTTGAGCGATTTTAATAGAATTATTATTTTTTAAGAAGTAAAAAAAGCTGCTTAAAATATTAACTATTTTAGGTAAGATATCTTAAGTTTCTAAAAAGCTCTCTTCTCACAGTGCACTTGTTTTCTACAGCACAAATGAGCGGTGTGCAAGCCAAAGCCTGCACCCAGTTTAAGATCTCTGCATTGGTAAATATCCCCTATTGAAACAAGAACATAACGCACCTCATTGCAGAGCTAATAAAAGCAAGTTTCTAGCAGTGAGGTTGCAGTAATTATCCTGCCGATTATCAAATCTGCTACCACTTAAAATATCAAAAAAGACAAAAATAGAAAAACTCTTCCAAAAGTTTCTCTAAGCATCCAATATCAAAGAAGTTAATCTTTCTTACAAGCCACTATCTATTTAAACAGGTTCTATGCTTTAAAAAAAAATAGACCAGTATCCTCCATCAGATGTGACAGCTATCTTTTCTATACTGGCAAGAAATGGGCAGCAGGAACTCCCACAGGCCGGGAAGAGGATAACCGCTCTCCCTGGAAAGAACATTCAGAGATCAGGGCACAAACTCCGCTTCCCCGCGAGGTGGGTGCCCTTGAGAAGAGTGAACTTTCTGCACTTTTCTAGAGGGAAACTTTTCCTGTCAAGAAAGCAGGAGTAAGCTCCTTGATTGTACCTTAAAGGGAATGAGACTGTTTCGGCTCATTTGCATTTTAAAGGGTATTCTCAGGATCTTTCCCACTTGTAATAGATGTCTAAACCGTTAAATTACTATTTCTTTTCTTAGCCTTTAAGTTGAGGCAGAAGAGCTGTGCAGAGGAGCAAGGCCGCGCCCATTGTTCTCCACCCTAAGTTGGTGCCCGAACAATACTGACAGCTGCTATCAAACCAGTCCGCCTTTACTCTGAGAGCAGCTGCTGCCTGTAGGAACTGCCAGCCTCCCGGTGCCTCCTCCCTCTGGGGAGACAGGTTGACATACTGCATGCTCAATGAAGGGGTGCAAAGGTCCACTGAATTGTCAACCCAATTTTATGCTACTTCGATTTTCCAGGACGCACACAATTCCTTTCGAGCAAAAAGCAAGCATATGCCAAGCGCATGAATCTTGTGGTGTGGGGTAATTGTCGATCACTACAAACTTTGGAAGACCCTCCTGAGGTGAATTAATACGCTGATGCAAAATTTACAATTATAAAAATCACACATGCTATTCTCTTGCAGACATGTGACTGGGGGTGAGTCTTATCCTGAACCCCAATCCCCTCCTTCAGGTCACTGTTGCCAGCTACTGGGCGGACCTGCCTAGATCACGACACATTTCCTAGACTAAAGCTATTCACAAACCAGGAATTTCGTCTGACCTTCTAAAACGACCTGCGAGTTTTGATTTTCTGACTCAGCTCAAACTGAGTTATTACCCATAAATGCCTGGTTCATACAAATTCCTCCTCTGTAAAGCATACAACAGAGCAGAGCGGTGCGCTTTTGAGCACCCAAGTATCCAAGTTTTACCACCAAGAATGATATGTAAAAATGCAGAGCCTCTCAGAAAACAAACATGTTCCACAAAGTTTAACTGGGTACTTGAGACCTGCTTTGCATGTCTTCCTTTAATCAAAACAGGCTTTTTTTGTCCTCATTCATCTGGGTTTAAAAATTCTGTGCTCCAGCTACAAGTACAATTTGCTATTAGTCTTTGCTAATCAAACACGGAACATGCAAAAGTACCAGTGAATATTTGATTTGATCTCTGAAATAAAGAGATTCATTACACAAGAAAAGGGGACAGAAGGCAGGAGACAAATGCAGATGTAATTGTGGTTTTTGTTGGATGTGATTAGAGCGCCCACTAAGTAACAGTCAAAAATGTGATACCAAGGGGGTGAAACACGGCACCAGGGCCGGGGGAGAGAGAGGAGGAGGGGAGAATTGTTTATGCAGAGCTAAGCTGTCAAGTGTAATAAAGCAGCTTGAATAAAATTTAAGCTGAAAATCCACTGAAGTTCCCCATTTCAGGGAGGAAAAAGCTATTAAAAGGAAATGAAGGTCACCCTCCCAGTTTATTTCACCTAATTGACTGCCAATAGCTTACCACAGGCAACCCAACTGCCGATCTGCAATTGAGAAACTGATGAAAGGAGAGTTTTCAAGCTGAGGCTCATTCTTTAATCCTCCTTGGCTCTTATGTTTTTTCTCCATCTCCAGTTGGGATGTAATTTTAAACCCTGATGGATTAACTGGTTCCATTGTCTGTGGCCATCGCTGGACTGTGCCACTCCTGATCCGTGCAGCAGCATGTCTAATTATCATTACAAAGTGTCTGAGCGGGCTCTAAAGACCAGCGGGGCATCTTCTCACAGCAATTAACATAAATTGATAAATGAGTGATTTGAATCCGCTTGAGGCACTCACATATGAATAAAATCAGAAAGGACCATCCCTTGTTTCTGCTACTTCTTTTGCTTAAGCTTTGGAAAGGCAGAAAACAGGAGAAGCGCCCCGGATGCTGGGGGGAGCGGGGGTTGGTGCGGGGAAATATGAACTCAAGACGGGGCTAGACCACACGGTTCACCAGGCTCATTAATGCAGAGCAAAGGATGCTGTGATTGACAGCCGGTGCGAGCAAGAAGCTGAACTCAGCACCAGAAATGGGCACGAAGGACAGGGGAGCGCTAGGGCAGACAATTATCACTTCTCCCTCCACGTCTTTCCAAGGGGATGGATGCCACCGAACCATTCAGGAAGAGGTGAAAGACAAGGTGCAAACGACTGTGTACGTTCTCATACCCCAGAGAGCACAGGGAGTAGTTTTCAGAAGTGTTCTGACCTCACTGTGATCTCCAATGATGAAAGAGAGAAAGAGAAAATATTTCAAACGCCATCCTAAAATGTCGTTCTGACCAAACGAAGCTAAGGGGAGGGGAGTGTCTAAAGGCTTGGTTTGGGGACCACTTTCGGCTCACTGCAGGAGACTGTGAGGTAGGTGGCAGGAGAGTAAGCCTGGGTCTCCTGCCTCCAAAACAAGCACTCCGGCCCTGGAAGTCATCTCCACAAACCAGCAAAGGAGATTTTAAGTGTAGCTGGATCAATGCCATTTATTTCCCCTTCCAAAGCTCCAGGATGGACTGGAGAGGCTGATAAAGGGCTGGGGCACGTGCTCTGCATGCAGGAACCCCCAGTTCAATACCTAGTCAGGCACCACCAGGTATGGCCCACAAACCCAAAACACATTTTTCTTCCCTCCTTTAAAAATTCCCCCTAAGATCTTATTACGCTAATCTCTCTTCCCCCGAAATATCACAGGATATTAAGAAACCCTCCCCCCACCCCCACCCCACCACCCTATTATCACAGAGCAATATTAAGCAGCAATCAAATGAATAAGAAATGAAAGCTGGTTATACACACTGTAGGAGGCAGACCCGGGAGGCCACGTACCCCGATGATGGCATTCAGCTCTGCCATGGTCACCTGCTTGGCGCGCTCCACTGCTTGAGCCACCTGTTGCTGGTGCTTTGAAAACAAAGAGTTGGAGGAAAAGAGTTATTAGCGAGAGGTCCAAGAGTGTCATCATAACTTCCAGCAACAGAGAGACAAATACACACGCAATGCAGAGAGGATTTTAAAGATAACAATGCCATATTATTTCATGGCATCCATGTACATGAGGCCAAGGGAGACAGTGAATAGGATTTCTCTTTTTTTCCAATCAGCGTCAGTCATGGCTTCCAACCTCTGACAGGGAAGGTTAGGTCAAAATGTCAAAAAGGACGTCAGGAATGGCCACCAGAGACCTTAGAAATAACTCCAGGGCCTGGAGCAATAGCACAGCAGGTAGGGTGCTTGCCTTGCATGCAGCCAACATGGGTTCGATTCCCAGCATCCCATATGGTGCCCTGAGCACCGCCAGGAATAAACCCTGAGCATCACCGGGCGTGACCAAAAAAGCAAAAAAAAAAAAAAAGAGAGAGAGAGAAAACTCCAACGAAATGGGAAAGAGAGCACTTTTCCCAGAAGGGGACTGCTACAGGTAAGTCTGAGCAGGTCAGGGCTTGCACAGTCACCTGCAGAAACTCTGCTACGAGGATATTATGTATCCCAACTTTCAACCTGCAATCACTCCTCTGAATCCCAGCCCATGACTCCAAAGCTTTTAGGAAAACTCTGGGACTTTCTCCCCTACTTAAATTCCTACAATTTTCACCCTTTCCAGGGTACAGTACCACCACCCATGCCCTGCCCCCTTCGTTACATGTAGGCTGAAAACTCCTTCTGCACACCTCCTGCTCTGCCCACAAATCATAACAAAGCCACGTATTTGCTTGGCGAAGTCTAAGACTAACAACTAGATTTCAAGGGGGCTGGAGCAATAGCACAGCGGGTAGGGCGTCTGCCTTGCACGCGGTCGACCCGGGTTCGATTCCCAGCATCCCATATGGTCCCCTGAGCACTGCCAGGGATAATTCCTGAGTGCAGAGCCAGGAGTAACCCCTGTGCATCGCCGGGTGTGACCCAAAAAAAGCAAAAAAAAAAAAAAAAACTAGATTTCAAAAGCCAACACATCTAACTTGTGATGCTAGACAAATGCTCAGTTGGAAGAAGCTGCTTGGGCAGTGACAAAGATGGTGCCCTGCAAAGGCAGCTAACACAGGATGAAGGCTGCGACAGATCAGAACACGGGGCTGACTGGCCTCGCCCCTGCACTGCCCCCATCTCAGACCGGAAGCATCCAGTACTTATTTTTACAAGTGGAGTATTTGCTAGCCTGTATCCAAAAGGAAGGCAAACTTAAAAACACCCCACTCCACCCCCACCCCCACCACTGGTTTTAAGTCAATTTCACAACTTAGTCTCACAAAAAGCTTTGCCCTCTCCAAATGCTTCTTCTTGGGGGCCACACCCGTGAGTGCTGGGTGGAGGGACCATGTGACGTCCCTGGGCCAGAATGTGGATTCCCCGCAAGCAAAGCACACACGGTTCTCTGGGACATCTTCCCCTCCCTCTCAAATACTAAAGATAAAATAACACCAACTTATTCTTCAAGAGAGTATTAGCATCCACTCCACCCATGGGCAGCCACTCCATCAATCTGACTTAACAGACAAGGAAAAATGTCCGGGGACACCAAGTCTGTTACTGCCTCAACTCCAAAGAACAATACTTTAAATGTGACAGGGGGGAAAACTCTCTCCAGAAAGGACTCTCGATTTGTCACCAGTATCTAACCAAACTTACACTACAGCTCAATGAAAACAAAATCTTTTGGTCTGATAGTCATTTTGCAGTTTTCCAAAGGAAAAAAAAAAAAACAAACTAATTTGATGTTGAGCTATTGTCACCACTTCTCCAGCATGCCCCTAGCTCTGTTAGAAGGAATAGCAGGGGGGGTTGCACACTTTGGCTCTAACAGATGTTCTTCACACTTGTTTCCTTGTGATAAAATTAACATCTTAAAACTACCTAATTTGCAAACAGAGAAGCAACATAATTGCACTTTAACAGCTGAACAGTTTTACTTACTTCCTGAGACAGAAATGGGATGACTTGTGCACAGATTGTATTCAATCTCTTGGCGATCTCAGTCTATAAAGACAAAGTCATATAAATATTTAGTACACGTCAGAATCAGTTCAGAAATAGAAAACTCCAGACCCAACACTTCAGTCCTCCACTGCCTCATTCTGAGGCCATGAAAACGCTTTCCCAGATGGTTACTAATATTTATCTTGAGATAAACAGTAGATATTAATCCCACTTGCAAAGTAAGACATAATCACACGCTTTACTGGTCAGTTAAATAAGAGATAATGACTGGTTTAATTGAGTCAGAAAATCTACATAGTTTAACCTGATGATTGCAAACCCCTCCGTGTACTTATTCAATCATGCCGCACCATAGCAACTTATGCCGTTCTTTCAGGTTCATTCAAACTGGTATCAAAAAGCAGTGGCACAAGAGCACAGCCAGAGCGGTCCCGTTTTCCAGGGTCTGAAATGAGACCAGAGTCTGGAACGAGAGGGCAGAATAAGCCCAAACTTCCTTCTGCACAGGTCCAGATGTAGAAAGATAAAGAAATTATGTATTTTCCTGGTAGCCACCTTCATGAAGTTTCAAAATTGCCAACACCCCAGCAAATAGTACTGAAGCGGGACTTAAGGGGCCGGAGAGGTAGCACAGTGGGTAGGGCCTTGCACACAGCTGTCCTGGTTTCGATCCAGAATCCCATATGGGCCCCGAAGCATGCCAGGAGTAATTCCTGAATGCAGTCGGGAGTAGGCCCCGAGTATTGCTGGGTGTGGCCCCAAAACAAAAACAAAAAGCAAAAGCAGCAGCAACAACTTAGGTGACAGCCAAAGCAGGTGATCTAGGTATCAGTTCAGCACCAAATGCAAAGACCTAACAAATATGCTATCTGGGCCACTCTCAAGAAAGGAGAAGAAAGGAGGAAAAGTCTCTGCTCAGCTCCCAGTCCACAGCCAACCAACTGCTCAGCTTCAAGGGACAAGGGGACACACACTAGCTTCCAAGCTACAGGAGACAGCTGGCCGGCTAACAGAGGAGCCACCTGAAAAAACGGCCCACCGCCAAACCCCTCCCCAGCCATGCAAAGCAGCCCCTCTGCATCTAAAGAAGCCAGGCCCTGCTGTGAAGGCAAGCAAGGGGAGCCAGAGGGGTAGGACAGCGCATGCCTTACACCTGCGAGGGGAAGGGCTCAATCATCCACAATGCAAAACGTCACACACACACACACACACACACACACACACACACACACCCCAAAAGAGCTCCAACATTGACCTTATTCATTTCATTGTCTGTCAATGCTTACTAAAGCTGCCTCTATATTTATTCAATTAAGCAATGAAAAGGATCACAAGAGGAAATTATGAGAAGCAAATAACAAAGTGAGATGAAGTAGAAACCCCAAGGATTAAGTAAACAGCTACATTAATAGCAACAAGCAGCTGCCTCTTTGTTCTCTATGAAGAAGACTCCAGTAACTGAGCACCAAGCCCTGTGGCTGTGAGGGGCCTAGTATAGGTCGGGCCAACGCAATTCTCCCTGACCAACAACAAGGCTGCAGACTTCGCCATGGAAGGATGGATTGCGAAAGAACATGCTCTCAAGAGCGAACTCCATGACCTTGCTGTAACTGGAGAACAAAGAGATCTATGCAAAAAAGAAGCAGCTGTCTCAGGTGCAAAAACAAAACTGGGTAAGTCCCGCACGGTTCATTTGACCACAGCCACCACTCAAGATCACAGCTCTCCTAGAAAGCATGGGATCTCCTTTTTCTTAAGCCTTTCCTTGCAACAGGTTCCACAAAGGGTAGGAATGCTCTTTAGAGACCCCCTCGACAGGGCCCTGTGGCTCACTCCTAATTTACAAACATTCCAGGGAGCATTATGTACTGTCCCTTCTGCAAACAAAAGTTTTCCTTTAGGTTTTTCCAGTTTTTAAACGGTATTTGAAAATATATATAGCTTTGAGCAGACAGATGTACAGAAATATGAAAATAAAGAGAAGGTGAGCATGACAAGTATTTTGCTGGTTCTGGGAGCAATGCCTCAGGTTCTCACTCTGCATGCAGGAGACAGGAGTGGAGAGACACACTTTAACCTCAGGGGTGGTGGCATTTTACAAAACACTTTTCTATTTCTATTCAAAAAATGCACCCCAGGGCCTGTGGGAGGGTGTCACACCTCAAAGGCCCCTACCCTGTAATCACAAGGCCTAGCGGCTGATCCTCAGAGACACCCACATGTCCTGGCTGGTGTGTGATCTTCAGCAGTCAGCCAGGACTGCACAAGCACCACCACTCAGGTTGGGAGCACCAGCAGGTGCCACACGATCCCTGGATATCACAGGGCAGCAGTGAAAGGGGCCGGGGGAGAACCATGGGCCATCCCCACCCTCGCAAAACACAGATGCAATAAGCACATCATCACTCACCCTGCTACAAGAGGGCCCAGCTGTCACTAAAGCATTCCTGCTATCAGAGCTGTCACCTCATTTCCCAACTACTGGGGGCCAGAGCAAGACCTCAGAGGGCTGGAGCACATTCTCAGCACACACGGTCCTCAATGCACCACCAGGACTAGCACCAGAGAGCTGCCCGGTGCCCGCCCCCAACTTTTTGCTTTGATAAACACTCCACAAAGTCCGGAAGGAAGGACAAGCAGAGCATCGTGGTCAACTGCCCAGCAGCGAAGGGCAGATGCTCACGCCCACCAGTCTGCAAGGGGCTTCCACTCTTAGCTGGGGTCCATACTGGGTTGTGCTGGGCTGTTTTTGGACCACACACAGCACTGTCCAGGAGCTATTCCCATCTAGGGGCTTGGGAGTGACTGTGGACCAAGGTTGGGGATCAAGTCTGGACCCCGACACACTAGAGGCAGGTCTGGCCTTGGGAACCCTCTCCCGAGCACTGTGAAGACCTTATCCAGGATACATTCTTTAAGTGAATATTCTTATTTTCACACTTAGATTCTTCTGGAGATTAAGTATCTTCTCACATATTTACCAAGCCACTGTATTTCTTTTTTTTTTTTGTCCTTCAATTTGATTTTTTAGTAACATTCACTTTACCAAAGTAACTAATGCATATAAACACATACAAGAATGGAAAATTTCATTTTAAAACCAGGGAGAGTACTCTAACAATTCTAACAATAATGAGCAAAAGTCTTCCTAGAGTGGGGGCTGGAGTGATAGCATGCAGTTTGATTCCTAGCATCCCATATGGTCCCCTGAGCACCACCAGGAGTAATTCCTGAGGGCAGAGCCAGGAGTAACCCCTGTGCATTGCCAGGTGTGATCACCCCCCCCAAAAAAAAAGGTCTTCCTGGAGCATGCACACAACTGGGATAGGTATTTCTTTCAATTGTGGGTTCTTCATACAGTGACTTAGTAACCTTCCAATAAAAGAATGCATTCTGCTTACATATACTGACATACATCAGCATAGTCTCGTCATCCCATTGATTGTTGATTTTCGAGTGGTCTTAGTAATGTCTCCATTCATCCTAGCCCTGACATTTTTTTCTTTTTTTTAAATTTATTTACTTTTTAATTAGTGAGTCACAGTGAGGGTACAGTTACAGATTCACACATTTCGTGCTTGTTTTTCCCTCATGCAATGTTTGAGAGCCCAACCCTCCACCAGTGTCCATTTTCCACCACCCATGAACCCAGTATCCCTCCCACCTCCCCAGTCCCATCCCCCCCACTCCACCCTGCCTCTGTGTCGGGGCATTCCAATTTGATATCTCTCTTTCCTTTTGGGTGTTGTGGTTTGAAATAGGGGTATTGAGTGGTCATCCTGTTCAGTCTCTAGTCTACTTTCAGCACGCATCTCCCTTCCCCCGCAGGATCTCCAATCACCTATTACTTGGTGTTCCCCCTCTCTATCTGGGATGACTTTCCCCCAGCGTGTGAGGCCAGCTTCCAAGCTATGGAGCCAACCTCCTGGTATTATATACTACTATTCTTGGGTATTAGTCTCCTACTCTGTTGTTCTATATTCCACAAATGAGTGCAATCTTTCTATGTCTGCCCCTCTCTTTCTCAGGCCACTGTATTTCTTTCCTTGCTACATTGGCATTCACCTGTCCTTTTTTATACTTCAAAGGAATCATTAAAAAGCTTCACGAACACATAATTTATTTTGATTATCTCTTGCTTCAAAATCAGGGTATTCTGGCAAATTTAGCTGCACCTCTATTTTGTTTTTTGTTTGGGGGCCCATCTGGTGGTGTTCACGGGTTACTCCTGGCTCCTGCACTCAGGAATCACTCCTGACAGTACTCAGGACCATATGGGTGCTGGGGATTAAATCTGGGCCGGCTGCATGCAAGGCATGTGTCCTACCCACTGTAAATCTCGCTAGCTGCAGCTGTTTCTACTCTTAACCAGAACTTGCAAGCAGGTTAAACTGGATACTTGACCCTGCTTAATAAGCAGCTACTACAAAAGTTCCGTAACTCTTCAGATAGCCTGCTGTTCCTCCCGAAGGCTACAAATGAGAACCACACTGTCCCAAGAAATCATTTTCCTGTTTTAAGATACAGATAGATTCGCTTCCTACTAATAAGCGTTATTTCAACTTTTCCCTCTACCTGTATGTCTGGCACAATACAAGGCAGCCAAGAGTACAGCAACATTCAAGAGCAAACCCAAAATCAGGTGTGCCTCAAACCAGAACGAAACAGCCCAAGTCAAGCCCCTAGGAGATGCTGAACTTCACAGAGAATCAGCTCCTCAGGAGGCCCGAGGGAGCCCCACAAACGGTGAGGAAGGCGCTTTCCCTCGTGCCCATGCTTCCCAGAAGACACACAACAGACTTCACAAAGCTCAAAGACCCGGAGTGTCCTCAGTGAAGCCACTTCCAGCCCTGGGTCTCTCGTAACCCTCCTTCTTAGCAGCCTATCACAATCACTAGGCGAACATGTCAACTCCAGCCACACTGCCACCGAATTCCCTCTTACCAAACCCTTCAAGGCCAACTTCAAATCCGCCGTGAAGCAATCATTCCCCATCAAAAGTGAATTCTGCTCTAGGGCCTTCCAGCTCTCCCATAGTGTGCCCCATCGTTCTGTAAACCAAGCCTCTGCCCTTCAAATCCCTTATTACTTAGAGCTTCCACACAGCTTCCATCCACACAGGAGATAAAAGCCAGACTCCCAGTAAACACTGCCCTAGCACATCTGTCTCCTCCCTGCCTGAAAGCCAGCACAGGGTAACTCTCACACGAGTGATTCACCGCATCAAACACAAGTCCCAAGTTCCCTAGATGCAACGACCAGGAGAGAACTCAACCAGAAGAGCCACCGCAAAGCCGTGTTAGAGTAAGGTTCTTGTTTGTAGTAGGAAAACTTTTTTTAGAAGGTCAAAGATCATGTATACTTAAAATATAATAAGTGAGTCAAATACAGTCAATTGTTTCTAGTATTGCAGTCAAAGCCCTGGTGGACTTTGTAGGACTTTTATTTATTTATTTTTATTTTTTTTTCCAGTTTTTTTGGTCACACCCGGCGATGCACAGGGGTTACTCCTGGCTCTGCACTCAGGAAATTACTCCTGGCAGTGCTCAAGGGAGCATATGGGATGCTGGGAATCGAACCCGGATTGGCTGAGTGCAAGGCAAACACCCTACCCGCTCTGCTATTGCTCCCGCCCCTATTAGGACTTTTTAACTGAAGACTTGTTCTTCCAAGTCAGCATCCAAGCTCCTGCCACCACAGCCGCAGGTGCAGAAAGGCTGAAGCCACAACAGGCAACCACATCTGAACTAAAGAAGCAGGATTTTATGAACCCATATTTCTCGTGTGTACCCTCTTTACCCCTTGTCTAGTAATAGGCCCTACGAGTCCCTCCGCAATGGTCCACACTGTGCCATTTAACGAATGCTGTCTGAAGAACAGAACAGGGAGAGATGGGTCTCGAGCAATCCCCAGGCGCTGGCCCAAAGTCAGCTGAGGAAGAGCAAAGTCCACCTAACTGCAAATTGATGGATCGTGAAAGCTACTAGGCTGAGGACTCGCACACAGGAAGTAAGTAGATCACCTCTAAACCCTCGGACAGAAGTTTCTGAGTATGTGAAACGATAAGCACGGAGTCCACCTTTAGCAGGAGCAGCAAAGCGCAAACGCTGCCAGCAAGGCAGGTCACTCTGCACGGGTCAGGTCAGCGTAGCAAGAAAAATTAATAAAAACCCAATGATGGGGAGTCCTCAAGGGAACTGGAAAGAGAGCACATTAAACTGAGAGCAGAATCAAGTGGTAGAGTCATCTCGGAAAGCAACTGGCCAATATGCTTCAAGAGCATGAAATTATTCAAGCCCTTTGGTAAGGCTTCCCACAGCTAAGAATTTATCCTAAGGAAATAGTTCAAATGAAAAGCATTCCATGCATGAAGGTACTTGCTGCCGCACGAGTTTCAAAGCAAAAGAAAAGAGCCAGGTAAAGATGTAAAAGCAGTTTCAACACATCACAACCATCTGCGGAGGTTTTTTTTGACCCACAAAGCATTGGCCCTCCCGATAAGAGGCTGTTATTTAACAGGAAGAGCAATTAAACACAGGACACCACCTTGGAGAGCAGGGTCAGTACCCATCAAAGCTCTGCGTGGAAGGTGCTTAAACGCCAACCACACAGTCACTCCCAAAGCAGAGGGGGAGGAACAAAGAGGAGCGAGTGTGGCCGTGCCTCTGCCCGCTGTGCCAGGCCTCGCCCCAAGACCTGCCCTCTCGCCGCAGAGCCAGACATATATCCCTTGCCAGTGTGGCTGTTTTGAGAAATGTGAGTGTGGCCACACACTGTAAATTAATACCCAAAATAAAAACAGCGACTGTGTGGTGTAGGGTTATGGGGAATCCGTGCTTCCCGCAGGTGACCTTGTGAATGCTGTGTCACTGCACCGCGAAGGGGACTGTGGTGGGCGCATGAGGCCTGTGACCAACAGGGGCCTGAGTCACAGCCCAGCCCAGGGCCTCGGGGCTTGTCACACACCCTTAGAAACCACATCACTCCCGATCCTCTCTCCAAGGAGGAAAGCGGGCCTACAGAGACCGGAAACAAAGCTGTTCTCCACACAGTCTTGCTGGCAAAGCAAGGACACCTGAACAGAAGAGCCAGGCACGCCATGCCACCCCTCCATCAGCCTTGGCTGCAGGGACGCCGCCCCAGCGTGCCCACGGCGGCGCTGTCTGCTCAGTCAGGAGCGCGTGGTGGAGTGACAGTTCTCTTCTCCACACGCCGGGGAGCAGGGCCTCGACCCACACCGGCGCCCTGCCAGCCCCAGGTTGAGCAAAATACACAGCACTTCATCTCCAGTTCCTGACGATCCTATCCTGTCCTGTCCTGTGCCAGCCTAGCCTAGTCTACCATCCTACCCTAGCCTAGCCTCGCCTATCCTACTACCCTATCCTATCCTACTCTCCTAGACTAGCCTAGCCTCCTATCCTATCCTATCCTATCCTATCCTATCCTATCCTATCCTATCCTATCCTATCCTATCCTATCCTATCCTATCCTATCTGGCCTCACACACACAGTGCGTGGCTGGGCTGGAGCACCAATACAGTGGGAAGGCTTTAATCCCAGTGTACCTGGCCCACCTGGGTTCTATCTGATACCCAGCACCCATATGCTGCCCCACAACCTACCAGGCATGATCCCCAAGAGCAGAGTCAAGAGCAAGTCCTGAGCAACGCAAACGTGGCCCAAATATATAAAGCAAAAGCACACACAAGCACACCCTGAAATGATGCAGTGCATACACGGCAAAGAATTCTCTACTACCCCCTCCCTCTGCAAGGACGGGCAGTGCCCTGGGCCCCGAGGCCACTAGTGCAGACTTCTTGCTGACACACACCTGCACTCACCACTACGCTCAGAAACCCTGGCTTAAATTTGAACACATCAGTTGCTTTAAGTTACAACTGTGTCAATGAAAGCACCTGACACTGAGGAAACTCAAATGAGAAGCTCTGGGTGTATCAAAGTTGAGGTTATGGGGCTGAAGAGAAAGTACAGCCGGGAGGACACTTGCCTTGCACGTGGCTGGCCCAGATTCGATCCCCAACAGCCCAGAGAGTCCGCTACCCCACCAAGAGTGAAGCCTAAGCACAGAGCCGAGAGAAAGGCCTGAGCACCACGGAGTGTGCCACCCCCCCAAACCTAAGCAACTTTAAAATTTTAAAACACCACCAAAGTTGAAGATAGAATGGTTAGATCATTCAGTGGTTGCCAAAGACACGGTCCCCAAACCTGGGGGAGCACTGCAGCCTGGGGGATGGCTCAGAGCTGGGCACAGGCTCCGCCTGCCGGCGCCACATGGTCCCCCGAGCAGCCCTGCACAGAAGTCGCCCTACACCACCGGACAGCAGGCCCGCACCCCCAATTCAGAGGGTCTGTGGCTAGTTGGTTGCCGCGTGAGCTGCAGAACAGGACGGGGGAACCAGACTGACACCTGCCAGCCCTGGTCAAGCACAAGAGCAGCTGCCAGACCCTCTCAGGCCCACTCTCCCAGCACACGGGGCCGGCAGACCGCCCGTGAGAATGGGCCAAGGGGGAAAAGAACCCGCCGAGGGTCAGCACCCAGCACAGGGAGCGGCAGCAGTCTCTCCCGTGAGTGAGAGCAGAGCAAGCAGGGGCATGGCTGCCCGCTGCGGGACTCCGCGAGGCACTTCGCTCCTGGCAATGTGACCAGGCCCCTGCTAAGCCGGTGACTGAAACAGAACAGAGCGCCAGGTGACAGACCCACTCGTGGCACCATCAGAAGTCACCCACTGGGGGCAGATCATCACTTTTACCATCCTGTGGCCCCCTCCTTCAGCAACCCCCCCCAGGCTCCACCTGAGTCCCTCCAACTCGGCCTTCTCGGTTCATCGTTACCCACTTCTGCAGCTTCTCTGGAAACATGGAGGGGTTAAAGGAAGAAAGAAAGAACATGCTGAAGGCTGCAGGGGCGGAGATAGCAACACTAATTGCTGCCATTCTCTGGCTCCTTGGAAGGCAGATTGCAGGGCCTGCATCCCAGAGAAAGCTCTCCTATCTTCCAGGCAGCTCTCAGCTGAGCAACTCAAGTGCCCTTAATTGTTTATGTTCTTAATGCAGAGCCTCTTGAATGCATTCATTTTTAATAGCAGGCTTGAGTGTGGGGCCCATCAAAGAATGACAAAGCAACTCTATTCAGTGGTTCTCCTTGCTGCAATGATGGTCTTTTGATTTATTTGCAAATGACAAGCTTGGCAGGCCCCACTCAGGGCTGCCCTCATTTTTCCTTTTTTCCTTAAGAATTCAGTTGCATTTTCCAAGATGAACTTGAGTCTGCAATGCTGCGTAATTGTGCAAAATTTTCTCCCTTCAGTTCCTTCTAATTAATGACTTAAATGTTTTGACCCAACTGTTGCCAAGCAGAGCATTTGGGCTTTAATTTGTCATTTTGGTAAAGATGCATCCTTGACAAAAGCATCGCAGCTGTTTCAGAGCCTAAATAGCACATTGCCATTATTCAGAAAACCTTGTTATGGAGTTCAAAAAGTGCTGTTCCCATGAAATCGTATTGACTTGTCCTAGGACAGGAAGAAAAAAAAGGCTGCATTCGGTGGCCTTAAAGGAAAAGGCACCCTGATAAGCCACCTCAGGTCTGAGACGAAAGGCTGCCAGATGCATCACAGAGCACCACTGCGGAAACCATCAGCCATTGTTCTCAGGATGAAGAGAAAGCAAGCAGCAAGGATCACTGGCACACAGCCCCAAAGCCCGCACCTCTCACCCTATTCCCAGGTCTTAGTCATTAGGTGGCTCCTGAGAAATTACTTAGCATCACACAATAGCAGGATCAGTGGGAAGAACAGACTGGTCACGGCTGGGGTTCAACTAAGCATGAGGAAAATAAGCCCACAAGAGGCAAAGGCTGCAGAGGAAGACAGGACAGATGAGCTTCTGCCTCTGAAAACCAGGTCTGTGGGAACCTCTCTGCTCGAGGTTCACAGCTGGGACCAGAGCCCTCGTACAGTGGGGAGGGTGCATGCCTTGCATGAGGCCGACCCAGGTTTTATCCTTAGCATCCCTGAGCACCACCAAGAGTGATTCTGGAGTGCAGAGCCAGGAGCACCCCTGAGCACTGCCAGGTGTGATCCAAAAGTTAAAAAAGAAAGGATTCCCAACATTTTTCTTTTTTGAACAAAATTAGAAGCTCTAAGTCTTTCTTAGACCTGGTGCCCACTGGTCTGGGGATGGTACTGACGCACATCGGTCTCCATCCACTAACTAGCTCCACACCCACCTCAGAATGGAGCAAACCACCAGCATCCATCAGCTCTGGCCCTGCCCTCGGGCCCCTCGCACACAGCCTGGTGAATACTGGGGAAGCAATGTGGTGCCCAGGTCATCACAAGTAGCAGGAGTCCTTGGCCAAGCCAGGGAGTGGAAAGCAGCTACCCACCTAAGGTGACATGGCCCAGTGGTTCAACTGCTGACAGACAGTAGGAGGGGACAGGGAGCCCCACCCCAGAGTGAGCCACTGGTCACTGGTGGTCCTGTGGGAGGGAAGACAGAGGGCCTGGCCTGGTCTTCCCTGTTGGGCCCTCAAATTCCCCTTCCAAGTCAGCTGTGTGTCCCTAAAATGGGCCAGGCTCCAAAGTTCAATGTACTCAGAGTACCACTGGAATACAGAGTTCAAAGGCACCCGCTTCAGCCTCTGCCACAGGAACTGACCATGGCTGAGGGGCCAAGAGGGCGCAAACGGCTGAGCAAATGCTCTGTATTGTGGGGGCTCAGACAGATCCCCAGGGCCACCTGCTCCCTAGGGCACCATGGGTGTGGACCCCTGAACTCCCTGCAGTGTGGGCCACTCACCTCCCCTCCAAAAAATAAATCAACAACAGAGAATTTAGGGCCCCAGAGAAAGTAGGGCACATGCTCTGTGTTCGGGGGACATACGTTTCAGTGGGCCCTGAGCACCGCCAGGTGTGACCCCAAGCAAACAAACACCAGACACCGCCAGATCCGGCAGCAACAAGGGGCAAAGGCAGGAAGTTCGCTCAAGAGGGAAAAAGGTCTTGAGCACAACCAAGTCATAAAGGTAAAGAGAACTTCTTCAGAATATTTAAGATCCCAATTAACGTGGAATTGGGGATGCTGACCAAAATTTTCCAAGCGTGTCCTTTGGGATAAGTCTGAAGTATCCAGAAGATGACCATAAGACAAGAGTCTGAGACAAGACTTCATTTGTGTATTTCAGAGACAAATTTATTTATGCAGCTGGATGCCAACAGGAAAAGAAATTATTTCTAAATACATACTTAAAGTAGTTCTTTAGGGGGCCAGAGCCATAGTAGGTACGTAGTACCCACAGCTGGTAGGTAGGGCGTTTGCCTTGCACATGGCCGACCTGGGTTCTATCCCCGGTGTCCCATATGGTCCCACAAGCACCACCAGGAGTAATTCCTGAGTGCAGAGCCAGGAGTAACCTCTGAGCATCGCTGGGTGTGACCCAAAAAGCAAAAAAGAAAAAAAAAGAAAGAAAAAGAAAACAACCTCATCAGTCATTTTATCATAATAGAATCCATGTAGAACCTAAGAGACAAATAATCACCATATTCTCAAGTACACAGGTGACATTCAAGTCCCACAGTAAAGACAATTTATTCAGGGTTACAGAAAGTGACCAGAAATATGTATTAATGAAAAGTATGTAAGAAAGCTATGGTACATATCCACAGTGGAATACTACTCAGCTCTAATCAAAAAAGGAAGCCTGTGACTTGCCACTGAAGGGATGGATGTGGAAAGAACAGTATTGAGTGGCGTCGGCAGAGTGACAGACAGAATGATCTCCCTCCCAGAGGGGACACAAAGAGGCCAAGTAAGGGAAAGGCAGATAGATGGTAATAACAGAACCTGAGAACTGGTCTATAGAACTAAGTTAGTCAAGGGCCGGGACATCAGGCGGGGACAAAGGTGGAGGGAAACGGACCCCCGTGGGCTGGCATGTGTGGATGAAACCCCCGGTGATTAGGACTGTAACTCAAGGTGCTTCAACTAGAAAACAGACTAACACAAAATAAGGAAGGACACCAGAGACAAGTCCCCAAGGTCACCTTACTTCTGTCACTGTCAACTAACAGATTTCAAATGACGTTATGTTTTCGTGTTCTCTCTTAGACAGAGGTTCCCAGACTAATCTGGCATATCCCCACCTTCCAGGAAAAACACAAAAAAACCACTTAGCAACGCTCCTGGAAGTCTACCTTCTTTAAGCAGAAAAACAAAAAGTGTTTTCCTCTTATACAGGGAAACCAGACCAGGGTTCTGCAAATGAGAACAGTTTCTAAACCAGGAACTACCACCAACTAACCCCTCCTAGAACTCACGAGGGAGTTTACAAGTGAATAAATCAATGTGTGTGCTGTACATGTGAGTGTAAAAGGTATAGGGGATATTCTTCCATAAATTACGCGGACTCAGGACATGCCAAATCCCCCTTCCCAGACCATCATAAACCAAACTTAAGCCCTGCATTCAGTTCCGCTGGGCTGCGCGCACGCATGCTTCCCGCAGGGCTGGCCTGGCTCGGGAATGCTCAGCTCCTTCTGGAAGAACAGAACAGACTTCCTGCCATTTGGACTGTGAAACATAGTAATCCACCGGGGAATAAAGGTCAATGTTGCACTTTTGGTCATTACGGCATCATTTGAGATGATCTGTGGTGAGGATGAGAGGAAAATCGAAGGCTGTGAGGACGCTGCAAATGGCTTGACCTCAGACCAATTTTCATCTCCATCTGTCTAATAGACGTGCGGCTAGAGAGCCCTCCCTTCTCCGAGCCACATGGCTATTTTCAAATCCGCAGCACAAGCCAGGAACCAGTTAAACAATACATTAATAAGGAAAGAGAACCTCCTCAACCTCGGGCTGGGGCTTCCTCGGGCCTTAGGTCCTCATCCAAAGTCTGAAATACAATTTCCCAGTCTGCACGCCGGACTGCAGAGCAGAGATTCTAGCAAACAGAGAATCCTCCGCAGAGCAGGCGCATGTGCCAAAACCTCCTTATTTGTACATGCAAATATATGCTCACTTACACCTCCACCCCCACCAAAAGACAGCCACACGCTTTATTTCGCATCTGCTCACACACACACAAAGGGGGCCGCAGCTCCAAACACCGCATGCTGCTCAAACCACTTTTTCCTCCAAGTATTCACTCAATGCCACTTAATCATTAAGGCATTTCAATCCTTACGTACAAATTACTCCTAGGAACCCTGAGCCTGATCGTCAATCGAAGCCAGGAAACAGACATGAACATCTCCCGACTTTCCACAAACTCCCCGCGACCAGCCTGACCACGCTCCTTTCCTTTTCCACAGCAATGTTGTGCCATATATAAGTTTAGACTCCCACAGTACATCAATGTCAAACAACATCGTGTCAAGCTAAGATTCAATTCAGGTAAGTGCCACTGCCAAATTTTCTTGTTCCCAGACGGGCTTTAAGATTATTTTATTGCTCAAAATTTAATTTGTTCCAACTCGGGTCTCCATGACAACGTTGGCTAACCCTGCAAATCATTTGGGTAATTGGATATCTTATCTTTCTATTGCTCTCAAATCGAATGATTCTGCTAGAATTGTAACAGCCAATCAAATTTACAGTCCTCCTGAGTAATAGACTTGGAAAAGTAGCCACATTCATCTCCTCTTACAGCCATATTACCAGTATGCAACTAACAGTAGGCGCTGGTTTCCAACGATATTCTGAATTAGAAATGGTGTCAATACCAATATTCTCGCCCTGCAAAGTCCACCGGAGAACCCCCTTCCCTTTTATCCTGCTCTAATTTGGGAAGCAACAATTAGTACCCAGTCCACTCAAAGCTCCAGCAATTTCAACACTCTGAAAGAAACTGACAAGACTCATTCCAAAAGTTAATCGGTAAAACAAAAACAAAGTAAGATGCAAGGCCCAGCTCTCTTGGGGAGTATCAGACCTGGTGACAAAAATCATGCGGGGAAGGTGGCGAGCAGGGCACTGCCCTAACGCAGATCTGCTCAATGCACTCTGGGTGGGCAACCTGTACTTAACCTGCAGGGCCAGCTGAAGGAAGGAATACATATGCTTTGTTACACTAACAAGCAGTTCAAGAAAATCTCTGTATCCCACTAAGAAAAATGCAATGTCAGATCCAACGCTCTCTTATACTTCATTTAATTCCAGTATCACAGCACCCGGAGTACTCAATTATGGAATACAGATTTCCTGTAAGATTCTAGTCAGCAGTTGCCTTCTTTAGTCCATGGTATGATTCTGGCCCTGGGTCAGCTAAAAAGTACAGAAGTTGGATGCATTTCAGGGGTCCAATTCCAATCTTCTCAGGAGCTGTGCAAGGAGATTGGCTCGGCGGGAGCTCACAGCCCAGGCCCTGTCAGAGCGCCAGCGGGCTTACAAATGGAACCGGCCCCGGAACCCAGGCCAACTGGCAGGCGGAGGGGGCTGTCAAGAACCTCGTGCTCTCCTTAGAGACATCAGGGCTGCTTCTCAAGCTAAACACAAAGAGACAGTAATGGGGAGCTCTGCAGCCCAGCCGCGGCAGCAGGAGGCCAGGCTTTTAATAAGCAAGTGTAAACGCAGGCACTGGGACGATAGCCTGCGCCTGCCATGATCTCCAGCACTCACAGACACACCAGTCAGCGGCCTGGACCTCTCCTGTCCAATTCCCTGGGGCCGCCTGTGTGTCTGCGCCCCAAGAACTACTTTCCTGCCTCCTTAATGTCTGCACCCAGGCGGTCAGCTAGCTCCACATGGTACGACCTGCGAAAAGAGGACGTCCACGGAGTCTAAAGAGAACGCCAACACGACACTTACACACTATTGAAAGCTGGCGTGGCACTTTCGAGGTCTGCACGGCCAAAACGTGTGAGGGTGAGGCGAGGACTAGGGAGAGGCCGGCCAGCAGGGCTACTCCTGGCTCTGAGCTCAGGAGCAACTTCTGAAGGTGCTCCAGGGACCAACCAAGGGATGAAATTGGCATCAGCCAAATGCAAGACAAGTACTTTAAGCCCTGGACTGTCTCTCCAGCCCCTAGAGAGCCCAATTTGGAGGACCTTTCACAAAACCTTACCAAGGCAACAGACTTTTCTTCCTCCAATCAAGCTGTAATTCCAGTTACCCTTTATTTTTCAGAGGGACCAATCCTCTCTTCAAATAAAGTGCCTTATTTTTCACGTTACAGAAGAGAAGAAAAATATCTAAAACAAGATTCGCCCCTCTGTAGTCTGCCAGGCCTCCTATCATTCAATGGAACAAAACCTCTTGATTATTCAGTCACCCCCTCCAATGCACGTGCTTTGATGACTTAAGGCTCTTGCCTTCCAAGGACACATTTTGCTACTTGGTCTAAATAAGATATTTATTTTCATTCCTCTAGCTTCTTTAGACAAGATTCTGAAGGCGGTCTCTGTTAAAAAAAAAAAAAAGAAAAAAAAAAAAAAGAAGGGGGGAGCTTCTACCAGAGCCCAAAGATAAATGGTTCTGATCCTAGAAGATGAGAAACATTAAAAAAAAAAAAAAGAAAAAGTAATTGAGGGGAAATACTCAGACATAATGAGGAAGGAAGTAGGCTAAGGAAAACAAGACAAGAGCTTGGTTTAGAAAATGCAATCCTAAGAGCTCGGGGAGGAAGTCACCAAGCGCGAACCTGCAGGAGGTCCCGCTCCCACGCACAGAGGCCCCCCCCAAACCCACACCGGGGCAGGGAGGCACTCCACTCCCTCCCCAGCCCAACAAGCCTGTTTCCTCTGTGGGAAGGAGGAATACTGAACACCAGGCCGGCCGATGGGTGCGACAGAGAGGCCTGGGGCTACTCACCCTAAAGTGCCCACTGAATTACCTGACTCCACACGGAAAGACCCCAACCTTCCCCACAATCCAGGCACAGCCCAAGCACCACCCATAGGCTTGGCCCCCCCAGCAAACGGTAAGACCAAAGTGGTGATGAACCCCAGAAACTACCGAAACCCAGAGAGGTCCAACAAGACCACAGCCAGGAGACTGCCAGGCCTCCCCTCCCCCCAACCCTGCTAGCAGCCCATCCTCGGGTCCCTCCGTGTCAGACCACATCTCAGACCACGTCGAGGGGCAGGCCACTTTCCCCAAAATGAAGCAATCTTTTTATTTTCACTCCTTAATCCACAGAAGCCTTTCAAATGGCACAAATAAAGGCAGCTGCATTCTGTTCTCTAAATCAATTTTCTCCCTGGCCATCAACTGGATGTTCCCTCACAGAGAAAGAACAGCCCTTCCCTTCTAATTCAAAAATCCATACTGCCATTGCCCTTGCAAACTGCTAAACAAGCAGTATCGGCAAGTCACTTGTGTTCTGTAATATATTTACTGCAAATCCCGACGGATCGCCTCCTAATGCAGTTTTCTATTGTGTCTCCACGTGTCAATACACTGGCCAGTCACCTATTTGTAAGAGGCTCCGACTGGCTGTTTGCTCAAGGCATCAAGAGGGAGCCCAAAGGGACAAAGGCCACACTCCTGGAGGCCTGGCCAAGAGCCCCCTCCGCGGGTGGGGCCCTCAGGCGGCGTTTCTGCTCTTCAGGACTTCATAGCCTCGCACCTCCCCGGACCTGAGCGAACTGAAACTGTCCAATGGGTCACTGCCCATCCAGACTTCAAAATCAGAGTTCTGCCACAAAACCATCTCCCAGTCTCCAAAGAATCAATGGTAAAGCAGTGAATCAGAGTTCCTCCCTAAAGCCATTCCCCAGTCTCCAAAGAATCAATGGTAAAGCCCCAGTGCACAGGGACCCAGTGAATATGGGTTTCGCTAAGGGTTAAGTAACTCTGTCCCTGGTGATACCAAATTCAACCCAGCCAACCAGCCAATGGGTGACCCTAGGAGCAAAGTGTCACAAAGGAGGCTGCAGTCTCATCAGGAGAGCATGTGTAATTAAGCAATCCAAGAGTGAAGGGTGAGATAAAAACTTGGGATAAATCTAAAATCCCTGTAGGCAGAAAACCTTCTCTTTTAAAGGTCAGCCACTGCCCAGAGGAATCTGGAGGGGAGGAGGCAGGAGCCCAGGGCCAGGAAGAGCTCCAAAGGTCAGCAGGAATGCTGGCAAGGAAAGTCAGGTCCACCTCTCGCAGCCCAAACATACACAAGGTCCCCCAAGGACCCACTAGGATAACCGCTGTGCCCCTTTCTGGAACAGCCCTTGACAACTACTGGATGTAGCTGTCACCTAGACTCTCAAGTATCAATGTATCACTGTCATCCCGCTGCTCATCAATTTGCTCGAGCGGGTGCCATAACATCTCCATTCGTCCCAGCCCTGAGATTTTAGCAGCCTTTCCTTACTCATCCTTCCCAAGGGTGCTGTATTGGAGGCACTTTCAGGATCAGCGGAATGAGACCCATTATTGTTACTGTATTTGGTATATCAAATATGCCATGGGAGAGCCTGCCAGGCTCTGCCTTATGGGCAGGATACTCTCGGTAGTTTGCCGGGCTCTCCGAGAGGGACGAAGGCTCCAGGAGATTCTGCCAGATTTTAAAGGTAACTATTTAAAAGATTACAGAGCTATGCTATGTCTCAACCTGTGGTGTTTAGAAATAAAGCAAGAAGGGATCACATCCCTACTTTGGAACAGCAATCTAAATTTCCCCTCATGATGTGAAAGGGAAGAATTTTCCCGTTAGTATAGTTCAGAACCCTAAGGAGAGGACAGATTCACAGACTTGGGCAAGACATCCCTCTCCCAGTCAAAAAAAAGGCAAGCATTTGGAACAATAAAATCTCTAAAATCACTTGGAGGAAATTCACTTAGTCCTAAAAGGCCAGATGGGGTCGACAGCATTAAAATAAAATTAAAAAAAAAAAGACCTTTAGAAGATAAAAGTTCCTAGTTCTCCAAATCTCCAGATTCATCTACACCTACCAACAGCAGAGGAAAGTGAGAAGGGCGAGAGCTCCAGAAAGAGCGAGACGGGCAGACGTTATATACAGAGCAGTCATTCAGACTCCTGGTCTACCATCTCTCAGATCAGGAAGGCCACCCTGATGCATCTTTCTCCTTCTCTGCCTCACTAAAAGTCTTCAGAGTGAATGTTTGGTGCGGAGGCCATATCCCCAGCACTGCTTGGTTGAAGGGAGGACTGCTACACCCGGGGTCACCCAGTGATACTGAGTATCAAGCCCACAATGAAAGAGCAAACGGGATCATATAAATCTATCAGCAAATGGACCAAAGGGCATCATCATTCTTATTATGAAACCTGGCAAATAAGACTTGATCAAAGCGTTGGAGGACGTTTCCCGGGCATCTCTGACCGCGACTCTACTTGTGCCTGTGCTCGCTCTGAGGAAGGGCTCAGCAGTGGTCCCAGGGCAGTGCGCAGAATCAGCACTGATCACCACTCCATCTTTCTCTTCAGTGCAACCCAACTAAACTGCTATCCTGCTCGCTTGGGCCGCACATATACCAACTACACTATCATTAAACTTCTTGATAAGTCTCAGAGAGACCGTCGAAAAGCAAATGAGGGCACTTGCCTTGCATGCCGCTCACCCACGTTGAAGTCCATCATCCAACATGGTGCTCCACACCCCACCAGGATTGATCCCTGAGCACCACCACGTGTGCCTCACCATGCCCCCCACCCCCCACCAAAACAAGTCTCAGTAGCTATTCTGAATATGAATCATTTTTCCAGAAGAAAAACTGAGGCAAAGTAGTCAAATGAGTTTACAGAGTTGAATGCCGATAAGCAACTGAGTCTGTAAAATGTCTAGTGAAATAAAACATTTCATTTTCAGTCCTAGCTTAAGGGCTCATACTTGTACTCTGAGATTTTTTTTACCAAGGTTCTAATGTTTGGACCTGTAAAGGATCCAAACATGCCTGTAAATGAATGAACTGCAGGGGAAAACCATTCTATGTGTATATGTGGTACAAAGATTTCTTTTTGTCAAAGTACTTTTATCTGATTTTCAAATGGGTTCAGAACCCTAAGCCGTTACAACTTCCACCTTACTTAGGATCATGGCAGACCAGGGACACGGCTACAGGGCTGAAATGCACACATGCCCATGCCGGAGGCCCAAGTTCCCTTTCCTATTGGTCCCCAGGAACCACTAAGGACTATCCCTGAGTACCGTACAGGGTGAGCCCCAAACAGAATAAGCACATCAGACACATTACCCATCAAGTGCCTACTCTGTAAAATTCACTTGAAGCATAAACTTCAGACTTGTTTGCTTCTAAGTCTAAAACTTCTTTACTTTGCTTTTTCAGCCTTTTAAATTTTTTAATGAACTCCAGACATTTAGGTGATAAAGTATGCATGACTATAAGAAAGCAAAATTAAAAGGAAGTGATCACAGCAGAAATTTTAAACCAACTTTTTATTGATAAGATCCAAGTATGGTTATAAAATTCAATACTCCTTTTGAACACTGATTTAAGGGGAAAATTATCTCTAACAGCATTAAATGCAAATTCCCTCCTGAGGTAGGGCGAGGGTCAGGGTGAGGGTCAGGGCCCGAGGAGTTAGAGGCACTTGGGGCAGAGTCCAGAGCCCCAGCACCTTGTACGTAGCCCACCAGGTTCTATCCTGGGCACGCCGTTTGGCCCAAGTCCCATCAGTTATCATATCTGACTGTAGAGCCAGGAGTAAGCCCTGAGCACCACCCAGTGTGGCCCCAAAACAAAAATAAAAAAGAGGAGAAAGCAAAAGTGGGTGGGGGCTGGAGAGATCCCGAGCACTGCATGTGGTCCCCTATCAAAACATACCAAAAAGTTGCATGACAGCTAGCACCGAAGCAAACAGAGAGGACAGGCACTTGTGCTGAACTCAAGGACAGTGAGGAAGGCCCTGCCAACCCCTGCACCTGTGCATGACAGACAGACAGCTATTCCAGCTCTCTAAGCCCTGTTGCAGCACTCCCAAGGACCCTTTCCCAGGACAACAGACAGGTCTGACACTAGGCCTGCCGTCTCTGAACATAAGGAGGTTTAACAGGGGCCTCAGGGGCAAGCCAATGGGTTCTGAAAACCTGAAGCCTTTGTTTTTCACATCTGGAGGAGGAAGGAGTGCTTAGGGGTACTCCTGGGGCTGTACTCCAGCCCCAAGTTCTTCTCTTTCCACCCCTCTATTTTAAAGGTCTACAGAGGGGCCCGAGAGAGTCCAAGGTTAAAGCACGTGTGCTGCACAGTTCCATCCCCAAGGCTACGTACAGTCCCCCAAGCACTGCAACAGTGACTCCTGCGTAGTGCCCCTGAGCACTGCTGGGAAAGCAACCACAATCCACTCCCCCCCACTCCAGTATAACATAATGAAGCATTCTCTTAAAAATCAGACAAGAGAATAACTATGTCATTCTATAATGCAACTTTAATAGGTTGCACAAAATCCCAGATAATCTATCATTTCAGTGATGTTGCAAGCACTGGACTTATTCCAATACTATATTTATTTCCACAGCTTAACAAAGTACATAGGATCCTAAGTTCAAATGCACCTACATTATCAAAAACAACTGATCCTGGGCTATATGGAGGGAGACCTCAAAGGGCTGGAGCACATGCTTTGCACGCAAAACCCCCAAATTCTAGCCCTGCCGCCGCCCGATCCCTGGGTCCCTGCTGGAATGAACTCCAAGCACCAAGCTGGGAGCAACCCCCAGAGAAGCCCTCATCAGGTGTGGTCAAAAACCGAAAGAACTGCACCCAAGTTATCAAATGAATAACGCATGTCCACTGAGCATCAGCTCTACCTAGAAAGAGCTACAGACACAACCCTATCACTTCCTGTCTGCACAATGGAATATGCTTCCAGGCTTAACAGCATTTCTCCTATTTTGGGCAGAAAAAAAAATTAATTTGCCTAACAGAATTTCATAATCTTTCCAGGGCTGTGTTTAATTTGGATCCCAAATGGCCTTTACCCAATCCCCTTTCTGCTAATGTAAATGGCCAAGACTAAGCTACAAATACTTCAAGAAAAACTCTTGAAATGTAATTTTTTAACGTATCTGTTATATCCAGATATGTGAGTGGGGGTGAGTAAACTGTTTATAGTTAGGACTTTATGTTGCTATGTTGCATCAAGGAGATAAATAGAGCTACAGTTGGCAATTCAAGTATTTTTCCAGTTTCCCTCCCGTCCCACAGTGGGAACTGGGGACATTGGTGGTAGGAAATGTACACTGGGTAAGGACAAGGCTGGAACATCATGGAAAACTTTGTAACTGTGTATCTCACTGTAATTCAATTAAAAAAATGAATTTTTTTTTAAAAAGTATTTCCCCCAAAACCATAGTCGTGGAACTACTCAGCACATTCCTTACCATAGAATTCACTAATCCTATCAACAAGGAATATTTTCAATATATGAACGCCTAACTGGTCAAATAAGTCAATTCCAAAAAAGCTAGCGAAAATTTCATTATACCAAACATCCCCATGTTAAAAGATATGATGAGAATTTTAATCAATAAAGATCAGAAGCAGGGGCCAGAGAGAGTGTAGAGCCAGCAGAGAACTTGCCTCGCCCTGCCTGATGTGGGTTCAATGCCCAGTGCTGAATTCCGGTCTCCTGAGCACCACCAGGAGTAATCCCTGACAGAGCCAGGAGTAAGCCCTTAGCACTGATGGGTGTGCCCCCCCCCCAAACAAACGAAAACTCAGAGGCAGCAATCAATACAGACCGGAAGAGGGGTGGTAATAAAAAGTTTCAGAGTATAGTTTCTTAGTTTCCTCCAATTTAATCCACTTCTGGACAGCAGGAAAGTTTAATAATAGAGGAGCCCAGAGGGAAGACAGCACTGCCTGGGGGTGGGGTCTGGCTCTGACCCCCCAAACACATCAAACGTGGAGGGGGGTGTCATGGGTGCATTACGTGCGGCATGGAGCCCCTCAGTACCACGGGGAGCCCCACCCCCAAGTTCAACAACTGAAGAGCAAAGATTGCTCTCTATTTTTATTTGAATGTGAGCTAAAGGGGCAGGCTTTCTCTGTTTCGTCATCATCATTATGTGTCATATAAACTGGCCTAAGAAAAATTCAAGGGACAGTCCAAGGCATGATGTCTGTCCCCGTGAGTCCAGAACCTGCCTTGCCTAAAGCCTCTCCTTTGTTTTTAGTGTTTTGGTTTGAGGGGGTTAGTGGGCTCACACCCAGGGTGCCCAGAAAACCACAACTGGCGCCAGGGGCCAACCTCGGCCCAGCTCCACTGAGCTCCTTTCTGAAAGGTGTAAGGGATCAAACCCAAGGCCCCATGCAGAAGCAAGCACCTGACAGTCATCCCATTCTCAGCATCCAAACATCTGGAGAAAGAGTAGACGAAAGGAGAGAATCTGTGCTTCCCAACAGTCCTGCCAGATCCCATCTTTAAAAGGGATGCTGTGGCACTCATGAAGTTTGTGGCATTCATTCTGAATTTTAAACCGCTTATCTTGAGGGGACCAGAGCAATAGTACAGTGGGTAGAGCACTTGTCTTGCACGCAGACAGCTGGGGTTTGAACCCTGGCACCCCATCTGGTGCCCCCAGCCCCGCCAGCTGTGATCGCTGTGTGCACAGGTAGAAGTAAGCCGAGAGCCGGGGGCCGGAGCGATAGCACAGCGGGTAGGGCGTTTGCCTTGCACGCGGCCGACCCGGGTTCGATCCCCGGCATCCCATATGGTCCCCCAAGCACTGCCAGGAGCAATTCCTGAGTGCAAAGCCAGGAGTAACCCCTGAGCATCGCTGGGTGTGACCAAAAAAGAAAAAAAAAAAAAGTAAGCCGAGAGCCATCAGGTATGCCCCCTCAAAAAATGTTCTTGTTTTCATGTTTTCTGACACCCCTTTAGTGTCTGTGTCCAAGACAAAGTACCCTGGTCTCACCCCCCCCCCCCCATTCTAGGACCTGGAAAAAACAGGCCACTGGTGCCACTGCTAGAATGGGCAGGGGAGGGGCTGTTCCGGAGCCAGCACTCAGCCAGCAGGGCTGACCTCGCACTCCAAAAGGAGACTCCAGATACACAAGGAGTTTTATCTCTCTCCACTTCTGATTGCGAAGGATGGGCCTGACTGACTTCAAAGACGTCAGGGTCCACTCGGCGCTTGATGACAGCCACCCTCTTTGTGGTACAAGGTGACCAACACCTCATGAGGTTTATCACTAAGTGCCTGGGCACTCCAGTCAGCCATTTCCCATTATGAGATTTGGACTTCAAGAAAAAAAATAAATCTCTCAAAGTGAAAACCTGGTGATGGAAAACAACACAGCTAAAAATAGGGGGTAGGGAGAACATTTAAAACATGTATTAATCAAGTACATTTAAGGAATTAACATAAGAGATATTACATAACCTAACCATTTTACATAAACACCTAGAAAACACTACTAAGGAAACTCATTTTTATTTTTGTTATGTTTTATTTTTGTTATAGAGAGGTAGCATGGCAGGTAGGGCGTTTGCCTTGCACGTGACTGACCCAGGTTCGATTCCTCCACCCCTCTCGGAGAGCCCAGCAAGCTACCGAGAGTATCCTGCCCACACGGCAGAGCCTGGCAAGCTCTCCGTGGCATATTCGCTATGCCAAAACCAGTAACAAGTCTTACAATAGAGACGTTACTGGTGGCCGCTCGAGCAAATTCATGAACAACAGGACAACAGTGCTACAGTGCTATGTTTTATTTGGGGGCCATACCTGGCAGTGCTCAGGGCTTACTCCTGGCTCTGCACTCAAAGAATCACTGCTGGTGAGGTTCAGGGGATCATACGAGGGCTGGGAACCAAATCCTGGTCGGCCACGTGCAAGACAAGTACCCTGCTGCTGTACTATCTTCCCTGGCCCCAGAAAGTTATTTTCAAGGTGAAACAAATGCACACAATGAAACTGAAAGTCACTGCAGCCCCAAACCGTGTTTGATCTGAGATTCTGCTCGTGGTGGGGGAAGTACCACAGGGAGCTTGGAAATGCTTAATCTCCCATGTCCCGCATCTCTCTGGCCTCTCCTGGAACCCAAGATCACAGGTTTATGATCTTCCTGTTCATTTGCAGATGCCCAGGCACTGGAATACAGGCAGAGAGCAGTTGCCTGAGGGAGCTGAGCAGGAGTGCCCACAACAACTCTCCAATTCCATTCTGCTCTGTGATGCTTCTGCACAAGCAATGTGTGGCCCCGGATAACCATTCTCCACTGCCAGCAGCAGGCCTCCCTCCGCTGACCAGCCGGCACGGAGACTTCTGTCCTTCTCGGGTCACACCCCCAGTCCAACAACGCTGAGACTGCAGAGTGTCCTGCCCCATCGTGAAGATCTGCACTTGAGACCACCACCAACAATGGAGGTCAGCCAATGGCCACCTCTGTCCAGTGGCAGCCGGATGGCTACCGGATATTAGTCAGGAGTAAGCCAAGAGTCAGGCAACCAGATAACCCAAACGAGTTTCCACAGATGCTCTCCACAACAAGCCCCAGACTTGGAACACGTGCTCCCACAGCTGCAAAGCCAAGCACCTACCCCGTCTACTTCAGAATGAGTCGGATCACTCTAAGTGCTATACAAATTCAAGCCACTAATGACAACTTGGAGCCTGTCTTCATCAGCATGCTGAAAAGATACACAAACGCGTAAATAAGGCTCATGCCTACATATTTACAGTCCCTCTTGTTCCAAGAATATCAGCTGATGTAATGTCAGGTCTCATGACAGGAAATAAAGTTTATCCTCATCATATCCTCATCATAGTGCCGGATATACCAAAGCACACAGCCCCTTCACACAGAAGATTCACGGCGAGCTATTTCTTCATGCACCTTAACACTGGTGACTTGCCTTGATTTTTCCACGCCTCCACATCTCTTTATATAAAGATAGCTCAAGTTTTCCATCTATAAACAGACAGGTCGACGGAAATCCAGGAACAGCTCAAAAAATAAATAAGTATTTGCTTTGCTGCTCCTAAGCAGTCGGTGCTACTCTCTTTTCCATTGCGTTCTCAGCCACAGCCTCCAATGGGGAGAGAGAGAGTCCGGGGAAGGCCTCTCAGGAAGTGTTGACACAACATGAACAGGGGCTGCGGGCAGCAGACCAAGCCAGGAAACCACAATTATACCAGCCTTCGCTCGGACACTGCCACGTTCCAGCTTCCAGAGCGAGAAGCAGGTGGTGAGATCCGCCTGGAATCTCTGCAGGCCATTCCTCCCATGAAAGACGAGCCCGCGGAAAGGTGGGGCGGGCGGGAGGTCAGCACGGGAGGCAGCTCGGCACTCGGGCTCTCCCTCCCGGCGAAGTTTCCTCCCATTCCACCTTTCTCCCCCCTCAGTAACAAAGATGTTGTCAGAAATGACAATTTTTTGTGTCCCCTGATGCCGCCTTGCTAGCATTTGGTTATAAGCCATAAAGCAGGACTAATTTCAGCCTGTCAGGAGTCTTGCTAATGCCCAGTTTCCCCCTAGAGAGAATTTCTGTCAAATCTAATGAGAGCTCCAAAGGCCTCTCTACAATATAATGAGCACTTAGGCCATGCTGGTGATCAGGCGGCAAAAAGCATCAATTTGAGCCTGGCTACACCCTGGGGGCCAGACGTCACCAGTTTTAATAAGAATTATGATTACTAGCTGCACCGAATGCCTCCTCAGAACTTATTATTAATGTGTGACATTCAGAAGGATGTTTTTCAAACGTAAGGCCACTTTCCACTGAATTACACCATGGCTTTGCACATCACTCTAGTTAAGAGGTCTGTCAGCATTTACAATATAAACTAAATTTCAGGGGGCTTAATGCTCGACTATGAAAGACACTGTGTCTCTCAGCTTTTCATCTTTTTCAAATTACCGAGCCAATTATACACAGCATATTATTAATGCATACCGGCTCACAGACGGACAAGATATACTCACAACTGCCCTTTAGAGCCCAGATATTCATTAGAAAACCATTTTCACACCATGGGGGTTCCTGACCCTCCTTGTCCCTTCTTCCTCCTTCCTCCTCGATAAAGAGGTCACTTCCACCTTCTAGCCTATAGGAGCCCAGAAGATTTACCCTTCCTGCAGCTCCAATAAATCCCACACCAACATATCACAGAGATGAGATCTTCCCCTATCAAAGTTCAGAAGTTCTGTGAGTTCAAGAGTCAAAGAAAAAATGCAGGTCTCCTCCAACCTGTCCAGTGGACAGTTAGCCCAAAAGTGTGCCTGTGGGGCACTGAGGCAGGTCAGGTTAACGGAGGAGGAGGTTAATCTGCATAATTCATTTAAGTGACCCTGTACCTTCCTGTCCAATTACTAACAAGTTACAACTGCCTCAATCAGACAGTAGCCTTTTCAACCTGTAAAAAAACAAAGGTGCAAACCCAATCTAAACTGGGCTACCAACTTTGCAATAGGAAAGATGAAAAGAGAAAGAAAATCAGCATTCTTACAAGTTCAGCTGGCTTATTAGCAAAAGGCCCTGAACTTAACCATCTCTTTTCAAATACATATCTGAGAACAGATCTAACGTACATGATATAACAGCTGCTATGAAAGCTATAATGCATTAAAAATCAAAAAGTGCATAGTTACAAAAGCAGAAAACAACTCTAAAACACACTTGTTTATTGAAAGCCTTTGAATATAAGGAAGATCTAAAGGCTGAACTAATCAATTTCTCCACTGTGCCCCCGCAGGTCAGCCATGCTCTTTAATTTAATGAAACAAGGGTTTGGGATGAAATAGCACATATACATCAAGGAAGAACTGTATTGTTGCACTTTGAAATGTGTCCAACTGTGCAACTTCATCTGATGATAATTTTTTAAGAGGCAATCGATTTCCAAAAGACTTATTGTACCAGCATCTTGATGAAAAACTGAGTGTCAGCATATCTCCAGAATACTTACACTCTGCCATTAATGCTTTTTTTGGCAGACAATGACTACTCAATTGAGGGTCCTCTGGGCCGGGCAATCATTTAGCTTTTCTTCCCTTATGAGGTCCTTAGTGCCTTGTTCCAGTTCAATACTCTTTTTATACCCCATTATAGTAGCCATAAGTGTGAATTTTATGGGAACTTGCAAACTCATAGTCATAGCTAGAGCTTTCCAGTCACTAATCTCTTCATGCTTTTAAAATCACTAGAACCGAAGCAACTCCCAACATATGTTGGGGCCATAAAAGAGGATGCTTTTTCCACCTCCCAGCCAGCATCAACTGAGAAAATCTTTGAGAAGCTGTTTGCTAATAAGCCAGAAAGCCTGAGAGTTGCTTGATGCAGCCTCAAAGCATAAAGAGAACCCCACAGTTCATCACAGATCCACCTTTCCTGAAGTTTGTTTCAAGAAATGCCAAAAGATCTCCTTTCCTCAAGAGGCCAGTCCACATTTCTTTCCAAACCAGCACAAAGTATTAGCTATTCTGAGGGGCTGAGTATGTAGCTCAGTGGCAGAGCACTTGCCTTACACGTATAAGTGCTCTGAGGCACCACCACAAATAAACAAAATCAGCTGTTCTCAACTTCAGAAACTCTCTGGAGAAGTCCTCAGATGTCTCCTGAGGAGACTCGACCAAGCAGGGAAAGTCAACGAGGGGTCTCAAATTCTATCTGCCACATCGAAGGCTAGTTTATACGTCCAAAATGCTTCTCATTCAGTCATTTAAACATTTCACAATGTTCAAGAAGCAACGCTAGGTAACAGAAAACTTGAATTCACAGCGGAAAAAAAGAAACAGAAAAACAGCATACAAATCCCAACAGAAGACAAAGTCAGCATTCTCAATCACAATTACTTATTTTTCATATCAACATGAACTAAGGCTTACCTGTTTATGCATTTCTATGTTTAATCCATATGACATTTCATAATACTGTAAAAAGAAAAACAGAAGGAAGCACCTCAGTAACTCAGGTTGTGCAAGATTAAGAACACATATTTACCAATTATTAAAAGGAAAACTTCCCATCTTTGATACCTACCATCACATAGTGCCTCTGCATTTCTGTCTTTTCACTTGCCAGTTTCTCACATTCCAATTTAAGGCTACAAAAACAAAACAGGCAACTTAATGTAAACATTATGTCACTTGTTTTAACATCTGCCTCGCATATTTGCACTTCAAGGAAAAACACAGACCGATTTGGAAAAGCCATAAACTATCTAGGTAAAGCCCCCAAAGCATTGTCCGTGTATTTTATTTTAAATAGGAAAAAAAGAATAGAGTGAACAGAGAGAGCAAGGTATCCATCCTACCATACTTTTTGTTCTTGCCAGACACCAAGAAGGAAAACTTTGTCACAAACTTGCTCCTAGGGCTCAGGGCTCATCCCCAGCACTGCACCTAACACGGCAGGGTTCTCTGCTGGACTTAAGCCCCCATATCCACACCCAACAACACAGTTCACACACACAAAAAATCTACCCAAAAGTCCATTCCTCTGGACCCTATTTACTCCCAGATCCCTGTAAGCAGGTTTGCTTCTCTGAATGCCACCAAAATCTGACCTTTGTACCATCTCCAGTCCCAGGAATTGCCATACCTCTACGCCAACACACCTCTGGCAACACAGTGCCCAGGTTTCACAACTGTACCAGTCAAGTTACTTCTACGGTTGTTGGTCCCTTTTTAAAACTCTCATTTTTAACACCCTGTCGAAGCATGACAAGCAGCTAAAACAACCAGGCGGCCAAGTCAAGTCCTTCTGGGCCAACAGGTGTGGAAAGGAATCCTCCAGCCCCAGAAATCATCCCCAGCAGACAAAAGGCCAGTCACCGGCAGAGCCTGGAGAAACTAAGATTCACACCCAAACACACGCGCTCTTTCTCCACGTTAAGAAATACGTGACTTCTGAGCTCCAATCGGCTAAAATCTCAGTGGCAAGAGGGAAGGAGCTAACCGGTCCAGAAAGTTCGCTGGACAGGTGCTTCACAGTTTCACCAATCCACGAGAATAGGCATCAGAGGAAGCCACCAAGGTGGCCACCAAGGAGCCTCAGGAGCACGGCGGGAAGCCCGAGAAGGCCTCAGCCTGGCCACCAAGCTGCGCCAGAGTGGACAGAGTGGACTTTGCCTCCGACAACCCAACTCATTTCGACACAGGCCTGGCCCCCAGAACCGCACTCCTAGCTGGGGCATCAGTCTGCTGCAGAGCAAATACACGAAGCACAAATATTGACGGTTCTCATGCAAACCCCGAAGGGCGAGATTCCCGGCCGGAGCCGCCGAGGGCCCGGAGCGACGGGGGCGGCTGCGGGCCAGGAGGAGCCCGAGAGGGGTGCGGGGGACAGGCCCGCACCGCGACTCCACGCGCCACCGCCTGGACGCGAGCGCTCAGTACAGCCGCGGCCACCGGGCCGGGCCGGGCCGGGCCACCGCGCCCAGGGGTGCCGGCGGCCGGCCAGGACACGCACCTGTGATACTGCGCCTGCAGGAACTGGAACTCCTCCTTGATGCGGTCCAGGGACTCCGGGATGGTGAACTTGAAGGGCTGGCCAGCAGCCTGGTGCGGCGTCTGGGGGCGGCCAGGGCGGGCCACGAGGGGTGGGAGGGAGCGAAGGGTCGAGCCAAAACCGAACCGCGGGGCCGGGGGAGCGGGTGGGGCACAAACAAAACACAAAAGTTTGAAGTGGCGCAAAAGCCATCCCCGAACCAGACTGCACCTTCCTGGGGGGCGGGGGGCCGGGGCTCCGGGACCACCCCGGCCAGAAGCGTCCCCCACTCCCCACCCCCAGTCCCCAGGCCGGGTGCGGAGAAGCGTCCCCGGGTCCGCTGGCCAGGGACTCCCAGGCCGACACGGGTCTCGGTCGGCGCCGCCGCCGCCACCGCCGCCGCCCTCTCCCTCTACCCCCCGGGGCCGAGGGGCGGCAATGACCCGGGGGACGCGGGAAGGAAAACAACTCCCCCGCGCCCCCCGTTCCAAGAGTCGCCGGGGCCACCTCCAGCCGCGCCCGAACGGGGGCCGCATAGACATGTAAATAGGCGAGACGGGGAACAAAGAGGGGGGGCGCCCGGCGCGCCTCGGGGCCGCGGGTGGCGGCGGCCTCTTGGGCGAAAGCCCCGCGCCCCGGGCGCCCCCGCGGGGGTGGGCAGGCCCCGGGACACCCCGCGACGCGCGGCCGCGCCCCACCCGGGCGGGGACTCCCTCCCCGCGCCCCCCGACGGCTCCTCACCGGGTGCCGGCTCTGCGGGAACATCGCTCCGGCGGCGGCCGAGGCTCGGTTCCCGGGAAATTCAATTCTCCGCTCAATTTCCAACTTGAGCCACGCCGGGGCGAGGCCGCGCGGGCGCGGGGGGCGCCCCGGCCACTCGGCGCCCGGCGGGGGGCTGCTCCCGTCGCCGCGGGCTCCGGCGCTCAGGGCCACATCGCGGGGCGCCCGGGCCCGGCTCGACACCCACCACCTGCGCGCCGGCGCCGGCCGAGGGGGCGCGCGGTGCCGCCGCCGCTGCGCTCCGGGGCCCCGGCCTCGGCGGCCCGACGCGGCGCCGGGGGCGCGGCCGCTGCCGCCGCGCAGCCCTCGGCGATCGGCGGGTCCCGGCGGGGGCTGGTCTCCGGCACGCCGCCGCTCCCCGTCGGTCTCCTCGCCGAGCGGCGCCCGCGGCGGCCCGCGAGAGACAGGTGGCGCGACGCCCCCGGCTCAGCCCGAAGCCGCCCGGCGACGTCGCGAGTCCCGGGCCGCGGCGCAGGCTCCGCACCCGGCGCGCGGCGGCGGGGCGCGGGGTGGCGACGAGGCGGGGGCGAGTGCGGAGGGCGCGTCCGGACGCGGCTCGGCCCGCCCCGCGCTCGCCGATTGCACAAACCCTCCGGGCCGGACGGCGCTACAGCACCGCGGGCAGTCCCGCAGCCGCGCGCGGCTCCACGCGCCCTGGGCGCATCCGGGCGCCGGGCCCCGAGCGCGCCCGCCCCGCACCGGCCTCCTCCTCCTCGCTCCTCCGGGGTTCCCTCTCCGGCTTCTCTCGGCAAAGTTGTCTCACGACCCGGGGCACGACATCCGCGCGGCGGTGCGAGCAGAGTGCGCCCCGCCGCGCGCTCCCGGCCTCGGCCGGCAAACTCCGCGGGCGAGTCTCGAGTGGTCGCGGCGGCGGCGGCGGCGGCTCGGCGGAGCTCCGGGCTCACGGCGCGGGGCCAGCCCGGCCGGGCGGCGAGGCGGGCGGCGCGGTCGGCGGCCTCGGGGACGCGGGGCGCACGGGGCCCGCCGCTGCCGCTCCTCGCGCCGGTTACATTAACACGCGGTTTCACACTCCCGAGCTAACCAGCGCCGGCCCCGCCCAGCCCTGCGCGGGCGGAGGGGCCGGGAGCGCCGAGCCGGCGGGGGACGCGGCCGGGCCAGCGGGGCGGCACCGCGCGGGGGCCGCCGCGGCCAATCGGCGGCGCGGCGCCCAACGTGGGGGACTGACGTCACTCAGCCCGCAGCCAATGGCAGCGCAGCACGGGCCGAGCCGGCCCGCCCTACCCCCGCCCCCGCCCCAGCCCACTCGCTTCCATCTCCGCCGTCTCCCCCGTCTCCCCGCCCCGCCCCCCCCGCCCGGCCTCCGCCAGCCGCGTCCTCCCTCGCTGGAGGGGAAACCGTTCCTGGAGGAGCCGGGGGACGCCGAAACCAGCCAATGGGAAGCGGCCAGACGTGGAGATTGGCACTGGGGAGGGGAAGGTCGGTGGGAAGGAGAGCGGCGGGACCCGGCCCGTCAATCAAAGTAACGTGGGGCGGACGCGGGACGGCGCGGGCGCGCGCGCGCGCTGCGAGCACCCGGGACCGTGCGGCGGCGGAAGCGGGGGGCTGGAGTTCGCAAAAATCTTTGCCACTTGTTCGCTTTTCCCTGGAATGAAAATCCTCCACTGTCCCCTAAAAGTCCTCCCGACGGACCGCGTGAGGTCTCCTGGGGGAGGGGACTCTGGTCGTTACAGTTAGGCGCACAGGTGGTCGCAGCGTTTGGGTGCCGACCCCGTGGGCGGGTGTTATTCTTGAGAAATGATTCAAATACAGCAGTTCCCTCCGGGTTATTTTTTTTTTCCTTGAGGTTTCTTTTCGCGGATGCTCGGAAAGGAGGGGACTGTGCGCTCGGTGGAAAACACGTCCGTGGGCCAGGCATAGGCTGGGATACGTCGAGCGAGAGCTCACACGCCTCGTGTACCCGGGGCGGTGGGCTTTGGGTTTCCGTGGTGCGTTTCCAGCCTGCCTTGGTTTGGTGAGCAGGATCCCCGGGGTGCTGCCGTGCCCAGGCGCGCGCGTGCCTGGCGCGGGGATGCTCCGCCTGCGGCGCGGTACCCTGGGTCCTGCCTTGGAAGCCTGACTCGGTGAGGGGGGCCGCGGACACTTCACCCTCCTCTGGATCAGTGACCACTAATTGGGCTCCAGCTCCTGGAAACAAAGGGTGACGATGACTCGTACGGACCTGAAAAACCCGTCCTGCCCACCTTGTACTCCTCCTTAGGGGGGTTCAGGGCTGAGCCTGGGGGAAGCGTCGGGGAAAGGGTTAAGTGGCGCGGCTGAAATTCTCCGGAGGTGGAACTTGACTTGGAAGGAATCTGGGTACTGACCATATACGGGGTTTATTGTGTCACTCCAGTTTTTGTTTTCTTTCGTTTTTCTCCAGATACACCATCTAAAAGGAAAACCTTCCATATTGATGCATTTGGGGGTGCGTGGTGGTGTTTGTTTGAAATAGTGCAGAGGAACTATTTCCAACATGGTTAGTGGGTGAATAAGCAAGAGGGTCGTGGATTTTTCCTTGAGAAAGACATGTTTGGCTAAACACTGTGTGTCTAAACCAAGTCAACGATTTTTTTGCTATTAGTCACTGCCACCTTCTCATTATTTTACTCTCAAGAGACTTATGGAGAGGCATTTTTATTCAAAGATTGACTTTTTCAGAGATCTTGAACTATGAAAATAATTATTTTACATGCTACGTTTCACTGTTAGGAGTCTTTCAAAATATGTAGGATAATTCATTAGCGTAAATGCAAATTTAAAGAAACTCTTTTAGCCAACTTGTACATGGTCATGTAGTAAATTCTTAAGTTGGCCTTATAGCTTTGCAGTGTTCTCAATGAATGGTGGTGAGGAGACAAGATTCATTTTGCTGATATGGAGAATGAACATTATCTCTTTTACATATGGTGATGTTCAGAGCCGGCTTGCTACATACACACTTTTTAAATTTATAGGACTCAGGCACAACTAAATTTGGTCCTTTGGCAGTTTATATTCCTCGTACACGTGGTGTGGTTGTATACCTGCCCATGGTCGATTCATCCTATAATCAGTTCCAGGCCTATACTACAGTAAGTGTCCTGGACACACCACAGATAATGTTTGTACTTGCTGGAACATCCAGGGCTGTTGGGACACCACCCTGGCTTGCATGGGCTTCCCTTCAGGGCCTCACTCCATAACCAAGTTTAGTTCTAGTTGATGCATTTTAAGACTGTTGCTACCTCCCCTCCTCAAAGTCTCCCTAGAAAATCACATCTAATATCTGATCAAATCAGGATCTTTATCTTATTTTAAAATTTGCATGAAAGTAGCTTTGGTTTCTGACTTCACATATTTCAGGTGTACCGAATTGTGACTTGACAACACTTTGCCTTCAGATGTCTCTGAGGTGTCTCTGCTCACTACCGGCCTGTCTAGTTTGAATTTCCCCAGTTTGCCAGGGCTAAAAAGTGGGAACTCTTCTAAATAGTGCTTCCTAAGGAACAGAGTTAGAAACAGTGCCAAAGTGTGTTATCTTACAGGGCTTATTGGAGAAAAGAATTACAATTTTTAAGTTGGAAGGCCTCTAATTGAGTGCAGAAAAGTGGTTGGTTTTCGAAGTTTCTTTCTCCTCCAGCACATCCTCCTTGAGAAAGGGGAGAGAGACAGGGCCCTTATTCAAGGTCAGATTTTCTCTGTGATTGTCATGCTGTAATAATTATACTACAAAACTCTCATCAAACTGCATTACAAATGACGGTGTTTAAACAATCAAGTAGCTTTAATCTTATGTTTTAAATAAATAATATATGTGCAGATTGCCTACAGCTTGTTTAAAATAGTCCTACTCATGAAATCTGTAATTTTGGTATTCTATTTAAAGTCTGTAAACCATAATCTTCTTTACCTTTAACATATTCATATGTTGATGATATCTTCACATATTAAGTACTGTTTCCATAGGCAGTTGTCTCTGAAAAGCAGGGTTCCCCCCTTTTTATCTTCTGCACAAGAAAATAGAAGGATTGCTGGATTGCTTATTTTATCATTGATGCATCTGTGGTTATATTTACTTTCATTTACTGCTCTTTATCAAATGTTCATCTCACCAACAACATAAGTCGTTATAAAAATAACTGATATATATGTATATAGTATAAGTACTAGGCACAATAAAGTAAAGATACTGGTCATAGAAATATGTGTCTTCTTTAAAATCACTCTTACTGGAAATAAGTAATCGCCAAGTTTTGAAAGATCACTCCTGTCACTTTCTCTTCCTTTTAGCTAAGCATGATTGTTTATTCATTTCCTCATTTGTCTTTGTTTTTCAAACTGAGAGTTTACTTAAACCTAAGAATATCAAATCCAGAGAAATTTTCCCAGACTGCTTTATAGCCCTTTTTTCCCCACCCCTTTACCCAAGAAAGGGACCGAATGGGTGAGGGGGCGGGAAAGCAGAGAAGAGGGGGAAATCAGTAGCATATCCATGCAGCAGTAAAACCTCAAATAAATTCACATCCAAAGAATCTCTTGTGGTTTCACACAATATGGTAAAATTAGAGATTGCAGGAAACCATCTAAATTAAACTGGGAGCATTTGAAGAGAAACGAGCAGACTTTATGAAAATGACACATTGACTGACCAGTCTGGGTTTTTTTTTTATCAACAATTTCTTTGTTAAGACACAGATCAAAGGAACCTGCATATGTTTCCATTTTGTTGTAACTAGAAAATTACATCCAGATGTTTAATAGGCATTTGGTTGGTTTTTTCAGCATTGATTAGATATGTTGGTTCTGTTTGCTTACAAGTGTAGCCGGATCATTAGCTAATGCAAAGAAATGTTTGCTGTGAGTTGCTAATTAGTGCTTTTGGAAGCCCTCCATGCTCAAGAACAATTTGTACAGTGGCCAGCAGAACTTGTGGGACTTGGGGAAGTTGTTTTCTCCTTTCTGTGTTGGTGTGGTGGGGAGAAGCAGACAGCTCCTGTTCCCTAATCGCCCTTGCCTGGGGGGATTGCCGTCCCTGAGGGCTGGATTGCAGATACTTTAGGAAGAGACCACACAGGCTCTCCCAAGCGCAGATAAATGCACTTTCTGGAACCACCACCATGTTGGGGAGTTTTGGTTCTTTTTTCTTTAAAGTTGGGGGAGGGGGGAGGAGCTGCAAACATCTAAAACACTAAACATTAACATGTGGAAGATGCTTGGTGCTAATGTTATCAAATACACAGCCTTTTAAAGTATACTTTAGAGACAGATGGGAAAGCCCTTTATGATAAATGAGTGTACTTGAATTCATTACTGTAGTACTTATAATTAAAAATGTCTTCTTTGCCATTTCAGTACTTTTACAGGGTGCAAAAAATCAGGCTGTGAGAAGGACAAGACTGGGGATAGGTAAGGGAGCGAGGAACCGGAATTTTGGAGTCCTAGTTGCGCCTGGGAAGATAAGTTGTTTACTTTGATAGCCCACCCACTTATTTACCTTGTTAAAAGGGAAAGCTTGTAGATTAGCAATTCCTGTAGCATTCAAATAACCCTTTCGAGAATTAGAAGCGCCAGGGGGCTAAACTTCTGAGCTGGCCAATCACACTCTGAAAACACTTCACAGTCCTGTGCTCTGTGGAAAGGCATCACCTCAGCCACGCCTGAACTTTTGTTTAAGACTAGAGATTCCGTTCAAGCTGGGCTACAAAGGCGGACCCACGGCCTCCACGTCACTTTGCAGAGCATATCCCCCCGCCTAGGTCTGTTTGTGTGTTGTACACACGTGTGCTACTCCCGTGTGTAAATGTAAGCTGATTCACTTGGGGTTTTCCACACCAGCCAGTCAGTTCAAGCTGAAGACCCCCGTACGGGCTTTGCGGATGCTCCAGGGAGGTGCCCTTGGGAAGCAAGGACAGCATTTGGGGACAAGATCGGGAAACTGCCAGGAGCTCAGAGGTAGCAGTGAGTCACAGTGAAGCTAGTGTGCCCCTCCCCCAGCCCCTTCTGAAAGCTCAGGAGAGTTACGGGCGATAGACTTGTAGCATTTAGCTGAACGGTAGCTGAGGGCATCGGAGACAAAAGAAAGGGGTACTTGAAACAAGCCCCACCTTGATGCGCCTTCTGTATTTTTACATAACAAAAGCCCCTTTAATTTTTGCTAATTCATACCTTGTTACAGGTCCTGGATTTACCACTTTATTCATTTGTTTATTTATAGGTGCCTCAGCGGGGCAGGTGTGCCGGGGTTAGGGGTAGCCTCAGGGCCAGACTACACCCTGCAAGTTTCACTCCCGAATTCACCTTCAATTGAGCTACCTGTCCTTTTCACTTGGAAAGGTTTTGCTTTGGCTGTGTCATTAAATAAGTTTAATTTTGAGGTAATCCTTTCCTAGAATGGTTAAAGCTCGTTTAAGCTTTCTTTCTTTTCATTCTCTCTTTCCTTCCTTCATTTCTTTCTTCCTTTTTCTTCCATTCCTCTCCCTCCCTCCCTTGCTTCCTTCCTTCCCCTTATTTCTTACTTTCTTTTCCTTCCTTTCTTCCTTCCTTCCTTCCTTCCTTCCTTCCTTCCTTCCTTTCTTTCTTTCTTTCTTTCTTTCCCTTTCTTTTTTTCCTTCTTTCTTTCCTTCTTTCTTTCGCTCTTTCTTTCATTCTTTCTTTCTTCCTTCCATTCCTTCATTCATATTAATTATAAGGTTATTCATGATTGAGTTTCAGGCATCCAAAGTTCCAACACTAATCCCTTCACCAGTGTCCATTTCCTTCCATGATCCGCAGTTTTCCTCCCATCCATCAGTCTGCCTCTGTGACAGGCACATTTTTTAAAAAATGAATTTTGGACACTGTGTTTTACAGCACTGTTACTGGGTTTCATGCATGATACCGCACCACCTTCCAGCATCTCCTTCCCCCACTCCACCCCACCACACTGACCATTTCTACCATTGCTGTGGCCGCTCTTCCCTGTCCTATTTCCCACACCCCAGTAGCAAGCTTCCTACTGATGTCTTCAATTCTATTTCCTTTGAACATGTATTACTTCCCTATTACATATGTTTCTGTATATTCCACATAGGAGAAAGATCATTCTGTGGCCATCTCTCTCGCGCTCCGATTAACTCCATTCAACATGATCCTCTCACATCCATGTAGCAGTAAGTTGCATGATTTCACCCTGTTCCAGTGTATAGGTGTGCCATAGTTTCTTTATCCACTGGGGTATGTGCAGATTCTGGTTATTGTGCTGCAGAGAATTTAGGAGTGCAGATGGATTTTCTGCTGTTTGATTTTGGGGCCCTTGAATTCTTGGGGCCTCAAGAATTCTGATTACTGGGTCATAGAGAAGCTCAATTTCTTTAAATCTGAATTGTCCAGATGTCCTTCAGTTGAAGACCAGCTCTGGGCAGCAGGAAGGAGGGTTGGAAGGCAAGAACACCACTGACTTTTCAATTTAACTCGGCCCAGGTGAACAAATCAGTTCAGACCTGAATCCTAAATTTGGGGGTTATCCCAAGAGACAACTGGTTTGAGCTGTTCAAAAAGGCAATGTCATAAGGCAGTGAGGGAATTGAGGGAATCGTAGAAGATTCTGCTGAAAACAAAGACTTATAAAGAAAATGTGTGGCTCTTCCTTTATTCCTGTTTCAAACAAGCAACAGTAAAAAAGACAACTAAGAAAGATGTCCTTGGATAGGTGTTGGCGGGGGCAGGGGGGATAGGCCACATCTGGCAGTGCTCAAGAACTTTTCTTCACTCAGTGCTCAGGATTGCGAATGCTGTTTGCAGTGCTGGGATCCAACCAAGATTGGCCACATGCAAAGTAAGCACTCAACCCCTGCATATGTCCCTAATTTTAATGAGGAATGGCTATGTGTGGGAGTATGGTTAATTTTTTTAAGCACTATAGCACTGTTGTCCCATTGTTCATCGATTTCCTCAAGCGGGCACCAGTAATGTCTCCACTGTGAGACTTGTTGTGACTGTTTTTGATATATTAAATACACCACAGGTAGCTTGCGAGGCTCTGCCATGCGGGCGGGATACTCTTGATAGCTTGCTGGGCTCTACAAGAGGGATGGAGGAATCAAACCCGGGTCGGCTGTGTGCAAGGCAAACACCCTACCCGCTGTGCTATCGCTTTAGTCCAATTTTTTTTAATATGAGAAAAATTTTTGGATGCATTAGGATATAATGCTATATGTAAGTTCAAATAATTCTGCAGCTGCAAGTAAAGAGAACATGGAGAATGAAGAAGCAAATTGGCAAAAAGTGTGGTAGAAATGCGAGGACACAGTCAATGCTCATTTAACTGTCCTTTCACTTCAATATATGTTTGAAATACTCAAAAGTTTTCATGACAAAAAGTCCTGAAAGATGATTCATTGGTGAAACATCTGTTTTGCGAGCATGAAACCAGGAAACCAATCCCTGGTGCCACCAAAAAGACCATCTTTTTGTGGTTACAAAAAAAAAAAAAACTTCATAAGACATAACAGACATACAAAAGGTGCTCAGGGCTGACAGCTGCCTCTGCACCCAGGGATCACTGCTGTGGGGCTCGGGGACCACATGCAGTCCTGGGATCTAAGCGTGCCGGGCAAGTGCCTGAAAGGTTTGTACTATCTCTCTGGCTCCCAAATGTGCGTCTTGACAGGTCTGCCCCCTCACTCCTGACAGCTCTGCCGCCTGTGATCCCTGATGCCACTAGCCGTCTCCAGCCCCATATCAGTCAAGCGTGTGTGCGCATAGCAACGGGTGAGACACCTGGTCAGTATCACAGCTGCAAACACGTTTAACCAGAAAGCGACCACCAGAGAGCACTCCAGCCTGAGGCACAAGCTCCACACATGTGTGCGTAGCCCAGGGCGGCACAGTGCATCAACAATGGGAAGAGAGGAAAGGTCTGCCAATGCCAAAATACATATAATACATATGTATATGTATAATCACTAATTGCCTATATCTTTTTATTCATATGCAAAGTAGACATTCCTTTCTTACTAGAAAGCTTGGTTTACCATTTCTGGGAATATATCCCGAGGATGCAAAAAAGCACGGTAAAAATGACATCTATACTTATATGTTCACTACAGCACTGTTCACAATAGTCAAAATCTGGAAACAACCCAGATGCCCTAAAAGAGATGACTGGTTAAAGAAACTTTGGTACATCTATACAGTGGAATACTATGCAGCTGTTAGGAGAGATGAAGTCATGAAATTTGCTTATAAATGGATAGACATGGAGAGTATCATGCTAAGTGAAATGAGTCAGGAAGAGAGGGACAGACATGTACTCATTTGTGGAGTATAGAAGAACATCACATGAGGCTGACACCCAAGAACAGTAGACACAAGGGCCAGGAGGATTGCCCCAGAGTGGGAAGGCTGTGTCATGAGCAGAGGTGAGAAGGCAGATGGAATAGAGAAGGGATCACTAAGAAAATAATGGCTGGAGGAATCAGTTGGGATGGGAGATGTGTGCCGAAAGAAGATAATGGACCAAACATGATGACCTCTCAGTGTCTGTGTTGCAAGCCATAATGCCCAAAAGTAGAGAGAGAGTATGGGGAATATTGTCAGCCATGGAGGCAGGGGGAGGCTGGGAAAGAGGGGTTATAGTCGGGGCATTGGTGGTGGGGAATGTGCACTGGTGGAGGGATGGGTGTTTGATCATTGTGTGGTTGTAACCCAAACATGAATGCTTGTAACTATCTCACACTGAGTCAATAAAATTTAAAAAAAAAAAAAGAAAGCTTGGTTTACATTGTTGGGGATATGACCAAGCACATGCTTGAATGTGTGGGCCCTAGGTTCAGTCTCTGACACCACCAAAAAAAATTGCATATCATCTTTCTAACTTTAAAAGTAATGAAATATCCTTAGGAAAGACATACAAATAGCCAGTAGACATATGAAAAAAAATACTCTGCATTACTGATCATCAGGGAAATGCAAGTCAAAGCAGCACTGAGTTATCACCTCACACCAATGAGACTGTCCTACATCACAAAGAACAAGAACAGCCAGTGTTGGCATGGATGTGAGGGAAAGACCCTCGGTCACTCTGGCAAGAATGTCAACTGGTTTAGCCTTTTTTGGAAAATATTTTGGGCACTCCTCAAAAAAACTAAGAATTGAGCTTTCCTATAACCCATTAATCCCACTTAGCTGGTATCTACGCTGTGGGCCCATAATCTCTGTTCATCACAGCACTATTCACAATAGCCAGAATCTGGAAACAACCTAAGTGTCCAGGAACAGATGACTAGATAAATTTACTATGGTATATGTCTAAAATGGAATACTACTTGGCTATAAGAAAAGACGAGATCATGTAATATGCTATTACATTGATGGATCTGGAGAGTATCATGCTGAGTGAAGTCAGTCAGAAGAAGAGGTCAGATACTGAATGACCTTTCTCATATGTGGGATATAAAGAAGCGTCGTAAGGGAAGGCCCAAAGGTCACAAAACCTATGAACTGGTTCTACAGAATGGAGCTCACTGTGGTGGAGAGACTTGGGTGGTAGAGGAGGGAGTTGAAGCTGGCGAGGAGAGGGGGAGGGAGATTGGGGTCAATTGGGATGGTGGACGATGTGGATGGGGACATAACCCTGATAGGGGGTGTGGTGTTGGAATATTCTATGCATAAAACCTTACGAAGAGTACGGTGAAACTGTAAAGCACAGTAACTAAAATAAAACTATTCTTGTTTTAATAGGAAGGAAATAATGGAGATGTAGAGATAGTACACAGGAAGGGCACTTGTCTCACATGCTGTCACTCCTGGTTCCAGTCCCTGGCACCATATATGGTCCCCTTCCCTCCACCAGGGGTCACTCCAGGAATAGACTCTTGAGTGTGGCCAGCCCCCAAGAATTCTTTAAGAAATAATCTTATTTTCTCTTCAGAACTATCATAAGGTCTTGAGTTGGATCTTTTGCAGTTTTATTATTTGTGCTGTCACTGTCACTGTCACTGTCACTGTCATCCCGTTGCTCATCGATTTGCTCAAGTGGGCACCAGTAACGTCTCTCATTGTGAGACTTGTTGTTACTGTTTTTAGCATATCCAACACGCCACGGGTAGCTTGCCAGGCTCTGCCATGCGGGCGGGATACTCTTGGTAGTTTGCCAGGCTCTCCGAGAGGGGCGGAGGAATCAAACACAAGTCGGCTGCATCTAAGGACCTAACACTGTGCTATCGCTCCAGCCCTATTTGTGCTATTTTGTCTTTTTTTTTTACATACAGTTTCAAATGCCTATCACTTCCTAATATCAAATGGAAATCTATAAGTAAATTCAAGCATAATATTAGTTATCATTTAAGCAGTGATTTTAGCCCTTTTCATCCTGTGGCCCACTTCTAGCCTTTTCCATTCCTATTGCCCCCTGTCTCTCCAGTTGGCACCCTAGTTACACAGTTTTAACCCTTGGCCCCCTTGAAATACCCTGGGGACTCACAGGAGGCCATACATCCCTGAGTGAGAAACTTGGGTTGAGTGCATCATTGTGTGTGTATGAGTGTGTGTGTTTTAATTTAGGGGGGCTTCCAAAGTAATTCTCAAGGAGTCTGGGAGCTACTCCCAGTGATACTTAGCCAGCCAGGCCTGATGGCTCAGTGCAAAAGCCCTATCATTGTGGGGGACCACCAGGCACTGTTTCAGAGGGGCCATGTGGTGCCCAAGATCAAGCCAGGTCAGCACAACCTTGTGATATATCCCTGGCACAAGCTGTGTGTGTTGTGAGCTATTAAACAATCATCAGGAAACGTGTTAATTTTAACACATTTATTATTTTATTAATTTTATTATTAATATTTTTAACTCCGTGAACAATTGTTTTGACATTTTTTGTCACTTGAACCTACTTACCATAAAATTTATAAAGTCCTATTTTTTAAATTTTGTGATTTTGTTTGAGATTTTATTTATTTGGGTTGGGGGTGAGGGTTTGCTCAGGGCTTATTTCTGTGCTCAGGAATTACTTCTTGGGAGACTGCATATGATGCCAGGGATCAAAACTGGGTCAGCTTCAAGCAAGGCAAGTGTCCAGCTCTCTGTACTATCTCTCCAGCCCCTGATACATTAAACTTTATATTTTGAAATATGTGACAACTGATTATTGCTCTGTGTACTAAGCTTTATTGAGGAGCCTGAGAGTTATTACAGGGATTAAGGCACTGGTCTAGCTCAGCGGACCCAGGTTTTATATCCCCAGGTGCTATAGCACCAGTAGGATGATACCTGAGCAGAAAACTAGGAGTAAGCCCTGAGTAGTGCTGGATCTGCCTTGAAATAAACAAATAAAATTTTGCAAGGAAATAAAAATAGCATCAAATCTTGGACATTGATGTTGTGTTCATCTAGAATCACAAAGGATATCTGTATGATGTTCTAATAAATAGAAAAGCTGTGACAAGTGAGAAGGCAGCATCTAATGAGAGATCCCTTCTATCAACTTCTATTTCTGTTAACTAGTTATTTAGCACATTTGATTTCTTTCTGTTGCCAAAGGAAATCTCTGTGAGAGTGGAAAACAGATCCGAGTCCGTGTGCGACATATTAAATCCACAACTTCCATTGAAACCCCCCGAGGGCTTCAAAGGGAGACCAAGGCAAAAAGACAATAAAACCAGGACTTTGCACACACTCTGGCTCAACAGTTCATCCAAGATTTCCAGTCAACAGCCACATAAGTGATGATTACATAGAAATGAAAACAATCAACATAACTGTTTCTCTGTGACAGGAAAAGCCCCAAGGGGACCTAGTTACATTCTGGTTCCCCCCGCTCCTCTGCTCTTGAGAACTGGCAAGCTACCGTTGGCACTTGAAAAAGTGTTATAAAACACTGACAAGTATTAGAGAAATATTGATGAATGTGAACAGCCTGCCTCAAGGAGTAATACCTTACTTAAGAAAACTGGTTTCCAATTAGCAGTTCTGTGGAGACAGGTAACTTTAGAGAATGCTTCAAGAAGTTACTTGTCTTTGCTGGAAAGAGAGGGTGCGTGTCAGTTCTGTGGAGAGGAAATGGTATTAAAAAGTCAGTTGTTCTTAAAGGAAGAAAATTCTGACATGGGCTGCAACATGGGCAAATTTGAGGAACCTTAAGGTGAATAAGCCAGATGCAAAAAGACACACTATGATTTCACTATGTGAGGTCTCACAAGTAGCCAAAGAATAGATGTCAGGGGCTGGAGCAATAGCACGTGGCCAATCCGGGTTCGATTCCCAGCATCCCATATAGTCCCTGAGCACCGCCAAGAGTAATTCCTGAGTGTACAGCCAGGAATATCCCTGGTGCATCGCCAGGTGTGACCCAAAAAGCAAAAAAAAAAAAAGATGCCAGGGGCTCGGCATAGTGGAATGGGCTAAGAGTTTTGCACAGTGATAGTGAGGACATCATATACTACAATAATTAGTGACATTGAACTGTACTTAAAAAATAGTCATGAGCATAAATTTTGTTATGAGAATATTACCATTTTTAAAAGCCAATAGAATTCCTTTGTTGTTGTATACTGGTTTTTATTCTGCTAATTTCTGAAAATTGTGCATGCTATTATTTATTTTGTTTTTATTTTATTCTATTTTATTTTTTTGTTTGTTTATTTTGTTGAAGGTAACTTGGAGTTACCTTCAACTCCTAGTTCTGTTGAATGTAACTAGGTCCCCTTGGGGCTTTTCCTGTCACAGAGAAGCAGTTATGTTAATTGTTTTCATTTTTACGTAATCATCCCTTATGTGGCTGTTGACCGGAAATCTTGGAGGAACTGTTTAGCCAGAGTGTGTGCAAAGTCCTGGTTTTATTGTCTTTTGGTAGGGGGGTTGGCAGAGGGGGGCATTGGGCTACACCTAGCAGTGCGTGGGTCTTACTACTGCCTATGTGCTCAGGGATCATGCCTGGTGCGGGTGGGGTGCCAGTGACTAAATCTGGGTCAGCCATCTGCAGGGCAAAAGCCCTGTTTGCTGTCCTGTCCCTTCAGACCCTATTTGCTGAGATCTTGCCGAATAAGTCACAGTTCTAAGTACTTGTTTGTGTTAACTTGTTTGACCCGCACCTCATTTCTGTTGTGCAAGTGGTGTTATTATTCCTATCTTAGTGACAAGAAACAAGGCCCAGTCCTTTCCCAAAACTATGCCTGGGAGCACTGGGCTTCTCTGGGCACTTTGGAGCTCTGGCAGTCATTAGCCAATAGCAATTGCCCGCACTCTCTGAGACCATATCCCTCATTGATTTACTGATAGGAAAACATTCATGTGAAGTTAGCCCTTAAGCCTAGTAGGATTTGTTTTGGTATGTTTTCATGGTAGGGCATTTGTCTTGCAGGTAAGGTGTTTGCCTTGCACACGGCAGACCCGCGTTCGAGTTCTCTGCCCCTCTCGGAGAGCCTGGCAAGCTACCGAGTGTATCCCGCCCGCATGCTGGAGCCTGGCAAGCTACCCGTGGCGTAGTCAGTATGCTAAATACAGTAACAAGTCTCACAATTGAGACATTACTGGTGCCCGCTCGAGCAAATCGATGAACAATGGGACAACAGTGCTACTGTGCATGTTTTCATGGTCAGATTGATACTTCAAGATTTTATGTTCAAAATTTTTAAATGGTTAAGAGCATAAATTTTGTTATGTGAATATTACTATTTTTGAAAAGTCAATGGAATTCCTTTGTTATTGTTGTATACTGCTTTTTACAGTAAGGTTTTATCCTATTCATTTCCTAAAACTGTGCATACAGGGATGGAAGACAGTCTGAGATAAGCAGTGGAGAGGTGGGGACACAGGTGGTAGACTGGAGGTGGGGAGTTTTTAAAAGTCAGTAGTAAGCGATGATGTAAATCACAGTGCCAAAATAAAGGAAAAAATAGTTTAATTAAAGAATTCCCAAAAATTTCTATTTCTGTAAACAAAGCAATTTGAGCTTCCTCAGAGTTCTGAATGGAAATTTGTGGGCAGAGAAATGCAGCCACTTCTGGTGTGGGTTTATGGCCACACCTAATCCAGATGCCACAGTGATAGCCCAGCAAATAAAGATGGGCACAGTCATCAGCTGAAGCAGAACAATGAAGGAGACTCAAGTCTAGAGGAGGAGGGACTCTACATGCAGTACTCAGGGTTGTGGGAGGCCATCAGAGCCACACCTGTCTGGGTCAGGGGCCCATAGTGCCAGAGATGGAACTGAGGTCCTAGCCATGTGTCCTACCACTTAGAGCATTTCCTGTATCAAGACTAGACATCTTTTTGCCGGAGTGATAGCACAGCAGGTAGGGCATTTGCCTTGCATGTAGCAGACCCAGGTTCGATACCTGGAATCCCATATGATCCCCAATACTGCCAGTAGTAATTCCTGAGTGCAGAGCCAGGAGTAACCCTTGAGCATTGCTGGGTGTGACCCAAAAGGAAAAAAAAAAAGACTATAAGTCTTTATTTGAACTAGGTTAACAAAGGAATTGTCCTGATTTACAACTTCACAAATGATAATTTTTAAATGAAAACTGAAAATCAGACAACCATGGCTTTGGGTATCCTGACGACAGTATACATGCAATGAGTTTGAAAATATTTGATTTTTTTTAATAAATGAATTTTTGTCTTATCTTCTGCAAGGTAGGCATAGGTGGGCCACATCCAGCAATGCTCAGGGCTTACTCCAGGCTCTCTGCTCACGGGTAGGCCAAATATTGAACTCATGTCGGCCTGGTGCAAAGCAAGTACCCTACACATTGTACTGTTGCTCCTGCCCTAAAATGGATTTGTTTCTATTCTCAGCAGCTCTCTTAAAATCATTGGCTCTCAAACATTTTGACTACTCACCATAAGAAGGAATTCGTTTTGAAAGTCTTGTCTGTTCTCACTCATACATAGACTGCAAAGCATGGTTTGGAAACACAGTGTTCAATTATGTTGCTGTGAAATAAACAAATGGAACTACATCAAATTGAAATACTGCACAGTGCAAGAAACTTGCGTCAAAATGTAAAGATGTCCTATGGGTGGAGAAGTTATTTGCACAACAAACATTTGACAAGGAATTAATATCCAAACTAGGCAAAACTCATAAAACTCAATAATAGAAAACAAACCAGGGCCAGAGAAATAGCTCAAGAGCTGAAGCACATGATTTGCATGCAGGAGACCTGGGTTCAATCTGCAGTAACACTTGGTTCTGGGAGCCAGGACTGTCCTCAGAGCACTGAGCCAGGAGTAACTCCTAAGCATGATTAGATAGAGCTTTAAATTTTTGTCCTTCCCCCAAAGAATACTAGAGGAAAAATGAAATAGATTTTGTTTGTTTGTTTTTTGCTTTTTGAGTCACACCTGGCAATACACAGGGGTTATTCCTGGCTCATGCACTCAGAAATTACTCCTGGTGGTGCTCAGGGGACCATATGGGATGCTGGGAATTGAACCCAGGTTGGCTGCATGCAAGGCAAATGCCCTACCTGCTGTGCTATCACTCCAGCCCCCGAAATAGATATTTTTTTAATGGGCAGAAGATCTAAATCTATACTTCATGCAAATCAAATCACATAATAAAATGACTATTAATTATACCTGGAGAATATTAAGAACTATGAAGTAAGCCAGATGGAGAAAGACTTCAAGTGAGTTCCCTCACATTTGGCTTTTGGAGAAAACAAACACAAGGACTAAATAAAACAAAGTAGACTTTTAAAGTACAAGACTTAGTTCTGGAGTTATAGTGCGTTGGGTAGGGTGCCTGTCTTGCACATAGCTGACCAAGTTCAATCCAAGACATCCAGTATAGTCCTTTGCACCCTCCAGGAGCGACCCCTGAGTACAGAGCCAGGGGCAAGCCCTGGGCACTGCCAAGTTGGCCCAGAAACAAACAGAAGCATCTTCCGTAGGGTTATAATGCAGTGTTGCATCAATTCTCATGAAAATATGCTTGGGCTGAAGCAATAGTAATAGCAAGTAAGGTGCTTGCTATGCAGAAGCCAACCCAGGTTTATTTATTCATCTATTTATTATTATTTTTTCGCTTTAAGATCACGCCCAGTCATGCTAAGGGGTTACTCCTGGCTGTGCCCTGAGGAGTCACTCCTGGCAGTGCTCAGGGGACCATATGGGGTGCCAGGGATCAAACCTGGGTCAGATGTGTGCAAGGCAAGTGCCCTACTATCACTCTGGTCTCACCAATCCATGTTTAATCCCCGGCACCCCAGATGGTTCCCCAAGCCTGGAGTGATCCCTGAGCACAGAGCCAGGAATAGGCCCTGAGCACAGCCAGGTATGGCACAAAAATAATAATAATAATAATAATAATAATAATAATAATATTTAAAAGTGTAAAAATTTGTGCTCTCATATCAAAGTGCATTAAAACAACTAATATATAATGTTTATTATGTTTATTTGTACATTTTTATATATTTACATGTTGCTTATCCAGGGGATATAAGAATTGACTCACATGGTTGTGGAAGCTATGAAGAACTCCAGTCTGTTGCCCACAAGCTGAAGAACCTGGAAAACCAATGGTCTAATTCACTGTGAGTCCTGAAGCCTGGGAACCAAGGGGCTGCTGGGATAATTCCCAGAGTCTGAAGGCAAGATGGCCAAGAGCTTGAAGTCCCAGCTCGAAAAGAGAGGAGACCTCTCCTTCCTCTTCCTTTTTGTGCTGTGGGGTACCCTCCAAGGTTGTCTAACTCTGCTGCTTTAATACGAGGCATGTCCCTTGGGGCCAGAGTGATAGCACAGAGGATGGAGCGTTTGCCTTACATGCAGCTCACCTGGGTTCAGCCAGCACCCCATGGGGTCCCCTGAGCCCATCAGGAATAATTCCTGAGTGTAGAGCCAGGAGTAACCTCTGAGCATTGTCAGGTGTGACCCAAAACCCCAAAACAATAAGTAAAAGAACGTTTCTTACTCTGTTACTGTAGCACTGTCATCCCATTGCTCATTGATTTCCTCCAGCGGGCACAGTAACGTCTCCATTGTGAGACTTGTTGTTACTGTTTTTGGCATCACCTTTGTCAATGAGAAGTTGCAATTCCTGCCTCATAGTCCATGTTCCACATCTGTGAGATACAAAGCTCTTCAGAGAATTTCTGAATGATTCTTTCATTCCTCCTCTTGAAGCTCTTGTCGTTCCCTTCTCTCCTGATCCATCTCCTCTCAGGATCCCACCCCAGAGCATTTCACCTGTTTCCCTGTTCAGATGAGCTGGTCCCAAACTTTCAATACAATGACAGTCAAATCAGCAGGCCCAGAGACATCTCGGATGATATTCTCATCCTCACACTGTGTGACCTCAGGCAGATGACTTCCTTTCTAGAAGGTCCCCCTGCCTCCCAGAACACTGCAGGCTAGAACTCAGCTCCCAGTGTGGTTGCAGGAACTGCCAGTTGGCTGAGATGCTGTCCTCAACACAATGCTTGGCCCTGAAAATGGTTTTTTCCCCCATTTTGCCTGGAACTTAGTGAAGGCACCACCGATGTTCACGTGGATTGGGGATACCCTACCCCTCGTATCCTGCACCTGGAAAACATGAGAAGCAACACCATTTCCAAAGTGTGTTCTACAGAACCGTGGTCTTGCTGTGGCCTCTTATGGTGCAAGGAATATATCACCCTGGCTAAGGATGTCAGGAAAAATGGATCTCAGGAAAAAGAAGTAGCCACCAGTAGTGAATGCTCTCCCTTCCACCCCAAAACCCACCCTTTAGATAGTATTTCAATATTGCTTTTTCTTTTGTTTTCTTTTGGGTCATACCTGGCGGTGCACAGGGGACTAGATGGGATGCTGGGATTTGAACCCGGGTCGGCCGCATGCAAGGCAAATGCTCTACCCACTGTGCTATTGCTCCAGCCCCTCAATATTGCTTTTTAAAGTGAATGTGCAGTTTGGGAGAAGAAGGCCATGAAATAAACAATGAACACTATACAACAGTCATTTCGGGGCTAAATGCCCTGAATTACCCATTTAGATAATATGATAATAATTTTTAAAATATGACTAGCTAGTTCAGAGGTTAATGGAATTAGGTCTCAAATATGCTTTTCTTGAATGTCACGCCATCTCACCCAATAAATATAAAGTTGTGCATTGCAAAAGACCTTGAGAAACACATACAGAAATTAGTAAGTTAATTCAATATTAGCTGAATGCTCTGTAGGAATGTGATCTGGTCTAGGATTCCTTTTGAACTAGGAACTTTTACTTTCCTCTTAGCCACATTCCCGTTTTACCTCATCTGTTTTACTGGCTGTGAGCAAGGTCTCTCAGATCTGTGATTAAGATTTAGCAAGAATTGATGAGCCTTGGTTAAATAAGAATCTTAGTGGCAGTGGGTTGCTATTATGTAGTAGAAGTCAAACTCAATTATCTTTAAATTCAGCAATTCTCTGTCTACCAAGAGACTCTTTAGCACCTCTTCTATGTGTCTTTCTTCATTTGATATCTTGCATCTGAAATCAGGCCTAAATTAGAAAGATGGGTGGGAATGAAGTACAAAACTCTCATATACAAAGTGAGAAAGAACCATTTTTTGGTCAGGAAAAATTAGACCGTTGAGAGTAATAATTTTGGCTGTTTAGATCAGGCTAATAAAAAATACGCTCCTTAAAACACAATATACCTGGTATTGTTATCTATATAGAAAAATTCTGCCAGCCTTAGATACCTAACACACACACACACACACACACACACACACACACACACACACACACAGAGCAACTATTTAAGGAGAAGGTCCAATTGGAGGATCAGAACAAAGCTTATCCTTGTAGTGAATAGTGCAACCCTCCCTGTGTTGGAAAAGGGGAAAAGAAGAAGGAAAAATTAATAAGGAACATGTAGTCCTTCATTTTCACTTTGTAAGAATTGCTTCCATGTCAAATGAGGAAGCATATCTAGCATTTGCATTGTATCAACTATTATCCAGCATCTTCAAACAAATCCTTCAAAATCACCTCCTGTTCAATAAGCCCATTTGTATCATATATTGGCCTGAGCACCAGAATGGACTAGAAGCTCCACCATGACCTGGGCTGCAATTGTGAGATTCTTTTCTAGGAATGAAGTAGTCTCATTTCCATCATCCCTTAGAGTGAAGAATAGTGGCCAGGATAGTATTAAGGAAAAAAAAAATTAGGGGGGCTGGAGTGATGGTACAGTGGGTAGGATGTTTGCCTTGCACACGGCTGTTCAATCCCCAGCATCCCATATGGTCCCCCGAGCACTGCCAGGAGTGATTCCTGAGTGCAGTAATTCCTGAGCATTTCCAGGTACGACACCCCGCCCCCCCCAAAAAAAAAGACAAAAAAGGAAAAAATGAGGCATTGGAGTGTTCAATAGAAGAGGTTAATGTTGGGCTTCTGTTTCATATGTGAAACCTATTGCTTACATTTCCATTAAGAAATTAGTCTGATAGGGCTAGAGTTATAGTACAAAGATTAAAACATTTACTTTGCATATAGCCAACCCTGGTTTGATCCCCTGCAGCACATGTGGTTCCCCAGACACAGCCAGGAATGCCCAGAATAGCCCCATAGATAAACAGTAAGAGTCTCTGGATTTTGTATTACTGAAGTTTGCTCACCGATCCATGTTGAAAGTGTAATAACAGTTCGTCCACATGTGAAAAGAGTCAAGAGGAAATAGCATCATCTGTGTCTGTTTTTATTGTTTCTGCCCTTTTTTCCCCCAAAGGAAACCAGAAAATATACTTCCATTTTCCATATAGGAAAACTTACCCAGGAAGCTCATAGCTTGTCCTGCATTTCACATCCAAAGAGTCGCAGAACCACCTGACAGATGGCTAGGATGCCTGCTTGTTCTCAGGTCGTTACTAACCACCATTCCAAGCTGGGGCGACCTCTGAGAATGATGGAAGCTGGACTTAGAAAAGTCTGGAATGGAGTTATTAGGAGTTCCTGCCACCCAGAAAAATCCCACAAGGTAGAGATTTTTCTTGTGCTCTCATGCTTTGTAGTAGTAGCAGGGGGACAGGTTTTGGAACAGGTACACGATTGGTTAAGGGTGGCAATACCTGCTCTAGTTCTTCTCTGGCATCTCTTTCTTCTAGTTCTGGAGGAAATGGATCAGCTTATAGCAAGACCTGTTCTTTCCAAGGGTCTCAGTCCTTTGAAATTTGTCAGAACAAATGAAGCTTTTATTATAGGGAGGTAAGAGAGAGTGGGCGGAACATGGCTGGAAGAGGTATTTGTTGTTAACATCTGGAGAGGGAATTGTTTGTGAAGAGACTCCCTCTCTTCACAAACAATAACTTCAGCCAGTTTTTTTTTCCCCATTCTTACCCTCTTGTTTCACCTCCCTTATCTCCCTTCATTCTTCTGGGTTGTTAGTTTTGGCCATATTGTTTAATTTTTGTTGGGGGGGCACACCTAGCAGTGGTTAGGGGTTACTCCTAGCTCTGTGCTCAGGGGTCACTCCTGGTCATGCTGAGGGACCATATAGAGTGCTGGGGATTAAATCCAGGTTGGCGTCATGGAAGGCAAGTGCCCTACCCATTGCATTCTCTCTCTGGCCAGAGGCCATAGTTGTGGTGGGTATTTTTGCTGTTCTTCAGAGTTCATGAGTCATCTTTCTCTTTTTTCATTTCTGTCACCTGTAGGGTCAGGCTGGCCTGCCTGGCGCAGTCTGGGGATACTTAGGTTAAGTCGGTAAGCGAACGTGGGAAGCTGTGCTTCGGCCTCTTGGCTTTGACGGCATCTTCCTCTCCAGAGAAACCAGAGCTGCACGGTTTGGAGAGGAGTTGTGGTTGTGGTACCTGCCCAGCTAATTCTTTCTTACCCAACTGGTTCAGGTGGTGCCCAGGTCCTGTGAGAAAGGGACAGGGGATGATAGGAGCCAGACACTAGTTGCTGCCTGGATCCTCAGGTCAGGAAGTCAGAGAGGACCACGGCTTTCATGCTACCACCTGCCCTAATCAGAGACCAGAGGTGAAGCTACAGACTCCAAGATTGGGCTTGGGGCCAGAGAGGTAGCACAGCCGATGGGTATGTGTGTGGGGGGGGTGGGGGAGATGGGGCAGGAGGCTTGCCTCACATGCAGCCTATCCACCTTCAGTCCCCAGCACTGCAACAGGCTCCTGATCAAGAGCCAGGAAGAATCCCCGAACCCTGCTGGACATGACCCAAAAGCCAAATAACTAACAATCGTACATAGTTTATCTTCTCTCCTCCATGATCCCAGTGCCAGAATTGTAGCCCAAGGGAGAGTCTGAAGAAAGACAGGAATTTCAAGTCTAGGTGGTGCTCAGATCTTAGTTTCTAGACGCCATTCATCAACAGGATGGACCAGAGCCCCTTGGAAAAATTGCTAATTTAGATCTGGGCTAGGTAAATCTTTCGACAGAAATTGAAATGGTGTGAAGAAAATGAAGAGTGAGTCTTGGAGAAGTGTTGGATTCTACTTTTGGCTGAATTTGAGGTAGTTGGGGCCAAGCAACTGGAAATATCAAACAGGTACTAATTACATAGATGCGAAGGTGGAATAAAGATCTAAATGCAGACAGTGCAGAGATAGTTAAATGTACCCAGAGATAGTTAAAAGGACCCAATCATTTCTTGCATCACTTTGCAGGAAAACGTATTTTGTGGGTAAGACCTCAGAGAGCAAACAAATACATTTGTGAGGTAAAGAAGGGGAGATGGACCACACCCAGAAGTTTTCAGGGGCATTTTCCTTGCTCTGCTCAGGGGTCAGTCCTGGCAGTGCTTGAAACAACAGCATTTTTTTTTAATTAAAAAATTAGGCTACGGGGCCGGAGCGATAGCCCAGCGGGTAGGGCGTTTGCCTTGCACTCAGCCGACCCAGGTTTGATCCCCGGCATCCCATATGGTCCCCCAAGCACCGCCAGGAGTAATTCCTGAGTGCAGAGCCAGGAGTAACCCCTGAGCATCGCTGGGTGTGACCCAAAAAGCAAAATAAAAAAAATATTAGGCTACACCTGGCAATACTCAGGGCTTACTTCTGGCTCTTTGCTTATGGGTCACCCCTGGCAAGGCTTGGGTACCATATGTGGTACTAGAGACCCAACTTGGTTCAATCCTGTGCACAGCAAGTACCCTCCCCTCTGTCCTGCTGCTCCAGCTCCACTACTGCACTGTAAAGATGTCCCCCAAATCATTTTTAAAGCACCTCTCAGCCTGAGAAATACATACTTAAAGGATTATGAAAATGCAAGGAGCCATTACAGGAAATTGAAAGGAATGCGAGAAGCATGAAAAGGAAGAGGTAACCCTGACAAACAGCGTTGTTGCTAAGACACACGGGATTTCACTGCAGAGCCCTGAGTGGTGGCCGAGGAGCAGGCTTAAGAAGTACTGGACACAAGTGTCTAAAGGGAAACTATAAAGAAAAAAAATTTTTTAAACCCAACAATCCTACACAAGAAAATACACATTCACATTTTATCTCATCACAAAGTAGAGAACTTTGAAAGTGTAAAAGTAAAGGGAGAAAACAAAGCATTGCCAGGTTTGATTGTATGGATATTGAATAATTCAGCGTATCCAAAACAGTCCTGAAAATGGATAGCACTTGGCTGTGTGTAAACCAACCCTAATTTAGGTCCCCAGCACCACATGTGAAGTCCCAGGCACCAATAGGAGTGATCCCTAAGCCAGGAAAAGCCCCTGAATAATATCAGGCTGGTCCAAACTCTTCCCACCACCTAAAAAAAGAATTATAGTGAGAAGTAGGGCTGTCCTGTAGTTTATGATATTCACTTAAATAGAAGATTTAATGACCTAGTAGAAATAAACAAATATGCACTTCCCAAAGGAAATAATAGTTATTAGACTATATTAAAACTGAGTATAAAATGTATGTTGAAAATGCCACTTCCCTTTAAAAAAAATTCCACAAGTAAGTGAGATCATACAGTATTTGTCTTTCTCTATTTTTGGTTTTATGTTAGGATCACACCCAGTGGTACTCTGGATACATATGCAGTGTCAGGAACCAAAACAGGGTTATCCACATGCAAGACAGATGCTTAAACTCATGTATGATCTCTTTGATGACCAAAATGACTTTCTTTTCCCCAAAATGACTTTTTTTGGATTTTTTTGGGTGATGCCCAGAGGTTACTGTAGGCTCTGCACTCAGAGATCACTTTTGGCAGAGTTTGGGTGACCATATGGGATGCGAAGGATCAAATCCGAGTTTGCCGAATGCAAGGCAGATGCTCTGCCCGCTATACTATCACTCTAGCCCACCAAATGACATTTTAAAACTCAAATGGTGGGGGAGGGCAAAGCAGTAGTCCAGTGGGTAGAGCTTTTGCCTTCCACATGGCCGACCTGGGTTCGAGCCCCGGCATCCCATTTGGTTCCCCGAGCACTGCCAATTGTGATTGATCCCTGAGTGTAGAGCAAGGAATCATCCCTGAACATCATCAGGTGTGACCCCAAAAAAGCAGAAAATAAATAAATAAAAATAATAAAACTCAAATTGGCAAACATTCTTACAAAAAAAGAATAGTAGCACTCTGGCAAAGACAATAATGAAAATAAGTCATCCACCACTAGGAGAGGTGGATTTGGTGCAATGTTTCTGAAAAGAATATGAAATTATATTTGAAAAGATTTTTTAAATGTTCCTAGCCTTTGAAAAAAATTCTACTGATCTCTTGCACCCATCTAGGAGGAAGTTCCTTCTGGAATTGGGAGTGTGGACAAACTTGAAAAGACTGTAATGACCCGCAGCAGTGATCTGTTTCAATATATTTTGTTTTTTCTACTACTGTGTTTTCTAAAGCCTTTTTCAAATATGTTTCACTGACAGGATCCTCATTCTGGGAGCTAGTAAATAATAAAAGTGAATGAAGAAAGAGGTCTGGTTACAAAGTAGGGAACATGGAGAAGAGATGAGTTACTTCACATTCCTTTTCATATCTTTCCATTGTTTTGTTGTTGTACTTTGGTTTAGGGAGCACATCTGTAGTGCTGGGATGACCATGCAGTACAGGTGAGCGAACCCAGCACCTCAGCAGGCATGTCAAGTGCCCTACCCTAGCCTTTTTTAGTTCATAAGAAAAATTTCAGGGGCCTGGGAAAATCTCTCAAAGTATCGGAGCTCAAGGCCTTGAGCTGTCTGGCCTGGGTTCCAAAAAGTATTCTTTTATGTAAAATTTTTTAAATTTTATAAATTAAATTAATTTAATTTTTAAATTTAAATTAAAATTTTTAATTTTAGCATCAGGCCAGTGTTGCTACTAAGGCACCATGGGGAGAGAACCCCAGGCCTCTGAGGGTTGGGGGTGGTCCCGAAAAGTTATCTTTTATTATTTAACTTAAATTTGTTTTGGTTTGGGGGCCACACCCGATGATGCTCGGGGCTTACTTCTGGTTTTGTGCTCAAGGATCACTCCTTGTGGGCTCAGAGTACCAGATGGGGTTCTGGAGATCGAACTCAGATCAGCCAGAGGCAAGCCTTGTCCGCTGCACGCTACACTATCTCTCTGGCCCAGTTTGTCTCTGTTTTGACAGATGGTGTCCTCTCTGACAGGAATATTGTGACGTTTTAATCTGGAGGCAAGCCTAATAGCCTGGTGCTTTTATAATAATGATTATTATTATTCTTTTATCATCTCTTAAATATTCTTTGACTAGTGTATTCAACCCCATTTTCTGAAAGTTCATGGCAGTGTGAGCCAGTAAACATTTACCCACCCTACATTTGGAAATTTTCCCCCATTTGGGGATTTGGGGCCACACCCAGCAGCGCTCGAGGGGCTTCTCCCCATCTCTGTGCTCAGGTGGAGGAGGGTCATATCTGGCAGTGCCCTAGGGCCCATGTGGTTCCAGGGATTGAACCCAGGGCTCCTGCATGTAAAGCAGGTGCTTGGCCTGCAGTGCACTCTCTCTTATCGTTCAAGCTATACACTGTAATAACGACAGCTATATAAATACACAATGTTGACGCAGGAGCTGGCAGTGCTAGTTTAAATAACACAAGTCCCTGTGTTAAATTTCAATTGTTCAAATGTCCTTATGAAAACAGCCATGGAGAAGTTGCTGTCCGCACAAGTACATGAGTAATCTGAAACATTGATAAGTTGGCTCTTCGCCCCGGAGCCTAAACACAGTGGCCCAGGAACACTTTGGCAGTCAGGCCAACAAATCTCAGGAATGCAAACAGAGTTAGAAACTGCTAGTGCTTTTATTCCCTTCACAGACTTCTATAACAAAATGGATTGCCTTGCAATGGCGAAGGAGGAAAAAAAGAATAAGGAATAGAAGAAGTATGTGTTGACTGTCTACTAGTCGTTGGAGTATAGAGCCTTTTATTTTTATTTATTTATTTTGGATCCTAAAGGGTGCTCACAGACCCTTTGGCGGCCTTTGAAAGCGCCTCTTGTCAAACAGAACCTGGATAGAAGGATCCATTGTTTTCTCAATCTGAAGTTATCATTCTTCCCTTTATCCTTTCTTTTGGACCTTGTAGTGTTTGTCTAATCAGAATATTTTAATCCCTAATGTGGTGACTTGGTGTAATTTATCTCATTAAGCCTCTCCTATTTTCTTCTGTTTACATGACTAATATTATTGTGTTTTATAGAGCTTATACCAACAAGCTACTCCTTTGTTCCATTGTTTCAACTCTAGGCCAAAAATCAACAAATGAAGTTTTATCTTTCCAATCTTGTACCTCACCTACTTGTCATTCACTTTGTATAGATTGCATGGAGAGCTTGTTCCTTTGAAAACAAAGCAGGAATTCATTTTTATGACCTAAAAACAAACAATTACCTCCTCTGAAGGTCCTGGTCACTTCTTTTGGAATACAAACTGGGAAAAGACTCACCTTACAAGGGAGAAAAAAGCATCTACTTCCTTGTGAATTGGAAACCCAGAGTCCTCCAGCAATAATACTCCACCCTCGATCTTGTATTTCTTTCATTGTACATAGAATATCTGAGAAGTTGAGTACCTGAGCATTGGAAAGCACTGGGTGAGGTTATCTTGCACTAAACTCTGCCCTTCAGCACACCCACAGCCAGGGAAATTGTTTTTTTTTTTTTTAAGGGGGGGAGTGGGGGACTTGTTTGATTGTTTTGTGCCACATCCAGCCATGCAGTCAGGAGTTACTCCCGACTCTGCACTCAGGGATCATTCCTGGCAGTTCTCAGGTGACCATATGGGATGCCTGGGCCCAGCCCTGGCCAGCACATGCAAGGCAAGTGCCCTACCCACTGTGCTGTTGTCCCAGCCCAAAGAATCTTGTTTATAAAGGCCTGAAGAGAAGAAGCACTTACATATTTGAAGTATCTTCTCACAAGATGTATTTTTTTTCTTTTTGGGTCACACCCGGCCATGCACAGGGGTCACTCCTGGCTCTGCACACAGGAATTACCCTGGCAGTGCTCAGGGGACTATATGGGATATTGGGAATCGCACCTGGGTTGGCCGAGTGCAAGGCAAACGCCCTACCCGCCGTGCTATGACTCCAGCCCCAAGATGTGTTTTTTTTTAAATTTTATTGTGAGAGGGGCTCACCAGCAGTGCTCAGGGATTACTCCTGGCTCTGTGCTCAAGGGCCACTCCCAGTGGTGATCAAGGGATTCTGTGTGGTGCTGGGAATGAAACCAGAGTTGGCAGACTGTAAGACAAGCTCCTAAACCCTTGTATTATCTCTCTGAAAGAGTCCCTTGAAAGAAAAAAAAAAATTCTATTACAGCTTCAATTGTCTTTTTCTTCATGATTCTTTGTTCTTTTCTAGATTGAAAATAACAGAGTTACAGACCCAGTCCCCGTCCTGACAGAGCCCTGGCAGCCGCACTCACACCCACAGCTGCCACCACGCCAACGGCCACTGCCTCACAACAGAGGTTTGCAGAAATGCCAAACTGCCTAGAATTCCAGGTACACCGGTCTTCAGGCTGAAAACTCGGGTCTTCTCAGAGGGGAGGAAGGCGGCCACCCCACCCTGCCATACTGTGGGAGCCCTGGCGCCGCACCTACATCCACAACTGCTACCATGTCAACTCATGGCCCAAATATTCTGGAATTTCTAAATCACGTGGCTGCGATCAGAACTCCAAACTCCATAATGTTGACATTGTCTTAGAAGCATACCAAATTAGATGAGAAAGTAATTTAGAAGTCAACTAAGCTCAGTCAATAAAAACATTAACACAGAAGTTTCAACTAGCAACAACAGCTTAGTAAACACACAGATAAGAACTTAATGACCCCATGGTGAGATGTAACAGTTTTCACCAATTTTCTTTTATTGAAGTATTTTCTGATAGTTGCATTTGCCACTTAGTTGTAACAAGCAATATATAATAAATTATTTTGTGGCTGCTAAGGGCAGAGACTCAGGGGTGGTTGGGAAAATGGGGGTAGTAGTGGAAGTAAGGTCTCACTGGTGAGGGGATTCAGGTTGGAATATTAAATTTCTGTAACAAATGCATCATGAACAACTTTTTAAATCATGATGTTTGTATAAGGGAGGGAGGAAGAAAATAAATGTCATTCTCAGAGAACCTCATTCTCAGAGAACCAGCAGTTTGGAGCCAGAGAGAGAGTACATCAGATTAGCTGCTTATCTTGCATGAATACAAGGTTCAGTCCCCAGCACCCCATATGGTCCCCTAAACCTGCCAAGAGTAAATCCTGGGCACCGATGGTGTGGTCCAAATGTTTGAGTGTGCATGAGAGAGACAGAGGGAGAGAGACAGAAAGAGAGAACCAGCGGTAATTGAAATCACTTCCTCTAAGACAGTGGTTCTCAGATTTCAGTCCTTAACAGAGCCACCTGGAAGCCTCATAAAATGTGCAGATTACTGCCCTCCCGACCTAGAGTTTCTGATAACAGGTGACACAGGAGCCTTGAGAGTTTTGCATTCTAGAAAGTTTCCAAGTGACACTCTCCACCTACACAAATACACACATACATACTTTGAGAACTTCTCATGTAAGTCTTGGCATGGGGAAAAGCGCTCTAAAGGAGGTAAGAACTGTGTAAGCACAGCAGAGGAGCACAGTGTCTGGGTTACATAGGGAAGAGGTCAGAAAGCCTTCCTGGAGAACTGGGAATCTGAGGGAGAAGTCTCTGGACCAGTAGTAGAGAAGAACAGGTATCCACGCAAGGCTAGACATGTGCTCTTCCAGCAGAACTGGCCGGAATTCAAGAGGGAGTGTAGGGCTTCCAGTCAGTAGGGGGACATGTGGTCATGGAGGTAGCAATGGTAGAGTTGCAGAGGAAGGAATCCAAGAAGGAAAACCAGAGGACTGGAGCAATAGTCCCGTGGGTAGGGCACATGCCTTGCATGCAGCTGGCCCAGGTTTGATCCCTAGCACCCCATCTGGTCCCCTGCGCTCACCAGGAGTGATCCCTGAGTGCAAATCCTTTGCTCAGAGAAAGCCCTGAGCAAAGCCAGATGTGGCTCAAAATTATAAAAAAAAGAAAAGGAAAGACAAAAACAAGATGAAAGGCCAGAGCTGTGCAGTAACATGTTGACATAGGCACAACATTTTTTTGTTAATTGAGCCACATTCAAGCAAGCATGAGCCACCAGTGGTACACCTTCTCCTCCATGTGTTAAGAATACTAGCAGTACAGGCATACCTCATTTTATTGGGCTTTTCTTTACTGTGCTTCACAAATACTGTAGTTTTTCACATACCTCACTGAGGACTCAGATGATGGTTAGAATGTTGCTTGAGAGAGGAAGGGGTCTGTCACCCAATAATGCTCAAGGATTTCTCTTGTCTGTGCTCAGGGCTCACTCATGGTGCTGGGAATCAAGCCCAGGTCATTCACAAGCAAGAGAAGCATCTTACTCCCTGTACTATCTCTTCAACACTGATGGTTAGCATTTTTCCCACATTTTTAAAATAAAAGCACCATGGATTACAAAAATATTCATAGTTAGCATCTTTTAAAGCAATCAAGTATTTTTTAATTTTATTTGTATTTGTTATACAATGAATATACCTCTGGACCATTAATATTTGCTTCTTCCTTATTCTAGATCTCCTCTCCTGTGAAACCTGTGTTTTTGGAAGAGCATATTGCTCTTTCTTTCAGTGAGGGCCTTACTGTGTAGCAGGGAGGACCAACCATGAGCTACATAAATGCTGAAATTCTGTGCATCATCCAGGGGGCCTTGTTCAACTGGGTGCTCAATACTAATCCATCAGTCTACCTCTAGACACTTGAACTCAGCATTTGCCTCTGCATTTTTAGTGCAAATGCAGCAAAAAGTTCATGCAGAAATGCAGGCTGACACTTGGTACATGTGGGGCTCTAGAGAATTGAACTTATGACCAGATGCTTACCAAGCAGGTATTCTAAGTCCTCATACTGTTCCCCCAGGCAGACATACCACTTTCATCTGCTCCAGGGAACCAGAATGCTTCTTAGGATTCACTTTCTTGTGGTCATTGTTTGGTGGTATTGGTGGGACAAAACTGGCAGTTACTCCAAGAGTGCCCACATTCCTTTTGATTTAGGAAACAGCCACTGTTGGTGCCACCGGTGAAGCACACAGAGCTTCTGTTTTCACTCCATGCTAATAAGCCTGTTCAGAAAGTTCTCTTGGTTAAGACTTAGATGCATTTAGTGAATTTAGTGAATTTATTGGCAATTTGAACAGCTGGTAGAGCGTTTGCCTTGCACGAGGCTGACCTGGATTTGATTCCTCCCTCTCGGAGAGCCTGGCAAGCTACTGAGTGTATCTCGCCTGCATGGCAAAGACTGGCAAGCTACCTGTGGCATATTCTATATGCCAAAAACAGTAACAACAAGTCTCACTATGGAGACATTACTGGTAACCACTCGAGCAAATCGATGAGCAACAGGATGACAGTGATTGGTGATTTGAAGTGTTGGGGCAAATCTTCCCCACACAATCTCCTCCTCCTCCTCCTTCCTGCCTCTATCCCATTCTCTACATGTTTCCCTTTAAGGCCCACAGAAGCTGATCAAAGCATTGTCTTACGAAGATGGTTCTGCCCCCAAGGGGAATCTCATACCAGCTCCCCGAAAAATAAATTCCCTCTATCTCCTAACATGCAAAATAGAGATGATTGTGCCTCCCTCGCAGGGTGTTTGGAGTATCTTGTTAGCTCCCACACTGTAGAAGTGTCATACCAGTTACCCGCCCCTGCCCCCCCCCCCTTTTCTGGAGCTTTCCGCTGGGATTTGAAAGAACAAAGGGAGAGAAGCTGAGAGATACTTTGGGGTGGGGACTGGGGTAGATAAAGCAGTCAGGAAGGCCATCTCCTTGACTATCACCCTCCAGTAAAGGAGAAAAGATTATTTGCCAAGAGAAACAGGAGGGGTGGGGGCAGGAGGGCAGGGCCGGGCGGAAGGCAGACAAGTCTGGTTTACCTTGGAGTTCATCCAAAAGGGCTTAGTTACTAAAACAGCAGTTCCTCTCCATAAATCCTTCAGGTCCTTGAGAAGTATTATTAAATCACTCCAGCATCATAAATAATCCTAATTTTATTAATCTTGCCTCTCGGGCTGAGGTGAGACTCCAGTGAGGCTTCCCATCCTCGTCAGAACCCAGGAAGAGAACTAGTTTTTCTGCAAAGGGCCTGGGCTGCCTGCAGTGGAGACAGTGTTTGTGCCGTGAGCTGTTTGTCATCTTTCCAGTGGGACCTGGTGAGTCAGGCTCTGCACATATGCGCACAAGAACCAAGGCTCTGTCCTTGACTCCTTGAATTTGTGGGATGTCCCATTTGCACCAGTGATCTTTGAGGATTTCTTGGTTTATGTTTGGGACGTTGCCAGGAATCAAACCCCATCCTCCTCATCCTAAGCCCCTACACTAGTACTTTTCTTTTCTCTTCACTACAGAATTATTTTTTTTTCTTAAATCAGGGATGCTGTCTCATTTGCCAAGGCATGGAAAATCAGATGGGCCGGACACGTAATGCAATTCAGAGATGACCGCTGGACTAAAGCTGTTACCGACTGGATTCCATGGGACATCAAAAGACCGAGTAGCCACCCACCAATGAGATGGTCAGGCTTCTTCGTCAAAACCCTGAATGAATGATTTGAGGCTCTTCCTGTTTTTGGAGCGAGCGGATATCATTGGGCTACACTAGCACGAGACAGGGACAAGTGGAGACGTTGCTGGCACTCACTCGAGCAAATCGAGGATCAATGGGATGACAAGTGATACAAGTGATAGCATCTTCAAACTTCCCCAGGCGCCATGTAATCCCATCAACAGCCTACGTCCAGAGACTATAAAACCAAGCTCCTGGGAGTTTATAGCTTATAGCCTAGTTCTCCCTCTCGGAGAACCTGGCAAGCTACCGAGAGTTTCCTGCCCACATGGGAGAGCCTAGCAAACTCCCTGTGGCGTATTCATATGCCACAACCAGTAACATTGATGGATCTCATTCCCCTGACCCTAAAAGAGCCTCCAATGCAACACCGTTGGGAAGGACAAATAAAGAGAAGCTTCTAAAATCACAGGGCTAGGACGAATGGAGATGTTACTGAGACTGCTCGAGAAAAGCGATGATCAACAGGATGATGAAGATGATGAGCATGTTCAAAACTTTGAGCTTACAAATGACTCTTCCATTTTGTCATGGACTGGGGCTATTTCTACACACTGTTGTGAAAAAAAAAAAGAAAGGTTGTGATTAGTCAGTACCAGATTGTATCCTAATACCTTAAGACCCTCCTTGCTCGACTTTTCAGTTCCATCCTCCCATATTTATTTTTTATTTTGCATCACACTCAGTGGTGCTCAGAGCTTCCTCATGGCTCTGTGCTCAGGGATCTTAGTGGGGGACTATATGGGGTGCCAGAGATTGAACCCAGGTCCAAGTGCCGTACCCATTGTCCTACCTCTCCAGCTCCAGTTCTCCCCCCCTTTTTTTTATACTAATAACTATCTCATAATTTATTTTATGCTCCTCAAGTAAGGGTGAATTGAGTATCAGTACCTGGCTATGTCTTGGGTCAGTATTTGGGACTAAGATGGTGTCAGTATGTAGCTCAGTGGAGTGTATGAGGCCCCGAGTTCAATCCCTAACAGGGTGGTGGGGCAAAGGTATTTCTTAAAGGGCTGAGAGCATGCTTTGATGCTTTTTAGGGGGAGCCCTGGGTTTGATTCTGCACACTGTCACCCCTTCAAGCATCAAGCTTAGGGGAGCGGAGAACTATCAGTTGTGGTTCAAACACCAAAACAAGAGTCTTAAAAATATATGGTATGGGGCCAAATAGCACAGCAGGTAGGGTGTTTGCCTTGCATGAGCCCAACCCAGGTTCGATGCCCAACATCCCATATGGTCCCCTGAGGACTTCCAGGAGTAATTCCTGAGTGCAGAGCCAGGAGTAACTCCTGAGCATTGCCATGTGACACGAAAAGCTTAAAAAATGCTTGCATACTATAATATACATAGTACATATACATATTTGTTACTATGGTTAATTTTCTAAAGAAAAACTAATGTTTTGATCAAATACATTAATTTGTGTTATTTTTTAAGAAAATAATTTGTGTTCTTGTTTAAGAACTAAAGCTACCCCTCCCCAAACGTAAAAAACTGTAAGCAAAACCAATGCATAACACTCCCCACTCGAGAAGCCCAGCTGTTAACATCTTCACACACTTGCCTCCTCTTGTTTTCTCTGCAAATGTGCACATGTCCTTAGCAAACCTGACTGCACATAGAGTTTGAAGCCTACTTTTGTACTTAGGTTTATTTCGTGAGCATTTTCTGGTTCTTAACACGTCCTCTTACTGACTGCGAAACTTGGGCAGTATTCCTTTGCCCAAGTTTCAACCTTCTCCGATCACCCCAGTGAAGGCGCTGTCCAGTTTTTCTGTGCAAGTGCTGCAGTGAGCTGCTTTGTTATCTCACCCTTCAAATCCTAAATGTAGGGTTATTGACAGTATTCCTGGAACCACTTACATTTCAGCTCACTTTATTCAGCCATGGTGTTTCATCTGGGCTGTCATCCACACACACACAGAGTGTTCTATAACTAACATAGCAGAAGGGCTGGATGATTTTTTCTTTTTGGGTCACACCCAGCAATCCACAGGGGTTACTCCTGGCTTTGCACTCTGGAATTACTTCTGGTGGTGCTCAGGGGACCATATGGGATGCTGGGGATCGAACCCGGGTCAGCGCGTGCAAGGCAAACACCCTACCCGTGTGCTATTGCTCCAGCCCAGGGCTGGATGATTTTTGCCTTGCACCCAGTTGTGTGATATGCAGTTGGAGGACAATAAAATAATGGCACATCATAATTATGATTTATAGCTTTCCAAGTTAATAAGACTATTATTGAGTGGCTGATATATGCTAGGCCCTGTTTTTAAATTTGGGTTTTTTGTTCTGTTTTGTTTTGTTTTTTACAATCTTACCATAATTCTAGGAGGTAGATATTATTACCCACTTTTTACAGATGTGAAAGCTGAGAAGCAAAGGTGTTCAGCTACAGGGTAAGTCACTCAGTTCAGATTCTAGCCCAAATGGTTTGACAATGAGCCTGGACCCTCAAATATTCTATGATTGAGTGCAATAATAATCGGGTGGACAAGATTCCCCAACCCAGGTACCAGGGCTCAGTCCTCAGCCTGGTGGTGCTTCAGAAGTGTGGGCCTGTGACCCCGCTGCTCTGTCACAATCCCCTTCTACTCCTTCACCAACTAAATACCTGCCGGGTTGAGGACAGGAGAAAACACAAACTTCTTTTTGGGGGGGCAAGGGAAGTGTACACGATGATGCTCAGGGGTTACTCAGCAACTGCTCCTAGTGGTGGACCATTTGGGATAATGGGATCAAACCAAGGTTGGCCGTGTGCAAAGCAAGCGCCCTCCGTGCTGTACTAACGCTCTGGCCCCGAGGAAACAAACGTCAAGGCCTCCCGACTGTCTATCTGAAAGGAATGAGGAATATAGAACAATGAAGTCTCAGAAAGCTTCTGACTTCACAGTGATTTGGTTTAGATTTTCATGGGGGCTACTTCAGTGATTCGTGGGCCTGGTGATGCTCCTGCCTTGGGGGTGGGGGTGCACAGCACGTAGTTCCAGGGATCAGGCTCGGGAGCTCCCCTGCGAGTCATGTGCTCTGCCACGTGAACTGTCTCCCTGCCCCTTTGTTTTTCTTTTATCCATTTTTTTTTTTTTGCTTTTTGGGTCACACCCAGCAATGCACAGGGGTCACTCCTGGCTCAAGCACTCAGGAATCACCCCTGGCGGTGCTCAGGGGACCATATGGGATGCTGGGATTCAAACCCGGGTCGGCCTCGTGCAAGGCAAACGCCCTACCCGCTGTGCTATCACTCCAGCCCCCTCTTTTATCCATTTTTGGGGAGTTGGGGTAGAGCACACCTGGTGATACTCAGGGCTTCCTTCTGGCTCTGCACTCAGGAATCACTCCTGGTAGGGCTCAGGGGGCCATTTGGGGTGCAGGGGATGGAATCCAAGTTGGCTGCACTCCCCTACCTGCTATGGTATCTCTCGTTTTCCTTTTTTTTTTTTTTGCTTTTGGGGTCACACCTGGCAATGCACAGGGATTACTCACTCAGGAATTACTCCTGGCAGTGCTCAGGGGACCATATGGGATGCTGGGAATTGAACCCGGGTCAGCTGCGTGCAAGGCAAATGCCCTCCCTGCTGTACTATTGCTCCAGCCCCTCATTTTCCTTTTTGACATTTGCCAGAGTGTTGGCTTGCCTCTGAGAAACCATATCGCCTCGATATGGTTTGCACTCTCTCCAGTTGTGTGTCAAGGGGCTCTCGGCTTATTGGTTAATTCAGTGCCAGACTCAGTGATGGGACAGGATACCTGGAGAAGGCCTGTATTCTGAAGAACATCATGTCTTGTTCTGTGTGCACCACAGCTCACCTGGATTGCAGAAGTTCCAACAACCATTTGGCTTGGGTGGTTCTGAGGCCACATCTGGAGAAAACCCCTCACCTGAAGATCTGACTAAGGGCGTCTTCTGTTCCTCCTATTTGTGTTTGCTTCGAATAGTACAGGTATCACAAGAGACCATGCAGGGTAGTGTTCTTAAGGCAAACCCTGCTAACGCTGTGATGGAGAGAAACAGGGTGGCAGCCACAGTGAAGAAAGGCCACTGTCACCCTTTTCCATATCCAGCTTCCTCCTGAGAAATCTCAGCCAGACAGTGCCTCCTTAACACTGGCTGCAGATTGACACCTGCGGTTCTGAGGGGCCCCACAACACGCTCGGCAGGAGATGAGCCACAGCGCCTTTGGGAATGCTGCCAACACAGGGATCCTCCCAGCGGGTGAGAGACCCTGAACAGCCAGGAATAGGCTTCCAGCGTCTGTTCTGCCTGGCACATGGAGGTGTTCAGCTGACAGATGCTGATTTGGGGGAGGGTCTGTGGAGATGGAGTGGATCGGCTAGTAAGAGGGAGAAATAGAGATTATTTTTTTTAAAAAATTAGCCATTAAGGAGAGATTCAAACTCCAGATTTTTAATTTAAATTAACTTTGAGATAGTCTGATAACAATGGTAATAATAATAATGTTAGATAAGTTGGTTCTATTAGCTGTGAAATAGGCCCCCTTCCAAGAACTTTATTCTATTCTTGCTTGTGCACTCTCTATCTGTCTATCTGTCTGTCTCTCTCTCTCTCTGTCTCTCCCTCGCCTATACCTGGCAGTGTGTAAGAGCTACTGATTTTTGTTTTTGTTTTGTGTTTTGTTTTAGGTTCAGGGCTTACTCCTGCTTCTGTGCTCAGGGAACAGGGCTGGAGAACTGTGGAGACCATAGATGGTGCCAGACACCAGACCCAGGTCAGCCACATGCAAGGCAAGCACCCCTTGCTGTTCTGTTGCTCTGGGTGGCTGCAGGGGCTACTCCTGACTCAGTTGCTCCTTCCTGGTAGTGTTTAGGGGACCACACAGGCCTGGAGTTAAACTCGGGTCACTTGACATCATGTTCCTAGGCACCAGTCTCTTTGGGTACGTCCCCTCCTCTCCCCTTCCCTCCCCCCAAACAGTGCTGGGACTAAACCCAGGAGGGCCTTGTGTAAGTCAAGTGCCCTGCTCACTGTGCCATTGCTCAGGCCTGTCTCTCACGACACTTAGGAGGTAGGGGGCTTTGCTTTTGCTTTGTTTCAAGCATTTAGAACAGTTTTCGATTTATAGCAATATTGAAAGGACAGTACTGAGATATCATGTATCTTGTACGCCACCCATACATTGCTTCCTCGCATTCTTATTTGGGAGAGAGGGTTTTTCACCTGGTTGGTTTGGGGACCAAACCTGGCTGTTCTCAGGGCTTACTCGTGGCAAGAGGGGCTTGTTTAGTAACAACACATGGTATCACCGGGGGGTGTTCCTAACTGGGAACCTTGTGGACCAGGGATCAGACCCTGGGTTCCCACATGCAAAGAGATTCCAGCCTGCTGAGCTGTCTTCCGCCTCGCCTTTGCTGACACTCCCCAGGGCAGATATGTACCTGTTACAGCAGCAGCATCGACTCGATACATCATCATCTCACCCCAAACTCATACTTTGCATTAAGGTTCCTGTATTTTATCGGTTCCCACAAATGTTTGCCTACAGGAGTCCGCCCTGACAGTGTGTGTGGACAGACTATCCACTACCCTCAAATCCTCTGCATGCCCCTTCCCTGACAGCATCTTTAATCTTTTCATTTTATAGAGAAGAAAACTTAGGTTGAGTATCTTTGGGAGTCATAGATGAGTTTGTGGGGACTGGGCCATGTCTTTTGCTGTGTCTCTCACCACTCAGCCCCCTCTCAGACTGAGTGTATTATGAACTTAATGTTCTACGAGAGATATATTTGTACAGCATCCTTGAGCAATGCTACAGTGGAGTTTGTTCTCTGGCAACGTATCTGCATATATTGAGATTATATCATTAAATCGTATGTATGCATAATTATATCCGTTTCTTTAAGTCAGCAGTATGTGAGTAATGCCTTATCATTAGTAAAGCATTTTTTAAACATTTGAAGGCCAGCATTGTGCAGAAACATTGATATGTCCTATGTGCAGAACTTCACCAAATCACAACTAAAAACTCATTTATCCCCATCCCAGAATAAGAAAGAAGGGGCTGGAGAGAGAATGCAGCAGGTAGGATGCCGGCCTTGATACTGCTGAGCTAGGTTTCATCCCTGGCATCACATATGGTCCCCTGAGTGCAGTCAGGTGTGACCCATAAAGAAAAGAATTAAAGGGAAAAAATTACCAGTCCCAAGGCATCCAATCCAGCAGCCTCCCTCCCCCTCGCTTATCCCCATCCTGACTTACAAATCAGATTAGTTAGCAAATGGGAAAATTATTTGATTTTATTTTTGCTCTTTGAGTCATAGCTGGCAATGCTCAGGGGTGATTCCTGGCTCTGCACTCAGGTATTATTTCTGGAGGTGCTTGGGGGACCATAGAGAGTGCCAGGGATCACACCTGGGTCAGCTGCATGCCAGGCAAACACCCTACCCACTGTACAATAGCTTCGTCTCCTGTGAAGGAAAAAATTTAATAGGAAAATATAAGTTTATCAAACTCACTCTGAGGTATTAACAGTTGAAATGCTAAACTATGGAGCTGGAGTGACAGTACGGCCAGTAAGGTGCTTGCCTTGCACACAGCCAACCTGGGTTTGATCCTCAACATCTCCAGAGCCTGCCAGGAGTGATCTCTGAGTACAGAGCCAGGAATAGGCCCTGAGCATCACAGGTGTGGCCCAAACAACCTCCCCACTAAAAAAAAAAGTATCAAACTAAGAAGTTGCAATCACATCAATCCAAGCCACTTCCTTTGTTGTAGAAACCCAGAAACATCCTTTCAAATACTGTATGAATGGGATGAGAATCAGGAGGAGAAGGATCCATACCACTCTAAACTAATTTGCAAATCAGAGCTGGAGAGATAGTACAGCTGGTAAGATGTTTGCCTTGCAAGTTTGATCCTCTGCACCACATCTGAGCACAGAGCTGGGAATAGAAATCCTGAGCACTGTACCTCCCCAAACTTAAAAAATTGCAGATAAAGCAACATGCATATTAAAGGGAAGTCTCTGGTGGGGTATACAGACAAAAACATTCAAAGCATCTTCTAACATACAAGAATTATAGTAGATAAGTCATGTTAAGAAACCTCTAAGCCTCCCTTTGGGAATTCAGGGTGTCGGAGATGGCTCAATGGGATGGAACACATGCTTCGTGCATCAGGGACCTGAGTTCAATCCCCAGCATCTCATGGTACTCCAAACACTGAGTCTGGAGTAGCTCCTGAGCTCTGCCAGGCACGCACCCCCTTGCACAAAAATTTCTTTCTGCGGTCTCTTCATTAGAGTGATGCAGAAACTTTGGCTTCAAAGTTTTGAGAGGGTTCCAAGGTAGAGGTTCCAAGGACAAAGGTAACAGTGGAAGATGTCACCTTTCATCACCAAGCTTCGCCAGTGCTGCAGTCTCTCACATGCATCCATTTCAAGACAGTTCCACCCCACCCCAGTTGTGTGGGGACCCCACTTCTTACTGGAAGAATGTCACATCACAATTTGAGAAAATCATATGGTTGAAATAGTTTCAGCTGGAGAGATAGTGCAGCGGGTAGAACATTTGCCTTGCATGCAGCTGACCCAGGTTCAACCCCGGGCACCGTATATGGTCTCCAGAGCCCTGCCAGCCCTGTCTTTGAGCACAGAACTTAGAATGAGTCTTGAGCACCCCCAGATGTGGCCCAAAGAAAAGAAAAGAGAAAATAAATTCAGGACGCAGCCATACTTGCATAAGCTTTTCTTTATTTGGGCACCACACCCAGTGGTGCTGAGGGCTGCACTGAGCAACACCACCTTCCTTGATGTAGTCATAAACAGATCCCTTTTAAGATACGGGGTAGTCCCCAAAATTCAAACATATGTCAGAAAATTGTCAACTTTGTAATGGAAACACAGTTGTTTCCAGTAGTAAGGATTCTTTCTTTTAAGGGAGTCACAGAGTGAGCAAAGAAGAGAGAGAGAGAGGGAGAGAGAGAGGGAGAGAGAGAGGGAGGGAGAGAGAGAGAGAGAGAGAGAGAGAGAGAGAGAGAGAGAGAGAGAGAGAGAGAGAGAGAACAGGAATTAAGTACACAGAGTATGGGCCAAAAACTGCGGAGGGGGGGGGGAAGCAAGTTTTCCTTTTAAAGGCCAGAGACGCAATGCAAGCTTTACATGTGGGGAGCTCAGGTTTGATCCCTGAGGCAGCAGAATCCACTGAGCACAGCTGGGAGTGACCCCTGAGCACTGAGCACAAGCACCCAAGAGCTTTTAGCTGGGATCCAAAAACAAAACAAAACAAAATTTTTTTTTTTTCATTTTCCACCTTCTCCACCTATATCCACATGGGGCTTTTTTCCCCCTCAGAAAGTAGCATTTTAATGACTTGCCTCTTTAATTACAGAATCACCTTATATTTTGCCATATCTTTAAAAGGGAGCTCAAGCACAAATCCCTTATTATCTGTAGTGAAAAGTGTCTGGTCATCTTATTTTCAAACGCCATTTGTAAGTATGTCATTTTCTGCTTGGTGAATAAGACTTGTCCTCCAACTGGACCCTTCTCATGCTTTTAATAAATAATGGTCCAGGTTTTCAGGTCCAGAATACTCCAGAGCTGTAAAGTAGGCGCTGCTGGAAGATGTATTAACTCCTTCAGGCCTCCAAGGTGCTATTTAAAGTGTTATTGCTTCATATCCCATAATAGAGACACGAGCTTTATTGATGGCCTTTCTCTGAAGTATATGTGGAGGCGAAGGCCAGCAGAGGAAGCAGCTGTGAACTGGAATAAGAAACCAAACAAACTCTTTTACCAAGACTTACAAAATATTTCAGTCCTGGAGCTGGAGCGATAGCTCAGGAGATAAGGCACCTGCCTTGCATATGACCACTTCTGCTGCGGCCCTGATTCATTTTTCAGTTCCTCGTATGGTCTCCTGAGCACAGCCAAGAGCAAACCCTGAGCAAAGAACCAAGAGGAAGCCCTGAGTACAGCCAGCTGTTGTCCAAAATACAAAACAACAGTCTGCCCAGGGCTAGAATGGTGCTTAAGAGCTGGACCTTATTCTTCCATGCAGGATGCCCTGGTTCAGTCCTTGGCACCCCCTGTTCTCTCAAGCACTGCCAAGGAGAAACCTCTGGGTAGTACTCTGAGCCCCTGAGCATCTCTGGGTGTGATCCAAATCCACAACTCCAATTATTTTCTTTTTTTAGAAGAAGGGGGATAAAAGAAAGAAATTCTACCTGAAGGGGCTAGGAATAAGGATGCCTGGGTTTGATCCTCAGCACTAATTACCACCACCAACAAAAATCTGCTGTGATAACAAGCAGATATGCATGGATATAATGGAGTAACACTGTAGCACTGTTGTCCCATTACTCATCGATTTGCTCAAGTGGGCACCAGTAATGTCTCCATTGTGAGACTTGTTACTGGTTTTGGCATATCAAATACACTATGGGTAGCTTGCCAAGCTCTGCTGTGTGGGAGGGATACTCTTGGTAGCTTGCTGGGCTCTCCAAGAGGGACAAAGGAATTGAATCTGGGTCGGCCGCGTGCAAGGCAAATGCTGTGCTATCACTCCAGTCCAGATATAGTGGAGTAGACTGAATAATATGTATGTTTTAACTTTTTGGATCCCTCATCAGACAATTGCTGGTCTTGTGAATGTTTAGCACCAGAAAAAGTTTCAACTGAGAAGCATTTGTTCATTTCTGTGGCATAAAATCCCAACTAGGAATGGGTTTGTGCCATAGCAGGTCCCACAGAACACATATGTACATAGCAGGCTCTTGGGGGCCAGGCATGCCAACCTCTTTACAGTTTCTAGAAAGTCCTTGGATAATATCCACATAGATTTGGTTATGAAACTAGGGGGATAAAGACAAGTTTTACTTATTTTTTAAATGATAGTCTTGTCTGGTTTTGGTTTTGGGGTCACTCCGAGTGCTCAGAGCTTATTCCTGGCTCTGTTTTCAAGATCACTCCTGAGAAGAGGGGCTTGGGGGATCATATGGAGTACTGGAATTGAGCATGGGCCAGACACGTGTCGGGCTAGCACCTCACCCTCTGTACTTTCTCTCTGGCCTCTTATCTTTGTGCTTTTGTTTTTTTAACTTGCTTCAGACTGGAGCAATAGCACAGTGGGTAGGGTGTTTGCCTTGCACGCGGCCGACCCGGATTCAATTCCTTCATCCCTCTCAGAGAGCCCGGCAAGCTACTGAGAGTATCCCGCCCTCATAACAGAGCCTGGCAAGTTACCCGTGGTGTATTCGATATGCCAAAAACAGTAACAAGAAGTCTCACAATGGAGACGTTACTGGTGCCTGCTCGAGCAAATCAATGAACAACAGGACGACAGTGCTACAGTGCTACAGTAAAATTACTGTTTCATACATATGATCTTTCACCCCCCCCACCCCAGCCTCACGGTTACACCACTAATGTTCCATGGTCCTCTCCTGTCCACCCTCTTAGCAAATTTAGTTCTGTAATCTGACTCTCACGATCAGTTAACAATGACCGTTCACAAGGACATATTCATTTCAGGTAGTAAGATCTATGGCAGCAACATATAAGGCTCATTAAATTTCTCTTGACTCTCCCACATTTCTCATTGACTAATAGGCTGGGGGCAGGGATGAATATATTTAAATTTGGGTATGCTTGGAAGGGGCTGGAGCAATAGTGGGTAGAGATCTTGCCCTGCATGTGCCCAACCCTCGTTGGAGCTCCTGCATCCCACATGGCTCCCCCAGCACGGCCAGAAGTGATCCCTGAGTGCAGTCAAGAGTAAGCCCTGAGTACTACCACCTGTGGGGAGAGAGAGAGAGAGAGAGAGAGAGAGAGAGAGAGAGAGAGAGAGAGAGAGAGAGAGAGATCGTGTCGTGTATTCCCATCAGTGTAGATATGAAATGGATCGGCATGGTTCTTTAAAGTTCAGCCCCCTTCACCAGCTTGGGAGGTGTACCATACATGCTTCACTTACAACTGGGAACCAACAAGTCATTTATTTCCTTCAAATAACAATCTGTTGCCAGTGCACAGTTCTGTGAGCTGTGTGAGCACAAGTGAGCAGCTCTGCCCATCTGAGAGTTTTGTGCAGTTGCAGTCAGCTTGTTGCCGGGTCTGGAATCCTGGGGGCATGTGACTGAAGTTGAACTGAAGATGGCATTTGTCACTCCAGTCTGGCATTGCAGTGTTCCTGCACACAGAATTTCTTTCAGTTTCTTTTGGGGAGGGTGGGGTGTTGCAGGACGTCTGGAAGGGACAAGGGCACCAGGACTTTCTCAGGAAGCCATTTCAGTAAGTGCGGAGACTTGGGGCTCGGAGGATTCATATCCAGGGTCTCAGCACTGAGAAACAAAACGAGAGTGACTTAAATATCCTCAGCAAGCCAATGACAGAAGGAGGAATTACAGTAGACAAGATCATTCCTTTCCCACAGGCCGCCTGGCTTAGCCTTTACCCAGAAGAAGAGCTGCATCTCCCCTGCTCCCTCCACACTGTTTCACAACCCCTATTTCTATTGATTCCTTCCACAGAAAGAGGGGGGCCACACCCAGGCATGCTCAGGGGCTTTCCCTGGCTCTGTGCTCAGGAGGGAGCATCCTAGCACTCTCTGGACCCAGGATCTCTTTTCTTAGGTATCTCTGTGTGGCTTCTCTTTGCAGCAAGATGGTGGAACCTTATGTATTGTGAGCAACTTCCAAATGCAGAGGCTGCCAGGATCAAACTCAGGCCAGGAGCCATCCAAGTGGCAGGTCAGCCCTGCTTCCTTGTTTATGAGGAGTCATGGGATCAGACAAAGTGGAATGTGACTCTACAAGACCCAATTATCAGGAACCACTGGAAATCTTTTTTGGTGACTAACTAGCTTCCACATACCACAAGTAAATAATCCTTTGTTATGGTAAGCCTCTTAGATTTCAGGGTTAATTTGTACCCTTGGCAAAACCTGGCCTAATTAACTAATCCAGAAATTGGTACTAGATTAGTAAAGATAAAAAGGTCTGCTGGGGCTAGAGATGGAGTGAGGTAGTATAGTGAGGAGGGCATCTACCTTGCACACAGTTTACTACAGTTTGATCCTCCACACCCCATATGGGCTCCTGAGCCCCACCAGGGGTTGGCCCCAAAACAAGGGGGGAGATAAAAGAGGGTATGCTGCAGGCCTGGGTGAGAGCTCAAAGGACCAGTGCCAGTTCCTCTACAGCAGCACCAGGAACAGCCCCCCCCCTCCCCCGGCTACAGCAACATACCAGGAGTAGGCCCTGAGCACTGCCAGGGCTGGCCCACAAACAAGCAAAAGCAAAACAGAGCAAGAGTCTCTGCCAGTGTTTCTCAGTTGTGCCAGAAGGCACGCCTGTGAGCTTCAGGAGAGTCTGAGGGGATCACAGGTGAAAATCAAAATCATGTAATTGGGGGCAGACAAAGGATGATGGGGGAGGGGCTGGGAGGGGGCTACAGGAAATAAACAAAGGTTAGAAGGAGCCACAATCAGAAAAAAAGATGAGAATCCTGTGCTATGCAATTAAAAAATCTTTAAATCTGAACCAGAATGACAACACGAGGTTAGGGCACTTGCCTTGTGTACAGCTGACCCCCAATTGATCCCTCTCACCACCTGTGGCCCCCCAAGTCCTGCCATCAGTGATTCCTGAGTACAGACCCAGTGAGAAAGCTCTGAGGATCCAAATCTTAGTGGTTAGATGCATGGTTCCCCTGAGGTCTACTGGCTGTACAGAATTATCACCTGCAGGAGTGGGTGTCCAGAAAACATGGATTTTGTTGTACAGTACCTGGAATGGAGGGGATAGGTGGGTTATGCTGTATTTCAGCTCCTGAGGAAAGTGGGAAGAGAACAAAAGAAACGTATAGTTGCATAGTGCCTGTTGGGCAGAACTAGGCATATGCTTCACCCCAGTTACAAGCAGCCAGAAAGCTGGAGGAAACATGGTTATGTGGTTAGTAGTAAATATCTTCTGATATGAAGTTATGTGGAGATCTCTGCTCCTTTGATTTTCTTCCTTCTCCTTACCTCACTCTATAAGAATTTAAGAGAAAGAGAACAAGTAGAACAGAGAGAGGAATGGAGGGCAGAATGAGTAAAGTGAAGTTTGGGGTATGTTTTTGTTTGTTTTGGTGCTACACCCAGCGATGCGCAGGGCTTACTCCTGGCTCTATAGTCAGGAATTACTCCTGGTGGTGTTCAGAGGACTATCTGGATGTGGGGATTGAGCCCAGGTTGACTGTGTGCAAGAAGGCGAGCACCCCCTCCCCGCTGTGCTATTGCTCTGGTCCCATAAGTGAACTTCTGGGTGGGGGAAATACAACCACTAAAACAATTTCCAGAAGTAATAACAATAGCAGAGGTTTTCACTGTGGTTTATTTTCTTTGATTTCTGTCACGTAAATAGTTTTACTTAGGAAATGTGAGAGTGATTCAGAGAGATTGAGACAGAAAGAGAGAGAAAGGGAGAGAGAGTAAGAGGGTGAGAGACAGGGAGGTAAGAATGAGTCACATGTATGTACCCCTGATCTGGGGTGCCGGGACTGTTGAATGGAGAATGGAGTGTGTCTCACTGTGTTTTTAATGTTTCCCTCCCCCTCTTTTTAATCAGAAATGATAAGGAACCTAAACTGGATTGAGTGCTATCTTATTGGAGGTACAAAGGCAAACAAAGGAAGAGAAGTGATTGAAGAGCCCTTTAGAAGGCGCGGTGTGTCCAAATCAGCAGGGCCTGATTACTCGCATTGCAGGGCACTTAAGGAGTTGGCAAATGTAATTGCAAGACCACCAGCCTTTATTTTAGAAGAGGAAGGTTGGCCAGGAGAAGGTCGTGACAAGCAGAATCAGCACGCAGAGTACATTCTCTTTCTTTTAAACCAGGGAAAGCACAACTGTAGTAATTACAGACTATTCAGCTTATCTCTGATACCTGGGAAGATGCTAGAACAAATCATCAAACAATCAATTTGCTGCCACCTGGAAGCACATGGGTACTGGGTAGTAATCAATGTGATTTTGTGAAGTACAAATTATACAAGACCAGTTTAATTTTGCCTGTGATGGAGTGATGAGACTGAAAAAAGAGGGGAAAGCAATACCTATAATTGGGCTACAGTCAGGTTGTTTTCTTGGTTTTTAATTCCCTCCCCACCACCCTTTTTTGGGGAAACTTCTTTGAAAAGATGCTGTATTGGACATGCCAGCTTTGTTGGGTGGGCCTGATGCTGGATGAAGCATTCAAAGTGGTAAGATAAAAAGTTCTCCAGGCAGACTGAGTGAGTCATACTGATCAATTGAAATCAGTTGCCATGAACTAAAATGACAGCAGTGAAAAAGAGGTTGAGGGGCACAATTAGTATTCGCCACTGCTGGTGGGATATGTGAGCAAAAAGAGTCACTCTAAACCCCTCCTCTAAGAAGTGAAATAGCTGAACAACTGCGATTCAGAACGGGAAAATATAGAGATGATGTAGAGGAAATCCTAGAATTTTTTTTTCTTTTTGGGTCACACCCTGGCATGCACAGAGGTTACTCTGGCTAATGCACTCAGGAATTACTCCTGGCTGTGCTTGAGGGATCCTGTGGGATGCTGGGAATCCAACCCAGGTTGGCCGCACGCAAGACAAATGCCCTACCTGCTGTGCTATTGCTGCAGCCCCCAATCCTAGAAAAATTTTATAAGAAGAATTTTTAAAAAAGGACATATAGCTTACATTAACCTTACATTAAAATATACTTTATATTAAAAGATTCCCACGTAAAGACCATCTACAATGAAAGGGTTAAATAACCCATGTGGAACAAACTTTATAAAATTTTAGGATCCTACAAATAAATAAAACTTTCTAAAAGCTTCCAGAAAGAAAGATTAGGCCACCTCCAGAGGAATGAATGTTGAAGAGCCAAATTCTCATGAACATTTCTGGCTGCTAGAAGATAATAGAGTAGCCTTTCAGTTCCGGGAGAAATTGAATTTGAAGCTAATTTTATATTTAGCCAACCTATCAATCAACTGTAAGAGGAAACTATTGGCATTTCACACAAGCAGCACTTGGGAAGTTTATTTCCTTCAATCCCTTGCTTAAGAAGAATACATCCTTGGAAGGGAATATGTATTCTAGCAGAATGAGAAATTTAGCTAAGAAAGAAGATGATAGGGGATCTTTTGAGCAGAGGAAAGGGAAATAGTAGGATAGAAAATGATTCCCTTGGAAGTAGAAAGATGAAGAACTCCAAAAGGATGGAAGACGGAACGGATAAGAATCCAAAGAGCTCATAGTGTGATTGAGAGAGCAGTGGCAGCAATAACAGTGGGAAGCTAGCCTGCTGGGGTTTGATTCCTGGCACTGCACAGTGCCCTAAACCCTGCCAGGAGTAAGCCCTGAGCATAGCCGGGTGTGACTCCAAACCCAATAAATAAATAAAGGCTGGGAGTGAAAGAGAAGAAACTATGAACAGAAAGATAGAATGACTGATTCCTGAAACTTCTATCATTGAAGTCTAGGTACTGACTCAAGGTTTTAGAGAAGTTGAGACATTATTATTTAAAGTTACATGGGTGAGAGAAAAGGCCCAGCTCTGACTAATCTCGAAAAGGACATGATAGCATAGCATCTTCCTAGGTAGGCTGGTCTGGGCTGAGGACTCTGGGGACTTCTCAGAGCAGGGGTGGGGCCGGAGCAGGTTCCCATTTCTGCCTGAAGGCCCAGTAGCCCACAGCCACACCCAATATCCTCTGACCCAACTCCACAACAAAATCTCATCAAATTGCCAAGTCACCAAATCGTTCCAACTCCTCAGCTCCTGGACTGCACAGATTTTAGTTCTGTCAGTGCAGTAACATCACAGCCAATGTGATTCGAAAGTTGCACAAAAGCCCACCAAGTTCAATGAACCTAAACAATAACACAGCGGCTCAACTGGCACCAACCAGCACTGTCAATCCTCAGACCATTACTCTAGCAACACCACTGTGAGATATAATAGTTATCAGAAATTGACTTTGATTGATCTAAGTTTTGATAATTCTATTTGCCTTTGTGTTGTTAAAAAAAAGGATATTGGGAGGACCCATTTTGGTTGAAAGTAGACTATAGACGGAACATGAAGGCCACTCAATACCTCTACTGCAAACTACAACACCAAAAAGGAGAGGGAACAAAAAGGAATGCCCTGCCACAGAGGCTGGATGGGGTGATGGGGAATGGGGTGGGGGTGGTGGGAGGGATACTGGGAACATTGGTGGAGAATGGGCACTGGTGGAGGGATGGGTAAATGATCACTGTATGACTGAAATGCAAAAACAAAAGTTCATAAGTTTGTAACTGTACCTCATGGTGATTCACTAATAAAAAAATAAAAAAATAAAAACGATATGAAGTAAAACATGTTTATACCTGTAAAGGGGCAGACTGGGGTGATTGGTGGGAAACGGGAAACATTGGTAGAGGGAAGGTGACACTGGTGATGGGGCATTTAGTACTTGAAACAACTGTGTTATAATGTTATAATTTTAAAAATTAAGTTACACAGGTTACTACAAAAATCTTTAAGAAATAATGACATACTTATCCCAGACTCTGAGGAATTGAAAGAAGATGGTAACTGAAAGAGCTAGACTCTTATGTTTGTAGTTGAAAGTCACTGGGCCTGGAAGTTAAAGAAGGAGGCTGAGCACAGGGTCTCCAAGTAACTGCTGAGTACCACTGGGTTGGTACCAAGAAAACAAGGAGATATTGAAAGGAACAATGGTTTTGAAGCATGTCATACTCTCAAATATTCATAATCCATCAGTGATTTTTCCTAGGTGTATATATATACATATCAGAACACTGGAATCAATATTCTCTGCAGCTTCAAGGCACATCATGGAGCTAATGATCTAGGTCATAATCTATGATCATAATCTATGACAATGTGGGGTTTTGTTTGTTTCATTTTTGTTTTGGGGCCACACACAGCTGTGCTCAGGGCTTACTCCTGATTCTGAGCTCAGGGGTCACTCCTAGAAGACTTTGCTCAAACTGGGGTGAGCTGCATGCAAGGCAGGAGCTGTACTTGCTGGACGATTGCTCTGGCCTTTGATGATATCTTTCGTTTGTTCATTTATTCCTCCAAGCATGGGGCGCTACCTTTATTTTTTAATTTTTTATTAGTGAATCATAGTAGGGTACAATTACAGACTTACGAACTTTCGTGTTTGCATTTCAGTCATACAATGATTGAGTACCCATCCCTCCACCAGTGCCCATTCTCCTCCACCAATGTTCCCAGTATTCCTCCCACCACCACCACCCCATCCCCACCTCCCCACCCCACTTCTGTGGCAGGGCATTCCCTTTTGTTCCCTCTCCTTTTTGGGTGTTGTAGTTTGCAATAGAGGTATTGAGTGGCTGTCATGTTCAGTCTATAGGGCACTACTTCTTGGTTGGCGCCATCCTTGTGTGCTTGGGGCACTGTATAGGTGTCTGGATCAATCCCAGGCTCTGGCATGCAAAGTACTGTGCACCAATCCTTGGAGCTACCTCCTTGGCCCTGATGTATGGATCTGATGAAACAAACCCTTTCTTTGTTTTCATCTCATTCACCAAGTTCAGTTATAAGATCATATTTGCAAACTTAAAATGGCATCTACTTTAGCACTTGTCTAAATTTTAATTCTAAATTTTAACAGAATCCTCTCAATATTTTATAGAATACTCTCTAGAATTAATATGGTGTTTTGTTATATCTCATTCCTGTTTCAAAGGAATATATATTTTAGAAGTGAGTTTTTGCTCCCTCTTGTAGGATAAAACTTGTTGTAGGGTAAAATTTATCTTAAACACATGACTAAAAATTAAGAGAATGTAAAAGTTATTTGAGCCACTTCGAGTCATTCCTGTACTTTTAATTGGCAGCATGATTCACAAGTTGCTGTTTAATGATGGCACGTATAAGGCAAAACTCTGCCTTGACTTTGTAAGTAGAGTCCAGAAAATTCCACTATGGAACCAACTCAGTGCAAAGTTAGTGAAATAATCAATTGATTGGCTGCAGAAGATCAGGAGTCTATTTTCAAGCTGATCATATCTAAGTTTCAATTATTAAGGTATGTATAACTGCACATTCCACTATACCATTGATGACCGGCTAAAGTGGCATGCCACAGAACCACATGGGTAACACATGCCTCTACATGACTGAGATCATGCAGGGTGGTTTCTTCTTTGAGTGAGTTTTGGGCCAGACCATGCAATGCTTAGTGGCTTCTCCTGGCTCTGCTCTCATAGATCACTCTTGGTGAGCTCAGGACCATAAAGAATACCAGGAATTGAAACTGGGTCAGCCATGAACAAGGCATGTGCCCTACCTACTATAGGGTCTCCAGCCCTCTAAATCATGACTTTTTTTCTAAGAACTCCTTACAGCAGCGAAACTATTTCAAAATTTGCACAAAACGATATTTTACCCCGGACTGGAGCACAGCGGGTAGGGCTTTTGCCTCGCATGCGGTCGACCCGGGTTCGATTCCTCCGTCCCTCTCAAAGAGCCCAGCAAGCTATCAAGAGTATCCCGCCCGCACAGCAGAGCCTGGCAAGCTGCCCGAGGCGTATTCAATATGCCAAAAATAGTAACAAGTCTCACAATGGAGATGTTACTGGTGCCCACTCCAGCAAATCAATGAACAACGGGATGGCAGTGCTATAGTGTTACAGTGATATTTTAACCGATAGACCATTTATATATCATGTCACATATTCATTATTCTAATTTATTTAAATGTGAACAAGTGTGAAAGGACAGCATTTGTTTTTTTAAAAATTTATTTTAAAAATTGGTGGCTGGGCAGGGCAGTTGCCTTGCACCTCATTGTTAACCTGGATTCAATCCCCAGCACCTCACATGGTCCCCGAGTACCTCCAGGAGTAATTCCTAAGTGCAGACCCATGAGCTTCTCCAGCTGTAGCCCCCAAACCAAACCAAACCAGAACAATAAGAAAACAAAAGACCTCAAAAAAAAAAAAAAAGAAAAGAAAAGAGGGGCTGAAGTGATAGCACAGCCGGTAGGGCGTTTGCCTTGCACACGGCCAACCCAGGTTCAAATCCCAGAATCCCATATGGTCCCCTGAGCACTGCCAGGAGTAATTCCTGAGTGCAGAGCCAGGAGTAACCCCTGTGCGTCGCCGCAGAGTGTGACCCAAAATACAAAAAAAAAAAAAAAAAAAAAAAGAAACCGAAAACAAAAGAGGGGCTGGGGCAATAGCACAGCTGGTAGGGCGTTTGCTTTGCACGCAGCCAACCCGGGTTCAAATCCCAGCATCCCATATGGTCCCCTGAGCACCGCCAGGAGTAATTCCTGAGTGCAAAACCAGGAGTAACCCCTGTGCATCACCAGGTGTGACCAAAAAGCCAAAAAAAATTTAAAAAAAGAAAACAAATGAACTAATAGCAGAATGATTTAAATCAGTGTTCACACCAGCCGAGAAGAGGAAATATCCCTCTTTCCCGGTTGTTTCCCATTTTCTGGGAGAAACGCGACATGGTGTCCACCATACTATGAGGTGCGGGAAGGGGGAAGATAAAAAAAAAAAAGAAAAAAAGAGTTATGTACTTAGAACAGTGGGACTTCATATCTCTTCATTCTAAGCAATGGAAAACTAATTATCAAATGCTTCCTTGGTAGTAGGGCTGTCTTTCTTGGGGGGAAACTCCAATGACAATAGTGAGTTTTGTGTTGAAATATGGAATGTAATCAAGGTAAAGATAAAATTAAGTGAAATTCATTAGTTACGCAGGTAGGGGTGGGGGGGCAGGAGTCGGAGGTATACTGGGGTTTTTGGTGGTGGAATATGGGCACTGGAAAAGGGATGGGTGTTTGAATATTGTATAACTGAGACATAAGCCTGAGAACTTTGTAACTTTCCACATGGTGATTCAATAAAATTATAAATAAATAAATAAATAAATAAATAAATAAATAAATAAATAAATAAATCACTGTTCACAGGAGGTAGAACTGGGGATTGTTTGGGGCCCACATTTATTCTGGCAGAGCTCAAGGAACCAGGAGAAGCAGAGAATGTATCACAGTCGGTCACCTGTCTGAAGGGCAAATGCCTGAACACCTGTGATATCTCTCCTGAACCCTCGTTTGTCATTATTATGATTGGGGGAGCGTTGGGCCTTATCCGACGGTATTTGTTAGTCTGTGCTGGGGGTCCCTCCTGGCAGTGATCAGGGGGCATTTGTTGCCAGGGATTAAAAACCAGGTCTCCTTCATGCAAAGCAAATGCCCAGCCCATTGTGCTCTCTCTGGTTCAGAATATTAGCTTAAAATGCAGAATCAGTGGTTCAATCACCAAGTGAAATTTATTCATTTTATTCCTTCTGCTTGAGCCCATTAATCAGCTTTGGAACCATTTGGTTTAGGCATGGATCTTAGGAAAGACTCTTATATCTTCTTCAAGTGTATTTTAGGATTAAGCTTATTGTGAGACTGTCCTATGCCATATTATCCTCATTTCACATCCTTCCTTCCATTTTCTTTTTTGTTTTGTTTTTTTCTTTTTGGTTTTGGGGGGGTCACACCTAATCATGCACAGAGGCTTCTCCCAGCTCTGTGCTGGATGCAAGGGACAGGGGGAATTCATAGTAGTACTCAGGGGACCACTGGTGCCAGGGATCAAACCCGTGCCCCTGCATGCAAAGCATGAACCCAGCCCAGTGAGCTATCTGCAACCCTTCCTTCCATATATTTACCACCAAAATAAAAAGTCATTCTAAAAAATTTAAAACCTCTCACATTCATCTTGTTTAGGGAAACAAATGATTCTTTTCAAGCTCTTTTAAGTTGCATCACCTCTTGAACTACCTAAGAAAATGCTAGGTTTTAAAAATCACTACAATGGCAGGTTTCTTTCTTCTCCAGGGAGACGTGTTTGGAGACTGTATCTAACTTTGGTGCTGATGATTTTTCTCATGCCTGTGCCCATAGGAATATTGATCTCAGCGTTACTTTGACCATTAATGAGTTATGATGGCAATAAGCGGAGAAGCACACCTCCAGTCTCCGGGGAGTTTTATCTTCTACAACGTTTGTAAGTCAGCACCTGTGTAATCTATATTCTAACTATTTGTTATTCACCTTTAATTACATATTGGTGGTGATCTATTTGCAGCCAGAGAGCAATCACTGGAGAATCAAAGAGATTATTAAAACACTGACTTTAAGTTAGAAAGCCAAAAAAGAGGTGTGGCTGGGTTTGTTTCTGCCCATTCCAATATGTTGGTTCAGGGACATTTGTTCCCTTCCATATCAAGAAAAGACTGGTTAAAAAATCTATGGGCTGGAGAGATAGTATATTGGGCAAGGCACTTGCCTTGCATGTGGCTGACCTAGGTTTGCTCCCTGGCACCCTGTATGGTCCCCTGAGCTCTGCCGAGTGATCCCTGAGTGCAGAACCAAGCGCAAGTCCTGAGTTTTTGAGTGTGGCTCAAAAACAGCAAACAGAAATTTAGTATGGAGATTTTACTTTGTGTTTTTTAAGGGGTGGAGTGGGGGGCAAAACTTAGTTGTGCTTACTCTCGGTTCTGTGCTTGGGGATCACTTCTGGAGGGGCTCTGGGGACCACATGTGGTGACAGGGTCCAGACTAAGGTTGGCTGACCGCATGCAAAGCAAGTGCCTTCCCCTCTGTACGATCTCCCTGACCGCTGCAAGTTTTGCTTCAAAAGAACTTTTTATCTGGTGTTTTATTTTCACATTCCTTTCTGTTAGCGTCAGTTTTACTCATTTAGCAAGTATTGTTTTGTTTGGTGATTGTTTGTTTGTTTGTTTGTTCCTGCTCTGTACTGGTTAATCTCTTCATGGATTATCATCAAATGAAACTGGAAATATTTCTATTGAACTTTCTAGAAACTTTTGTATTTTAGCATAACTTTAAGTTCTTTTGAAGGCTTTAATAATTGTACAATCAACTCCTATGCACTCTTTATTGATATTTAAACTTATTTAGTTATATCTTTCCCTCTTCATTGCCTTTCTATATGTCTTGCTATCTTATACCATCTTTTCTGAACTGTTTTTAAGAGTTTTGAACACGTTGTGACCCTTTATTCTTAGATGCTTTATATTTTCCTAAAATTGGCTTCCCTATTAATAACCATATTTGTTATCGAAATCAGACATTTTAACACTGATAGAATATTAATGACAATCCAAACTTAAATTCAAGAGCCAGAGAGAAAGTGCAGCAGGTAAAATGCTTGCCTTGCACTCAGGTGACCTGGGTTTGACCTCCAGGGCCACCTATGGTCTCAGTCTAGCCAAAAATGATCCCTGAGCACAGACAGGAGTAAGTCCTAGAGCACCTTGGATGTGGCCCCCAAACTAAAACGATTTTTTGAAAAAGTAAAATCAGAAACTAGGTTCCCCCTCCAACCCTGCCCCTACCCTGACCCAGACTGCCCTCTTGACAGGCACCTTTTAAGCTTGGTGATTGAAGTTGGGTCTTGTGACTTCAGTGCTGCTTTCTCTGTGGTTTGGGTATTTGTCTCTATCATTCCTTAACACATCAACATACCTGAGTCCCATAGGTCCCCGCCCCTGTTGCTTCTCATCTCTCTCTTCTCCCCTTCCTTCCACTTTACTCTATTTCTTTTCTTCTCCCTATATTCTGGGGCCAAGATGGTGGCATTGGTGATAGAGCATTATATGCCCAAAACCCAATGAATAACTTTGTACCTCATGGTGCTTTGATAAAATAAAAATTGGGAAAGAAATAAACTATCAAAAATTGTAAAAAAAATTAATAAAAACTAGAAACTAAAAATCCAGATGTTGCAGTGAAGTCCTAATAATTAGTTATAAGCTAATGTTCCCTTCTGTTTCCATTCCAGAATCCAATCAAAGATTCTGAGTTGTATATATGGTAGTTGTCCAGTCTTGCCTCCTTTATTTTATTTTATTTTAAATAGGTACTTTATTTATTTATTTTTACTGTTTTTTTAAGTTTTTTTAAAAATTTTATTGGATCACCATGAGATGCTATTACAAAGCTGTTCATGATCGGGTTTCATTCATACAGTGTTCCAATACCCATCCCTCCACCAATGTACATATATCCCCCTGCCACACCCTTCCCCTTCAGCCTCCTCTACGGCAGGCACTTTTCTTCTCTCTCTCTTTCTCTTCTTCTCTCTCTCTCTCTCTCTCTCTCTCTCTGTCTCTCTTGCTCGCTCTCACTCTCTCTCACTCTTGCTCTCACTCACTCTCATTTTCACTCTCACTCTTGCTCTCATTCTCTCTCCCTCTCCTCTCCTCTCTCTCTCTTTCCCTCCTCTCTCTCTCTTTCTCTCTCTCTCTCTCTTGGGCATTATGGCTTGAAGTCTTCCATTTTTTAGTCTGGAAACAGTTTTTGGCCTTTGTCATCTTAATTTGGTGGTTTATTTTAATTTATTTAGGGATTGCTTTTTAGGGTCATACCGAATAATGTTCAGGGGTCACTCCTGGCTCAGTGCTTGGGGGATGTCTTCTTCGTACAAGACATGTACACTTGATCTGTTACTCCAGCCCCTTAACTTTACATTTTTATTTACTTATTTATTCATTTTTCTTATCGATTTGTTTGAGCGGGCTGGAGCGATAGCACATCGGTAGGGTGTTCGCCTTTCATGAGGCTGACCCATGTTCGGTTCCTCCGCCCCTCTCGGAGAGCCCAGCAAGCTACCAAGAATATCGAGTCCGCATGGCAGAGCCTGGCAAGCTACCCGTGGCATATAGGATATGCCAAAAACAGTAACAATAAGTCTCTCAATGAGAGATATTACTGGTGGCCGCTCGAACAAATCAATGAGCAAAGGGATGACTATCTATTCATTTTTCTCTCTGCCCCACCGAATGCCAGCAGCCACTGGCACAATCCCAGGGCAAGGTGCAACCCAGGGTTTTTTTCTTAGCAGGAGAGGCCAAATCCTAGCCCCAGTGCTGGGGGAGGATCTGTGAAATTGCTGGACATTTACATTTTAAAGTGAAAAGAGACTGTTCTTATTTGCTTGAGAAAAGGACCTTTATTTGGGGTTTGACTGGGATGACCTCATGTTTAGGCTTGGTGAGGGGCTTTTTAGCAGAGTTACCTTCGGGAAGATGCTGATCTTTACCCATGTTGCAAACGAGGAGTCACCTGAGGTCTCTTCGTGCCTGTAATGGTGACCTGAAAGGCAGTCACTTGGTTCCAGCTTTGGGGCTGGTGAGGTTGGAAGATGAATGGGCAAGAGTGTTGCTTTGTATGCCCAAGTTTAGTTTCTGACACACTACACCAGTTGGGACAACCCCCAAGATACAAGATGGGAGTCATCCCTGAGCACTTCGGGGTGTTGTTCCCAGACCAGAAATAAAGAAATGAAATGAAGTTGTAAGCTTTTTCTTTGCAAGCTGTAAGTAGTCTATGGGGGGTGGGGGGCGGGTAATTTAGGAGTGTGTCAGTATTCCTTTTTCTTTTTCTCCTATTTTAGCATTCATTTATGATGTTCTAAATTTATGGTTATAGTTTTAGAACTGGAGCAATAGCACAGCAGGTAGGGCATTTGCCTTGCACATGGCCGACCCGGGTTCAATTCCTCCGTCCCTCTTGGAGAGCCCAGGAAGCTACTGAGAGTATCTCACCCGCACAGCAGAGCCTGGCAAGCTACCCGTTGCATATTTGATATGCCAAAAATAGTAACAACAAGTCTCACAACGGAGACATTACTGGTGCCCACTTGAGCAAATCAATGAACAACAGGACAACAGTGCTACAGTGCAGTTTTATTTATGACATGGCTGTAAGGGAAGAGCTTTATCTTCTCCATATTTGCTTATTTTATTTTATTTTTTGGTTTTGGGGCCACACCTAGCGGTGCTCAGGACTTACTCCTGGTTCTGTGCTTACAGATCACTCCTGGTAGGGCACAGGGGACCATATGGAGTGCACGGAATTGAACCCAGGTTGGATGCACACAAAGTAAGTACCCTACTCATTGTACCATCCCTCCAACCCCAACTTGCTTACTGAAATATGAAGGTTTGGGGTTCTTGTGTTTTTCTGTACCCCACTGACTTTTTTGCACTTGACAAAGACATGTTTTTCACAAAGTTGAAGGCTTACAGGAACAGTCTTTTGGTGCTACCTTCTAATAGCTCATAGAATGGTTGACATTTCAACTTCAATTGGTTTTGTTTGTTTGTCTGTTTGTTTGGCAGCCACACCTGTTGTACTCAGGGATTATTCCTGGCTCTGTACTTAGAACTCACTCCTGATGAGGCTCAGGGGACCACATAGGCTGATGAGGATGGAGCCAGGTTGGCTGAGTGCAAGACAAGCATCTTACCTATTGTATTATCTCTTCAGCCTATTCCAAGTTTATTTTAATTAAAGTATGAAAACTGCAGATGTTTCTTTGTGTTGATTTTTTTTTTTTGCTTGGGAGCTACACCTGACACTGCTCAGGGGACCAGTGCAGTACTGGTATTCAACCCAGGCCTCCAGCTTGCAAATCATGGTACTCTGGCCCTTTGAATGATCTCCCCAGACTTTGAACATTTTTTCTCACACCCGATGCTATTGCACACTTAAGATATTGCAGTATAGAATAAACACCACTGATCTATGCACTGGGACAAAAGGAATTTTGTTGTGCTATTGGCTTTATTGTAATGATCAGGAACTAAACCCTTAAGGACACTGAGGTGTGCCTGTGTTTTTATCTCAGGGCTCATTATTTTTTCATATTTGCTCAGTGGCAGTCTTTTTAACATGGCTTTATTTCTCTAACATGTTTCGAGAACTGCTTAAGAAACCCCTCTCAACTCATTGACAGGGACCCAGACTAACTTATACCTTACTTCTAAGGTACCACCTTGTTTTCTGTAGCTGCTGATTTATTTTGTATGTTATTTGTTGTCCTTGCAAAGTGCCATCTCTCCACTGATTACCCAAGTAAACTTTGTTGAGAAAATATAATGTATCTTCTGTGTCCTCCCTTGTCCTCTACTCCATGAATCCCTAGTATGGTTGCAACTTTCAGAATCTCTATTTTGAGAGGAATTTCTTATTTTATTTTATTGAATCACTGTGACAAAAGTTACAAAGCTTTCAGGTTTAAGTCTTAGTCATATAATGATCAAACCCCCATGCCTTCACCAGTGCACCTGTCCCCCCACCAAGAACCCCAACATGCCCCCTCCCACCCTTACCGCTCCCCGCACCTGAGTGGCCAATGATCTTCACTTTATTCTCTCTATACATTGGATACATTCAATATTTCAACAGAGAACTGACTATTATTATTTGGGATTTTCCCTCAATAATCAAACCTGCAAAAAAGGAATCATTTGATAGTGTGTTTTACGTTGTTGAGAATGAAGATTGTAGGATCTCATTTGGATTTCTGTTGTTTTAGCTCAGTTTACAGTCTAGATGCATTTCTATAAGTCTCTGGGAGCCAAAATTGGTTAGTAGACCTCCTGGATCATAGTCTTTAAGGAGCAGAGGGGCTGTGTTGTTCACGGCTGCTCTGGATTGAGAGGAATTTCTAATAAACTGATTTACCCTAAAACACTTTTTTGGAGGATCAGAACAACTGAGTGCATTCTCTGCGTATTGGAGACCCAGTTCAATCCCAAGTACCATATGGTCCCTTGAGCACAGCTGGGACTGAGTCCAGGGCATAGAGCCCAGAGTAGCCCCAGTACCACCAGGTATGGCCCAAAAACTAAAAAGGAAAAAAAAACTATTTTGGAATGAGATGGTACTGCTTTTCTTAGAACATTTGGATTTGGGGGTGGGATAAACGGGAAATGGAAGATTTGGGTCCAAATCCAGTGGTATTTGGGTTTACTCTTGGCTCGGTGCTCAGGGATTATTCCTGGAACTTTTCAGGGAACCATATATAGTGCTAGGGATCAAAGGGGGGTGGCCATATGCAAGTCAAACGCTTTAGCCTCAGTATTATCTCTCCATTTTTAATGGAGGAAACCAACTGAATAAACAAAACTCTTGGCCAGGGATAAAACTCAATGATCAGGTAGTTGCATTGCATGGGTGAGGACCCAGATTCATCCTCTGATACCACCAAAAAGAAAAGAAAAATAAAAATCCCCAAGTTCTGTCTAATGGTGTTAATCAGAGAATGTGGCTAGTGAGTCATACGGCTCAGCTCTTGCCAAGCCCAGGCTGCATGCATGTGTGTGCAGAAAGAACACTGGTGTCAGACAGACCATAATATAGACAGCCCAGCTGGAGGCTGCCAGCTTACCTAATGCTACTTAAATTAAAGGAAATAAATAAACAGTAGGCAGAACAAGCAAAACGTGTTTACAGTCTCCATTTGCCAGAGGGCCTCCTGTGAATGAGTTTTGTGTTAGAGTCGAATTGAACTAGTGGTTTTAAAACTGCCCTTGGAGAAATCAAGATGCTTTATGGACCACTCCTAGGAGCAGAGGGAACACTGGACGTGACAACTCTTGACCATTCTACTCTCTTCAGCAAGAGTCACTTCCTTATTTCCTGTCTGACAGGCGAGGCGCTGGTGGCATTAGTTTGAGGATGGAATATGTAGATTCTAAAGTCATTTGAGGCCTGGATTGATAGTGCAGTCGGTAGGGCATTTGCCTTGCACGTAGGTTCAATCCCCAATACCCCATATGGTCTCAGAGCACCACCAGGAGTAATTCTTAATTGCAGATCCAGGGGTAACCCCTGAGTATTGCCAAGGGTGACCCCAAGACAAACAAAAAAGTTTGGAGCCAGAGTACAGTCGGCTGAGCTGATGCTCCACAGAACGGAGGTGGGGGAGAGGACTGGGGTTGGGGGATGAAACCCTGAACCACCAAGAGTAATAACAATCAGCAGAGAGCTAGGAATAGTCTCTGTGCACCACCAGGTGTGGCCCGAACCCCAAAAGATAAAATCAAATTCAACTGAAAAACCAGTTGACAACCAGCCCCTTCATCTGGCGAAGGAGCATCAGTGGTCGTCCGTGGAAGCCTGTTCTATCACAGTTGTTAGTGGTGGATTGAGTCTTTACCCCTGGGATACTGGTCCAAACCTCTCTCTTCCATGGAGCTGCTTTCTCCAAGGGTGGAAAGTCAGGTGCCAGTGAAGCAGGTTGCCCTAAGGCACATGAATTTCACAGAAAGCCATGTCTGGGTGCAGGCGTCACTGCTCAGCAGGTGCACACACCCTTCCAGCCTTGCAGACAGGAGTGACCCTGATTCTACAGCAGTGCTCCCCAACCCGCACCATGCAGGCCCCTAACACCCCATGGCAAGTAGGGGTGCTTTCTGTTTGCTTGCTACAGAAGATAGATTTCCTGTGGAATGCAATGCTATTCCTGTTTTATTGTTTTTTTTTTTTAATCAGGACTGGATTTTGGATCTTATCAAAAAACTTTTTCTTATCAATCGATGTGGTGATATGGTTTTTACTTTTTCTCCTGATGATTCGGTGTGCATTGCATTGCTTGATTTGCATACCTTTGCATCCCTGAAATGAATCCCACGTCATCACGGTGTATGATCCTAGAAACTACAGAAGTTAACACTGCTGTTATATTAAAAATATAATTAAAAATTGATGAGTAAAATTTTTAAATAAATTAAAATATAGTAATTAAAAGTGACACAAGGATAATGGTGGAAGCTCTTCAGCATTTTGTTATGTGATTTTAACCCTGTTAGTTAAATAAATTACAATACACATAAATAAGTATGTAGAAAAACCTTTCCCTGCTACTGAGTAGTTTCCCTGTTGCATGATTTTTGCCTTAAAACATTTCTTTTCACACTGCTGTCAAATTTTATTATCAAATGTGTTTTAGATCAGTATACATTTTCTGTAACAACATAAAGTAAATATTTTAGAATTTCTGAGACACTATTACATATTCTTTGTTTTCTTAAGAACCCTTTTAAAAGGTGAAAACATTTTTAGCAGCTCATTCATTCAAAAACAGGACACATGTTTAGCCCATGGGGCAGTTTGCTTAAAATCAGAGCATGGTGCTAGTTTAAAAGTAGATTTCAATAAGTGCTCTCTAAAAAATGTTTTTAAAACAACTGTTTTAGCCAATGTCTTTTTTCTACTGAAGTCTCTAATTTTATTGCAGTATGACCATTTCTGGCAGACTGTTTATTTTAAGTTCACAACCAATAGCGTTCAGGGGTTACTCCCAGCTCTGTGCTCAGCAGTCAATCCTGATGGTGCTTTGGGGACCTTATTGTCCCAAGCACGGAACGGTGCCTCCTGTGTGCAAAACTTGTGCTTGGCCTGTTGAGATACCTGTCTGGCTCAGCTGGTTCACTGTTGTCTAGGTAATCTGATTTTCAAATGTTTAGCCTTTTCTTACATACAAGTTAAAATTGAAGTTGTTATCTAAATATTATGGCAAGGCTAGTCCAGAATTCCTGTAGCTCATTGTCTTAGTCTTTCAAACAAAATTGAGCTTTATATTCAATTGTTTACATCATTTTAACTTCTCTAGTAAATGTAGAAATTCTATTTCTCCAAGTTTTTAAGTGGTGAACTATTTCAAAAACATATGTTAAATTGTTAACTGTTCACGTCTTCTGTTGCTTCTAATATTGTGAGATTATTTAAAAAAAAAAGAACTAAGAGATATGAAGCTTTCTATTTAAAGTCTTTACAAATTAAAATAGTAGTTATGTACCAATATGGTTCTGTTCAAATTCAATTTGCTACTATTAAATATTTGATAGGCATTATTTTAACTTATTATAGAATATTTATTAGTCTTTATTATTTCTTTCACTTTTATCTATTTTTTTCTCTGTTTGGAAAATGAGAGTTTTGTTTACTTTATTTCATTTTTGTTTTGCTTTAGGGCACACCTTGCAGTCCAGAGGAACTATTCCCAGGGCCTTAGAACCAAAGGTTCCTGCTTGCAAAGTCCTTCGAGCTATCTCCCCAGCCTTAATTTTTTTGTTGTTTTTCCTTTTTTATTGATTCACCGTGAGGTACAGTAACAAAGCTTTCATGTTTGAGCTTCTATCATACAATTATCAATCACCCCTCCCTTCACCAGTGCACCTTTTCTACCACCAAAATCCCCAGTACTCCCCCCACCCCCATTCCACACCTCCCCCTGCCTGTGTGGCAGACAATTTGCACAATACTCTCTCTCTCTCTCTCTACTTTGGTTACCTTCAATATTTCAAGACCAGTCCCACCACCACTCACACCTGCCGAAAAGGCAATGCTAGACAATGTCTTCTTTATTGATTGTTATGGATACAATATAATCTAGGAATTCTAAAATTTTAATAGTTAGGGTATGGAGAGGATGGCAGTGATAGCACATTGGGTAGGGCATTAGCCTTGCATGCGGCTGACCTGGGTTTGATTCATCCATCCCTCTCAGAGAGCCCGGCAAGCTACCTAGAGTATCTGCCTGCACTGCAGAGCCTGGCAAGCTACCCGTGGCGTATTTGATATGCCAAAAACAGTGACAAGAAGTCTCACAATGGAGATATTACTGGCGCCCAGTTGAGAAAATCGATGAACTTTGGGACGACAGTGCTATAGTGCTACAGGGTTTGGTGAGATTGCTGCAGCAAGTTGCCTGGGTCTGAGATTTGTCTGTGTGTCTCTGGATCATGGCGGTATGGGAGCTTAAGTAGACAGATGATGGCTATATGTGGGCATAATCTCAGAGTCTCATCAGGGTGGGGTGAAGGAGAAGGGTCGACTTCTCCCCTGACACGTGAGGCCTGGCATTTCCCGCCACTGCCACCTGTACCTGGAGCTTTTTGCTGAGTTCTAGAAGATGGCGGCCACCAGGTTTTCTAGGGGGACAGGTGGAGGGATGGTTCCTGCCCCCATCTGAAGTGGTCTGGAGAAAATGGCCTATTGTAAAGTCCAGAGCCATCTCTGCAGCAAGTTGCTTGGGTTCAAGATTCATTTATGTGTCTCTAATTTTGTTATTTAAAAAAGAAAATGCTATTCAAAAGATCATCAGAGACTACTTTGAAAGTCTGCAAGCCACGAAATAAGAGAACCTAAAAGAAATGGATGAATTCCTTGACTCCTACAATCTCCCAAGACTGAACCAAGAAGACTTGGAATACATGAATAGATCCATTAATATCAAGGAAATGGAAACTATAATCAAAAATCTCCCCAAAAACAAAAGCCCAGGTCCAGATGGATTCACTGGTGAATTTTTCTAAACATTTAAAAAAGACCTGTTGCCAGTTCTCAAGCTTTCCAGGAAATTGAAAAAACAGGAACTCTCCCAAATAGTTTCTATGAAGCACATATCCCCCTAATACTAAAAGCAAACAAAGACACCACTAAGAAAGAAAATTATAGACCAATATCCCTGATGAATACCGATGTGAAGATCCTAAGCAAAATATTAGCAAATGGGATCAAACAACTCATCAAAAAGATCATACACCATGACCAAGTGGGATTCATCCCGGGGATACAAGGATGGTTTAACATTCGGAAATTAATCAACATAATCTATCATATCAACAAAAGTAAAGATAAAAACCATATTATCAATTGACGCAGAGAAAGCATTTGACAAGATCGAACATCCGTTCATGATGAAAACCCTCACCAAAATGGGTTTTGGAGGAACTTTCCCCAAGATAGTCGAAGCCGTCTACCACAAGCCTATGGCAAGCATTATCCTCAATGGGGAAAAACTAAGGGCCTTTCCTCTAAGATCAGAGACAAGACAAGGATGCCCACACTCACCACTTCTGTTCAACATAGTACTGGAAGTACTTGCGATAGCTATTAGGCAAGAAAAAGATATCAAGGGCATCCAGATAGCAAAGGAAGAAATCAAACTCTCACTATTTGCAGACGATATGATACTATATCTAGAGAAGCCTAAAGCCTCTACTAAGAAATTCTTAGAAGCAATAGACTTGTACAGTAAAGTTGCAGGCTATAAATCAATACCCCAAAATCCATGGCCTTCCTATATGCAAACAATGAGACAGAGGAAAGGGACATGAAAAAAGCAATCCCATTCATAATTGTGCCCCAGAAAATCAAGTACCTCGGAATCAGCTTAACCAAGGAAGTAAAAGACCTCTACAAAGAAAACTATAAGACGCTACTCCATGAAATAAAAGAGGACATGAGGAAATGGAAACATATACCCTGCTTATAGTTAGGGAGAATCAACATTGTCAAAATGGCAATACTCCCAAAAGCATTATACAGATTCAACGCGATCCCTATAAGGATACCCATGACATTCTTCAAAGAAATGGATCAAACAATTCTGAAATTCATATGGAACAACAAACGCCCACAGATTGCTGAAACAATTCTTGGGAAAAAGACGATGGGAGGCATCACCCTCCCCAACCTTAAACTTTACTAGAAAGCAGTAATAATCAAAACAGCATGGTACTGGAACAAAGGCAGAGCCACAGACCAATGGAACAGGGTGGAATATCCCTACACACAACCCCAAATGTATGACCATATAATCTTTGATAAGGGAGCAAGAAATGTGAAGTGGAGCAAGGAAAGCCTCTTTAACAAATGATGCTGGCACAACTGGACAACCACATGCAAAAGAATGGGCTTAGACCTCGACCTGAAACCATGCACAAAAGTCAGATCAAAATGGATTAAAGACCTCAACATCAGACCACAAACCATAAGGTACATTGAAGACAAGGTCGGCAAAACCCTCCACGATATTGAAGCTAACGGTATCTTCAAAGATGACACACAACTGACCAACCAAGAGGAAACAGAGATAAACAAATGGGACTACATTAAACTGAGAAGCTTCTGCACCGCAAAAGATACAGTGACCAGAATACAAAGACAATCTACAGGATGGGAAAGGATATTCACCCAATATCCATCTGATAAGGGGTTGATATCAAGGGTATATAAGGCACCGGTTGAACTCTATGAGAAGAAAACATCCAACCCCATCAGAAAATGGGGCGAAGAAATGAACAGAAACTTTCTCAAGGAAGAGATACGAATGGCCAAAAGGCACATGAAAAAGTGCTCTACATCACTAATCATCAGGGATATGCAGATCAAAACAACCATGAGATACCACCTCACACCACAGAGACTGGCACATATCCAAAAGAACAAAAGCAACCATTGCTAGCGAGGATGTGGGGAGAAAGGGACCCTTCTACACTGCTGGTGGGAATGCCGGCTGGTTCAGTCCTTTTGGAAAACAATATGGATGCTTCTCAAAAAATTAGAAATTGAGCTCCCATTTGACCCAGTAATACCACTATTGGGAATATACCCTGGAGAAGCAAAAAAGTATAGTCGAAATGACACTTACATGTTCATCAAAACACTGTTTACAATAGCCAGAATCTGGAAAAAACCCGAGTGCCCGAGAACATATGATTGGTTAAAGAAACTCTGGTACATCTATACAATGGAATACTATGCAGCTGTTAGAAAAAACAAATTCATGAACTTTGCCTATAAGTGGATCACCATGGAAAGTATCATGCTAAGTGTAATGAGTCAGAAAGAGAGAGACAGACATAGAAAGATTGCACTCATCTGTGGAATATAAAATAACAGAGTAGGAGACTAGTATCCAAGAATAGTAGAAATAAGTATCAGTAGTTTGGATCCATGGCTTGGAAGCTAGTCTCACATGCTGGGGTAAAAGGCAGCTCAGATAGAGAAGGGAACACTAAGTAAAATGTGGTTGGAGGTCTCGCGCAGGAAGGGAGATGCATGCTGAAAGTAGACTAGAGACTGAACACAATGGCCACTCAATACGCCTTTTGCAAACCACAACACCCAATTGGAGAGAGAGCGATCAAAAGGGAATACCCTGCCACAGAGGTGGGGTGGGTGGGGGTGGGGAGAGATGGGATTGGGGGGTGGGAGGGATACTGGGTTTATTGGTGGTGGAAATGGGCACTGGTGGAGGGACGTGTTTGCAAACATTGTATGAGGGAAAAACAAGCTCGAAAATGTGTGAATCTGTATCTGTACCCTCATGGTGACTCACTAATTAAAGAATAATAATAAAAAAAAGGAAATGCTAAGGGCTGAAGCAATAGTACAAAGTTTGCCTTGCATATGGTCAACCAAGGTTCAATCCTCAACACCCCATATGGGTCCCTGAGCTCCGTCAAGAGTGGTTTCTGAGTGCAGAGCCAGGAGTAAACTCTGAGCACTGCTGGCTGTGGCCAAAATAAAAAAGTAAAAAAAAAGTAAATACTAGACATAAAGAATGAAAAATACATTCAATCCCAAATTATTTCTTCATTCATTTTGGTTTTGAGGCCACATTCCTGGTACTCAGAACTTACTCCTAGCTCTGTGTTCACGTGTCAGTTTCAGCAATGCTTGGGAGACCATGTGTAGTGCCAGATCAAACCCAGGTCGACTATGTACGATGCAAGCACCTACCCACTGTCCTGTCTCTCTGGCCCTGTGTCTGAGTGTGAAACCAATTGCATTAGCATCACTGTCTTCCATTGCACAAACAGTTCTCCAAATTTATGCTTTCCTCCTGTAATTTCTTTTTTTTTTTTTTTTTTTTTTAAAGAAATATTTTATTGAACCACCGTGAAAACAAAAAAAAAATACAAAGCTTTCAGGTTTAAGTCACAGTCAAATACTGATTAAACCACCATCCCTTCACCAGTGCACCCGTTCCACCACCAAAAACCCCAATACACCCCCCTCCCACCCCACCCCCCATCTAAGTAGCTGATGATATTCCCATTATTCTCTCTATATATTGAGTACATTTCATATTTCCATACAGAACTCACTATTGTTGATTGGAAATTTTCCCCAACAATCAGGCCTGCTGAATAAGCATCATCTAATAATTTCTCTTCCTTGGTAAAGGTGAAGATTTTGAGTCCGTGCGGCCGCTATCGCGGCCGCGCGGTTTTGGGTTTCTAATATTTTAGCTCAGTTCACAGTCAAAATGGATGGCTCCAAGAATCTGCTCTGGTGCCAAAATGGGTTAGGAGACCTCAGGATCACAGTCAGTAGGCGGGAGGCTCTGCTTCTCGTGCCGCGGCTCTTGGTTCATCTCTGGGCGGAAGGCGCGCCGGGAACACCTCCCCTCCCAGGATCACCTACAGGCTACGTCACTAAAGAAAGTCCTACCTCCTGGTGTAGGGGTCTTAGAGGGTGGCTCTCACCGCGTGGTTGCTGCCGCTGCCGCCATTTTCGCTCAGAAAAATGGGGTGGAGAGGGAAAAAAATCCCTCCCCGGGCTGCACGAGGTTGTAGTTCAGTTCGCAGTCAAAATGCATGGCTCCAAGAATCTGCTCTGGTGCCAAAATGGGTTAGGAGACCTCAGGATCACAGTCAGTAGGCGGGAGGCTCTGCTTCTCGTGCCGCGGCTCTTGGTTCATCTCTGGGCGGAAGGCGCGCCGGGAACACCTCCCCTCCCAGGATCACCTACAGGCTACGTCACTAAAGAAAGTCCTACCTCCTGGTGTAGGGGTCTTAGAGGGTGGCTCTCACCGCATGGTTGCTGCCGCTGCCGCCATTTTCGCTCAGAAAAATGGGGTGGAGAGGGAAAAAAATCCCTCCCCGGGCTGCACGAGGTTGTAGTTCAGTTCGCAGTCAAAATGCATGGTTCCAAGAATCTGCTCTGGTGCCAAAATGGGTTAGGAGACCTCAGGATCACAGTCAGTAGGCGGGAGGCTCTGCTTCTCGTGCCGCGGCTCTTGGTTCATCTCTGGGCGGAAGGCGCGCCGGGAACACCTCCCCTCCCAGGATCACCTACAGGCTACGTCACTAAAGAAAGTCCTACCTCCTGGTGTAGGGGTCTTAGAGGGTGGCTCTCACCGCATGGTTGCTGCCGCTGCCGCCATTTTCGCTCAGAAAAATGGGGTGGAGAGGGAAAAAAATCCCTCCCCGGGCTGCACGAGGTTGTAGTTCAGTTCGCAGTCAAAATGCATGGCTCCAAGAATCTGCTCTGGTGCCAAAATGGGTTAGGAGACCTCAGGATCACAGTCAGTAGGCGGGAGGCTCTGCTTCTCGTGCCGCGGCTCTTGGTTCATCTCTGGGCGGAAGGCGCGCCGGGAACACCTCCCCTCCCAGGATCACCTACAGGCTACGTCACTAAAGAAAGTCCTACCTCCTGGTGTAGGGGTCTTAGAGGGTGGCTCTCACCGCATGGTTGCTGCCGCTGCCGCCATTTTCGCTCAGAAAAATGGGGTGGAGAGGGAAAAAAATCCCTCCCCGGGCTGCACGAGGTTGTAGTTCAGTTCGCAGTCAAAATGCATGGTTCCAAGAATCTGCTCTGGTGCCAAAATGGGTTAGGAGACCTCAGGATCACAGTCAGTAGGCGGGAGGCTCTGCTTCTCGTGCCGCGGCTCTTGGTTCATCTCTGGGCGGAAGGCGCGCCGGGAACACCTCCCCTCCCAGGATCACCTACAGGCTACGTCACTAAAGAAAGTCCTACCTCCTGGTGTAGGGGTCTTAGAGGGTGGCTCTCACCGCATGGTTGCTGCCGCTGCCGCCATTTTCGCTCAGAAAAATGGGGTGGAGAGGGAAAAAAATCCCTCCCCGGGCTGCACGAGGTTGTAGTTCAGTTCGCAGTCAAAATGCATGGTTCCAAGAATCTGCTCTGGTGCCAAAATGGGTTAGGAGACCTCAGGATCACAGTCAGTAGGCGGGAGGCTCTGCTTCTCGTGCCGCGGCTCTTGGTTCATCTCTGGGCGGAAGGCGCGCCGGGAACACCTCCCCTCCCAGGATCACCTACAGGCTACGTCACTAAAGAAAGTCCTACCTCCTGGTGTAGGGGTCTTAGAGGGTGGCTCTCACCGCATGGTTGCTGCCGCTGCCGCCATTTTCGCTCAGAAAAATGGGGTGGAGAGGGAAAAAAATCCCTCCCCGGGCTGCACGAGGTTGTAGTTCAGTTCGCAGTCAAAATGCATGGCTCCAAGAATCTGCTCTGGTGCCAAAATGGGTTAGGAGACCTCAGGATCACAGTCAGTAGGCGGGAGGCTCTGCTTCTCGTGCCGCGGCTCTTGGTTCATCGCCTCCTGTAATTTCTTAACTTGAAGAAGCTGATATTGTTTGGATATTTCCCCTATCAAATAATTTATAATTGGATTTGCATTTGAGTAAAATAATTTATTATCGAACATGTGAGTTTTCCTCTTTTAATTTTTGTCATTATGCCATTTCATCACGAAACAGTTTTTTTTTCTTGTTTGTTTGTTTGTTTGGTTTGATTTGGTGCTCAGGGCTTACTCTTGCTTCTGCACTCAAGAATCACTCCTGGCAGCGCACAGCAGACCATATGGGTACTGAGGATCAAACCCAGGTCAGCTGCATGCAAGACAAGCACCTAACCTGCTATACTATTTCTCTGGCCCCAGTAAACAGGTTTATAGTGTTCATGGTATTCATGACTATCTTTCAGTTGTTTCCCATTCTTTTTCCCCTCCTTGCCTTTCATTTTTCACCCTGAAATTTTGTTGACGTTTTTGTCAAAAGAGACAATTCTTCTTTGCAGATTTTCTGAAATATAATGTTTGCGACTGGATATTCAACTCTGTTCCATTGGTCTGCAGGTCTGGTTCTAGCCCAATACCATGCTGTTTTAATTACTACTGCTTGGTAGTAGAGTTTAAAATTGGGGAAGGTGATGCCACCCATCTTCTTTTTTCCAAGGATTGCTTTAGCTATTCATGGGAATTTATTGTTCCATATGAATTTCAGGAGAGTTTTGTCTATTTCTTTGAAAATGTCATGGGTATCCTGATAGGTACCGCATTAAATTTTTATAGTGCTTTGGGTAGTATTGCCATTTTGATAGTGTTAATTATCCCTAGCCATGAGCAGGGTATATGTTTCCATTTCCTAGTGTCCTCTTTTGTTTTTTGAAGTAGTGTTTTGTAATTTTCCTTGTATAGGTCCTTCATCTCTTTGGTTACGCTCATTCCAAGGTGCTTGATTTTCTGAGGTACTATTGTGAAAGCTTGTAATTATCTCACAGCAATTCAATTAAATAAAAAAAAGAAGAAATATCGTGTTTGTGTGCAGAGGGCTAATTGGAAAGACTAAATAAAAATGCATATAGAAGCCCCTAATATTAACTATCACTATCATTGTCATCCCACTGATTGTTGATTAGCAGGCCCAATAATGTTTCCATTCATCCTAGCCCTGAGATTTTAGCAATCTCTCTTTACTCGTCCTTCCCAATGGTGCCACATTAGAGGCTCTTTCAGGGTCAAAAGAATGAGACCCATCATTGTTACTGTATTTGGCATATGAATAAGCCGCGGGGAGCTTGCCAGGCTCTCCCATATGGGCAGGAAGCTCTTGGTAGCTTGTGAGGTTCTCTGAAAGGGAGAACTAGGCAATAAGATGTTGTGCACCCACAATAGGGCCATGTGCTTCCGGGAGCTTGGTTTATCAAGGCCTCCCCTAATATTATGCAGGATCAATCCAATATTTGCTTTATATGTCTCTGTCCAGTAAGGAATCTTATTTTGAGTGTAGGGAAAGCCTCTGAATTATTGAGTAGAGTTCTTTTAGGGAAATTGTAATTTGTTATAATAGGTGGGTGACTGCTGTGGCAATAGGTGGAGATAAAACCTATATTGTTTGGATGGAGTCTTGTCTTGATGGTCCCCTGAGCCTCACTAGGAGAGACCCCTGGTCCTCAAACAGGAGGCACTTTTGAGCATTGCCAGGTGTGGCACCCCCATACCAAACAACAACAAAACAAACAAACAGAAGTGAGTCCAGTGTGGAGATCTGTGTGTCCACACGAGTGCTGAAGGCTCTGCTATATGCTTTTGCTGGGTGTTGTGAATGAGGCCAGGGCTGCTCTTTCCTTTTGTCCCTGCCTCCTTTTTTTCTTTTGTAAAATTTTCTTTTTCTTTTGTTTTTTGGCCCACACCCAGTGATGCTCAGAGGTTACTCCTGGTGGTGCTTGGAGGGGCATATGGGATACTGGGGATTAAACCCAGGTTGGCCACATGGACAGGAACTGCCCTACCCACTGTACTATCTCTCCAGCCTCTATAATCGTCCTCTAAAACATTATTGTTGTTGTTACTATTGTTTGGTTTTTGAGCCACACTTCACAGTGCTCGGGGCTAAATCTTGACGGGGCTCTGGGGTCCCAGGTAGAGTTCTGGGAACTGAACTCTAGTCGGCTGCATGCAGTGCAAGCTCCCTATCACTGCAGTGTTGCTCTGGCCTTTCTAAGCTCCCTTTCCCTTGCGCTGGGAAGTTGTGGTAGTGTGGAAATCATGCACACCACTTACTTGGGCCTCACACTAGGTTGTCGTGCTTGCGTGTAGCCTCACCATTTTAGTTAAGGTGCCTGCCCACATTTTTTTTTTTTTGCTTTTTGGGTCACACCCGGCGATGCTCAGGGGTTACTCCTGGCTCTGCACTCAGGAATCACTCCTGGTGATGCTCAGGGGACCATATGGGATGCTGGGAATCAAACCCCAGTTGGCCACGTGCAAGGCAAATGCCCTACCCGCTGTGCTATCCACTCCAGCCCCTGCCAGATCTTTTTATTTGGTTTTGTTTGGGGGTCACATGCAGCAGTGCTCAGGGCTTAGTCCTGGCACATGCTCGGATCCTTCTTGGTGGTGCTGCAGAAACCATGTGTGGTGTGCAGATTGAACCCCGGTCGGTCGAGTACAAGGCCAGCGCCTTCCCACTGCTCTAACTCTCCAGCCCTTGCATAGGGCTTGCATAAGAGGCTCTGGTCCTTGCGCCTTCTGGCACTGTGTTGCTTTTTGTGGCTTCCACACTTTTAGCTGAGCTGCTCTCACACACTTTTGTTGTGGCATCGACCAGCACAAATGGCAAGATCTGAAGGAGTGCAAGGAGGGTAGGGTTGGTGTCTGGCACACAGCATCATACTCAAAAGACAAGTGCTTTGCTACTGAGCCATCCTGCCTTCTCTGCCCACCTCTCATTTCCTGTCTCAGTAATTATTTATAGCTCTGGCCAAGAGGTAGTTGACTCCTGAGGGTGTAAGAGTAAACAGTCATTTCTTAGTTCTTCTGTCATGGGGCTTGGGCAGTTTATCCCTATTTTTTTTCTAAAAAATGTCAAACTTCTAGAGAAACTAAACACACACTCAGACACACATATATATCATTCATATGTACAAATACACATATATGTTTTCTGAACCAATTTAAAGTTGCAGATACCATGCATCACTCTTCTTTTTTGTTGTTGTTACTGTTTTTCAGGCACACCAATGCACAGGAGTTACTCCTGGCTCTGCACTCAGGAATTACTCCTGGCAGTGCTTGGGGAACCATATGGGATGCTGGGGATCGAACCCATGTTGGCTGCATGCAAGGTAAATGCCCTACCCGCTGTACTATAGTTCCAGCCCCCCATAGGTCACCCTTAAGTAAGTAATTCATCTCTAAAAGTCAGTGCAGGGGCTAGAGCAATTGTAGATCTGGAGGACATTTGCCTTGCATGCGGCAAACCCAGGTTTGATCCTTGGCACCCTACATGGTCCCTTGAGCCTCTAGGAGAGATCCCTGAGCACAGAGCCAGGATAAACCCCTGAGCACCATGGCGTGTGACTCAAAAACAACAACCACAAAAAAATCAGAATACTCTCTTAAGCAACTATAGTATCATTATTGAATGTCACTTTAGGAACATCCTCAAGATATCATCAACCCTATAGAATTCTCTTAATTCTATATTCAGGTTTCTAAAATTATCCCAAGAATTTATTCTTATTTTTCTCACTCTGAGTCCCACCAGGGCCACATAGCTCCTCTTTTTCCTGTGCCTGCATAGTCTCTTTCCCTCTAGAGCTCTAGCCACCCCACCACCCCCATTTTTCTTTTCAACCACACTGACTTTGTGAAGTCTAAGTTTACTTGTTTCATGGAGCTCTCTTAATTCTAGATTTTTCTGATGGGTTCCAAATGGTGTCATCTAACTTATTTCAGTAGTCTCTGCATTTACTCTAAACTGGAAGCTAGATAGAGCAGGTTAAATAGATTTATGGTAAAAGATCTTGTCATGGGCCTGGAGAGATAGTACATCAGGTAGAACACTTGCCTCCCACACAGCCAAGCTGGCTTCCATCCCTGGTGCCCTATATAGTTGCCCAAGCGCCACCAGGAGTGATGCTGAGCCCAGAGCCAGGACCAAGCCCCAAGCACCATTGCATGTGAACCCAGCCCCAAATAAATACATTTTAAATAAATAAATACACAAACAGGAGGTTTTGGCAAGGCCTGGAAAGATAGGACAGTAGGTTGAGCATTTATTTGTCTTGCACTTGGTCAATCCCAGTTTGATTCCTGGTACTTCATATGTTTCCCTTAGTCCCCAGGAGTTATCCCGGAGTGAAGAGTCACAAATAAACCCTGAGTACTGTAGGATGTGACCCCCCCCAAAAAAAAAGTTCTTTTTTTTTTTTTTTTGCTTTTTGGGTCACACCCGACGATGCAGAGGGGTCACTCCTGGCTCATGCACTCAGGAATCACCCTAGGCAGTGCTCAGAGGACCATATGGGATGCTGGGATTCAAACCCCAGTTGGCCGTGTGCAAGGCAAACCCCCTACCCGCTGTGCTATCACTCCAGCCCCCAAAAACAAGTTCTTGACAAAAAAAAAATAATGTGTGTGTGTGGGGGGCGAGCACATACCAGGTATAACAGGTAGTGTTTGGAGGCTTCTTCTGGCTTGCTGTTTGGTTCTGCTCCTGGTGGTGCTCAGTGCCAGGAATTGAAGGAGGCTTCTGCAAACGAAACAGGATCTCAGCCGGTGACCCTCTCTCGAGGCCCCAGAAGCTTTGGAAAGGAGATTCCTTCTAGTTATTGCCCTTTCTCCTTGCTACTCAGGGTTAAGTGCCATTAGTTCTAGATGAAACCCAGTGTTTCACTAAGAAATTTAAAAATCTTGAAGAGGTGTTTGAGAGAAATGGAGATTAATGATAAGGTGGAGAGTTCTCATCACAGAGGCTACCACACCGCTGCAGTTATTCTTCTCACAAAGGTATTTGCAGAAAGAGAGGTAGAGAGAAATTTTAAAAGGGAGAGTGAAGTGGGATTATGAGAAGAGAGGAATTTTAATATTCATTTGTTGGAATAGAGCCGTTGAGAGTGATCATACAGTAGGTAGGTAGGCGCTTGTGCTGCACTTGGGCCCACCTAGATTCAATCTCCGGCATCCCATATGGTTCCCAGAGCCATAAGTGACCCCTGAGCATTCATTGTCAGATGGTGACCCAAAACGACCACAAAAACCCTAAAACAAAAGAGAACAATCTGGTGCCTGAGCCATTCCCCACAGCATTGATGTTGGACTCTAGTAAAAATAACTATACTCTGGTTCTGAATACCTCAAACATTTTCTAGTTGATTCTTTGCACTTGATTCTTTAAACCCAAACCCAGTGCAGCTGTAGCAATCCACAATGTGACTCAACACCCAGCACTTTTGCCTGTGTGAAGACTGTGTCAGTAACCAATACCCCCTGCATGAGGCAGCCTGGGTTGCCCACTTCCTCCCTTTGAGGAAACAGTGCATGTGGCGCACTCAGCTTTGCTTGGACAAATGACATACTGCAGAGAAGCTATTAACTGAAAAGTTTCCTATTTTAAACAATAGGCTGGAGCAATAGCACAGCGGGTAGGGCGTTTGCCTTGCATGTGACCGACCTGGATTCAATTCCTCCATCTCTCTTGGAGAGCCTACAAGCTACTGAGAGTATCCCACCCACATGTCAGAGCCTGGCAAGCTACCCAAGGCATCTTTGATAGACCCAAAACAGTAACAAGTCTCACAATGGAGACGTTACTGGTGCCCACTCAAGCAAATTGATAAACAATGGGACGACAGTGCTACCACATTCCTTTAAAAATGTTGGGAGGCTGGGAAGACAGCTCAGCAGTAGCTCTCTCGCTTTGCATGTGTGAAGTCATAGGTTTGATCCCTGGCACTGCAAAAGCAAACAGTAAATAAAAACCTCCTGAGATTAGCACTTATGCTGTGACTCCATATAGCACAGCTGGAACAGTGCTATGACACAATAATCCTTTGGGGGGGGCGGGAAGACAGAATAATCTTAACAGTTTGCAACCCTTTATATATAGCAAAGCACTTTCTCATTCACTTTTACATTTGATATACACAGTCTTTCTCAGATCGGATGTGCTTAGTACTTTCAAGGACATGGCAGAGTCTGTGGAGGAGCCTGAATTAGGCTTTCTGACTGTGGAACAGACTTCCTTTGCTGAAAATGTGCAGCCTGGAACAGACACCAAATGTCTCCTTTCTAAATCCCTGACCAAGACACTCTCTCCTTATGGTGTAGGTTATTGAAATGCTTAGTTAAAGCTCTTGGAGTCTATTTCAAACTTCCAGACCCGCATCTGTCATATTTTATCTGCATTGGATGACATTTCCCACACTGTCATGTGGTTGTCAGTCAGCCAGCAGGTTTTAGCTATTTCTTGCTCTCTGTTCTAACATGGAGAAATGCTGATTAATGCTGAATTAACGTGTTACATGAGATGAAAAATGCAGTTCAACCTATTAGTTGACTAATTTCCTTTCTTAAATTTTGTATCAGTGGACAAATAAGACATTCAGAGATTTGTTTTTGTTTCTTGGAGAAATTAGAATGGTATTTATCAATGCTTATCTTAATTTTTTTTCAACGGGTCCACAATTGGTGCTCAGAATTTAGTCCTGCTCTGCACCCAGAGGCCAATCTGGAGTTGCTCGGGGGTCTCTGTGAGGTGCTGGAATGAAACTAGGGTCAGCCGTGTGCAAGATAAGTGCCTTAACCGCTTTACTATCTCCCTGGAACTACTTTATTATTTATGTATATCATGTAATAATTTGGAAGTGTATGGTTTTCTTTGGGGATCATATCTGGAACTCTCAATTGAGTGCTCAGGGATCACTCATAGCAGTGCTCAGGGGACATGCCATGCGTCCAGGGCCATTGAATCCAGGCCTCTAGCTTTTTATGCCTGAGCTGTTTCTTTTTTTATCTTTACTTAGTTTTTTCTTTACTAAGTTTTTTTTTTTTGCTTTTTGGGTCACACCCAGCGATGCTCAGGGGTTACTCCTGGCTTTGCACTCAGGAATTACTCCTGGCGGTGCTTGGGGGACCATATGGGATGCCAGGGATTGAACCCAGGTCGGCCGCATGCAAGGCAAACACCCTACCTGCTGTGCTATCGCTCCAGCCCCTCTTTACTGTTTTTTACTTAGGGATTTAGAGCATTATTAATAGTTGAGTTTCAAGTATACAATGTTCCCAAACCAACCCCATCATAAGTCAACTAACTTCCTTCCGCCAGCACCCCTGTTTTTTGACCCACTCCCAGCCTGCCTCCTTGGCAGACACATATTTAAGTTTACCTATTGTAGTTTGCATCTCCTGCTTTTAGTTTTGTTGGTTCTGATTGAGATTATTTTTAGGTAACACCTATCCACCACCCGATTGTCTGGGACCCTTGTGTTCTGCCCCCGTTATGTTCCATCTGCCTTTTTGCCTTTTGGGGGGCTTTTGATGCATGCCCAGAAGTGCTTAGGGCTTACTCTTGGCTCTGTGCTTAAGGGTCAGTCCTGGCGGTGCTGGAGGAACATATGTGGTACCAGAAAATAGAATCAATTTCATGCATATAAGTCAGTACCCCTGTACTGTCTCTCAGGCTCCAGCTATATGAATTTGTTTTCTTTGTGGGGAGGTACCCAACTTTGCTTACGGCTTACTCCTGGCTCTGTGGCTCAGGGATCAGTTCTGGCAGAACTTGGGGGACACTTATCGGTTCTGGGGATTTAACTTGGGTCAGCTTCAAGCAAGGCAAGTACCTTGCCCACTGTACTTTCTCTGCCCCCTACTATATGCATCTTTAAGGAAAGTTACAAAGTGAGTACAAATTTAGAATTGTTCTATGTTGTCTGTTCTTCAGGAGTCTTGGCATAAACGTGTGGTCCAGCAGAATAAAGCTCAGCAAGATTACTCGTTGGGACTGGGAGTTGGGAAGAGTCCAACTGAGCGTACTGGGACAATATTGGAAGGTAAAAGGAAAAGTTGCTTAAGAAAGTAACATTTATCATTCTCAGACACCTGCTGTAGTTGTCAGTAGAGTAATTCATGACTGATTGGAAGGCTGTAGATCTGACTCTCAGAGACTAGAACAGCAGTGGCTGATGGAAACTTTATAGACTTAAACTAGAAGCTGATAATCTTCATGAAGGCCAAACAACCAGAAAATTCCTTGCCAACATCTTCAGACCTGATTCCTCCTTCCTTCCTTCCTTCCTTCCTTCCTTCCTTCCTTCCTTCCTTCCTTCCTTCCTTCCTTCCTTCCTTCCTTCCTTCCTTCCTTCCTTCCTTCCTTCCTTCCTTCCTTCCTTTCTTCCTTCCTTCCTTCCTTCCTTCCTTCCTTCCTTCCTTCCTTCCTTCCTTCCTTCCTTCCTTCCTTCCTTCCTTCTTTCCTTCCTTCTTTCCTTCCTTCCTTCCTTCTTTCCTTCTTCCCTCTCTCCCTCCCTCCCTCCTGCTCTCTGTCTCTGTCCCTGTCTCTCTTTTCTTTCCTTGATTTGGTCCCACACCCAGTGGTCTGAGGGGCTATTATTAGCTCTGTGCTCAGGGGACCATATGTGGTGCCAGGAATCAAACTGAGCTTGATCATATGCTAGGTAACTGCCTTGACCCCTAAACTGTATGTCCAACCCCACAACCAAACTTCAAGTGATGCAATTAAGGTAAGAGACCTCTTTGGTATCTGATCAAATGCAGTATTGCCCCAGTTTAATCACCACTTTCTTGCAGATGGACTTTGAATAAATTTCAGCCATTTCAAAAATCCAGAAAACTAAGACTGTAGCCACTGGAATATCTAAAAGTGCATTGTCAATTCTAAAGATGTTCCTTAGAATAATTGTTTAGGCTTGTATGTTTTCAAAGACAAGTTCTACACATCAGCTAGCTTTGTTAAATCTCTCAACAATCCTGAAAGGAAGATATTAGTAACCCTGTTTTGCAGGTGAAAGCACAATCTGATAAGTTAGTTATTAGATAAAGACAGCAAATAACTGATGAATCGAGAATTCAAACCCAGAACTGGTACATAGCTCCTACTCTTTTTTAGATGGCAAATCAAAAGTACTTTAACATTTCATTACTTTTGTCTTCTCAGGAGACTGATTCAAAGGAAACAATACACAGATGACGAAAAATTTTGAATTTTAAAAGCCCAAAATTCACATATATGAAAGCCCATTTGCAAAACTACCCACAGGCTTATGTTCAAATGCTGTAAAATCTTTGATTAAGGACTTCAAACAGTGAAAAGTAATAAACAGTATATCTGACTACAACTGAAGAAATAAAACACCTTCAGATTTTTCATTCTGAAAAAAGGATTTGAATGATTCAAAAAAAAAAGAAGAAGAAAGGGAAAAAGTCCACTCTGCTGACTGAATGATCCATTGAAAAATTAGCCTAGTTTGTGCTCTTCTGGATGGAAATTCTCTATGTGGGCATGTGCCTTCAGAAGAGGAAGATTTATTTTGGGGAATTTCTTTCTGGGCATTTCATTCCATGGTTCTAAATATAGGGTCATTAAGACACCACTCCACCGCACCCCTAACATCTTTAGAACTAATTCGTTTATTCCTTCATTCTTTCCTTCTTTCTTCTCTCCATCCCTCCCTCCCTTCTTGACTGCCTTCATGCATTCCTCTCTTCTTGTTTTGGGGCCACATCCAGTGGTGTTAAGGGGCTACTCCTGGCTCGGTGCTCAGGAATTACTCCTTGTAACCACACACATACACACACACACACACATGCATGCACACACCTCTAGCCCTGAAGATTTCACTGAATAGCCCATCACTCTCCAAACTGACAGTAATGCAGTAGGAAAGGCGAGAAGGAACATTTCACTTCGGTGACTCTTGCCATGAAACAGTGAGGGAAGGACATTGTGCAGGACATGGCGGGGGAGGGGTGGCAGAGTATTGGGAGGACACTGGGTTTCAGCCCAAGAGCAGTTGAATTGGGCAGGTGGTGAAGATTTCTGATTTCTTTTTTTATTTTAAATGCACCTGTTTAGACTTGCTCTTCAAGCCCATGTTCTCTCTTGATCACTTACGTTGCTTCCTTGTCTTTATGTTTCTTGCTTGCCTATTTCCACTCTGCAGAAGCCTATGTTCTCTCAGTTATTTATTTATTTATTTATTTAATTGAATCACCATGTGGAAAGTTACAAAGTTCTCAGGCTTATGTCTCAGTTATACAATATTCAAACACCCATCCCTTCACCAGTGCCCATATTCCACCACCAAAAACCCCAGTATACCTCCCGCCCCCGCCCCCCCCAACTGCATAACTGATGAATTTCACTTCATTTTCTCTTTACCTTGATTACATTCCATATTTCAACACAAAACTCACTATTGTTGTCGGAGTTTCCCTCCAAGAAAGACAGCCCTACTACCAAGGAAGCATTTGATAATTAGTTTTCCATTGCTGAGAATGAGGAGATATGTAGCCCCACTGCTCCAAGTACATAACTCTTTTTTCCCCCCTTTTTCCTTTTTCTTTTTTTCCCCTCATCCCCCTTCCCATGCCTCGGTGGGCGCCAGGCTGTGTTTCTCTCCGAAAATGGGAAACAACCGGGAAAGAGGAATATTTCCTCTTCTCGGCCGGCGTGGGGCTGTTGCTTAGTTCACAGTTCAGAGAAATGGCTGCTACTTTGATTACCTTCAATATTTCAACAAAAAAACTCACTGTTATTATTTGGAGTTTTTCCCCCCAAGTCAGACCTGCTAAAAAGGAACCGTTTCACATTGCTGACAATAAAGAGATGTTGGATGCTGCTGCGTCCGCGCGGTTTTAGATTCCTGTATATAGTCCAGGGAAAATTCTGCCAGAAATTGCATAGCCCAGCTCACAGTCCCAGTGCATTACTGTAAGAAGGTGTGCTGGATGCCCAAATGTGTTAGGTCTCTGGAATCAAAGTCTTTAGGCGCAGAGGGCCTGTTTCACTCTCAGAAGCTCCGGATTTATCTGGGCCGAGGGTGTGCCGGTTACACCCACTTCCCATGATTCTCTAGGAGCCCCAAGTGTAAAAACCATACACCTCTGGGTTAGGAGTCTTAGAAGATGGCTCCTGCAACATGGATGTTGCCACTGCCGCCATTTTTTGTGTAGAAAGACAGGGTAGAGAGGAAAGATCCATCCCTGGGCAGCATGTAGTTGTAGCCCAGTTCACAGTCCCAGTGCATTGCTGTAAGAAGCTGCGCTGGATGCCCAAATGTGTTAGGTCTCAGAAATCAAAGTCTTTAGGCGCAGAGGGTCCCAGCCTGTGTTCTCTTTTGAACACCCATTTCTTTCTCTTCCCTCACAACTTTCTCTAAATTTCAATAGAAACTTTCTGCTTCACTAATAAAATAAGATGCAACTGTTTAAAATACAGTTGATGCCTGACTGTGAAGATACCGGGAAGACAGCAGTAGAGGGGTGTGGGAAATGCTCGTACCGATCTTTAGCCTATTGTGGATTGTCTATTGTTTACATTACTGAAAACATAAATAGTTGGTTAACATATATTTTGCATAGTATCTGAAGCATATGTTAGATGCTAATGTCAATGATGGTAAAGAAAATGTCATTGAGAAAAGTCCTAAGGATGAGAAAGCATATTTCCAGTACTTTTCTGTTTTTCTCAATACCATAAGTTTACATAATCAGTTTTCAAGGAAATGCATATAGAAATGGACCAGCACAGGTCAAAGCATCATTGCTGAAGGACTGTTGTAAAAGTCTGCCACGTGGACAAATGCAAATGATAGAGTCATCTGTCAACCTGAGTGGTACTAGGCCCAGAATCTCAGTGTGGGATTGTCTCCATGTTGTAAGGAGCTGTGCCTGGGACCTGGGCATGGGGGTGCTAAGTTGTTCATTGGGGTGGAGCACACACCAATGGTAGTCAGGACATGTACTCTGTGCCCTGGTGTGGCTTATTGCAGTGCTCCGGAACCATACGTAGTACTAGGCCTTGAACCAGGGCCCAGCACATCGAGACAACTATCTGCATCAAGGTACTTCTCTCCGCCCCTCTGCTATCATTTGAATGTGGATCTGGTGGTGGGACACAGGAAACAACCCAGCTCAAGACTCTATTCTGCCTGCGACAGTTGTTTCCAACATCCAGCCTCCAGCCAGACAATTCTTGACTATCCCTGCACAGCATGCAAAAAAAAAAAAACCACCCTGTTTTGTGAAAAATAACTCCTTTGATTTCTCCCAGCCTTAGTAAGGGGCAGTGACCACGAGGTACATTATCTCGGGGTGCCCTGGAGTGAGGATACCACCCATGGCTTCCCAGCTGCACTGCCTGTGGATTTTTAAAAATATAATAATAAAAAAAGGATCAAGGAAAGAAGACCTCTGGAAATCCGTGCTGATTCCCCACTATGTCCTACAGTGATTACCCTTTCATTAGTACGGTGCAACAATGTGGAGATTTTCCTTTTTCTTTCACTTTGATTTCAGCCTAACCCTTGAGGCTAAACTTTCAGTAAGATGCATTGGGGTTAGCGGAAAGAAAGTTGCAGCTGATCCTGGAAGTCACCATCTAGTCTTTTCTCTTTTGTATATTTTCATGTTCATCCTTTGAGGAATGAGACAATATGCCTCTAAAATCCAAGTTGATTTTGTTTAGGAAAAGGCGAGTCTTCATTTGAATATTTTAAGTCACTGGGAAAGCGGCTAAAGCTCAATCAATGGGAAAGGAACTAGGAAATAAGAAATTTAAAACACATCAAATAAAGCTGGAGCAGGGGACAGAATGCTACCAGGATTCTCTCTCTGTGATGTGACATTCCCTCTCACTGTAGATCATGAATTTCACATGGTTTAAGAAAATTTGCTAATAAGTGGATAGACATGGAGAGTATCATGCTAAATGAAATGAGTCAGAAAGAGAGGGACAGACATAGAAAAATTGCACTCATTTGTGGAATATAAAATAACATAATATGAGACTGACACTCAAGGACAGTAGAGACAAGGGCCAAGAAGATTACTCCATGGTTGGAAACGTGCCTCATGAGCTGGAGGAGAAGGCAGCTGGGATAGAGAAGGGATCACTAAGTTAATGAAGGTTGGAGGGATCACTCAGGATGGGAAATGTTTGCTGAGAGTAGATAAAGGACCAAATATGATGGCCTCTCAGTGTCTTAATCGCAAACCATGATGCCCCCAAATAGAGAGAAAGTAAGAAGGAAACTGTCTGCCATAGAGGCAGGGAGGTGGGTGGGGTGGGGGTGGTAGGAGGGATACTGGGGACATTGGTGATGGAAAATGTACACTGGTGGAAGGATGGGTGTTTGATCATTGTATGACTGAAACTCAATCATGAAAGCTTTGTAACTATATCCCACGGTGATTCAGTAATTATAAAAAAAAGAAGGTGTGACTCTACTTCTTTTGTTTGGGGGCTACATCTGGTGCTGTTCAGGGGTTACTCCTGGCCCTGTGCTTTGGGGTTGCTTCCTGTGGTGCTTGGGGGACCAGGTGGTGTCGGGGATCAAATTCAGGTCTTCTTCATGCAAATATGCACTAAAGCTATGGAGTCATCTCTCTGACCCTGGGCTTCCTATTCCCAGAGGGGAAGCTTCTGGGGATCACCCCCTCATCTTGGCTGTAGGCAGCAGTCAGCCTGTCTCCCCTCCCAGGGAGCTCATCCCATCTCAGAGCATGCAGTCCAACACTCCTGAACCAACTGAATGATTGGACTAGAAAAGGCTCAAGAAGAGAGTTCTTTTTCTTTTTTTTTTGGGTTTTTGGGTCACACCCGGCGATGCACAGGGGTTACTCCTGGCTCTTCACTCAGGAATTACCCCTGGCGGTGCTCAGGGGACCATATGGGATGCTGGGATTAGAACCCGGGTCGGCTGCGTGCAAGGCAAACGCCCTACCCTCTGTGCTATCGCTCCAGCCCCACAAGAAGAGAGTTCTTCATTTGGAAATGAACAAAAATTTTTGACAAAATAACAAAAACTCCTCTACAAACATATCCTGGCACAAAGACCTAAGAAAGCCTTCTTGCCTTCTCATGAACATCTTGGCAACCCGACTCTTGATAAAATTGAAAATCAAAACTGCAGGCCAGAGAGATAGTCCAAGCAGGTGCCTGTCTTGCATGCAGCTGGCCTGGGTTTGATCCGCGGCACCACCCCGAGCAGTGTTGGGAATAAACTCTGAACAACACTGGGTGTGACCCCGAAACAAACACATGAAAGAGTCAAAACCCTGATCTAGTTCATGGATAGAGCACCTGCTTTATATGTCTAAGGTCCTATGTTTAATTCCTGGACCCCCCTTCCCCCCACACATACACCAGCACACACACACACACACACACACACACACACACACACACATGCATGTTGGCTCTAGAAACAGCAGCATTGGCTGATGTGCATGATTTGCACACAGGAGGTTCCAGACTCAATTCCTAGTACTGCCATGATTCCCCCAAGAACCTCTAGGCACAATCCCTAAGCAAGTGGGTGTCACTGCTGAGCATCACCAGGTGTGGCCCTATGCCCTCCCCATATTGATTAAAAAGCTGTTCAAGATATAAATATGAATATATGACAAGAAATATAGGAGTAAGAGAGCAGTTATTTTGACCTAGGGGACTTCAAAGAAAAACTATACTGAGAATAACTGGAAATCCATAGTAATTTCAACCAATTTTTATACGCATTCTGATCTAAGGAACTACAGTGAATTATTTGGGGGATGGCCATCTCAAGAACACTCAGGGGCTCAGGCCTGCCCCATGGGCCTGATGGTTATCTGCTTGGACTCTGCAGTGCTGGGGTCACCAGAAATACAGAGGACCCCGTGGGGCTGCAGTTCTGGGATCCAGCTACCACAGGCCAGGTCTGAGCTCCAGTCCTTTGACGGTAACCCAGCTCATGTCAGCACATTCTCAGAGTCATCTCTTGTTCCTCTCTCAGAAGGGAGCCATGAGCGACCACTGCAAAGTTATATAGCTGAAGACACTTTCTCTGCTTATTTGGATTAGATTCTATGCATGCTTAATATTATTTTGTCTTTTGCTTGGGTTGATTTGAGCTGAGATATCTACTTTTGTGTGTGTTTGTGTGTGTATGTGGGAAGTGTTTGCCCATTTGGGGAAGGGGAGCAGGTTTTGGCCACTCTTGGGAGTACTCAGGTCTTCCTTCTAGCTCTGTGCTCAGGGATCACTGCTGGCGGGGCTTGGGGTCCCTATGCATGCCAAGAGTTGAAACTGAGTCAGTCACATGCAAGGCAAGGGCCCAACTACTGTACTATCTCTCCAGCCCCAAGGTGTCTATACCTTTACTTTAGGTTCTCATTTCTGAGTGTTGCCTCTGTCAGTCCACCACGATGTCTGTGACCCTTGCTACCCAAAAGGATTTATTTTCTTTTTGGGTTTGGGGCCACACCCATCTATGCCTAAGGCTTACTCCTGGCTCTGTACTCAGGGATCTCTCTTGGCAGGGCTCAGAAGATCATATGTGGTCCTGGGAATTGAACCTGGATTGGCCATGTGCAAGCCAAGTGCCCTACCCACTGTACTACCACTCCACTCTCTCATAGAGGCCTGTTGTTGTTCTGGGCAGAGGACTGCCTGCCCAGTGCTGAGAGGTGTTTGAAGCCCCTCTGCATTGGGTGGAACTGCTGACTAGTGTTTCTCAGGCCCCCGAATGCATTAATCAGAGACCCCACTGCAGGATGTTACCTCATGTAAGATCACAAACCTCTCTCTTCTCTCCACCCTTCCCTCACCTGATTCTTCCTGCCACATTATGTTGCCAGCAACCTAGACAGTGCTCTTCATTGATTCATGCCTCACCTGCAGTGGCTTAAGCTATGTGTTATCAACTGTCTGGAAACAGAGACAGAGTCCAGAAGTACGAAGTGAGATGTGAAAAATGGTTGGATGGAGAAATGATGGAAGCAGGAGCAGACAGGGCTTTTCGTGGTTTCCCCTGTAGTTACCTTCTATAGGTTACATGAGGTTAATAATACTCATGTTGGACCAAAAGCAATTAGCCACTTCAGATGGTTTCTTCCTTAGCCATACCTATGTCTGTTGTATTTCTGTATTTTAGCAGGAGTTGGCATTAATTGGAGCCCTTCCTGGAGGAGGTGATGCTGAAAATACTGATTCTCGATCTTGTTTGCATGTTTTGCTTTTTCAAAGTTTTGCATTTCAAATCAGGCTAGTAGTTTCAGCAAATAGTCTTCCAAGTGCATGTGACCATAGTTCAGGTATAAAAGTATGATTTAAAAAAAAAACCCCAAACAACTCATCAAAAAGATCATACATCACGACCAAGTGGGATTCATCCCAGGGATGCAAGGATGGTTTAACATTCGGAAATCAATCAACATAATCCATCATATCAACAAAAGTAAAGATAAAAACCATATGATCATATCAATAGATGCAGAGAAAGCATTTGACAAGATCCAACATCCTTTCATGATGAAAACCCTCGCCAAAATGGGGTTTGGAGGAACTTTCCTCAAGATAGTCGAAGCCATCTATCACAAGCCTACGGCAAGCATTATCCTCAACGGGGAAAAACTAAGGGCCTTTCCTCTGAGATCAGGCACAAGACAAGGATGCCCACTCTCACCACTCCTCTTCAATATAGTACTGGAAGTACTTGCGATAGCTATTAGACAAGAAAAAGAGATTAAGGGCATCCAGATAGGAAGGGAAGAAATCAAACTCTCACTATTTGCAGACGACATGATACTATATCTAGAGAAGCCTAAAACCTCTACTAAGAAACTCTTAGAAACAATAGACTTATACAGTAAAGTTGCAGGCTACAAAATCAATACCCAAAAATCCATGGCCTTCATATATGCAAACAATGAGGCAGAGGAAAGGGACATGAAAAAAGCAATCCCATTCACAATCGTGCCCCAGAAAATCAGGTACCTCGGAATCAGCTTAACCAAGGAAGTAAAAGACCTTTACAAAGAAAACTACATAACGCTACTCCATGAAATCAAAGAGGACATGAGGAAATGGAAACATATACCCTGCTCGTGGATAGGGAGAATCAATGTTGTCAAAATGGCAATACTCCCTAAAGCATTATACAGATTCAATGCGATCCCTATAAATATACCCATGACATTCTTCAAAGAAATGGATCAAGCAATCCTAAAATTCATATGGAATAACAAACGTCCAAGGATAGCTAAAACAATTCTTGGGAAAAAGATGATGGGAGGCATCACCATCCCCAACCTCAAACTTTACTACAAAGCAGTTACAATTAAAACAGCATGGTACTGGAACAAAGGCAGAGCCGTAGACCAATGGAACAGGGTGGAATATCCCTACACACAACCCCAAATGTATGACCATCTAATCTTTGATAAGGGAGCAAGAGATGTGAAGTGGAGCAAGGAAAGCCTCTTTAACAAATGGTGCTGGCACAACTGGACAACCACATGCAAAAAAATGGGTTTAGACCTTGACCTGACACCATGCACAAAAGTCAGATCAAAATGGATTAAAGACCTCAACATTAGACCACAAACCATAAGGTACATTGAAGACAAGGTCGGCGAAACCCTCCACGATATTGAAGATAAAGGTATCTTCAAAGGTGACACGGAACTAAGCAATCTAGTAAAAACAGAGATCAACAAATGGGACTACATTAAACTAAAAAGCTTCTGCACCGCAAGAGATACAGTGACCAGAATACAAAGACTATCCACAGAATGGGAAAGGATATTTACACAATACCCATCAGATAAGGGGTTGATATCAATGGTATATAAAGCACTGGTTGAGCTCTACAAGAAGAAAACATCCAACCCCATCAAAAAATGGGGCAAAGAAATGAACAGAAACTTTACCAAGGAAGAAATACGAATGGCCAAAAGGCACATGAAAAAGTGCTCTACATCACTAATCATCAGAGAGATGCAGATCAAAACAACCATGAGATACCACGTCACACCACAGAGATTAGCACACATCCAAAAGAACAAAAGCAACCGCTGTTGGAGAGGATGTGGGGAGAAAGGGACCCTTCTTCACTGCTGGTGGGAATGCCGACTGGTTCAGCCCTTCTGGAAAACAATTTGGACGACTCTCAAAAAATTAGATATTGAATTCCCATTTGACCCAGCAATACCACTGCTGGGAATATATCCCAGAGAGGCAAAAAAGTACAATCGAAACAACATCTGCACATGTATGTTCATCGCAGCACTGTTTACAATAGCCAGAATCTGGAAAAAACCCGAATGCCCCAGAACGGATGACTGGTTGAGGAAACTTTGGTACATCTATACAATGGAATACTATGCAGCTGTTAGAAAAAAGGAGGTCAAGAATTTTGTAGTTAAGTGGATGGGCATGAAAAGTTTCATGCTGAGTGAAATGAGTCAGAAAGAGAGAGACAGACATAGAAAGATTGCACTCATCTATGGTATATAGAATAACAGAGTGGGAGACTAACACCCAAGAACTGTAGAAATAAGTACCAGGAGGTTGACTCCATGGCTTCGAGGCTGGCCTCACGTTCCGGGGAAAGGTCAACTCAGAGAAGCGATCACCAACTACATTGTAGTCGAAGGCCATGTGGGGGAAGGAAGTTGCGGGCTGAATGAGGGCTAGAGACTGAGCACAGCGGCCACTCAACACCTTTATTGCAAACCACAACAGCTAATTAGAGAGAGAAAACAGAAGGGAATGCCTTGCCACAGTGGCAGGGTGGGGTGGGGGGGAGATGGGATTGGGGAGGGTGGGAGGGACACTGGGTTTACGGGTGGTGGAGAATGGGCACTGGTGAAGGGATGGGTTCCCAAACTTTGTATGAGGGAAGTATAAGCACAAAAGTGTATAAATCTGTAACTGTACCCTCACGGTGATTCTCTAATTAAAAATAAATAAATTAAAAAAAAACCCAAAATATGCCCTTAGGAATGAAACACTTATGTATTTTATTTATAATAAGGCTTTGGAGGAAACCCCCATGAATAGTAAAGCAATTCTTGGAAATTAGAAGATGGGAGACATCACCTTCCCCAACTTCAAACTGCACTACAAAGCAGTAGTCATTAAAATAGCATGGTATTAGAATAAAGACAGACCCTCAGACCAATGGAATAGGGTTGAATATCCTGATACACATTCTCAAATATTTGATAATTTAATCTTTGGTTAGGGATCAAGGAATATGAAGTGGAGCAAGGAAAGCCTCTTTAGCAAGTGGTGTTGCAAAAAAACTGGACATGCAAAAAACTGGACTCAGACCTCTATCTAATGCCTTGAACAAAAGTCAGACTAATATGGATTAAAGACCTCAACATCCGACCCAAATCCATAAGGTGCATGGAAGAAAATGTAGGTAAAACCCTTCACAATATTGAAACTAAAAGCATCTTCAAAAATGATACGCCACTGGCCAAGGAAGTGGAAGCAAAGGTAAACAACTGAGGCTACTTTATTTATTTAATTTTATATTTTAAAACTTTTAAAAGAGAGTCTCTTGCCCGCACACCTGGCTGTCTTCCCCAGGGCCCCTCAGAGGGGATGGGCTCCAGCTTCCCTCCCCGCCCAGAGCAGAGCTCCCGGCGGCCGAAGACCACTGGAACCTAGCCACAGCCATGCTCAAGGCCCCTCTCCACACATCAGGATGTGCCTCATGCATGAAGGTACCAGCAGAAGAACCCAGGTGTGTGCAATCCCATCAACAGCCAACATCCAGAGACTTAAAAGCAAGCTCCCAGAAGCGATATCTTATAACCTACTTCTCCCTTTGGGAGAAACTAGCAAGCTACTGAGAGTTTCCTGCCCACATGGGACAGTCTGGCAAGCTCCCCATGGTGTATTCATATGCTAAAGCCAGTAACAAGCTGGATCTCATTCCCCTAACCCTGAAAGAATCTCCAATGTGGCACCGTTGGGAAGGACAAATAAAGAGAGGCTTCTAATGCAAACTGAAAGTAGACTATAGACTGAACAACATGGCCACTCAATACCTCTATTGCAAACTACAACACCCAAAAGGAGAGAGAACAAAGGGGAATGCCCTGCCACAGAGGCAGGGTGGGGTGGTGGGGGATGGAGTGGGGGTGGTGAGAGGGATACTGGGATCGTTTGTGGAGGTGAATGGGCACTGGTGGAGGGATGGGTAAACGATCACTCTATGAGTAAAATGCAAACACAAAAGTTCCTAAATTTGTAACTGTATGTCACAGTGATTCTCTAATAAAAAAATTAAAGAAAAAAAGAGAGGCTTCTAAAATCTCAGGGATAGGACGAATAAAGAGGTTACTGAGCCCACTCGAGAAATCGACGATCAACGGGATTTTGTGATTGTGATTTAAATGGAATTACTGTGAGATAGACCCATACAAAGCTGTTCATAGTTGGATTTCAGTCATACAGTATTCTAACACCCATCCCTTCACAAGTGTACATTTCCCAGCACCAGTGTCCCCAGGGCCCCTCCCATCACCCCCCACTCCCCATCCCCTGGGTGTCTCTATGGCAGGCGCTTTTCTCTTTGTCTCTCTGTCTCTGTCTCTCACTCTCTCTCCTTTCAGGCATTGTGGTTTGCAATATTGATATTGGAAGGTTATCAAGAATACCTTTTTACCTACTTTTAACCCTAAGATCTTGTCCAGCATGATCATTCCCAGCTATTATTGTCATACTGGCCTCTTCTCTAGCTTACCTACCTTCTGCCCCCCCCCCACACACACACTTGTGGTTAGTTCCAACCATTGACGAGTCCTCCTAACCAATGGGACTACTTTAAACAAAGAAGCTTCTGTATCTCAAAAGAAACGGTGACCAAGATACAAAGACAGCCTACAGAATGGGAAAGTTATTCACCCAAAATCCTTCAATAAGGGGTTAATATCAAAGATATACAAGGTAGTGGTTGCACTCCACACGAAAAAAATCCAACCCCATCAAAAAATGGGGCGGAGAAATGAACAGAAAGGTTCTCAAAGAAGAGATTTGAATGACCAAAAGGCACATGCAAAAAGCTCTTCATCACTTTTCCTCGATGATTATCAAACCACAGAATTTTCTTTTTTCTTACTCGCCAACTTCCCTGGGACAGAACTCTCCTGTCATGTTTGTACATTGCTTGTTCTAATCCTGCTTTCTTGAAAACCTGATGAAGGCATCTTTTAACATGACTTCAAGATGATTTTACAAATAATTTCATTACTATGATTTTATTTAATCTCTCTAACATCTATAGTGTAAACATCCCCAGCCCACAGTTAGGAATGTCAGAACTGAGATGTATTATCAGATTTTTAAGTTTTAAGTCAAGAATCTTTCTCACTTCATTCTTATGTGTCAATTTAGGAGCTGAAGAGGATTGAAAATCTGCAGTTGCATTTTTAAGGGGCCCTGAGTTCTTTTTTGAAATTATGATTTTGTGCTTTATATTTTGATGGTGGGCTGGAGAGATAGAACAGCAGATAGGGCGTTTGCCTTGCATGCGATCAACCCGGGTTTGGTTCCTTTGCCCCACTCGGAGAGCCCAACAAGCTACCGAGAGTATCTCTGCCTGCCCGGCAGAGCCTGGCAAGCTACTCGTGGTGTATTTGATATACCAATAACAGTAACAAGTCTCACAATGAATATGTTACTGGTGCCCGCGTGAGCAAATTGATGATCAATGGGATGACAGTGACAGTGACAGTGACAGAATTTTGATGGCAATAATAAATGAATAGCAACATATTTTGGTTCATTTAGAGGTCAAGTTAATGAAGAACTGCTGTGTGCTGTATGTGTGTTTGTGTGTGTGTGTGTGTGTCTGTCTGTCTGTCTGTCTTTCTGTGTTGGAGGGAGGGTGTTTCTTGTGTTTAGGAAGCACGGAATCAGGTGTTCCACCTAATTACTGGAGTTAAATGACTTGGACAACTAACAGAAGAGACGCCAAAGGGATAGTCCAGGGGCTAAGGTGCTTGACTTGCATTCTGCTGACCCTGCTTCATATCTGGTGGTACCTCATATGGTGCCCTGAGTACCACCAGGGGTCACTCCTGAGCAGAGAGCCAGGAATGAGCCAGCATAGAGCCAGCAAGAGCCTGGGCACACCTGGGTATGGTCCATACCAACCCTAAAAAACAAACATAAAAGCACCACCTAAAAAGAAAGTGAATGCGTTGAAGATTACATCCTCACCAAATGAAGGTTATATAACTTCATATATAACTGCAATATCTCAAAAGAGACAGATGCAGAAACCTGCAGGACGCAGAGTGTGGCGTGGGCAAGCTGAACTTGGAAGAGCCTACACATCCAAGCTGAGTGCCACACATTCATGGGTGTAGAGTGGAGTGGCCATCTGCATGTGCCCTGTTAAAGTTGTTCATTTGGTGCTGGAGAGATAGGACAGAGGATAAGGTGCTTGCGTTGTCTGGGGTTGATCCTAGCACTGCATCTATGATCCCTTGGGAACAATCAGGCATCATTCCTGAGCACCACTGGGTGTGCCATCTCGCTAATTATTTTTCTAATTTAATTGTGCATTTGAATTTTATAAACCTTACACAGATAATTGATGTGCAACTTTAATTTTCTTGTATGATATCCATATGCAAACATTATGACTAGTTTAGGGGGCTGGAGTGATAGCACAGTGGGTAGGGCATTTGCTTTGCACTCGGCCAACCTGGGTTTGATTTCCAGCATCCCATATGGTCCCCTGAGCACAGCCAGGAGTAATTCCTGAGTGAAGAGCCAGGAGTATCCTCTGTGCATCGCCAGGTGTGACCCCAAATAGCAAAAGACAAACCAACAAGCAAACAAACAAACATTGTGACTAGTTTAAAACTATATACATCTGGGATGAGCGTGTGCATTGTATGTAGGGGCTCAGAACTGCAGGGTTCCCCAGAGGTGCCCTGAGGGTGACCCCAAAATAAAACCAAAATAATCTGTGAATATAAAAATGAATGACAAAATAAAGATAAGTGAGGTCTAAACCTCAGAGGTCTATATGTGATTTGAGTTTTAAAAACTCTATGGCAGTGCTACACTATACATTATGCAAGTTTCTTAAGAAGTCTTAGGACAAGGAGAGTATGTTTGAGTTTCATGGAGCGTACAGTATTTTTTGTCTTGTTTTGGGGCCATAACTCATGATGCTCAGGGCTTACCCCTGGATCTCTGTTCAGGGATCACTCCTGGTGATCTTGGGGGACCATATTCAGTCCTGGGAACTTGACTTATATCAGCTACATGCAAGGCAAGCACTTTACCCAATGTACTATCTCTCTGGCCCTGTGTTTTATTACTTTTGTTACTCATTTTTAGTTTTGATGGTGTGTGAGAGAGAGACAGAGAAGCTAGTGCTTATTTTATTATTTTATGTGCTCCTTTATATCTGTGAGAAGCACAGTAGTGAGAGTTATTGAACTTGACTGTTCTAAATATAAAAAGGGTAGAAAAGATAAAAGTGGCAAGATCCTTCTCCCCTTCAGAGGTCAGCAATTTAGTTTTATGTCAATGGTTACACTTCAGTAATGACAGGGTAACAATAGAGATTATACCAACATCACATAAAAGTACAGTTGTGGGGACTGACACTACAGTGGGTAGGCAGTTACCTTGCATGCAGCCTTTCTAGGTTTAATCTCCAACATCCCGCATGGTCCCCAGAGCCCACTGGGGTGACCTCTGAGTGCAGGACCAGGAGTAAGCCCTGAGCAACACCAGGTTTGGCCCAAACCCCCCTCCTCACAAAAAATATTGCAGTTGTAGCAGAGATATATAGGCTGTCACTGTTTATGATTCACTTGGGAGAATGGATAATGGAAAGAAACACATGCAGAAAACTACACAATCTGAGCTTCTGAAGGATGATGAAAATATGAGTTCTTTGACAACCAAACTTTCAGCCAATTATGTGAAGAGTGAGAAAATTCATGAAGATTTTCTTTCTCTGACTAGTGGTTTTTTTTTTTTTGGTTCTATAATTCATTTGCCCAGCAGATATGCCTAAGGAAATCCCTCAAGACTTCTAGATTTCGTTGGATTTTTCTGGCAGTTTCTGAATCTACAGTGACTCATAAACAGCAGCAGAAGCAAACCTTTCTCCTTCTGAAAGGCTATAAACACATTTCTCAGCCAGAGGAGTAAACCCAACCTTATCTGTCCTCAGCAGTCTAGTGGAGTGGACTGCAGAAGACCCCGTCAGAGATGGCTCCTTCCCAACGGATCAGTCAGGCTACCAGGTCATTGGGCAGGAACAGCTCCCCGAAGAGGCAGGCTGTGAGCTGGAAGGTATGTTTGAACATCAGTCATGCTGTATCTGAAAACTCCTTGTGAAGGAGCAAAATAGATCTCAACAGATTAGTGGTGGCGATCAAGTTCAGAATCCAAGGGATAAATAATGGCAGGATCTTATAAAAACTAAGTAAACACAGAGAGATGATTAACTTCACTCATGCCATCTGACACTATAAAATCATGATATCCTTATCAATGACTGACATCAACTTATAAACATAATTTTTGTGTTATAGTAGGCATTTCTCGCTCCTTTCCATTCCCCTTGGTTACTTTGATGACCAGGAAACTCACACACCTAGCTATGGTGCCCACCCACTGACTGAGGGGCTCACACACCTGGTTGAGGTGTGCTGGAGATGACACGACGAAGTGGCACTCAGGATTAGCTCAGAGAGAATGTGACATGGTGCCAGGGATTGGATGTTGCAGCCTAATGCCGGGAAGGCACTACCACCTGTAGCTGATAGTTACAGCCATCATCTCCTTACAGGCATTTTGAAATTTCTGATTTCCCAGTAAATTAGTTGGGGAGAAGGGATACACTGATACTTCATTGTTCAAAATGACTTTGATTCCTTCAACCTATTGGTTTATTAATTGTTTATTAATTATCTAGACCTTTATTTTTGGAGACTACATCCTATCTATTACAAATCCAATTGACATTGCTTTCAAAATATATCCAGAATCTGGCCCCTTCTTACTTCAGCAACTATTAGTATCTTGTTCAATTATCATCTTTCAGTGGGCTGGATTTGACCATATTAGTCTTCTGCTTGTCAGCCTCTCAGTGTTTTCAACCAACTGACTTAAAGCACCAGTTCATCTCATTTCTCCCCACCTGAGAATTGCCTTCTTCACATTCAGAGACAATGCCCAACTAGCCACGGGACTCAACCCCTTGCAAAAGAAAGGTTGCAAGCCTTCTAGTTCTTCATTTCACATTCTCTTTCCACATGATGTACTTACTATCTCCCATCACATTAATTATATATGTAGTTGTAGGTTTTTATTATAAATATTTTCAGCAAAAAACTTCAAGAACTGAAATATTTTTGTTCAAATAGTCTATCCCAAGGCCTAAAAAATGTTTGGAACATAATGTGCCCTTAGTAAATATCTGATGAGTGATGGTTAGAGGGAAAGTAGAGTGGAGTGTGGTTTCCATGGGCCAAATGCCTTGCATCTATCAAACCCAGGGTTCAGTCCCTGACACTGTAACAACTATTACAGCAACAAAATAGCAGTAATAAAAGAAAGAGTAGCATTCATGTGCCAAATGACTAGGGACTTTCTGATTTTTATTTCCATAAGATCTTAATTTTATTAATGGCTTTATACTATTTATATAAATCTGCATCCTAATTTATTTTCCAATATATTCTATAATAAACCCTATTTTGGGGTGGGGTGGGCATGTGGGTTACTTCTGATCATCCTCAAGGGTCACTTCTCATGGTGCTCTGGGGCAGAACTTGGGTGGGTCATATGCACGGCAAGTGCCTTATCCCCTATCTATCTCTCCAGCCCAAATAAACATTTTTTCAAACTTTGATTTTAATTAATAATTTTAGTGGTGCTTGGAGATACCGGCCTAACAAACACAGGCTCTGAGTAGTACCCTAAGCACCACTCCGCAGCCCAGAGCAGTTTTCCAGGGGTTCTTTTCTTTGGATCCCAGTAACAGGATACAGCATGCAGTTTGCGGCTCACCCCAACCAAGTGTGTGACCATTAAAGAAAACACCATCAGATTGTGAGCAGTACAACTGGATCTGTGCAACCTCCAGTCATAAAAACAAAAGGAGGAGGAAGGGAGGGAGGGAGGGAGAAGGGGAGAAAGGGAAGTGAAGGGAGGGTGGGGTGGGAAGTTAAATTAACTTAAAAAGGGGGAGGGACCAGAGAGATGGTACAGAGGTTAGGATACTTGCCTTGCTTATACCTGTGGACCTGAATCCCCGCACCACCAGGCATAGCTCCTGAGCACATCCAGAGTGACCTCTGAGCTCTCCTAGGGGTTCCCCACAAACAAAATAAAAGTGGGGCTAGAGTAAAGAAACAGTTTTAGCTGACTGCAGCTTGATCCTTGGCACAAAGCTGGTCCCCTGATGATCAGGGTGCAGCCCTGAAGGCTCCTGAACATCATTAGGTGTGACTGTGGAGGTCTCAGGCATCACTGAAGTGGCCCAGGAAATCCCCAGCCCTCAAGCCTGAGCAGTGCTGCATCTTTGGAGCCTGACATTGGACCACTGACATGTTGGCTGAGAATTGCCGGGGAGAGCCCCAGCCCCTACTGAGTAAGACCAGGAAAACCTCTCTCACACCCCCCAATTTTGGTATCATTATTTCACATTATTGTAGTGGCTTATTTTTTTTTAATTTTGAGAGACGATCAGAAACTGACAGTACTCAGGGCTTACTCCTGACTCTGCATTCCTGGAAGGGCTGAGAGTATCACATGTGGTGCCAGGAATTAAACCTGGGTTGGCTACATGCAAGGCAAGTGCCTATATTGCCTTGCCAGGCCTTCAAGTTATTATTTTTGACAAATAACAATTAAGTAAATTTATATAAGTAACAATTTCTATATAAAAATAACACTGTGGTGGACATCTTTATGTTGGAAACTTTGCATGTTTAGGATGATTTCTTCAAGGACAATACTAAGAAGTAGTATAGTCATTTCTTTGGAAATTTTTATGGTTCTTTGATTTTTTAAAAGAATTAAAAACATTTTTTTATTCAGTCACTGTGAAATTACAAGTCATTCATGATTGGGTTTCAGCATACAATGTTTTAATGCCAATCCCTTCATCAGGGCTCATGTCCCTACTCAAATGCCCTCTCCAACCCCATTTGCCTCCCACCCAAAAGTTTGCTTCTATGAGAGGTAATCTCTATCTCTATCTATATGTCTATATGTACATATATATGCATGTGTCTGTTAGAGCGATAGCACAGCGGGTAAGGCGTTTGCCTTGCACACAGCTGACCCAGGTTTGATTCCTCTGTCCCTCTCAGAGAGCCCGGCAAGCTACCAAGAGTATCCCGTCCGCATGGCAAAGCCTGGCAAGCTACCCATGGCGTATTTGATATGCCAAAAACAGTTACAAGAAGTCTCACAATGGAGACCATTACTGGTGCCTGCTCGAGTAAATTGATGAACAACGGGAGGACAGTGATACCGTGATACAGCCTGTCTGTCTGTGTCTGTGTGTGTTCACGTTCACACTGTTGTTTACACTACTGTTGCTGATAGGGTTTCATATGTGTCTTCTTCTTCTTTACCACCTTCCACACTGCCTCTTTCTAGTCAAATGCTTCCCTCCACTATAGACATTGCCTGTCCTATCCCCAAGCCCCCTTAAATTGCATGTCTCCAACTGGATACCTGTTCTCATGTTCTTTGTGACCATTGCTTTTGGACATTCATTATTCCACTATTATGTTTCTTTATATCCTATATGTGAAAGAGATCATTCTGTGTCAGTCTCTCTTACTCTGACAAATTTCACAATTCATTCAGCATGATACTCTCCAGGTGCCTCCATGTAGCAGCAAGTTTCACAACTTTATCTTTTCTTATGGCTGAGTAACATTCCACTATGTATATGTACCCTAGTCTCTTTTTTAAAATTTATTTTTATTTTTATAAAGTTGTTCATCATGATTTATTCCAACACCAATCCCACCACCATTGCACCTTCCCACCACCATTATTTCTAATTTTCCCAACCACCACCCAAGTCTGCCCCAATAGCAGATCCTAAATAATTTATTTTATAGTACTTGTTATGAATAATTTGCTGAAAATAATCAGAAAAGTTTTCATTAGAAGAAAGTGTGTGAAGATTGTTGTATCTCACCCTGGAGGAATCGAGCCCTTGTAGAAGAAGTTACTAACATGTTGTTAGAGATTAAGCCTTATGTGCTAATATTTTTCTTAATCAAGATTTGTTACCTTCTACTTTACATCCCATCCAATGTTCTGTGCTACTCAGTAGTGTAGAGTTTGAGATGTCTTTGGCATTTTCTCTACAGGAGTTCTAAAATTTTGAATGGGGCGATATAGCTGGAGTTAAATCTTTAATCGGATGGTGGCATTGGTGTCCAGAAGCATCTCTGCAGCATTTTGATCTCTTTTGAGATTTATTCATGAGTCTCTGGATCATGGCCGGTTGGTTAATGAGCTTATCTGGTGCCAGAGCCAGTTCATAAGCGTGACTGCCAGACTCCTGGAAGAATAGGGAGATGGGGGGACATGGCCCATCCCTGACGCCATGAGAGCCTGGAGATTTCAGTCACAAAATCTGCATACCTGAGTTTTTCAACAGATTCATTCCTGGATGAGGCTCATCTGGAGCCTATGGAGTCTGGCTGTGAATTTAAGTTACCATCCAGTTAATTTAACTCCAGCTACATCACCCCATTCAAAATTTTAGAATTCCTGGAGAACAAATGTGGCCACATTTGTTCATCTGTGTGACGTCTCAATCAGACTCCAGCTCCGGTGATAGGAGTGTGGAGGTTTTCAGCTGCTGGGACGCTAGATGTCACCCTCCAGGTTGTCCTGGAGGAGACTCAGCCTGGCGTGGAGTGCCCTAGTTTCTTTATCCAGTCATCTATTCTCGGGTTGTTTCCTTATTTTGGTTTTTGTGGATAATGCCACAGAGAACACAAGGGTGAAAATGTCGTTTCTCCATTTTGCTTTGGGGCCCTTGTGGTATATTCCAAGAAGTGGAGTTGCTGGGTCAAATTTAAGCTCATTTCCTATACTTTTTTAAAAAAAATTTATTCTCTTATTGAATCACCATGTCAATTCCTATACTTTTTAGAAATGTTTATAGTGTTTTCCAGAAAAGCTGGACCAGTGTACATTTCCGCCAGCAGTGAGTGAGAGTCCCCTTCTCTTTACATCCACACCAACACAGGTTGTTCTTGTTTGTCTTGACATGCTGCAGATTCTGTGGTGTGACATATCTTGTTTTTATTTGCATCTCCCTTATGGTTAGTGATGTAGTACATTTTATTTATATAGTACATTTATATAGTACATTTTATTATGTACCTTTTGGACATTTATTTTTCTTCATTGAGGAAGTTTCTGTTCATCTTTTCCTTCCATTTTTTGATGGGGTTGGATGATTTTTTTCTTGTTAAGTTCTACCAGTGCCTTATATACCTTTGATATTAGCTAAGGTTCTTTTTTTGGGGGAGGGGGAGTGTAAAATTTCTGTAAAAAAGTGCAATTCAAACAGCAGATATGAAATGTTTGAGGAAATTTTGCAATGTGCCCTTAACAGATATTATGCTCTCACACTGGAATTCTTATGGCAATATAAGAAGCCAGAATAAATCAAAGCTTTTTAAAGAGCTTTTTACCCAGCTACAAGTGGAAAAATAAGGAAAGGGGAAAACATTGTTAGAGCAATGGTATCCTTCAAATCTTTTGATTTCTGACTGCTTTTTTTGTTTTTAATGTATCTGCTGAGACTGTTGATCCAGGGAGATCCAAGAAAGAACTTGTGACTGTGCATCTTGGAAAAGAACGTAAATAACTAAGACCAATAACTACAGGCTTGAAAATGTTCACTTCATGACTTCTAGACTTTGTCAAAACATTTGTGATAGGAGTTTTCCGTCCTAGAAATGGGCACAGGAGCTGGAGCGATAGCACAATGGGTAGGGTGTTTGCTTTGCATGTGGCCGACCCGGGTTCAATTCCCAGCATCCCATATGGTCCCCCGAGCACCACCAGGAGTAATTCCTGAGTGCATGAACCAGGAGTAACCCCTGTGCATCGCTGGGTGTGACCCAAAAAGTAAAAAAAAGAAAAAAGAAAAAAAGAAAAAAAAGAAAAATGAAAGAAATGGGCACAGTAAATAATATCAGGTAAAAGGATGTATTAAAATTTTCTGTTTCCTAAATACATAGGTACACAGAATTTTATGTTATATAAGTTTAAAGAATTTTTGCAGGAGAATTTTATAAAGTATATCAGTATAATGAATCTTATTATTTCATTACTGATTAGTAATTTTTAAATTTTTAAATTTATTTTAATGTAGACAAAACCACAACTGTAGATACAACTCTAGAGTTGAAATTGATTAGATAACAGAGCTTCTATTTTAAAATCAATAAGTATAAAAATCAATTTTATTTTCTTTTTGGGTCACACTTGGTGATGCACAGGGGTTACTTCTGGCTCTGCACTCAGGAACTACTCCTGTCAGTGCTCAGGGGACCATATGGGATGCTAGGAATCAAACCCAGGTTGGCCGCAAACAAGGCAAACACCTTACCCTCTGTGCTATCATTCCAGAGAAAGTACAGCAGGGAGGGCACTTCCTTGCATGCGGCAGGCCCAGGTCAGATTCCTCTGCACTCCATATGGGCCTCCAGTCTTGGCTGCAATCATCCCCAAGCTCAGAACCAGGAGTAAGCCCAGAGTACAGTCACAGCCATGTGGCCCCAAAACAACAAACTGTCATGGAAAATTTTATAGGGACTGCATTGAATCTGTATAGTGCTTTAGGTAAAATTGTCATTTTTATAATGCTAATCCTTCTAATCAGTTGCTAAAGAGGCCTCCCAGACTGGAGGCCGATATGGAGTGCAGAGTAATCTAACCTGGGCCTGCTGCATGCAAGGAAAATGCCCTACCTGATGTGCTATTGCTCCAGCCCAGGACGTTGATTTTAGGAATGTTAAGGCGGTTAATAATTCTTGAATTTCCCGAACTAGAAAAATTTGATATGATCTATGAAACTACATCTCAAGCAGAAATTCCTTTATCTAACAAATGCTAGAATTTATAGAGTTCAATTTAAAGCAAAATGAAATTTCCTGAGGTGTTGAATGTTAACACGTATAGTATTAGCCTTGAGATAGGTAGGGTGCTTCATAAGAAAACAGAACACTTGCCAAATCTGGTATCTTAAAATGGTAAAGTATACTCCAGCCTTCTGATTAAATTTTTTGGATATTAAAATTTGGTTTGACATAGAAAAAAAATCGTGAAAAAGGTAAGGATGTAATTCAGTGGAAATTTATTTGCCTTGCACGTGTGAGGACTGGGATTGGTCCCTGGAACTACACTGTTACTGTCACTGTCATCCCATTGTTCATCGATTTGTTCAAGCAGGCACCAGTAATGTCTCTCATTGTGAGACTGATTGTTACTGTTTTTGGCATATCCAATACGCCACGGGTAACTTGCCAGGCTCTGCCGTGAGGGCAAGATACTCTCGGTAGCTTGTCAGGCTCTCCAAGATGAGCGGAGGAATCAAACCTGGGTCTTCCTCATGCAAGGCAAATGCCCTACCGCTGTGCTATCGCTCCAGCCCATAATAACCTCAATAACAACCTCAGTAGATGCACAAAAAGGTCTTGATAATATCCAACATAACTTAATGGTTAAAAACTCATTAAAATGGAGGCTGGAGTGGGTAGCACTATATCTATTTACACCAATGAATAGCACAGTGGGTAGGTCGTTTGCCTTGCATGCAGCCGACCCAGGTTCGATTCCCAGCATCCCATGTGGTTCCCAGAGCACTGCTGGGTGTGACCCAAAAAGAAAAAAACAAACAAAAAAACCCCCAAAAAACCCAACTCATTAAAATGTGTAGAAAAACAAGAAAAAATACAAAAATATGAGCAAGAAGTAATGTACCATAATAAAATAAAGAAAATATATGGCAAACCGTAGCTAACAAACTCAGTGGTGAAAAAATGAAGATTTTTCATCTAAGATTGGAAAGAATACAATGATACCCATTTTTATTAGTCATTATATCACTGGAAACCCCTCCTGGCAGTATTTGGGGACCCCACATGCAAGACAAGCACCTTACTAAGCTGCTATACTGTCTCTTCAGTCCCCTGAACTTTATTATTAGCAGCATTGAAAATCTTGGCGCCTAAATAAAAATTTGAAAATATAGAAATAGGTAGATGAAAAGATATCCCACTAAATGGGAGAAGATACTTGCAAATGATCACATCAAACAAAGAATTAATCTCCAAAGTTATTTGAGTAACTCATATAATTTCACTGCAACTACATATGAGTTGAAGATCTAATCATTTTACCTAGGAAGGCCCCATATGCATAAAAATTGTTCTTGTTGCTTATCATTAAGGAATGCATATCAGAACTACAGTGAAATTCTCCTCACACTTTTAGAATGGGAGCTCTCAAAAGGTCAGGAAACAATGAACCTCTGGAGAGAATGTTGGCGGGGAACTCACCCTGCTGGTGGGAATGAACACTGATTGCAGTCACTATGGCATCCTCTGCAAATTGAAAGTAGAACTACTGGATGATTCACAGACTCATTTATCCTAAGGTTATGAAAACACCAATTCAAAATGACATCTGCACCCCTTCTATTCACAATAGCAAGACTGAGAACGGAATGTTCATTGGTGGATAAATAGATACAGAAGACGTGATATAGGGGCAGAGAGAAAGCAGAGGAGTTAAGGTGCTTGCCTTGCATGCCTTAACCTTGATTTGGCCCTCCATATAGCCCCCCAAGCACTACCAGGAGTTTCATATGAGCATGGAGCCAGGAGTAAGCCCCAGACTCCACAAGGTACAGCCAAAATTTAAAAAAGCCACCAAAATAAAACAAAGAAGGAAGAGGAGGAGGAACAAGAGAACGAGAAGAGTAATATATATATAATAAAATAATACTCAGTTAATTTTTTATCAATGTCTTGCTATTTGTGAAAATGAAGGCGAATCTTGAGGGAATTATGCTAAGTGAGATAAACCAGAGGAGAATCAATACTGGGAGATAAAGCTTCAAAGCAAAGACAAAAGTGAATGTTAAATTCTTGGAATGGTGGTGACTAGAGGGGAAGCAGGAGCCAGGAGAGCCAGTTCAAGGAAGTGAGCTCAAACAAACAAACAAACAAACAAACACAACCCAGGAGGTGAGCTGGATGGTGACTAATGGACTATATGACAGGACATAACCTGTGCTGTCCACGTGTGAAGCTGCACAGCTGAATCTGACAATGTTGGCAACCAAGGTTGGCAGAGTTGCGTGTCTTTCTGGAGGCTCTAGAGTGTATCTGTTCCTGTTTTTCGACACTTCTGCGTTCTTTGGCCCTTCATCCTACACACTCAAAGCCCACAACACAGCAGCTCTGAACTCTTTCTCTAAGGCACTAGGGAACTTGTCTCCCTTTGACCACATGAAAGAGGTTCTCAGTTATTTAAGATTTTCTGTTGATTAAATGGGACTCACAAAGATAATCTAGGATTATAGCCTCATATTAATAATATCCTCACCTTAATCACAACTGTAAATTCCCGTTGCCATCTAAATTAAAATTTCACAGGTTCCTGGATTAGGACTTGAACATATTGGCAAGGAACAGTTTCAGGGACATTTTGCTATAACTGAAAAGGAGGAAAAGAAATATTTGAGTTATAAGATAAACAGTTTATAGGTAATTTAAAAAGAAAACAAGTATCAAGAACCAGTATGCATTTACTAAGTGAACTGATTAAGCAAATATAATTTAGCCTGGTTTTTCTCTTTGAATGTTCTTGTGGAAAGACAAAGGAATATGTGTCAGATGTCAATGCAGTTAGCTCTATTCACAACTCATTAAACAGTCGATGACAAGTGAAAATAGATGTAAACCTGAAGGAAAGTGTCCCAGTGTGTCAGAGCTTTTGTCCTTGATCTGTCTTTAGTCACAGCATTACCATGACTTGATGAGGATTTAGGAGTATGTTCATCAAATCTACAAGTGATGCAATAGGACAGAAAAGAAAAGATCCCAATAAACTGGGAAGATAAGATGAAAGCACATGAAGTGTTATGTTATTATAGTAAATGTGAAAGACTTACATTTCAAGAGGTAAATTACTTAAATATGAATGGATTGTACTAAATTTGCTATCAGTTTCTGTGGGGGAAAAAAAGGAAGCCCATTAGGTCTGTCTGTGACAGTAGAAGTGATATTAATGGCATTCATTAATGATTTTTGATTGTCTATGAGATGCTATACTCAGTGATTTACCTTTACCTGAACGTCATGTACCTTTGTTCTGAAAAGAATCCCATAAGAAAATAATTATATCTGCTTTATGGAGAAATTTAGGATGAAAGGATGTGAAGTAACTTGCCCAAGATTAAAAAATTATCTGTCCTGGCTGGGAGAGAGTATAGCAGGCAGTGCACACGCCTGCAGTGCAGGTCCAGGGTCAGATTCCAGCACCACACGGTCCTCAGATATCACCAAGTGCAGCCCTGGAGACCCCCAGCACTGCCCGGTCAGCCTGAGTATCCCAGTACTCCAGGATCCAAGTAGAACCACATCCTCAGGCCCTTGCAACTGAACCACTGGGCCAGTTGGCCAAGAATCTCTATTGGGACCCCTAGGACTCCTGGGTTACTTCTTCTGACCCTCCCCAAACCCCTAAAGCCCAAATCTATGCAAATTAAGACCTGACTTTAATGTCCACAGTGATTCTAACAGAATGAAAGGAATGTTTTCAAAAAGCTTAGGAATCACAGCAGTATTCAGATTGAACTATAGATTGCCTATTGTGGTAACTTCCAGTTTAGGTTCTTCACATGAAGCGGGACTTTGACAACGCTGAACTGCATTGGGGAGTATGGCCAGGAGTCTGAGTGGCACGTACAGCTAGAAACCAACTCAGGCATGGAGTGATGATCTATTTTACCTGAAAGAAATTGGCTGGAACAAATGACTCAAAAGTATCCTCTCTCACTGAAAATATTAATGTAATCAATTTTTCTTCTATTGAGAAAGTCTCATTGAAGCATATTTTGATTTAAGAGAACATGAGGGCAGTGACTTATGTCATGGAACCAGCATTCAAGAACAGATTTTGTGTGAGCCGCTTGGAAGGAGTCAGCAGTGCTTTCCTATTTGCAGTTCAATGATGCTTGCAGGTAGAGTTTTCTGTTTGTGCCTGTTGAATGTGTGAACAACTTACTTTCTCAGGGTAATCTTAGAAATAAGTGAATGGACACTGGGGAGTTGGTTCAACTGGCTGGAGCGCATGCTTACCCAAGCGAGCCCCCGAGTTTGATCCCTAGCTCTACTTCCTTCCCCCACCCATAGAAGGAAGCAAGAAAAAGAAATGAGTGAATTGAAAAGTAGGTTATGAGTTAATTAAAACATTAGGTTATTTCCAAATTTTGGACTTTGCTTTGACTTAGAGCTTGATTTGAGATAAATAGGACAAACAACTCACCGTCCTGCCCCTACAATTTTTTTGATCTAATAAGTAAATAAAAATTCTAATGAAAGTCCTGATTAATACTAAGTTTTAATGACCTGAATATCAACCTTAAAAGTATTTCATATTTGCATTACTAATAGGTCTCTTTCACAAATGTCTTAGCATTTTAATATATCTTGAGTGGCCTTCCTTATTTCCCCCCAGCATTGACTGGTAAAATCTTTGAAAAACAAATTAAATTCACAACCTTTCTGTAAACAAGCTGATAATATGAGGACTTGGCAGGTTGAAGCTATCACAGCAGCCACCTTGAGCCCATTGGAATTGGTTTAGAGGGTATGTTTAGAAAGTGAGCCATCAGCTGTGGGGTAATAAACACAGCTAAGGAGACAGAGACAGAAAGGAGGTAGCATGGAACTGGGCAGAGGTGGCTGGCCTGTGTATTTTTTAAAAATTTTCTTTATTTTATAAGGTAGTTCACAATATTTGATTACCTTTAATATTCAAACACAAACCCCACCACCATTGCAGCTTCTCACCACCATATTTGGAATGTTTCCACCCCAAGCCCCAATCCCTGTCTAAAGAAGAACCGAAATAATATATTTAGTATTGTTTGTTATGAAAAACCGCTGAAAGTGCTACAATAAAGGTATCCATAGAGGAATCTGTGTGAAGATTGTTCTATTTTTGCCAGGGGCCATTAAGACCTTCTTTTAGATATCAGCAACATGTTGTTAAAAGTTGAGTGTTGTGAACTTTCAAATATATATGTATATATACATATATATATATATATATTTCCCTCTATGATTTGTTGCCTGCTATTTGAACCCCATCAAATGCGGTGTGGTAGTCTTAGAGTATGAGTAAGGAGTGTCTTATGATGTGTCTAGGAATAGGTTAATCCATGCGTGAAGCTCAGCCTGAGCCTGTAGGGAGCGGCCTTGAGCATGGTGGTGGTTGGGTTGTGGAGGTCTTTGGCTGCCAGGGCTGGGTCCCTTGGGGTGGGGAGGGCTCTCACCCGCCCTACTCTGGGGCACCCCAAGTGAAACAGTCTGGGCACAGAGTCCAGTGGCATAGATATGGCATGGCTGGCCTATATTAATGGATTGGAAGAACCTTAAGGAAAATTGTGAGGCCGGAGCAATAGTACAGCGGAAAGACATTTGCTTTGCCCATTGCCAACCAGTGTTCAATCCCCGCCATCCCATACGGTCCCCCGAGCACCACCAAGAGTGATTCCTGAGTGCAGAGCCAGCAGTAAGCCCTGAGCATCGCTGGGTGCACTCAAAAAAACAAAAAAGGAAAAGATGTTGTCCAGACACATTCGGTCTTCCATGTGTCCAAAATATAATTGAAACTATACTGTACTTCAGAATTCCATCTTTAGTAGAACAAAATATCTAAATTTGCTAATTTATGCTTTCTGCAAAAGAGACAGCTGAATTTCTCCTTATGTTCCTGCCTTTATTTGTTCAGTTAGACATTTTGACACCCAGCTACTGAACCCAAATGAGGTGATTGTCACTGGGGCGGTGGCAGTGTAATAGGGAGAGAGTTAGGGGTTTTGCATGGTTGAGGGGTTCCAGGTTTGATTTCCAGCACTGCTGGGAACAATCCCTGAGCTTTGAGCTGGGATTAGTAAGCCCTGAGCACTGTCAGAGGTGGTCCCCAAAACAGAACATAAAAGAGCCAATGCTTTCAATTGATGCCCCTGACTCATGAATATTTAGTCCCTATTTTTTGTAACCCCTGCTATTGTGCCTTATAACACTTATTAGGAGTACATTTTGCCACGGACTGGAGCAATATCACAGTGGGTAGGGCATTTGCCTTGTACCCAGCCAACCCAGGTTTGACTCCTCCATCCCTCTTGAAGAGCCCGGCAACTGAGAGTATCCTGCCTACATGGCAGAGCCTGGCAAGTTACCCGTGGCTTATTCAATATGCCAAAAATAGTAACAACAAGTCTCACAACGGAGACATTATTGGTACCGCCTGAGCAAATTGGTGAACAATGGGATGACAGTGCTGCAGTGCTACATTTTGCCACAGCTTTCTACAAGTGACTTGAATAGATAGCCCTTTGGATGGTACCGCCCTGAAACTGAATTTTGGGAAGTCCGAAGGGAATTTACATTATAAGCAAATTGGCTAACTACCGATTTATCTTAGGTCCCTGAAATTTCTACCCTTAAACTTATTTCCTTAGTTTTAGGAGACCATTTAAGAAAGGGTATCTGCTAAAAACTTGAATAGACTCATCTATAAGATTAGTTGGCCTGAATCAGAGAGTTAGCACAGAGCTAAAGCCCTTTTCCCCACCCTTCCAATCTAGTACATCACCAGCACCACACATAGTCTCTAAGCACTGCTGTGGGTCAGTTCTGAGCTCAGTGCCAGTAATAGCTATTGAGCACTGCTGAGTGTGGCCCTATCTCTCCTTCCCTCACCCCTCCCAATAAACGGTAATAGGAACTTCCCCCTTATCTGCAATTTACAGAAAAACCATGTCAGAGAACGAAAACAAACATAAGTGATTAGTTGACCTATTATTTTGTTTCCCAGGATCCTCTGTATCACTTAGGGTCGTTTTATTTTATTTTATTTTATTTTTATTAGTGAATCACTGTGAGACAAAGTTACAGACTTACAGGTTTTCATGCTTACGTTTCAGTCATACAATGATCAAGTACCCATCCCTCCACCAGTGCCCATTTTCCACCACCAATGGTTCCAGCACCCCCACCCTGTCCCACCACCCCCACCCTGTCCCCTTCACCCCACCCTGCCTCTGTGGCAGGGCATTCCCATTTACTCACTCTCTTTTTTTGGGTGTTGTAGTTTGCTACAGAGGTATTAAATAGGCATCATGTTCGGTCTATAGTCTATTTTCAGCCCGTATCTCCCATCCCTAGTGGGCCCGCCTAGCACTCTTTACTTGGTGATCCCTTCTCTATCAGAGCTGCTTCTTCACCTAGCGTGTGAGATCAGCTTCCAAGCTGTGGAGTACTCCTCTTGATACTTATCTCTACTACTCTTGGGTGTTAGTCTCCCATTCTGTTACTTTATATTCCACAAATGAGTGCAATCTTTCTGTCTGTCCCTCTCTTTTGGACTCATTTCACTTAACATGATACTTCCATGTTGATCCACCTATATGCAAATTTCAATGCTTCATCTTTTCTAACAGCTGCATAGTATTCCATTGTGTAGATGTACCCAAGTTTCTTTAACCAGTCATCTGTTCTTGGGCACTTGGGTTTTTTTTCCAAATTCTGGCTATTGTGAACAGTGCTGCAATGAACATATAGGTGCAGATGTCACTTTTTCTATATATTTTTTGCATCTCCGGGATATATTCCCAGAAGTGGTATTGCTGGGTCAAATGGGAGCTCAATTTCTAATTTTTTGAGAAACGTTCATACTGTTTTCCAAAAGGGCTGAACCAGTCGGCATTCCCACCAGCAGTGAAGGAGAGTCCCTTCCTCCTCATGTCCGCACCAACACCAGTCACTTTTGTTCTTTAGGATGTGGGCCAGTCTCTGTGGTATGAGATGGTATCTCATTGTTGTTTTGATCTACATCTTCCTGATGATTAGTGATGAAGAGCATTTTTTCATGTTTCTTTTAGCCATTCGGATTTCTTCCTTGAGGAAGTTTCTGTTTATTTCATTGCCCCATTTTCTTTTTTATTTAATTTATTTTATTGAATCACCATGTGGAAAGTTACAAAGTTCTCAGGCTTATGTCTCAGTTATACAATGCTCAAACACCTGTCATTTCAGCAGTGCCCATATTCCACCACTAAAAAACCCCAGTATACCTCCCACCCCAACCCCCACCCCTGCCTGCATAACTGATAAATTTCATTTCATTTTCTCTTTACGTTGATTACATTCAATATTTCAACACAAAACTCAGTATTGTTGTTGGAGTTTCAACACACAACTCACTATTGTTGTTGGAATTTGCCCCCCGAAAATACGTCCCTACTGTCAAGAAAGCATTTGATAATTAGTTTTCCATTGATGAGAATGAAGAGATATGAAGTCATGCGGCCGCAGTAGCAGCCACGTGGTTTAGGATTTCTATATCTTAATAATTAAGTACAGGGAGATTTATGTTGGAAATTGCATCATTTCCTTTCCTGGGGCAGCATGGGGCTGAGGCTTAGTTCACAGTCTGGAGACATGGCTGCAAGCACTTGCTGGGACCAGAAGTAGTGTAGTTGGCTTCTGGATCTTGGTCGTTCAGCAACAAAGCAGCCGTGCAAAACCAGAGTCGAATCTCGGCAGACTGCAAGCCTGTATCGGCCCCGGCCTGAGACTGCCCAAGTATCCCACTGTTTCAAGTTCAAAACACATTTTTTTTTTCTCCTTCCCGTGCCACCAAGTTCATACCTGCTTAAAAGTTCCATAACATGGTGGACACCACGCTGCTTCTTCCCACAAAGGGAAGAAAAACCAAAGAAGAAGGATATTTGAAGGATATTTCCCCTTCTCGGCCGGCATGGTCATTGCCCCATTTTCTGATGGTGTTGGATGTTTTCTTCTTGTAGAGTTTAACCAGTGCCTTGTAAATCCTTGATATCAACCCCTTATCCAATTCCCATTCTCTAGACTGTCTTTGTATTCTGGTCGCTGTATCTTTTGAGGTACAGAAGCTTCTCAGTTTAAGATAGTCACTTAGGGTCATTTTAGGAAACAGATCCTGTATTGATGATGTGTAATGAAGAATTTGTTTATTTGGCCTTTGGGCCACACTTACTCCTGGCTCTACATTGAGGAATTACTCCTGGTAAAGCTCAGGGAACAATATGGGTTGATTTTGCTACCTGGCTGTGTGTAGCCTAGAGGGCAAGTGGAAAGAGACAAGTAGGGAAAGAGACTAGACTAGAGGCTGCAATCGATCCAGAGAGAGGACGGAGCTAGGAATGTGGGAGATGAGAAAGATGGAAGATTGAATAAATGGTAACTAATCAGCAACCAGCTTGGTCCTCGTTCTTCCTTCGCCTGTCCTTGACCAATGGTCATCCCCATCCAGCCCATACACAGCGTTCCAGAGCACCGAACGCGGGCAGTGAGACAGAGCCGCCCGGAGAGCCCGAGAGTGCACACATCCTTTGGCGTGCCTTAGTTTTTTACAGCTATGGGCTACCTTGGTAAAAACCATGACCTTGGGTAAGACAGCTGCCACTGAAAAGACTGACACTTGAAGCCATTTGCTGACAGTGCTCAGAAACAGTGCACATTGCTTGGGCATTCTATGGTATGTAAGACGCTGCTTGAAGCCTAGAGCTGCGCTCTGGTGCTCTTCCTCAGAGAGGATCTCTCATGCCCTGGACACACATCTGGTTGTCTGTGCACACCATCCTGCCTGCAGTAGCACTGTCATCCCGTTGTTCATTGATTTTTTCGAGCGGGCAACAGTAACGTCTCCATTGCGAGACTTGTTATTGTTTTGGGCATATTGAATATGCCACGGGTAGCTTACCAGGCTCTGCCGTGCAGGGAGGATACTCTCAGTAGCTTGACAGGCTCTCTGAGAGGAATGGAGGAATCAAACCCAGGTTGACTGCATGCAAGGCAAACGCCCTACCCGCTGTGCTATATCGCTCCAGTCCTAAACCTGCAGTATCTAGGTATTAACTGTAGTTCTTGAATTCGACTCCCCTGCTAGTTATTAACATTTATTGACCTGAACAATAACAACACCACCAAAAATTATTATCACTACCATTATACTTCATATGTATATTTATTTAGACCTCCCAGACAACCCAAAATATTGGGTATTATAATCCTCCTGCTTTCTACATTAGAAAACTGAATTCCAGAGTGACTCTACAATTTTCCTGAAATTTCCAGCCAGGAAGTAGTAAGATTACAACTTACTTCAAGTGTCCAAAGTTAAAGGGCTACAGGGATAGTACAGCAGGTAGGGAGCTTGACTTGCATGTGACTGAGGGGGATTTGATTGCCAGGAGTGATCCCTGAGCACAGAGCCAGGAATAAACTCTGAGCACCATTGGATGAAGTTCCAAAACCCAAAATAGGGCTGGCACAGCGGGTAGGGCTTTTGCCTTACCCGGGTTCGAATCCCAGCATACCATATGGTCCCCTGAGCACCGCAGGAGTAATTTCTGAATGCAGTAATTTCTGAATGCAGAGCCATTCAGTAATTTCTGAATGCACACTCCTGAGCATCACTGGGTGTGACCCAAAAAGAAAAAAAACCCAAAACCCAAAATAAAAAATATTATAAGTGTTCATAGTTAAAACCTTCATTGAGACACTTAGGGGACAGCCTTGGTATATTGTTGTCCACTCAGTTCAAGACACCACTCAGCTGAAAACAACTGAGTGGACCTAGGTGCTAACTACTCTAGGGTCACCCTTAACTGGAAATACACAGGAAGAAACTGGAGGGTTTCTAAGTTGGCAGCGAGAATAAAACCTTAATTTTCTAGAGGATTTCAAGGGAAGAAAACCAAACTGGAGCCGCAAGAGAGAGTAGAAACAAGGCAAGGATGAAGATCGAAGGGGAGATCATTGCAGAAAAGGAGCACGATTTCACATGCAGCCCTTCACACTGGAAAGGCAGTGGCAGCAGGAGGGCATCGTCTGATGCCAAGAGGAGGACTGGGATGGATTGTTAAATGAGAGACAATATAACCAAGGCAACTTGGTCCAGTTTCGAAAGGACAAAATTCTGAGAGATAAAATTAAAAAAAAATTTATCTGATTGGTTATAAAATGAAAACATAAAATCTTTAGACCAGGTATGCATTAGACATTTCCTTGTTTGCTTTGAATGCGACGAATTAAAAGATTTTGGAGACAACACTTTCTCTTCTACATAGTCTTCGTGGGTCTCCCAAAAGGTACGCAGGGGACCTAAGGCCCCTCCTGGTGAGTCTCTGATAACTAAACTGGCAGTGCAGTGCACAGGCTGAGGACCCAGTGCTGCTCGGGCCCTGTGGGATTTACCTGGGCAAACCCCATGGTGGTGCCTGGGATCAAATTGAGATCAACTGCATGCAAGGCAGGGACCTTTACACCTATGCTATCTCTCTGCCCCCTCTTCTATGTAATTTCAAATGAAGGATTTTGATTTTAGGTTTTTGGGGAAGGTCACACCTGGTGGTACTCAGGAACAACTTTTAGGGTGCTTGGGGGTAGGCACTTCCTTGATAGAACTAGGGCCTTATTCATTTAAATCATGCACTCCAGCCCTTTGGACTATTACCCTAATTAAAGGAATTTTATTGATTGATTGATTGATTGGGAGAGGCCACACCCAGTGATGCTTAGGGTTTATTCCTGTCTCTGCATTCAGGAATCAGGGGATCATATGGGATTCTAAGAGTCAAAAGCCAGGTCTGCTATGTATAAGGCAAGCACTCTATCCACTGTACTATCACTTCGGCCCCTTGGCTTAATTTTTTAAAAAATTGTTTTATATTAAAAAGCTAGGAGTAAAATTCTTTTTTTTTTTTTTTTTTTTTTTTTTTGCTTTTTGGGTCACACCTGGCAATGCACAGGGGTTACTCCTGGCTCTGCATTCAGGAATCACTCCTGGCAATGCTCAGGGGACCATATGGGATGCTGGGAATTGAACCCGGGTCAGCCGCATGCAAGGCAAACGCCCTACCCGCTGTGCTATTGCTCCAGTCCCTGGGAGGCAAAATTCTTATCCTCATGCCTAAAAAGAGTTTAAAGTTTAGTGTTTGCAATTATTGATTATTTGTTTCAGACAGATTTAAGTTATGCTGTATAAAAATTAAGATTATAAAAATATATTATAATTTTTATCACTTGCATAAACCACATAATGAAATCTCTAGTACCTTCACTATTTTGTAATAAAGACTTTTGCAGATTTTTGGAAAAATAAAGTTTGGAAACATCGTTTTCTGAAATAAGAATTGAGAAAACGATGTTTAAGTTCAAGTTTTGTGGATGGTGCTTACAATAAAAGGAAGACTTTCCTCCTCCTCCCTCTCTCCCTTTCTCTTCTTCTCTTCTCTCTCTCTCTCTCTCTCTCTCTCTCTCTCTCTCTCTCTCTCCTTCCCTCCCTCTCTCTCTCCTTCTTTTCCTTCTGAGCAAGCTCAGAAGAAAGGCCAACCAGATTGGGGCCAGAAAGAGAGTACAGCAGGCAAGGTTCTTTCCTTTTTCCTTGCACATGTCCGATCCAGGTTTAATCCCCACTCTCCATGTGGTCCCCCGAACACCACCAGGAGTAGTTCCTGAGTGCAGAGCCAGGAGTAACCCCTGAGCATCACAGGGGGTGACCCCAAACAAACAAAAGAATCAATCAAACAAAACAAAATAAAAAAACGACCTAAGTAAGCAGAAAAAAAAAAAGCCCCACATAGGACATGGTATGAAGGTGGCTGTCTGCTGTCTGGCAGAAAAAAATCACAAAATCTAAGTGTGGGTACACAGTGACCTTGAAGTTCCAGTCTTTAGAATCTTGAGGAAAATAAATGTCCTATGCTTAAGCTCTCTAGCCCCTGATATTTTATTATGGTAACCCCAGCAAAGTAATAGACATCCATATACAGTTGACTCTTGACTGACAGAGGGCTACGCCCTTGCTCGTGCAGTCAAAAGAATTAGTAAGGGCCCAAAATAATACGGGGGATTTGGCTCTTGCCTTGCACATGGCTGACCTGAATTTGACTGATCCATGGCACCTTATAGGGTCCCTTTAAGCCCCACAAAAAGCAGTCCTTAAGCATGGAACCAGGAGTAAGCCCCGAGCACTGCCAGAGGTGGCCCCCAAATAAGTGAACAATAAAATATCCAAGGAATTGGGCCCAAGAGACAGTTTAAAGAGCTGGAGCACACACATTGGTAAATATCTGGGTAGCACAATAGACAGTTTTTCCTTATTATATATATATATGTATATGTACATATGTATATATATGTCCTGTGGATTCCATGGGGTGTCAAAAGACCGCATGGCCACCCACCAGCGAGATGGTCAGACTTCTTCGTTAAAACCCTGAATGAATGGTTTGAGGCTCTTCCTGTTCCTGTAGTGAGCAGATATCATTGGGCTACACTAGCATGTGACAGGGACAAATGGAGACGTTACTGGCGCTTGCTTGAGCAAATCGAAGATCAATGGGAAGACAAGTGATACAAAACAAGTGATGTATATATACATATAACCCACCATAAATATCAAGGATAAAATTGTAATATTATCTAATGCCTGTCATACATGTAACAAATTGCAACATAAAGGGAACTGGAAAAGGGTCTTATTTGGCTGTAAGGGCTCTACATTTCTCTTGAAGTAGTAAATGTGAATTTTAATTAAACTGAAAAGTTAGATATGTATATTGTAATACCTGAAACAAACTAGAAAACATTTATGTAAAAGATATAGTAAAGATAGTAGATGAAAGTTAACACTAGTAACACTTAAAAATTTAGTTAAAAGCAGAAAAGGGATGACAGAGAGGCAAAAACAAAATGTATAGAAAACAATTGAGTGTGGGCCTAAACCCAGACAAATGAACAGTTTCATTAACTATATCTCGTCTCTACACATCTATTAAAATGTAGGATTAAGGTTCAGGAGATAGCCCGATGGACTGAGTGACTGAGTGCTTGTTTTGCAAGTGAAAAATGAGGGTTTGACACCTCTACAACCTCTTTGCCCCCACTGCTTTTGGTCCCCCAAGTGCCACCAAAAATGACTCCTGAGCACAGAGACAGGAATAGCCTAAGCACTGCTAGGAGTGGCTCAAAAACCAAAACAGAACAAAACATTTTTTCTGCATTATTGATGATAAATTGCAAATACTCTAGAAATAAAAGGGAATGTCTTTTACATGATTTAAGTCCTCTATAAACATCTGCAGTTAGTATCATACTTTTTATATCCAATAATTTATTTTATTGAGGCAATATGGTTTACTATAGTTTCCACATTATTGCTTTATAACAAACATCATACTTAATGAGAAAGGCTGAATGTTTTCCCCTATGTTAGAAATAAAGTGAGACTGTCTGGTAGTGCCCAACATTCAAAATGTAAGTCCTCGTTAGTGCAATGAGGCAAGAAAAAGAAAAAGGACAACAGATTGGAAAATCAACTTTCTAGATGACATTTTTGCTTAAGTAAAATATCTCAAAGAATCCGTGCAAGGAATCCTACAACTTAAAAGTGAGTTTGGTAAGGTCTAATGCTATGAGGTTAAAATACAAAAGTAATTATATTCCCATATAATAGCAATAAACATTGGAAACAAAAATGGGAAATTAGCATCATTTAGGACTGGATAGTACAGCAGGTAGGGTACTTGCCTCTTGTATTGAGCAGACCCAGGTTTGATACCCAGTGTGTCCCCAGATGACCCTCCTTTCAGCCCTATCAGTTCCTCCCTGCAAGAAAGAGAGAAAGAAAATTAACCACTTATACTAGCCCCAAATTATAAGCACAAATTTATAAAAAACTACAAAACACTGGGCTGGAGTGATAGCACAGCGGGTAGGGAGTTTGCCTTTCATGCGGCCGACCTGGGTTTGATTTCTTTGTCCCTCTCGGAGAGCCCGGCAAGCTACCGAGAGTATCCCGCCCTCATGGCAGAGCCTGGCAAGGTACCCGTGGCATATTCGTTACGCCAAAAACAGTAACAAGCCTCACAATGGAGACATTGCTGGTGCCTGCTCGAGCAAATCCATGAGCAACAGGATGACAGTGCTACAGTGATAAAACACCGATTTAAGTTCATAAGGTCAATTTCAAACTGTAGCGGGGAAAAACCATTTGGATGAATTATACAAATCTGAGGGAGCTTGCTCTTTGAGCTGCTGCAGCAGGCTCTACCATCCATGATCCCAAGCAGGCATTTCCTCAAGTGATGGTCCCCAAGGTGGGTCGGGCAGAGAGATGAAAGCTCTCTCTTCACCAGTCTGTCTCCCTCACTTTCCACTTTTCTGAGCCACCACCAACAATAAGATAATCACAAGGCAGCCAAAGATGGCGGCATTAAAATAAACCATCCCTATTGGGGCCAGAGAGATGGTGCAGGAGGTAAGATGCCTGCCTTGAAGAGTGAATCTGGGCATTGTCACAGGAAAGTCTCACACTGTTGTTGGTCTTCTCATAATCTCATCCCTTGCATAGTGCCTGGAAACGTCATAGTCTCATAGGTTCTTCTGTAGCGTTTCCTTTTCTGAAAGGTCCATCCTTCTCTGGACAGGGCCTTGGGTTTCTGCATCTGGATGTTGACTCAGTTTCTCCTCTCCAGAGAGATTAGGATTTGTCTGTCGAAGTGATGTGGCCTTCATGCCTTTGGGCTACTTCAGGACAAGGACATATTTTTGGTAAATTTTGTTGCTGTTTTCCAAAAGTACATGATCAGATTCCCCTACCTATCCGCCTGCAACTCATTCTCTCTCTCCTCTCTCTCTCTCTCCTCTCTCCTTTCTCTCTGTCTCTCTCTCTCCCTCCCTGCATCCCCCTTCCTCCCCCAGGCTCTCTGGACTCTCTCCTTTCTTCCCCAACCTCCAGGATCAGATAGAGCTGTGTGCCTGGACACATGGCCCAGTACCGACAGGCCACAGAGGCTGATACAGGGGCAGAATACAGGCAGGGCTCAGGAAATCCCAAGTGCAGGCAGATCTCAGCGGCCAGTAGTGATGTAGAGCTGAGCACCTCACTCAGTGCGCATGGCCATGTTGGGAGACTAAGAATGCCTGGACAAGCCCACAGGAACTGCTGGGACACAGTTGGGAGGCCCAGCACCAGCTACAGAGCACAGGGGTCTTGCCCATGCACATGCTGCCATACCGGAGAATAAGGAAAGCATCCCTGGGGCAGAGGGAGCAGCACAGGGATGGGGCCCAGCTGGCGTTCACGGGAGGGAAGAGACAACATGGGATGAGACAGGTAGTTGTTTTCAGGATGTAGCATCACCAGGGACAGGATGGGTGACATCACTCCCAGGTAAAGGAGAGGCTGAACATCTGGGGAGGGATTCAGGCCCATCTATTTTATCTGTACAATAAATAACTTTCAATCTGCCGAGTTTATTATGCAAATCTTTCACACAATTCTCAAGAACCCACTTGTGCAGGATAATCTACTTCCACACTAACAGTTTGGTCCCCAGAACCATAGATGGTTCCCGGGCACCACCAAGAGTGAGCCTTGAGCACAGAGCCAGGAGTAACCCACAACTGGATGTGCCCCCCAAACAAACCAACAGAATCAGGGCCTGGAGTGATGGACAGTACAGTGGGCAAGGCACTTGACTTGCAAGCCCCCAACTTGGCTTTGATCTCGGGCACCCCACATGGTTCCTGAGCCCAGCTTTAAGCAAAGAACCAGGAATGACCCTGAACACTTCCAGGTGCACCCCCCCTCACCCCCACCCGCAAAAGAAAAAATAAGAAAGAACAACAAAACCTCAGATCAACAGAGAACTCTCCATTGAGACAATGGGAGCTGCCAGCAAGCACTGAGCACGGAGCAGTGCCACTGCCCTGGAAAGTGTCTTCCACTGGGCTGGGGGAGAACAGACACGGTCAAACCTACAGAGTTGGAGCCACAAATTCCGTCTCGCTGGAAAATACTGCCACATTTGCACACACGCACGCACGGTAGAAGAGTATTTCATCACACGAGTCAACAGCTCACGGTCGCGGTCGCCGGAGAGCAGCAGCAGCCCTCTGATGACAGAGATCGCCCTCACTCCCAGGCTGAAAGCTGGGACAATCCCCTTGAGCAGGGCGGCTGCAAGGAAACTGCATGGGGAAAAGATGAGGGGTAAGTCCAAGGCTGTCAGTGGACATTCAGTAAAGTGCCACATATGTATTTCTTAAGAATTGGCGCATTCTCTAGAATAAAGCAGCAGGAATTCATTCAAAAGAATTCGTTTAGCCTAGTCGGGCCCGTGCTCGGCTCCGGCCGGCCGGGTTTTCGGCCCGGGCGCCCATGCCCCTGCAGAGCCGGTGGATGTGGAACAAGCGGGAACCAGAGACAGCTTTAGGAATTGGTTTCTGGCAGAATTTTCCCAGGACTTTATACAGAAATCCAAAACCGCGCGGACACTGCCGCGTCCGCGCGACTTAACATTTATAATTGTCATCAATGTGAAAGGGTTCCATTTGAACAGGTCAGACTTGGGGGGGAAACTCCAAATAATAACAGTAAGTTTTTGTTGAAATATTGAAGGTTCTTAATGTAACAGCCACCTCTGGACTATGAGCTAAGCAAAAGCCCCACGCTGGCCAACGTGGCGTGGAGTACACCATACTATGAGGCGCAGGAAGGGGGATGAGGGGGAAAAATTTAAAAAAAAAAAAAATGGAAAAGGAAAAAGAGAAAAAAAAGAGAGAGAGAGAGTTATGTCAACTATAGTTAGTTTTGTGTTGAATTATGGAATGTAATCAAGGTAAAGAAAAAATGAAGTGAAATTCATTAGTTATACAGTAGGGGGTAGGGGGTGGGGGCGGGGGGTAAACTGGGGTTTCTGGTGGTGGAATTTGGGCACTGGTGAAGGGATGGGTGTTTGAATATTGTATAACTGACATATAAACCTGAGAACTTTGTAACTTTCCACATGGTGATTTAATAAAAATTAAAAAAAAAAAAAAAAAAAAAAAGAATTCGTTTAAAAAAATGAATTATTGGGGGCTGGAGTGATAGCACAGTGGGTAGAGCGTTTTCCTTGCAAGTGGCCGACCTGGGTTTGATTCTCAGCACTCCATATGGTCCCCTGAGCACTGCCAGAAGTAATTCCTGAGTGCAGAGCTGGGAGTAACCCCTGTGCATGCCTGGGTGTGACCCAAAAAGCAAAAAAATAAATACAAATTAAAAAAAAAATAATAAAAGAATGAATTCTTTTGAAAGCTTCAACTACATTCTATTGTTACCTTTAATATACTTTAATTGAGATGCACATTTTAGCATTTGTAAAATCAAACTTATTCTTATAATGCATGCAAAACTTAATAAATTTTTCTGCCTCTTTAATAAATATTTCTCTTTTTTTTCTTCTGGGAAACCCATATTAAAGATTTAGTACACTTTACAGAAAAGTATGACCATTGAGGTTGATTATTTCCAATTTGTTTGATGGTTAAGGTCTTTTGCCTGTCATGCAGACAACCCTAGCTCTGTTCCTGGCACCACAGACAGTGCCTGAGCCCCACCAGGGGTGATTCTTGAGCACAGAGCCAATAGTAGTGGCTGAGTAGATCCTAAGCACCACTGGTTGTGACCCCCAAATAAAATAAAAATCCAAGGTCCAGAGCAATAGTACAGCAGGTAGGGTGCTTGCCTTGCATGTGACTGACCTGGATTCAATTCCTGATAATCCATATGGTCCCTCGAGCTCTGCCAGGAGTAATCCCTAAGTACCACTGAGTATGGGTCCCAAATAAAACAAACATAAACCCCAAAATGAAAATGCAACAAAAAACAATTTGTTTGACTTCCAGGTCGATGAGTGCCTTGAATAATGTTTCAGTTTAGTTTAGTTCTTCCCGTGCAGTTCACAGAACAGACCTGGATAATTTGGTTTCTAGGAAAGGAAGGACCCTTAAAGGTCCTGCACCAGCATCCTCCCAGATCTCTGCAGCTAAATGGACTCTTACCGGGTTTGTCCTGAAAAGACTTGGCAAGACTAAGCTTGCCAAAGGCCATGTGATCTACAGGCCAATGCCAAGTTCCAAAAGTCAACACAGTAACCTTGAGAGGCAATACAATGTGTTTATATCAAGTGTGTACAAATTCAGGCTTAAAACTTGTTCTCCAAAGACATACTAACTAGAATATGTGTATTACTGCAGACATATCCATATATAAGATATGCAAAACCACACTTACTAGTTTGTCTTATACATATAAAAAATTAAAAACCATTAACCCTTGTGATACTAGAATATATTAAAGAACTAATTGCATCAAAAATAGTCTCGAAACTAAAGATTTGTTTTTTGGAGCAATCTGCTTCAAAGTGCAGTCATAGCTTATTTGCATGCATGCTACAGACACTTTTGAAAGAGTGTGTATGTATGCGTACATGACATATAGGGCATTTAAAAGTGAATAAATGCCATGTAGTTAATTTTTGTGGTAGAAGACTATTTCCATGTTTTTGCAATATTTGACAATTCCTGCCTCTCTGGAATATCATCTAAATGAGCATTTTTAAGAATCATATATAGTATTTAACAGCAAAGGCCTAAGTGTAGCAAAAGAGATGGGAGGCAAATTAAGTTTTCTTTTGTCCAACTTTGTGTCACTTCCTGCCTCTATAAATAGGAAAAGCAAAATATCTGTGCTTCTTATTCATGTACATCTGCCAAACCAATTAACACCTCCTGAATGTTATCTTAATTGCATTTATTAACATAACATTAGCATAGCAGGGAGATAACATTCAGGAGGTATTAATTGGTTTGGCAGGCGATCTTGAATGGAGAATGCAGTCAAGGGCCCTTCTCAGTAACTTGTGGTTCCTTTTGGGGGGTGGTGGAGGTGGAGGACAGAAAATAAGATTACACTGAAAGAAAGAAAGTATATCCTCACCAAAGTGGCCGCCACTGAGTCAGTCACTTGATTCTCCTTTCTAAAGTTGCAAGATATCTGCTCTAAAGTCAGACTCTCAGATAGTTTACGCAGATACCTTCTCTGCACCCTTGCCTGTCCAGTTCAGGCTAAGGAAGACTTTGGAAATGTGGAGTGCAAATTTCAAGGATGTATTAATCTACATCACAGCAGCAGTTCTCAGGGCTTACTCCTGCAGGTCTCAGGGACCACATTAGGTGCTTGCGATTGAACCCTGGCCATTTGCAAGACCAACACCCTACCCATTGTATTATCACTCTGCCCTTACAGTTTTCTTTCTTTCTTTCTTTCATAAATACTTCAACTTGGTGATTTTGTAAATACCTTTATTTATTTATTTACATAAATAAATATTTAGATAATTTAATATTATTTCCTTATAATCCGAGCAGGAGTGATAGTGCAGCAGGGTAGGGCATTCGCCTTGCAGGCAGCTGACCTGGGTTCGATTTCTCCGTGCCTCTTGGAGAGCTACTGAGAGTATCCCTCCCCCACGGCAGAGCCTGGCAAGCTACCCATGGCGTATTTGATATGCCAAAAACAGTAACAAGTCTCACAATGGAGACGTTACTGGTGCTTGCTCGAGCAAATCCATGAGCAACGGGATGATAGTGACAGTGACAATGAATCTGTGCAGGTTTGGTGATCTCAGCCACGGATCCTTCATGGGTGAGGCTCATTCGAGCGTGTGGAGAGTGGCCTTCAGCGTGACTGTGGCTGAGCTGTGGCTTGGGGCAGGGAGGGAAACTCAACCTGCACCCCTCCGAGGTGGACCTGGTGGAAATAGCCTGGCTAACGGTTCACTGCCTAATCATGACCAGGGGTGCAATGGTGTCAACCAGTGAAGATTGAACCAACAGGTGCTGCCCAGAGATGCAGGCAGGTGCGTGTTTGTCAGTGTGCAGATCATTACAACATGCCAGTCGACCAAAAGCTTGCATTTGGTAGACTGGGAGCATCTGTAAAGATGGTTAGAGGCTACCCCCCAAAGCCTCCATCCCTCTCTTGGAGAGCTCGGCAAGCTATCGAGGGTATCCTGCCCATACGGTAGAGCCTGGCAAGCTACCCGTGGCGTATTCAATATGCCAAAAACAGTAACAATAATGGGCCTCATTCCCCTGACCCTGAAAGAGCCCCCAATGTGACAGTGTTGGGAAGGATGAGTAAGGAGAGACTGCAAAATGGTTTGAGGCTCTTTGTGTTCCTGGAGTGAGCAGATGCCATTGGGCTACACTAGCATGTGACAAGGACAAATGGAGAAGTTACTGGTGCCTGCTCAAACAAATGGATGAGCAACGGGATGACAGGTGATACAGGTGATTTATTTAAGTCACAACCGGCGATGATCAGGGGTTACTCTTGGCTCTGCACTCAAGAATGACTTCTGCTTGGACTCGGGGATCACATTAGATGCTGGGGATTGAACAGGGGTCAGCCACATGCAAAGCAAATGCCCTACCCTTACACTCCAGCTCCTACAGTTGTAAGTGCTTCAGCCCCTACAGTTGAAAGCTTGAAAAAAATTACTATTATTTTTTAGAGCATTACAAAGCCATTCAAGATTAAATTTCAGTCATATAGTATTCCAACATGCATCCCTCCACCAGTGTACATTTCTCAGCACCAGTATCCCCAGGTTCCTTCCCATCACCCTCCATCCCCCACCCCTTGACTGCCTCTTTGGCCTCTCTCTCTCTCTCTCTTTCTCTCTCTCTCTCTCTCTCTCTCTCTCTCTCTCTCTCGCTTGCTCACTCTCCTTTGGGGTAATGTAGTTTGCAATGGTGATACTAAAAAGTTATCAAGAATATCCCTTACCTACTTTTAACCCTCGGATCTTGTCAAGCGTGATCACTCCCAGCTATTATTGTTTTGTAAACTTTTGTAGTATCTTTATTCCTTGCTTTGGTTGGGAGGCCACCTGGCAGAGTTGAGGGCTTACACCTGGCTTGGCACTCAGGGATCACCCTTGACAGTGTCCAGGAACTGAATGGCTTTAAAAATAATCTAGGAGTCAATGATGTAGTTTGGTGTTAAGACATATGCTTTTCTTGTATAAGACTCTGGGTTTGTTTTTCAGCCATACATAGAAATAAAGAGGGTTAAAGAAATGAATAGAAGGTGAAGCTCTTATCTTGCAGTCTGCTGTGGCAGCTGTGACCCTGGTTCAAATTCCCAGCACCATACATAATCCCATGAGCATGGCCAGGGGCCACTCCTGAGTGTAGCCAGGGATAGCCCATGAGCACCTGAACATATTACCCCAAACCCAAATATACATACAGTATGTTCCCCTAATGAGAATCTAATGGGGCTCATATTCTTATAGATCATAGAATTTTAGAAAGTTATACTTATATAATATTCTACCTATATCAATTCTTTGTCTCTGTCTGTCTGTCTGTCTGTCTCTTTCTGTGGTTTTGGGGCCATACCCAGTGATTCTCCAGGTGTAACCCTGCTCTGTGCTCAGGGATCACTCCAGGTGCCTGGGATCAAATTCAGGTCAGTTATGTGCAAGGCAAGTGCCTTTCCCACTGTACTAGCTCTCTGAACCCATTCATTAACTCCCAGCAGGTGCTATTAAATATCTCCAGTAGTCAAGAAACTGTGACATATTGGAGTGAAGAGATAAACAAGCTTAAATATCGGACACCAGATGTCCATCTGACAAAGGCTTTGAGCACGGAGATACCTGCAGGATCTTGGCTTCTAGTAGACACTCAAAACATATTTACTGAGTGAGTGACTTAATGAAATGTGGTCACTGTGGCTCCATTCTGGAGATGGTGTGGAGTGTGGGTACATAGCACTTGTGAAAAAAAGGAGAGACAAGAAAGTCAAAACTGAAGATGACAGATGATTACTATAGCAAGTGCTGAAATTATTAGGGAACTGCCTCCAGGTCGAAAAGGAAGTAGGGGAGAGGGCATAGATTTAAAAATAATTATTAATCTTAAAAAGTGCACATAGGAATAGAGAGATGGCTCAAAGAGTACCTGAAAAGCAGAGTTCTGTGATCCCCTACTGCACGCTCTCCCAGTTCCAGCATCTCTGCACATTTGTGAAGGGCTCTCCTGGCTAGGTATTCTTCACATGATATTCTTCACATATGATTTCATTATATCTAGAATAATATGAGATGGACCTACGACTATGCTTATTTGAAAGTTGAGGAGATGTTGGTCAATAATGCAATATATTTAATGGTGCATTATATCATGGTGCCCCAGGACTATCTAGTCTTAAATTCTAGAACCCATGTGTATTGCATGACAAAAGAAAAGAGATCTTACAGGTGTAATTAAATTAAGGATTTTTCAGTGGGTAGATTATCCAGGATAATCCACAAGGGCCTGATATAATTACTAGGCCTTTATCCAAAAGGGACAAGAAAAGTAGGGTCAAGAGAGAAGTTGTAGGGATGTCAGTAAGACAGAAAATGCAGACTTTGGAGATGAAAGGTACAGTCACCAAAAGATGGAGGGAGATGGGCTGTTCAATCATGAGAGTCTTCCTAGTTACTCACTTTTTCATTTTCTTTACTCAAATACCTTTCTCTGTGGGAATGCATTTTGACCAAATGTAGAATTCTTTGCTTTTTTTGTTTATTTTTAACTTTACTTTAACATCATGTTCTTTAAAGTTGTTCATGATACCGTTATAGGCATTCAATATTCCAACACCAATCTCACAACCAGAGTGACCTTCTCTCCATCATTGTCCCAAGTTTTTCAACAACTTCTAAGCCTGCCCCTTTAGCAGGCACAAAATTATTTTATTTTCCTTATTACAACTAAATGGCTGATGGAATTATAAAGGAAAACTTTAGTAAAAGAAAGTTTGTGCAAATTGGTATGTCTCACCATAGGGTCAATTAAGTCCTTGTATGAGTCCTTTTACTAAGCTGTTTGTTGCTAGTTGAGCCTTTTGTGGGTTTTGTTGTTGTTCACTGTGCCTAGTTGGCTTATATGTTATTCTCCCATCTAATTTGGTGTGCTCCTACTGTAAAATTTGGAGTTGTCATGGGAATATATGCAGTCATGCACTCCAGAAACTCCTATATCTGTAGAACTGGGTTGATGAGGGGGGGGTGGGTGTGGCTGCCAGGGCTTCTGAAAGCATGGGGTGGGCAGGCATAGAAGCTGATTGCCCCCCACTCTGAGAAGACCCCAGAATTCTAAGCCTAAAAATCACTGTACCTGGACTTTTTGTCAGTTTGGAATCTCTGCAGAGGTAGGCCGTGGAGCAGGGGAGTTGGGCTGTTGAAGCACCTTGAGATACACAGTTACAAAGTTGCTCATGACCAGGTTCCAGTCAAAATTCCAACACCTGTCCCTTCACCAGCATACATTTCCCAAGTTTCCCTCCAGCTACATCCCCCTGAATTTCTGCACACTGGTTTCTTGTTACCACTTCATTTCCACACATATTGATTCCAAGGATATTTCTACTAAATATTGTAGCACTGTAGCACTGTCATCCCACTGCTCATGGATTTGCTTGAGCGGGCACCAGTAAAGTCTCCACTGTGAGACTTGTTGTTACTGTTTTTGGCATATCGAATATGCCACAGGTAGCTTGCCAGGCTTTGCCGTGCAGGTGGGATACTCTCGGTAGCTTGCCAGGCTCTTCAAGAAGGAATGGAGGAATTGAACCCAGGTCAGCCGTGTGCAAGGCAAATGCTCTACCTGCTGTGCTATCTCTGTAGTCCTACTAAATATAATGAACATGAAATAGGTTTTAAGTGATAACCCAAAGGGCTGAATACATCCTTTGCATGTGGAATGCCTAAGTTTGGTCCCTGACAGCATGGTCTCTTGAGCACTGCTAGGTAGGAGTGACCCCAAAGCCAGAAATATTCTCTTAGCACTGCCAGGTGTGGCTCAGCAGCCCCCATACCTCCCTCATACCCCACCCCCACAAAAAGATGAGTCTGCTTTCTGAAAATCTTAATTACTGAGCAGAAAATTCTCTTGAGCTAGGTTAAAGAACAGAAAGAGAATCTAAAGCTCAAGGAAAAACTTGTAGAAAACCTAGGACAACTGATCCATCAATGATTTTTGTTTTCCACTGAGTTGGAAAATCTTTCATCACAAAGTTAGTAGTGAAACCCCTGAATGTGCCAATGCCACCTGTGATTTGACAGTTACATCAAATATCTCCCGTAAATATCTCTTCACCTTATCTCTGTGGTCCAACAACATCATGGCTCCTTTTCTGGGGGTGGGCAGGGGAGCACACCTGGTGGTGCCCAGGAATCACTCCTGGCAGGGCTTGGTGGGAGATCATATGTGGTGCTAGACATAAAACAGGGTTTGTCTCTGTGCAGGACAAGCCCCTTAACTTCTGTGCTAGCTCTCCAGCCCTATAAACATCAACACTATTCATTTAGCCCAGCTATTACTTGTCTTGGTTTAAGGAATAAGTATCTTGTCTCTCTCCATTTTTTTTTCATTCATTTAGGAATGCTTTAATCATTTTCATAGCTCCCCATCACCCTAAGCTAACTCCTTAACTTAAAAACCCTTTCTGATTGGCTTTCTCCTTGTTTCTAAACTTATCCTGGCATGTCCTAATCAATCTCTCCCTCTTTTTCAAAACTGCTTCCTTTGTTTTCATTTTGCCAACATTGCCAAACTGTCCATGCTTGAGTATTGGCCTGTTGCCAAGTGCATTGTCTTTAGAGATTCTACCTTTGAATTTTGCCATCACTTCCTCTTTCTAGTGCTAGGGACAGAAATAGGTTATGGTGGCGGGGTGAAGCCGTGAGGGTATGAGAAGAGGCAAAGAAGAATCAGGCCCAAAACTGTCTGGCAGAGTGATGCCAATTTTATAGTGAGAAGAAAATTTCATCCAGTTTTTTGTTTGTTTGTGAGATCGCTCCCTCTGTTATAACCCAGGGGAACAAGTCAATATTTCCGGCCAGGTGTCCACTGAATAAACTGTAGCTCATTTTATCATCATGACTGTGCTTGAACACGTCAAAATCTTGCCCACTGGCACCGTGACAGTTTTTGACTCATGAAAGCAGCCAAATATGTCCAGGGCCTCAGAGCTCGGGTTTTTCTACCCATTTGGAGAGGAGGGGAGAAAAGGAGGGGCAAGTTGGGAAGCTTGAAATCAGAAAAAGGTAAAACAAAGGTGATTTTGGTGTTCAGTTTTGAACCACTTTGCTCCCCAACTCCCTGAGCTTCTTCTACTTTCTCTTTACCTTAAATATGTTGCTTTAATCCCAACAGGATATTTTCCTCCTCTACTGCCCCCCCGACTCCAACTTTAGCTAAACACCATGGCGTACAAAGTTGCTCATGATTGACCTGTTGCAGGCATTCAATATTCCAACAGCAACTGTCACCTTCCCTCCACCACTGTCTCCATTTCCCCAACCACCCCTCAAACCTTCCACTGTAGCAAGCCCATCATAACTTATTTTATATTTCTTGTTACTATTAAACAGCTAATGAAATGATAAAAATATTTCTGTAGAAGTAAATTTGTGAAAATTATTGTATCTCACCATGGGACATTAAATCCTTGTCTGAGGGTTTACTAAGCTGTAGTTGCAAGTTCAGTCTTCTGTGTTAATGTTTTTGTTAGTTGAGATTGATTGACTTCTACATTACATCCCATCCAACCTGTGTGCTGCTACTGGGAAGCTAGTATTGTTGAGGTTGGAGATGTTACTTCAGAAATTTCAGAATATTTAACCGGGCAGTCCAACTGGAGGCATGGCAGTGGCTTTGGAGTGTGTGAGTGGCAGTAGGGACTTTGGTAGGGCAGGAACTGGCCTGCCTCCTTCCCAAGAATGCCCTGGAATGTTGTCCAGGAACTGTGTCTGAGAAATCTTTGTATCTTGTTGATCTCTTTCGAGATTTCTTTATGAGTCTCTGGAAGTAACATGTTTACATGGCAGCGATGGGATGCGGGTTTCTCCTCTACCTTTTTCAACAAATGATTGCTTTAAATTTTTCATGCTTACATGACATTATTTTGGGGGAGACTTGGGAATCAGGGAGAAGGTGGAGAAGGAGTTTTGTGTACCTGTACCCTGGCACCTCTCATGCTTCATCACTGGTCTTAGTTAAAAGCAAAGCCAGGCACTCAGTTCTGCAATCTGTCTGACTCTTGTTTGCCTCTAGGCCTTTACACGAATTCTCCCCTCTTTCTGATCTGTTCTCTGAGCACTCACCTCCTAAGCTTTTAATTTCTGCTACTTCTCCCTAAGGTGCATTTAATGAATATCCAGAAATTTCTTGTGCTTAGGTTTTTGGATAACAGTTATACCATTTGTAACTGCCTCTAAATTTGATTGTCTCATCTTTTCACTCTTTATTCATTGCTGTTATCACAACGAAGTAGCAGAGTGCCTCTCAAACAGAAGGTACTTGGAAAACATTTGTTGATGAAGAAATGAAATCTCAAGAAAACTAATACAGAGACAAGGCAAACATTTTTGGTCACAATTTAAAGTTATGGAAACTGAGGTTGATTTAGTCAAAATTATGTGGCATTTGTCTAACCAAAATTAGAAGCATTTGGATCTTCTGACTGCAAATCTAATGTTATTTATAAGAAATGCCTTAGTTCACTCAATCCACATGATCATTCATTGCACAATATTAGAAAGTCTGTTTTGTGTTGGCCTTGATCTTAGTGCTGGATTGGCATAATCGCCTGTCCTTGTTGATTGAGAAGGAATTTTTGACAATAAGCAATCAGTATTGAACACGGGTACATCTGGTTTCATGAGTGGTGCTTTATAAGAGAAAGAAGTTCCCTAGAAATGTGTTTGGGGAGCAACCCTTAGAGTAGGTGAATTTGAACTGAGTTCTGAATGGTAAGAAGGAGCCAGGCAGAAGATAAGTCAAGGAAGAAACTTCCTAACACAGGAAGGAACATGTACAGAGTGTTGAAATGGGAAAGAACTGAGTGTTCAAGGATCAAAAAAAACAGGGTGCTAAAATCCTAGTAAGGGGGAAATGCTGTTTGAGAAAGTATCATTGTGGATCATGTGAGACCAGGAGAGATTATCTTTCAGGTTTGCATTTTGTTGTAAGTGAAACGAAAGCCAGTGGAGGATTTAAAGCAGGGATAGGTAGTTATCTAAGACAGACTATGATAGAGAGACTCTACAAATGATACAAGAGAATTGAATTTCTGGAAATAAAATTCCTTATTTGGAAAATGTTGTCTAGTGGAATGAGAGATCTAGAAACAGAGTGGTCCTAGGACTCATTACCCCTCGAGAGTTACGGGTGTTTTAACAACATGTATCTTTATAATAATAGTGAAAACTTTCACTCTTAAAATTCCAAATCTTAATATCCAGTCTTTTATTTTCAATTGCTTGCAAGACCATGGTGATCTCATATTTATTTCTAAAGCTAGGTCTATTGTCTTGCCCATGTGCCCTAGCATTGAGAGGTATTTTTCTTAAAATTAATGATCCACTATTTACTCCAGTTCTAGGAATCCAACATGATAACCCAGTCACAAAAATTCAATGGATCATTGAGTCCTGCCATTTCTACCCCAATACTTTTCAGAATTGATTTCATCATCTTTGTCTCTTCCAAGTCTTATCACCAAGGCTTTTGCACAACTTTCAAATTCCTGCCAGATACAATCTTTTTGTGTCGAAATGAAATCACTATTATATTTTATCTCCACTGAAAAAGTAACACTTTCTTCTTCTTAAGCCAATTGAGATCAGTGAATAAAAACACTATGTATCCTAGACTTGCTTCTATGATTATATACACATAGACACAAATTAGATTGCAATATAATTTTGTTTGGTAATCTGCCTTTTTATTTTCTAGACTCTGAGTATTTTTCTAAATAATTTTAGTTCTACATAATTTTAGCGATAATATTAGTTTATCATATGGCCATGCTGTAATTTACTTAAAACGTAACAGCAAGTCTCACAATGGTGATATTACTGGTGCCCGCTCGAGCAAATCGATGAGCGATGGGATGACAGTGATACAGTGATACAGAATTTGTTCTTGAAAGCCATTCAAATCATTTTGCCTTTGTGATGATATTCAATAGAAAATCTTTCAATATCTGCTCATATCTCTATCATTCTATTTTTTATAATAATGTAGGAGTACTGTTACTTATTCAGCTATTGATTAAGCTGATTGAATTGGGCATGAACTCCACGTTACTTTTTTTTTATTCTATTCTGAATGTAACAGTAACAACAACGGGCCTCATTCGCCTTATAACAAAAGAGCCCCCAATATGGCAGCATTAAGAAGAGCAAGGAGAGGCTGATAAAATCTCAAGGATGAACTAGACTGCCAAAACGAAGAAGGACAAAAATGACTGTCCATACTTTCAATGCACATACTTTGGAATCAGAAGCATCCATCGAGGACCTGATGATGCAAGCGCAGAAGATCAAGTACGGCATCATTGGTCTGACTGAAATGAAAAGGTATCTATCATATCGCGCCATTTTTGACACTGGAGAAGAACTGTTCCTCAGAATATGCAACAACAGAGGCATTGGAGGCATTGGTGTCCTTGCCAACATGAACTTGGCCATGAGCATTGATTCATTTGAGTGCCTAACAACCCGAATCAGAGATTACACTGAATAGATGTGGCTCACTGCCTGCAGTTTCTATCTTCATCGTCTATGCACCAACATCCAACTATGATGAGGAAGAAATTGAGAACTTTTACATGGAGCCGGAGAAGTTCTATAAAGAAGACCACACCTTTATAAGATCATTGTTGGTGAGTTTAATGCTAAGATAGGACTGAGAGTGTCGCCCAAAGAACTCCACATTGGGACCCATGGCCTAAAAAGGAACAAACAGGGTGAAAGACTGTCTGAGTTCATGTCGACCAAGACCATCTACGGTAACTCACAGTTCCAGAAGGCCAAATCTAAACGTTGGACATGGGAGTCTCCCAGTGGACATTTCCACAATGAAATTGACCACATTTATTCAATCGAAGGTTTTGCCTGACCGAGGTTACTGTTGTTCCAAAATTCCAAACAGGATTGGACCACCGTCTCCTTCGTGAAAAATTCTTCTTCACAGAATGGGGAGAAAGGACTGCAAAGTTTAAGTGTAAGAAGAGAACTCCCAGAACGACCACCAACTGGGAGCTCTTTGGCATTGTTGTGGCAATGTGGGAAGATGCTATCGTTGACAACACCGACAAGGAATACAATTGACTGGTTCAGCACCTCCATGGCTGCACAAGGAAAACCGAGAGTGGGAAAGCCACAAACGGATGCTTATTTTTGGAAACTCTCAAGTTTATTTGTCAAGCATGGTTTGGCATAAGCCTCAAGCAATCACAAAGTAATGTCTGAGCTCGCAATGCTGTGCAGAGAAGCGATAAAGGAAGAACTCAAAGAGAGGAGAGCAGCAGTGTTGGCCAATGCAGCAGAAGCCGGGAAAAGTATTCGCAATGCTCGCCTGCCCTTTACTAACTACAAGAACAAGATGACTGCCCTCCGACGTCCTGATGGATCTATCACATCTTTCAGAAGGGCAATGGAGATTATTATTCACGACTTCTACTCAGATCTCTTTGACAGCCACATCCACCTGCCCACATACCAAATTCCACAGGATGGATATGTCATTCCCAACATCCTCCTTTCAGAAATCCAACATGCCATTTTGTCAGTAAAGACACGTACGCACATGGTCCAGACAAAGTCAAACCCGAACACCTGAAGAATCTGCCGCCAGTACTCATCAATATACTGGCTCGGCTCTTCACACACTACCTGTCTGAATGCAAGCTTCCATCCCAATGGAAAACCAGCAGGACCGTTCTGTTATACAAGAAGGGAGACATCCATGACATCCACAACTATCGCCCAATCTGCCTGTTGTCCGTCATCTACAAGTTGTTCACTTGAGTCATCCTGAATAGAATAGGTAAAATACTAGAAGAAGGACAACCATGCGAGCACGCTGGGTTCCAAAAAGGATTCAGCATGATTGACAATATCCACACAGGGACCAAGCTCATTGAAGTTTCGTGAGAGTTCAAGATGCTGCTTTGTCTAACATTCATCAATTTAAAGAAGACCTTTGGTTCTGTTGAGACTGAAGCAGTCATTGAAGCCCTAGCCAAACAGGGCATTCAAACTCAGGACTTCAGGATCTTCCACAGCTGTATTACAGATTCATCATGAGGATCTCACCATTCTACAAGGAAGTGATCATTGATGTAAAGAGAGGGGTTCAGCAGGGTGATACCATTTCACCAAAACTCTTTAGTGCCACCTGAATGTCATAACGACTGGAATGAGAAGGAATGGGAGTGAAGATAGATGGTCGGCAACTACACCACCTCCGTTTCACTTATGACACCGTTCTTATAGCACCAAACATTAGCCACGTGGCATAAATGCTGGCCGACTTTGACCACGAGTGTGGAAAGGTCAGACTGCAGCTGAATCTCACCAAAACAATGTTCATGAAAAATGAATTAGTCCCTGATGTTTCATTTGCTCTCAATGGAATGAACATCTCTGAATGCAGCAGCTATGTGTACCTGGGTCGAGAACTCAACATGAAGAACAACTTGGCACCAGAACTGCGCAGGAGGAAGAGAGCAGTGTGGAATGCCCTCAAGATCGTCTAAGAAGTGGTTAAGAGGACGAAAAACCTCCGCTCCAGACACATCTTTTTGACTCCACCGTTCTTTCTCCTCTAACATATGCCTCAGAGACCTGGGCCCTAGGAAAACAGGATGAGAACACTATATGGGTATCCCAAAGAGGAATCAAAAGATCTATGGTTGGAGTATTACATTTTACTCAAGTGAGAGAAGGAATTCGGAGTTCCAACCTCCATCGATGATCAAGAATCAGGGACGCTGTCTCGTTTGCCAAGACGTCGAAAATTAGATGGGCTGAACACGTAATGCGATTCAGAGATGACTGCTGGACAAGAGTCATTACTGACTGGATTCCACAGGACGTCAAAAGACCACGTGGCCACTCACCTACGAGATGGTCAGACTTCTTCGTCAAAACCCTGAAGAACAGTTTGAGGCTCTCCATGTTCCTGGATCGAGCAGATACCATTGAGCTACACTAGCACACAACAGGAACCAATGGAGACATTACTGGCGTCCGCTCGAGCAAATTGAGGATCAACAGGATGACAAATGATAAAAGTGGTTCTGAATGTTAACTTCATTTTATTATTTAATTATTATTTTCCCCTTTTCTTTTGATTCACTGTGAGATACAGCTACAAAGCTTTCATGTTTTTGATCTTTGTGTGATTGTACCCAAACATGAAAGCTTGTAATTATCTCATGGTGATTCAATAAAATTTAAAAAAAAAACCTTTCATGTTTGAGTTTTGGTCATATAAACATCAAACACCCATCACTTCACCAGTGCACACTTTCCACCACCAGAATCCCCAGTATTCTCCCCCATTACCCCTATTCCAACCCTTCCCCTGCCTGTGTGGCAGACAATTTCCCCCATACTCTCTCTCTACTTTTGTTACATTCAATATTTCGACACCAGTTTCACCATCACTCAAACCTGCCAAAAAGGCAATGCTAGACGATTTGTTTTGTATTGCTTGTTATGGATAGAATATAATGTCCAGGAAATTCTGTGTCATTCTCTTCCAGGAGCTTTAGTTTATAGTCTCTGGGTCTTGGCCATTGATGAGATTACATGGTGCCAGGGACAGTTTGTGAGTGTGACTGCCAAGCTTCTGGAAAACTGGAGCCTTGGGTGGAGGAGACCCAGTCCTGATCCAAGTGGGCTTGGAGATCTCAGTCATGGGTTCCTGCATAGCAGGGTGTTCCTGCCGGTCTGCTCTTGGGTGAGGTTCATCCCCTCTTGGGTGAGGCCCATGCAAGCATGTGGAGAATGGCCTTTGGCATGGCAGTGGTTTGGTTCTGGAGGTTTTTGGCTCCCGGAGTTCTGCTTGGGGCAGGGAGGGAAACTCAACCCGCCCCCCTCCAAGGTGCCCTGGTGAAGACAGCCTGGCATGGGGTCAGGGAATTTTTCAGTGCTCTCTTCTGGGAGCTTTGTAGTCTCTGGGCCTTGACCACTGATGAGATTGCATGGTGCCCGGGGCAGTTTGTGGGTGTGACTGCCAAGCTACTGGAAAACTGGGGACCTGTGGGGAGAAGTCCGAGTCTTGATCCAAGTGAGTGTGGGGCTCTCAGTCATGGGTTCCCACTTACCTCTGCACTACAGTAGGCCCTAACTGCATCTTTTGATCTCTTTCGAGATTTCTGGGTCTCTGAAATAAGGCCAATAAATGAGCTTATATAGCTGAGCCAGAGGTGGTTTGTGGGTGTGTCTCCCACATACCTAACTTTTGGCCACATAATTCTTGGTAAACTTGGCCCCAAGTCATTGGGGTCTGGCCAAAGGCACAGCAGCAATTTTCGGGTATCTGGAAGTCTGAAGGCATCATCAAGCTGCTGATGCACTCACCCCACAGGTACAGGTTTACCTGCTGGTGGCACCATACCCCATATCATTCTAATTTTCAGGAAAAAAATGGAACAATTTATTACAGTAATTTATCTTCAATATTTTTGTGAGCTCACAAGTTATAATTTTTTGTGTGTGTCACACAAGCTGTGCTTAAGGGGTCCTCCTGGCATGACATTTAAGGGGCATGCAGTTCTGGGGAACAAAGTGGAGCACCTGCATGAAAAATATCTGCCCCCATCACTCAAGCTGTCTACATCCTCTCTGTAATTGCTTTTAGTTTAAAAAACTTTGGCATGAGGTGTGAGATAATGGTTTGATCTTTTTTCTGAAATAGCCTGCTAGGTTTCCAAAATTATTCATAGATTAATCCAGTGTTTATTCAATAATTTGAGGTACCAATTATGTCACATAATTACATTATTATATATACTTTTGATCTATTTCTAGAATTTCTATTTTAGTCCATCTAACTGGCTATGATTCTATCAAAATTGCGCTGATAACTTTAAAACTAGTAGCTTTCTATTTGGTTTTAATGTTTTGTGGGCCTAAGTATTCCTCTTTATACCTGAGTTTTTTTTCTCACTTCCTGCTTTGTCTGTGGCAAAAAATTACTCTTCCTCTTGGGACTGGAGCAGTGGTGCAGTGGGTAGGACCCTTGTCTTGCACACAGCCAACTTGGATCCTATCCCCAGCATCCCACAGCGACCTGAGCACTGCCAGGAGTGATCCTTGAGTATAGAGCCATTCAGTGTATAAGCCCTGAACACCATGGGGTGTGGCCCAAACCTTCATCCCTAAAAAATTTACTCCCTCCATTTTATTTTATTTTATTATTATTTTTTATTTTAAAAGTAGTGTTATATTTTCCAATCTTTACAAGAATTGGTAAACACACAGATTATAGAATCACCTCATTACAAAGATATTTAATACTGGGGGTGATGTACTTCATAGACAATAGAAAGTTTGAAGTTACACATATAATTTTTGGAAATTATTTTTTATTTTTATTATTTGTTTATTTATTTATTTTTAAATTTTTATTTTATTGAATCACTGTGAAAAAAATACAACACTTTCAGGTTTAAGTCTCAGTCATATAATGATTAAACCCCCATCCCCTCACCAGTGCACATGTTCCACCACCAAGAACCGCAATATACCCCCCTCCCCTCCACCCCCGACCTAAGCAGCTAATAATCTTCACTTTATTCTCTCTATACTTTGAATACACTCAATATTTCAATAGAGAACTCACTATTATTGTTTGGAATTTCCCCCAAAAATCAGGCCTGCTGAAAAGGCATCATTTAATAATTTCTTTTCATTGCTGAGAATAAAGACTCTATTAGCTCTTCAATTTCGGATTTCTGATATTTTAGCACAGTTCACAGTCTAGATGCATTTCTGTAAGAAGCCGCTCTGGGTGCCAAAATGGGTTAGAAGACCTCTCAGATCATAGTCTTTAGGAGCAGAGGGTCTGTTTCACGCGTGGCAGCTCCGGATCTTATCTCTCCATTTTATTTTTTAAATAAAATTTAGTATTATTTTATCATTTCAGAGCTTTTGAACATATAAAAACCACTGTTCTAGGGTTTCCTTATTTGGAGTCATATTCCTTGCAATGTCTGACAGTTTACATTTTTGACCCCTATGTACCTTTTCTTAAGTTCTCTTTTTTGTCCTTCCTTCCTTCCTTCCTTCCTTCCTTCCTTCCTTCCTTCCTTCCTTCCTTCCTTCCTTCCTTCCTTCCTTCCTTCCTTCCTTCCTTCCTTCCTCTCATTCTGTCTTTCATTATTTCTCTCATTCTTTCTTTTATTATTTCTCTCATTCTTTCCTTCCTTCATTTCTTTCTCCTTTCTTTCTCTCATTCTCTCATTCTTTCTCCTTCCTTCCTTCCTTCCTTCCTTCCTTCCTTCCTTCCTTCCTTCCTTCCTTCCTTCCTTCCTTCCTTCCTTCCTTCTTTCTTTCATTCTTTCTCTCTCCTTCCTTCCTTCCTTCCTTCCTTCCTTCCTTCCTTCCTTCCTTCCTTCCTTCCTTCCTTCCTTCCTTCCTTCCTTCCTTCCTTCCTCTTTCTCTCTTTCTTTCTGTTTTAGAAACTGAGTTCCTTTCAGTACAGTCTCTCAGAGGACATGGGAACCGTCATTTGGATCTCAGCAGTGGGACAGCAGGGGTGGTGGGTAGAAGGGAATGTATTGGCAGGTCGAGGATATAATTTGGAAATCTGTACTTAGCTCATTTCCAGTTGTAGTCAGAGCCAGGAGCTCCTAAGCTTGATTGCACTTTGGCTTGCAGATACATCCAGTGGAAGAACATCAGTTCTAACCTACAAACATTCCAAGAATATGTGCATAATCAAGGCTATCTTTCCTTTAAGTCTTGGGAAAACCGTGACTTTCTAAAGTTTGGCTCTTGCCTCTTGACACTGAAGAAGAAAATTTCACTAACTGCAAAATAAATAGTTTGGCTGCTTTGTGTTTAGCTTGGGGCATAATCTCCAAACCCCGGCCACAGTAAAAGTTTCTGTTGGCTCTTTGCATTCCTCCTCACCCTTTCTCGTTCTCCATGTTTCCCCATTCTCTGCCATGTACAAATCTAGCGGTGGAGATCAGGGCCAGTGATACTAGACGATTGAGAAGGAAATGAAAAGGAGCAGGAAGGAACATTAAGAAAATGAACTTAGCAATGTTAAAATGTGTTAGAGGAGAATTAACTATTTTTAGCAAGTAATATTTATTTTTTGAATGTTTTTAACTGCTTTTTGAGGTACATCATAACACATAGGAATTCAAATGCAAACTCTCTTGTGGGATGTAGACTACAATTTTTCAGACTTTCAACGAGGTTTCTGGATCCTCACAGTGTACTTGTTTATATAAACCATGTTAGCTGGAAAATGTTATAAAAATTCGGTCACAGTACTTGAGAATTGGATTTTGTGGTTATCATGCTACAATTGGGATATAAAAGCAGCTCCCTTGTTGCTTTTTATCATTGGGAGAAGAATGATTGCGTGGGTTTTCAAACTCCAGGGCTATCATTTTGGTCAATGGTTTCCAGCTTCCCTCCAAACATGTTCATTGGAGAAATGCTAAGATGAGAACAATAGATTAGTCTGCAGCTTGTGCTATCTTGACTTTTTTGACACTACAAAAGTCGGTGACAAACAAAAAAGTAATGAAAAGATGAACCGAACAACAACAGAAATAAAAGGATACTTACATTTCTTTTCTTTTTCTTTTTTTTTTCTTTTTGGGTCACACCCAGCAATGCACAGGGGTTACTCCTAGCTCATGCACTCAGGAATTACTCCTGGCAATGCTCAGGGGACCATATGGAATGTTGGGAATCGAACCCAGGTCGACCGTGTGAAAGGCAAACGCCCTACCCTCTGTGCTATCGCTCCAGCCCCTGGAGACTTATGTTTCATAACTGGAAAGTCATCATGTGTAATCAAATCCTTAGTATCATCATTTATGTCTATTGTAAGAATTGTAAGATAAAATAATGATAAAAAGTTAATTGACCTTTTTTCCCAAATGTTTTGTGAGTAGCCAACATACATTTCTGTAGAAAATATACCTATCCCTATTTTATGATCATAAAATATACCTATTTTGTGGGAGAGGTGGACCCAGGGAGCATTCAGCAGTATTTCGCTAATGGGACCAGTGGTTTAATCCTTGGATCTGCATTGTCTGTATGGGTCCAGGGGTGCTGAGGGTCACCAAGGTATTTCTGGAAGTGTTTGCAGAAGGGAGCACTCGGGGATACACTGCCAGTACTCACAGGGGCCAGGAAGTGCCATGGATCAAATGCAACATATGTACTCCAGCTCCTTGATTCTCTTCATGATCACTTTTTACATAAAGCTGTAAATTGCTTTTACCAATTGCCAGAGGTGTTGAAAAATGGTTGAGAACGATATTTAAATGTCCAGGACAGGGGCCAGAGCAATAGTACAGTGGGTGAGGTGTTAACCTAGCATGTGGCTGACCCAGATTCAATCCCAGGCGTTCCATATGATCTCACAAGCGCCACAAGGAGTGATCTCTGAGTACAGAGCCTGGAGTACCTCCTGAACACTGCTGGCTGTGCCTCTCCCCACCCCAAAGTTAAGCCCAGAATAGACTCAAGTCTGTGTTTTCCCTTGAACACATATCTGGTCTGCTTGTCTCTATGTATCTTTGCTTGCGTCTCCCTTTCTGGAGAAGCCCATATTGTCTCCTGAAAACGTATTTCCTCTCTTTCTCTCCCCTCATCCTTCTCTAAGCAAGTTTCATTCCATAAAAAACTAGCTTGCTTCATACACACAAATTAAATTACAAAGTAAAAGCCCAGAATGCCTTTTCAAATATTCACATAAAATTTGAAAATAAATGGAAAATATTTCGAGTATTTCAAATGGAAACTACATTTGCATATTATTAAACATCAAAAATAAGGAAAGAGAGACAGAGAGAGCAGGTGTACTAAAGCTTTTACTCTTTAGAGGTTATACAAATGTTTCATGAGCCTAGTTTCCTCTTTTGAGTACAGAAGTTTAGTCACATAAGCAGGAGTTAAAAAGATGAAAGTGTTAAGGGCTAAAAAACACACTTTTAGTCTCTCCCAAGATCATGAACTATAGAGCTGGGGGTTCAAGGTTACTGCCCACACAAGTCTATAGGGAGTTAAACTGAGCTTGCTTTGGGGGTCACAAGGGAATAGAAGAAGACAGAAGGCAATGAAATATCTGGGCAGAAGGGCATTAGTTCATCAGCTGCTCATCTGAGAAATCCTGGTGAATGGATGAGACAGATATGACTCATCGATCCAACCTGAAGCAGGAAGAATGATGAATAACAACTGAGCCCAAGAATCACTCAAGATTGTGGGAGTTAGCCAAGATAAAAAGCAGCCTTTAGAAGAAGCATTACCCAATTAGGGTTGAGGTTAGAAAAACAAATGCATCTGCTATCTGTCCTCTTATTTGAAGGAAATTTTGGCCTTGTGTATGTAATAGAGCCAGCATATGGACAAGCTGAACTTTAATATGTTGTTAACAAAGCTACCAACACTCTAATTCAGAGGCTTTTTTCCCAATAATTATTATGATTATAAAGGACTGTTTCAAACACATACAAAGGCAGCACTGTTGCACTGTTGTCCTGTTGTTTATCAGTTTGCTAAGCGGGCACCTGTAAGGTCTCCATTGTGAGACTTGTTGTTACTGTTTTTGGTATACTCCATGGGTATTTGATATGCCATGATTCCAGGCTCTGCTGTACTTACCTGGCAGGGGAGATACCATGATCACCTACAAAGGTAGAGAGAAAAAATATTCTGAACCTTGGTTACCTATTGTCTAGTCTTAACAACTGTCAGCATTTTACCTATCTTGCATAAAATAGTTGTTGAGAAAGGGAATTGGCATAGAAGCTATGTGAGAGGTGAAACTCACTCAAAAGAGGGGGTAGCAAAGGCCCCTATATCAGCAGGGCTCCCCAAATCCTTCCGAATGACATTATTATAGCATTACCATGGTACTTGTTAAATGAAAGGTATTAGCTCTATGAATAATCAGGTAATCAAAAAATAGTTACTGCTTTGACTTTTTATTACAGGGTCTTCAGCCACTTACATTTAAAATTTTTTAATATATCATTATTTTAAACACACATCATTATTTTAATTATATCCAATTAAATATACCTGTACCTCCTCAGCATGCATCATTATGTACTTTACTAAAAAGCACTTTGAGTCAAATTGCATTCCAACGTTCCTTATTATAATTTATGTGCACATGTCTACAGCATATTTATACATTTTGAAGATTAATTATCAAGAAGTTTGTTTAGACTTTCAGTAAATGTGAAACTTAACTTGAGCTTTAATAGACATTGGCATTTATAATTGAATAGATTCTTTCATTGTCCCATAAGTCAGTATTTTGTTTTTCTCTGGAATATGGGTATATGAAGTCCTTTTAATTGCCAGAGCCATTTGTGTGTACAGGTTTTCAAATATTTTGTGGGGAGAATCACAGCCAATGTACCACACTGGCTACTCCTGAATCTCTCCTCAGACGTCACTTCTGGCAGTGCTTGGGGATTAAGCCCAGGGTTCCAGCATACAAAATACATGCTCAACCCTTTGAACTATCTACCAGTTCCTTAACTTTCTAAAAAAATCTCTTGTAAATCCTCAAACGTTGTGTCTCAGAAACCTGTCAACAGTGAACTGCAAGATTTTCCCAGACTCATCCCAATCACATGTTAGAGGAGAACAAGAAAACACAACTACTACAGACTTGACCTCTGAAGGATTTGATGTCTTTTAGCCCTTAAGCTTAAGCTTACTCCTGGCTCTGCATTGAGGAATCGCTCCTGGCAGAGTCAGGGAAGTATACAGAGTACCAGGAATTGAACCCAGATTGGCTTCATGTAAGGCAAACACCCTACCTACATACAGTGGGCCCAGTTTATAACTTACATCAGATTTTGCATCTCTCATGGCGAGGCACAAAGCATCCTATTACTATTTGATATGATAAAATAGTGCAGAGATCCTTAACCTAGAATATTTTATTTTTAAAATAAGAAAAGAATTTTCTTTGGGTGGAGTTGGGCCTAAACTTGGTGGTGGTCAGGGACTATTCTTGGGTGTGTGGTCAGCAGTTACCCCTGGCACTGCTTGGGGGACTATATATGGTGTCAGGATTGGAACTGGGGTCAGTAAATGCAAGACAAGCACCTAACCTCCTGTACACTCTCCCCAGCCCTCAACTTAGAATTCAACCTGCATATTGCCATTTTGCTAGCTCTCTGCCATAAGCTGTCAGCATTTGTCATTCGTTTCTAATAAATTGATCTCCTAAATAAACTCAGGAAGGAAGGACACAGTCTCTAGAGTTTGGGGAATAGTCCAAATGGTTCACTTTGATGTTGATGCTTTGGCAAGATGTAACGTAGATTCCAAGCATTTGGATTGACTCTGAGATGTGAATCCCTATTTTTCCTCAATTCCTATTTATTGATACTGCATATTTCCTGGATGAAGCATTCTCTGAAATCTCATGTTTTCTTACAGGAGAATGACCAGAGTCAGAGTAGCCCTGTGAGCTTTCTACCCTCTGAAATGAAATGTACGAATTAGAAATTGTGTCACTCAGTGATCCGGAGGATATCAGTCACTCTTTGATCTGGAAGATATCGGTCTCATTCTCTACTTTCAGTTTCACCCCAGCCAAGGATTAGGTACTGGGTCATTTATGGGTTCTTTTAGTGCTAATATTCTGTCAGTTTGACTATGATTTTTGCTTTCTTTTAAAACATTACACTGGGCCAGATAGATAAAATGGGGTATAAGACACTTGCCCCTGCACCTGTGTAACTTCACTGGGTCCCCTCGGAGCAGGGTGGGTTGAGTTTCCTTCCCTGCCCCAAGCAGAGTCCCAGCAGCCCAAGACCTTCAGAACCCAGCCACAGCCATGCTCAAGGCCACTGTCCACATGTTTGGACGAGCCTCACACATGAAGGAACTGGCAGAGGAACCCAGGTGTGCGGGAGCTGGGGCTGAGATCTCCAAGCCTACTTGGATCGGGACTGGGGATCCTCCAACCAGACCCCCCATTTCCCTCTAGCTTGGCAGCCACACCCACAAACTGCCCCCGGTGCCATGTAATCCCATCAACAGCCAAGATCCAGAGACTATAAAACAATGCTCTTGGAAGCACGAGACCTCTTATAGCCTAGTTCTCCCTCTCAGAGAACCTGGCAAGGTACCAAGAGCATCCTGCCTGCACGGCAGAGCCTGGCAAGCTCTCTATGGTGTATTTGATATGCCAAATACAGTAACAATGATGCGTCTCATTCCCCTGACCCTGAAGGAGCCGCCAATGTGGGACTGCTGGGAAGAATGAGTAAAGAGAGGCTGCTAAAATCTCAGGGCTAGGATGAATGGAGACGTTACTGGTACCCGCTTGAGCAAATTGACGATCAATGGGATGACAGTGCTATGGTGCTACAGTGATAAGACACTTGCCTTGAGAGCTGGCAGACCCTTGGTTCCATTCCTTATATCACATATGATGTCCTGAGCATAGCAGGGTATGGCCACCACCCTCTGTATCATCTTTACCACCTCTGTCTGCATCACAACCTAGAGTGTGATTATACTCACATAGGTAAAGTTCTAAATGGTATGTGAATATAGAAAATGAACTTTGGAATTCCTGTATCTGCATCATTGCCCTCTTCTACTTCTAAAGTCAAAGGTTACTGTCCACATTTACAGTCTGTGATTAAATTGTCTACTAAAACCATCAAGCAGAAATGCTTTTTGGTGATCTTTCAGTAGCTATGATTTCTGCATTCTATTTGGACACTTGATCATTCAAGAGGATGTGCCTATGAGGAATAGCGTGAGAGATCTAATAGCTCAAACTTTCAGTAGAGACTTGAAATATGATTTGAAAAAGATCTGTACAGTTTCCTTCTTTCCCAATAACAAGAACATTAGGAGGAAAGGAGACAGTGATAAGATGAGTAGAAGGAAGGAAAAATATGAACCTTCATTTCGCAGATAGCAGTGTATAAAACTAGTGATTCAGAGACCTTATTTTCTCTTTCACAACAGTTTATGAAACTTGGTGGTGAATGGTGACTGTTTTTGTTTGTTTGGGGGCTACACCAGGCTATGTTCAAGACTCCTGGCTCTGTGCTCAGGAATTACTCCTAGCAGGCTTTTGGGATCATATGGTGTGCCGGGGAAGGAAGCCAGGTTGTCTGTGTGCAAGGCAAAGTGCCCTACTTGCTGGACTATCTCTCGGTCAGCCCAATGAAGCAAGACTTTTGATTCAAGCTTAGTGACTCTTGTGACTAAGTTTACCATTGATTAGATTCACTGAGAGGCATAAACTGTGATAAAACTCCATGCAAGCAGATAATTCTAGTAAAAAATGGTGTCTATGCAAATGATAAAGTTTCACCATTTCTAGTGTCAAATTATTGTATTAACAGAGTAGAGGAAAATTTCAAGTAATACAAATGCATTGGTCTGACAGAGTTCCTTTGTTACTACCATTTCTTATTATGCACAACTAATGATTTGTATCATAAGAAAACACATTTCACCTTACTCTATATCAGCACTGTAACAATGTTGTAGCACTGTCCCGTTGTTCATTGATTTGCTCGAGCGGGCATCAGTAACGTCTCTCTAAATCAGACCCTCTCTAAAATGACTACAGCTTTGTATGTGTTCAGAGTGGTATATGAAGCTCTTGCAGTTTCTTTTCTATTGTTAATTTCTTCACTTTAGCAGATGGTACTTAGAATTCATTTTACATAAGAGTTTATAAGAATGAATCCCATTTTCAGTTTCATTGCTTCAATGCAAATTAGAGGGGGGCAGGAAGAAAGCAATTCCTATATGTATTAAACATCAACCTTAGTGAATTTTTTTCCAAGCAGAATATTTAATACTTATTTCCCTTTATTAAAACAAATGTGACTAACACATAAAGTTAAATTACTAAATAGTATTCATTACTGGAAGCAATTTCATGCCTCAAATTCTGTACCAAACCAAATTTATGTTTCAGTGAGAAAACAAAATAAAAACAGTTTTGGACATGACTGCATTCTATTGAAAATAGTCTTCAAGATTACTCTGAGTGTGTTTGCTGGGGGTGTCCTTGGCGATTCAACCTTGGTTTTCACACATGCAAGGCAACTGCTCTCCACGGTGCTACAGCCCCAGACCAAGATGAATTACTAGAAAAAGATAAGAGAATACAGTAATAAGGAAAATATGGAACAAAAAATTAAGATAGATGAGTAGTAGAAGAATTGGTACATATTAAAAATAATTTCTATTAATATGGAAATCAAATTCCAGCCTATCAGTAGTAAGTATGGGAATTAGACATTAAGAAATAGAGATAGAGCCAGACCTGAAGATATCTTTTTTTTTTTTTGTCACACCAAGCAGTTCCCAGGAGTGATTTTTGGCTCAGTGCTCCGGGCATCACTCCTGGCAGTGTTTGGGAGCCCCGGTTGTGGGGACTGAACCTGGGACCCGTGCTTACAAAGCCTACTCACCAGCCTGTGGTTTTCCCTCTAGCCTAGGAACTGGCAGTGGCATAAGATTCTTTGCCTTGACCGGGAGAATGATGGTTATTTCTAGGCCACTGGTTATTTCTAGACATTGATAAGATATATGAGTCTGTGAATATTAAAATGTTAAGACAATTAACTGAATCAAGGGGAAGAAAAACAAGGGGATATAAGTATCTTTTTGAATCACTGCATCACTGTATCACTGTATCACTGTCATCCAGTTGTTTGTCAATTTACTCGAGCGGGCACCAGTAACATCTCTATTCCTCTCAGCCCTGAGATTTTAGCAGCCTCTCCTTACTCGTCTTTCCCAACAACTGGAGGCTCTTTCAGGGTCAGGAGAATGAGACCTATCGTTACTGTTTTGGGCATATTAAATATGCCACAAGTAGCTTGCCAGGCTCTGCCCATGCGGGTAGGATACCCTCGGTAGCTTGCCAGGCTCTCTGAGAGGTATGTGTATATCTGTTACTGTATTTCAGATATGAATATGCCATGAGGAGTTTGCCAGGCTCTCCCGTGCGTGGCATATTCGATATGCCAAAAACAGTAACAACAAGACTCACAATGAAGACATTACTGGTGCCCGCTCGAGCAAATTGATGAACAATGGGACAACAGTGTTACAATGCTACAGTGATCCCATAGTGATCCCATATATATGTATATGTGTGTGTGTGTGTGTGTGTGTGTGTGTCCTTACTCCAGAAATACTCTGATTTTCCTGGAAGACCATTTGGCAATGTGGAGGAAGAAATACAGAGTATCTTGCTGGAGTACTTTTTGGGATTCCCTAATCTACAGAACAGATTCTGTCACAGCTACATTGTGTGTGTGTGTGTGTGTGTGTGTGTGTGTGTGTGTGTAACGAAAAAGTTACTGAAACTCAGAGATATAATTCTCTATATGTGAAAACTCTGATTTTCACATATAGAGAATTATATCTCTTTGTCCCTTCATTCTTGTAAGAGACGTCACTTAGGGAAGGAAATCAGAGCATCTGGAATTATTGGCTCCTCAACTATGCTGCTGTGCTGTTTTCTTCCCTGAGACAATAACCTGTTTTAATTGATAGTCTACATTTTTCAAACCAATTCCCCCCACCATTTCCTATTTTAAGGTATATCCAGTTTCATCTGTGACCTTTAGGCAAAGAGTAATTTAGGGCTAGAAAGATAATACAGCAAACAGGGTATGTGCCTTGCCTCCAGTTAATCACCAGGAGTGATTCCCTGAGCACAGAGCCAGGAGTAAACTAGAAGTTAAAGAGGAGGGCAAAGAATGCATGTAGCAACAGAGAAAGGACTCTGGGTACTGAGCACAGCCAGCTCAGAGACCGCCGATTTTTAAAAGAGTAATTTGGGGGCTGCAGTGATAGTCCAGCAGGGAAGGCATTTGCCTTGCATGTGGCGGACCTGGGTTCAATCCCTGGCATCCCATATAGTTCCCTGAACATTACCAGGAGTGATTCCTAGTGTAAAATCTGGGTACAGTAACCCCTGAGCATCACCTGGTGTGGCCCAAAAAGCAAAAAAATTTTAAAAAAGAGCAATTTGATTTCTAATTTCTTTTTCCTGAACCTCCCCTGTGAGCTCTTGGTTAACTGGGCCTGAAAGTGTGGTCTGCTTGGTCCCTAGACTCTGGTACCAACCCAGCCCAGTGGTGTGTGTGGTCCTCTACAGCTACACGCAGTGGTGGCCCAGCAACTACGTGGTGCCAAGGTTCAGTCTCAGGGTCTTGCATCTGCAAGAATTTCGAGCCTGCCTCTGAGCTGTCTCCCTGGCCCAAATTTGTTCACCTGAATCATGCAGTTAAAAATAATATATATAAAAAAAAAGTCCTCTGTCGTCCTTTTCCTTCCCAGAGCAACCTATGTTAGACTCCAGGTGTTCAAGAGAACAGAAGCTGCATTGCAAATCACAGCATTTGAACTTGAGGCAACTTCCTGGGTTTCTTCCAAGTCCATTTCTCAGATGCCTCACTTTGTGTCAGCTATAAAAGGAAGAGATTAGGGCAAACAGGTGGGTCGGCAAGGGCAAAGAATGCAGGTGAGGAAGAAGAAAGGGCCCTGGGGACAGAGCAACAGAGCAGCCGGAGACTTTAGACCAGCTTCTTTATACAAAGCCCTGGCTCTGTTCCACACACGCGCACACGCACTTGCACGCAGATGCACGAATGCACACATGCTTTGGGTTTCTCTTCTCTTCCCTTTATGTGCCCTTCAGAGTAGGCATTTGAATTCCCCCGAACATGCTCCAGTGTGGCCTGCTATCTCTGTCTGCCCCATGTGCCCACTTAGCTCGCTGCCACCTGAGGCCTTGGGTTTGCAGAATTCTTTCTCCCAAACGTGCGTGAGGTTTGTTGTGAAAGCACAGTGTGTTCTCTTTCTGTGAACTTAACCTCTGTGCTGTTTTCTGAAAATCAGATTGGAAAGAACAGGGACCCTAAAAAGCCCGTGATATGTAAATATTTAGCCAGGCACATAGAGGTAGTAAGCATTTTCTTTCTTAATACACAACATGACTTTATTTGCCGAAGCAGTAATCTTGTTTGATAATCTAGCAGTTTACTATCAGCTATGTGGTGAGACATAATGCCAGAGGAAGATAATCAGGAACATTTACCTGATATGACCAGACTTGATTGCAGAGCTTGAAGGGGGGTCTCGTGGAGGGGATTAGGGATTAAATAAACTCAAATAAACTCTATTTACAGTTCACTTACTCCAAGCCTACAAAACTAGGTCCTCTGAAAATCTTCCCTGGGTCTTTGAGGTGTAGCGCAACTGGACACATCTTGTCTCACTTACCAGGTCCCATTAAGTCCTTGTTTAATGCTCAGTGTTGCTTTGACTCCAAGGAAGAAAAAAAAAAAAGAAGATTAAAATGATGGTATTTCATCATTGACAATGTTTTTTATTTTTTTAATTTCTTTTTTTAATTGTATTTTCTTATTTTTTATTATTTCTTTCTTTATTTTTTATTTTTTTTTATTTTTTATTAGTGAATCACTGTGAGGTACAGTTACAGACTTACAAACTTTTGTGCTTTCATTTCAGTCATACAATGGTTGAGTGCCCATGCCTCCACCAGTGCCACCATTTTCCACCACCGATGGTCCCAGCATCCCTCCCACCACCCCCACTCCGTCCCCCCACTCCACCCTGGCTCCTCCACCGAAAGTGGCAGGGCATTCCCTTTCGCTATCTCTCTCTCCCTCATATTGGTTTTTTTTTATCATCTAGGGATTCACGTCTCATCTCTTTCCAAGAGCTGCAGGTTTCTGCATCTTGCTGTGTGGTCAGAGTTTCTAGCTAACTCTGTAATCCTGAGATACGCCTCAAGGCCACAGTCATGGCTGTACAAATTTTCCACTAAGTAAGCTCTGGGTGCAAAATGACTGCCACTTGAAAATGGCGGTGCTTATGATGCTATGCTGAAAATACCTATTTTCTGTGACAGCACTGAAGAGAGCCCCACATTACCCCTTTTCTCTTTCAATGGAGTCAAATTCTTGACTCTTCAACACACAGGGGGTCATAATGGGTCCTCACCACCATCATTTTTATGGCCCCTAGTTTCTTTTTTTTTTTTAACTTTTGTTAATGAATCACTGTGAGGTACAGTTACAAACTTATGAACTTTCATGTTTGGATTTGGTTTACATCCCTCCACCGGTGCCCACTTCTTTATTTTTAATTAAATCACCGTGAGATACAGTAACAAAGCTTTCATGATTGAGTTTCAGTCATACAATAATCGAACACCCATCCCTCTACCAGTGCATATTTTCTACCACCAATGTCCCCAATATCCCTCCCACCAACCCCACTCCATCCCACCCCCTGCCTCTGTGCAGACAATTTCCTTCTTGCTCTCTATTTTGGGGCATTACGGTTTGCAATACAGATACTGAGAGGCCAGCATGTTCGGTCCTTTATCTACTCTCAGCAAACATCTCCCATCCTGAGTGATCCCTCCAATCTTCATTAACTTAGTGAGCCCTTCTCTATCTCAGCTGCCTTCTCCCCCAGCTCATGAGGTATGTTTCCAACCATGGAGTGATCTTCCTGGCCCTTGACTCTACTGTCATTGGGTGTTAATCTCATATTATGTTATTTTATATTCCATCGACAATGTTTTTTTTTTTAATACAAAATAAAACCACAGATACAGAGAGATACTGCAAGTATTTGTCTTCCATGTGACTGACCCTGGTTGGATCGCTGATACTGAATATGGTCCTCTGAGCACTGCCAGGGGTCACATCTGAGCATAGAGATAGCTGTTGCACTGAATACTACCTGGTGTGTCCCTCAGCCACACAGACACACAGACACACAGACACACAGACACACACACACACACACACACTTTCTAAATAACCACAAAAACAACAGTACTTCTACCTCCCCAAAAGGCCAGGCTAAAAACAGAACAGGAAATCCTACTACAGGTGTAATACCAGAACCATGGTCCTAAATATTAGGTCCAATAAAGAGATTACAGAATTTTAACATGATTTTGATCCTGAACTGGATCCTCATGAGCACCCCATCGCTCTGAGTCCCACTAAGATTGATCCCCTTGAGCTCAGAGCCAGGAATAAGCCCTGAGCACCTCTGGGTGTTCCCCAAAAATCACAAAAGAAAGAATGATGGCTACAGAAAGGCCACTAATCCCCCCCAAGCCCTCTCCAGTTCTCCCCATCTCTTTGCCCTCCCTGTTCTTTTCCTCCTTGAAATTTATCTCCTCAACTGTATCCACTATGAAAAATTTCTCCAGTCTCTAAGACCAAGGTCTGGAGGGTTACTTGATTGCTTTCTGGCTACCAAAAATAGAAGATGTGTAGTTTATGGCACTGTGCAAGCACCCTGCCTCCACTCCACTTATCGAACTTTTCCTGAGATAAGCGGATGAGGAAACTTGGTTTGAAAGAATTTATGCCTCCTGCCCAAGTCCATATAATTGGCGATTTCTTTTTTTTTTTTTTTTTTTTTTGCTTTTTGGGTCACACCCGGCGATGCACAGGGGTTACTCCTGGCTCATGCACTCAGGAATTACTCCTGGCGTTCTCAGGGGACCATATGGGATGCTGGGAATTGAACGCGGATTGGCCACATGCAAGGCAAATGCCCTACCTGCTGTGCTATCTCTCCAGCCCCGGAAAACACTTTTCTTAAGAATATAGATTCTATGACTGGAAGGATAGTTCAGTGGGTAGGGCATTTGCCTTGCAGATGGCCGACCCGGGTTCAATTCCCAGCATCCCATATGGTCCCCTGAGCACTGCCAGGAGTAGTTCCTGAGTGCAGATCCAGGAACAACCGCTGAGCACACCCAGGTGTGACCCTCCTCCCCCCCAAAAAAGAATATATATTCTGAAGCCACATATTTTAAAAAGAATGATTTTACTGCTTTAGTTAGTGTTGGATTTTCGTTAGTGTGTTAGTTAGTGTGTGTGGGAGATGGTTTGAGCCAAACACAAATGGTGCTCAGGGCTGACTTCTAGCTCTGTCATAGGGATTTCTTCTGGCAAGGCTCAAAGGACTACCATATGGTGTGTGTGGGACCCAAACCTGACTAGCCATGGAAAGGCGAGCCCCCTGCCCTGTGTGCTATGGCTTTAGCCCTTTGATTTAGTTTTCCATAAATAAAGTTTTTGGGTGTCTTTGGTTTTAAATTCACCACTGGTTTTACAATACCACATGCATTTTGGGAGTACTGCTTCATGCCTCAATATGTGAATATACTTCACCCACTCAGTACCAAAATTTAAGTACCCTCATGCCATCAGAGTGACCACTGTGCCCCTTCCTTCAACCCTCCCTCCCCTTCCAGCTACCACCATAATCTTCACAGAAGGTGAGTTATTTTTCTGGTGTTTTGTTAGTTCATTTGTCTTCAGATACCCAGTTTTAGTACCCAAACTTGTCATGACCACAGGTAGTTACTTATTTTGGTATGTCTTGATGTTTATCCATAAAACAAGGCTAATAATTTTACTTCTATAGTTATTGCGATGATATAATTGGTTAATACAAGTAGTAATGACACAAACTTTCAGTATCTTTTAGTTTGGGTTGTTCTTTCTGCCCTCCCTGTTGTCCTCTTACTGAACTTTAAGTGTCTCTTCACTGAGGCGCATTGTCTTGGGCTAGGAGATGAGTTAGCCTGGCTCCCTTTTCCATAGTGCTCAGTAAGTGCAAGGAGCTGGGTCCTCAGCTAAGCCTGAGACAGTAACAGCAGTCTGTGTACTCAATCGTAGGTGTATATTTGTTGTTGTTGTTGTTTCTCTTTTGCTTTTGGGTCACACCTGGCGACACACAGGGGTTACTCCTGGCTCTGCACTCAGGAATTACCCCTGGAGTGCTCAGGGGACCATATGGGATGCTGGGAATCGAACCTGGGTTGGCCACGTGCAAGGCAAATGCCCTACCCGCTGTGCTATTGCACCAATCCCAGTGCCCATATCTTGAAAGGCTCAGCCTCTCCTCTGACTCAGGCTGATTTGGGTGGATGGGAGTCGACAGTACCACCACATTTTAGACTCCACTTTCCCTTCATTCTGCAGACGGTAGGAGCCACACTGTCCTGTGTCAGACGTGAGACTGGCTTCAATTCCAGTTCTTGAGGCTGGGAGAGAGCACAGGACTGAAGGTGCTGTTGCCTTCATCCAAGCAACTCAGAATTGAGTCCCCAGAATCACACATGTTTCCCTGAGCACCATTAGGGTAACTCCTGAAAACAGAACCAGGAAGACTCCTGAGCACTGCCTGGGTGTGGTCCCCAAACAAACATTCCAGTTTATGCCACTCCCCAAAGCTTATGTGGCAGTTAGAGGGAGGCAGTGGTTTTTCCAACATTAAGAAGTTCCATGAAAACAAGGATGCATGTAGGTGTGGGGGACAGGTGGGTGAGGAAAGCAGAGACAGTTGCAGCTAAGTTTACCTGTGGGAGCAGCAGCTGGATGGCTCTGTCAGCCTCAGCCTGGGAGCTTGTCAGACTCCTGCAAGTAAAGAAACATCCCCGTATGGATGAAGTATTCTCTGATTTCTCCTTTCAACTCCTCCGTTTAGTCCCCTCAAATGCCCTTCGCATCATCACACACCTTAGTACTGTATTTTGTAAATGTTAAGACAAAAGCCCCCTTCATCCTCCTGCCAGGTAGAAGAAGGCAGCAGCTCACTCACTGCTGCAGACAGAGAATTCTGCTAAAACTCAAGAATTTTCGTGCAAAAAATATATATATATATAATAATGTTTTAGGGCACAGCATGGCTGCCTGTGGTTCCCGTCTCTCTCAGAGGCCTGGATTTACCTGATTCTGGAGAGTGCTTCTGGGGCTACTCCATCACGCCTTCTCACTGAGACTTGGGCTTTGCAGTTGTAAAATGAGGATGATGAGAAATAAATGACTGCGATGAGGAGTCAGTGGGAAAATATATCTAAAAACCCTTGGTGGCTCTTAAAAGCTTTATGCAAATGTCAGTACTTAAGAGTAAAGAAAAAAGATTTACGGTATTTGCACTGCATTATGTAAATTTTTGGGGAAAAAGTAGTGCATTTGATTCCTGTCCGGCCCTGTGCGTGCCTAGGGCGGATGTGGAGGTGGTCCTTCCCTGCTTCTGAGGCTCTTCTTCCAGATACTGGGAGGACTAATTGAGTGATGCCCATTCTCACTGCCAGGAAAACAGAAAGTGTGAAGTGTCATCTGGATGGGTTTGGGGTAAGCATTAGATTTTCTTTTCCTTGCTTTTGACAAACAGAGTGACAGCACATCACCATGTTTAAACAAGTTAATATGTATGTTCCTTGACACAGGAAGCTCTCTAATCATGAAACACAGCCTGCATGTCATTTGGTTTTGAGATTTTACTGAGTCCTACTAATCTTGACATATTTTGGTTGGCACCACATTCTTGGTACAGTGGGCTAGTGGTTAAATAGTTTGCAGACTTTGTGAAACAAAAATCCTCATTTAATGGTTTAATTTGGCTACATTTAGAAACTAGACCAAAGCATAATGCACTTTGGTTTTATAGGGATTCTTTTTTTCAACTTGAGGCTCTCCCTCTCCCCTCCCCAAATCTTTTCCTCTGGTGCCCTTTTTGTGTTCTCTGTCTCTCTGTATCTGTCTCTCTGTATGTCTCTGTCTCTGTCTCTGTCTCTCTCTCTCTCTCTCTCTCACTCTCTCTTTGGTCTAATTGCAGCAGCCAAAAAAGAAAGCTCCCAAGAAAGTCCAGTTTGTGAAAGGCCTGAACTGCCTCTAGAAGATTCCTCTTTGTATTGCTCCATGTCAAGAATGTGTTTACACCATGGCCTACTGTGCTCAACTTTTCCGTGTGCGTGCAGGGATTCAGAACATCTGAAGGCCACCCCGCTGTGTGGTGACAGGCCCAGAGCTCCCCAGTAGAAGCACCTGGACTAAATGTGCAACAAGACTTCAGTCAACACTAGCCACAAAGTCACTGAACTCCATGACATCATGGCCAAGTGGGAAAAGTCAACAAGAGTCTGGCGTGGCGCCCCCGCCCTGCCTTTCCTTTCCCTCCTCTCCAAGTTCCCAGCCCAGGGACAATATTTAGAAAGCAGAGCTGGGTTCAGGCAGCCCTCTCAATTACTTTGGCTGGAACCTTCCTGAGTACATTTTGCTATCTCTTTGTGATGTAAACAGGGGCACTCACAATTGGCAAAGCCTGTTCTTTCTGCTTTAATTACGCGGGGCATCATTATAGTCCCAGGGTCTGGGAGCAGCAGAGGGTTCTTTGGAGAACTTCACAGGGATTTTTCTGTCATGACATAGTTGATGGGGGGGTTGGGGGGATGTAAGGCAAAAGGCATTTCCAAAGAGGAAATAATAACACTATTCAGACAAATGTTCCATTCCATATTGAGAAGATCACAAAATCAGAGTAGACTTTTTTTTTCAGTGTTGGGGGTGGGGAGATTAGATAAATCCTGATGACTGGGTGGAGGAGGATATAAAAATAAATGCTTTTACTTAGGGAAACAATAATGAAGCAGTGAGCGGTATCTGAATGAATTTGCAAGTACCCTGGGCCTGGGGGATATTACTTGGGAAAAAGATTTCATCCTAGTCATAGTAATCTGGCCTGAACCTGACTCATAAAACTTCCTCTGCCCCCAGATGTTCAGTTCAGGGCACTTGGTTACTCTGCTGATGTAGCGAGAAATCACAGAACTGCCGGGGTAATGGAGAGAGAGCAACGGCCGCCACGGAGAGAGGGCTGTTGCTGTTATGAAACGTGTTTTTATAGGTAATTCTGATGTACAGTCGGTATTCAATAGAGCAACTAAAAGATGTTTTATTTTAGATTAGTGCTGGAGTGATATTTTCCCTTGGCACTAATAACCTGGCAGTTTTCACAAGCTTATGCACCCCCCCACCCCAATTTTTCATAGACTTCTACTTCTGTCTCTCTGATTTAGGAAAAAGCATTTCAACAGAACATCTGCCTTAGAAAAGGAAGAAATCGCCTATAGTAGCCCTGCTTGTATGATTTGGAAAACTATAGGGTCTCATGCCCCCTCAGCCCCCGGAAGTTCTGCGTTGCAATTTAAAAGCCGGGACTTAGAGAGTCTCTGTCTGTACAGCATCTTGAATGGTGTTTTGTAACTGAGTGATGGTTTAGCATAGTCTTTATGCACGAATGTTAGCTTGAAATCCAGGGCCACTCCATTTCGGTCTAACATCTCTCCCGTCTGCAGGGAGCTGCACAATCCTTGTTTAATTGTGTGCCGCTTGCACACTTCAAGAGCTGTGTAGGGAGCACAAGGAGAGGCTTGTTGTTGAAGCCACGTCCTTTCCATCACAGCAGGGGTGAGGGGAGCTAGAATAAGGTCACTTCGGGAGCTGGGAGCATTGTTAAATTTCAGTTTGCCCAAATTATCTCATTCATGTTAAAATTTAAGGCGGTGACAAACATATTGCATGAGAAAGACCAAGCCTTTACATCTACCCCTTCCCCCACTCCTATATTTGTAAGACTTCCCGTCCAGCCACTGCCACCCCCCTCAACCTACCCACCCTCTCAACCCACTCCACTGCTGTTGTTGGTTTTTTTTTTTCCAATTTGTTAAGATGCTAAAATCTGCTTTGTGATTTATGAAGGAACTTGAAGCGATTAGTTTCACAGTGCATGAAAATTCCTTCGGTTCAGAGGGGGACCGCCAATCTGTTACACTGTTTGCAGTGGACAGGATGAGAACCTGAGCAGCTCCCAGCCATAAGGAGATTGTGTTGAGTTATTAAACACTTGTGGTAAAGCTGCTTATTGTTAATTCCCTGATGTCCTGCTGGAGCGATAGGATAAAATCAGATCGGATTAGATCAAAGAGCCTGGGAGCCAGCCTTTGGAGCAGATTCATTTAATCAATAAAGAGAGCTCCTGAGAAGGGGGTAGAGAATACCCCTCTCCCCTGCCCAGGCTCACAGGAGATTAAGATGCGGAGTTAGGAGTTGGGGAGGGACAGGGAAGTGATGGGAAAGAAACAACATTAATGTGTATTTATTTCCCCCCCATTTTTTGAAGTGTAATTCTACTCTTAAACATTTTAGCCAGGTGCTCCAAAGGGTGTAAACGTGTCTAAGATTTCATTACTCCACCACATCCACAATTCTCCAGCAAAGCTCTATCTTGAGAAGGCTGTTTCTTAAAGCAACAAATAAACTACAACAAAAACTCAACTTTTGTTACATAAAAGATAATTCAACAGGAACAATTTAGGCTTAAACGATCCCCTCCCTCCCAAAACTTTAATCCCTTTAATCCCAAGAAACTTTAAAGAGTTAATCTGCAAAATTTCCTATTGTCCCTTTGTGAGGTGAAAAGAGAAACACCCAAAGGCCAAAGTCTGGCCCTCTCCCCGCCCTGTCGCCCTGTCTTTGTCCTGGCTTCCTGCCCCCGCCCCACACACTAATGACAAGGCATTGTGTATTAAGAGGTATGCTGTGGTGTCCTTCATCCATGATTAATATTTAAAATGATGCATATTCATCCATTCATTTTTTAGCCCCCACAGGCTCTCAATAAAATGTGGACTTGCTGAGAAGGAAGTGACATCCATTAGAACCTTAACCACAGAAAATGAGAGAAAAAATGAAGGATGGGGCAAATTAAGGATGCGAATCCCTCAATGGTTATTGGCCTTAATGGTGTTATAAAAATGATGTCGGCTTTTACCAGGAATAATTTATATTCTGAATTAAATAAGGATATGTATCTATAAATCCATTCTATAAAACTTAATTTTCCATCCAGATATGCTGATTACTTCGGGCCTGGCATACCTTTACTGGTTGTTAATTACCACGGGATGGTTTAACACTATTTTCCAAATCAGCATGCATGCATAAAATGACTGCAATCCAATTTGACACATTATTAGTGATGATTATTGTCATAGATAAATTAGATTGAACAGAAAATAACCTTCATCCTTAGCATGTTTTAGCTCTCAGAATTAATGTGATTTGGTGAACACATATAAATAAAAATCTGATGAGTCCCTGCTGACTACAGGCCCGCTGGTACTGAAGTGTATCAATTTCATGCAGATGATGAATTCCTTAAGCATTCAATGATAATCATGCTTGATTTGACAAGACTTTCTCATGCTATTTTAGGGCCTTAATTTTCTGTGAAGTTCTGTCAAGTGCTCATCAAGCATCCACTTATCTCCGTATCTTAACCTGGCAGCCAATCACAAGGTTGCCTAACAGTATAGCTGCGGAGTGCCAGCCCATTAATATTCTGGTCACGTGACTGTCCAAGGAGAGAAACCAATCAATGGCTGATTAACATTCAGGTCACATGACTCCCGAGGAGAGTAAATGAGTTACACAGTAAGACATCAAACAAATTTTCATCTTGAAAGAGTGATTGCTTTTTCTGCTGCTGTGATGTTTGTCAAATTCGCTCTAGCCTTGTCCAATTAAGCTCCATGAGCTGAATTAATAATGAAGAGATGTAAGCACCGTGCCAGCATGAGAGCTGTGAGTTGGTGCCATGAAATAAGAACTGCTGAAAAAAAAAATCCTAGAATGATTGAAAAATCACATCTGGATAACTAGAATAATTGCTTTTGCAATCTTGATGCTGTTTTGTACTCTCCAGTGCAAAGTGTGAATTCAAGTACTCTGGGAGGTGGTACTTATTTTGCCATACTTTAAAGATGAATGTACCTTTGCATTTAGAATGATTTTAAAGGCATTACACAAATATATGTTAATTTGATTACCATTTGCGACTCTGGTAATAAATTTCATTTGCACAGTCTATATTTGGGGGACTTCTAGAGATACAATCTTTCAAGATTTATAAACTATATAGTTTATATGTATATTTAAAACTATATATAGAAAACATGATTATGTCTGCATTCTTTTATATTGAATAGAAGACAAACAGGATTAAGCCAAGTACTTTAAAGAATGTGTGTGTGTGTGTGTGTGTGTGTGTTATTCATTTTTTGAACATTTACAGGTCAATAAAGTAAGTTCAATGAGTTATCTCAAAACGCAGGTGAGCCTAATGAGAATTTTCTTGAAAAGGCAGATGTTCTCCTACAGCTGACAGCCAATGACAGCTTTCTTATAGTTTCAGGGAAAGTCCTATTCAATCACAAAGTCAATTGCATTTTAGCACAGATGCACTCCTAAATTCAGGTGACATGTTTAGAATAGATACCCTATGACTAATGAAGCTTTCATTTCTTCCCTAAAGGAGAGAGACTTGACTAATGGTTTATTGGAATTATCAAAGAGTGTCAAATCCCACTTAATAAGTTCAGCATGAAATTAGCTAAATTCCCAAAGGCCATTCTAAAAACAATGCAGTCAAATAAAAGGTGTTGGGCATGCTGGAAAGAGTGCTAAAACCAGTTCCCTGGAAGTGAAGAGAAATAAATCTAACTGTAGCAGGAGGCAATGTTTATGTATACAGTTAATAACCTTCTTAATGGGACTTCTTGGCTTGGTGATTCCCGTACAGGGAGGAAAGTGAGATGTGGAACACAGGGCAGGCAAAGGGCCATAAGTCAATTCCCAGCACTGTTAGTCAAGGATGGAAATTGCAGAGAGAGAGGCAATGAATTTAAAAGCCCCAGCAAATAGGGAGAGTGGAAAGACAGATGAGTTGCTCCAGCGCAGAAGTAGACGAGGAACGGGGAGTCGGAGCTGGAACATCTGAATGGAATGAAATCCTTCGTAGTACAAAAGACAAGGAACTCACTGATGGCCCAAGCCTGATTTCTCTTTGACAGTTCCTAATGATTTAGCAAAAAACATTGTTAATAACTTTGCTATAGTGTTTTTGACGTTGAGTGAGGCTCCAAATGGGTGCACACTCATTTTATTTATTTTTTATTCAAACTGGGTCAGATTCATTATATTTATCTGTTTTTGTTACCTGGGCCACACCCTAGCAGTGCCAAGGGTCTCCTGCTGGGGGTGTTTGGGGGAGCATGCACAGCTGGAGCTCAAACCTGGGTTACCTGCATGCAAAGCAGAGTGTACTTTCAGCTTTCTCCAGCTCCTGAAGTATTTTTGGTTTGGGGGCCACATCTGTGGTGTTCAGGGCTTACTCCTGGCTCCAGTGCAGGGATCACTCCTGGCGAGGCTCAGGGTACCACACAGGGATGTGGATGGAACCTGAGTTGACCCTGTGCAAGGAAAGGGCCCTACCTGCTGTACTCCCCTTCCTCTCCACTTCCTCCCCACACCATTTTTTTTAAAAGCAAAAGTAGATAGATAACTTATCTCCCTCAGGGCTCAAAGTGAGTTCAGATAATTGCAAAAACATAGTTTATATGAAAAGACCCGAGGCACCTAAAGTAATGTAATTTTGTTAATTTAGGGACCACTGCCAGTGGTGCTCATGTCTTATTTCTGGCTCTGTACTCAGGGATCACTTCTGGCAGGCTTGGGGATGCTGGGGGGGTCAATCCAGTCAGCTTCGCACAAGGCAAGTGCCCTCCCCACTGTGCTGTGACTTCAGGTCCAGTAAATGTGTTTTTCTGGTTTGTTTTGTGGGCTGTTCCTGGCTGTGCTCAGGGCTTACTTCTAGCTCTGTGCTCAGGGGAGCTCAGGGCAGCGTAGGTGGTGCCAGGGATGAAACCTAGGTCGGCCTCATGCAAGGCTAGTGCCTTTACCCCTGTACTATCTGGCCCTCTTTCTCCCCCACCCCCTCTTTGTATTGTGATTTTAACTCATTGTAAATTTCACCCCTGACTCTTTTCCCAGCAAACTGGCAGGGCAAACTCTGCTACCCTTGAACCTATAGGCAAGGGAATGGCTTCTGACCAGCCCCTCACTTCTTGACACTTGAAAGTGAAGGACTGCTAGAAGACTCTGACTTAGGAGGTCTTGAATGAAAGAGTGTGCCACTTTCAGCATACCTTTCCATAATTAATAGTTTTCCATGCAAACTGTTGTTGTCCTTAATTGTTGTTCCTACAGCTGTTTTCATTAAATGGCAAAGCCCACTGTGTCTAATTCTTTGAGTCTCACTATTGATAACAAGAACAGCTCTGAAACTTGTTCTGGAGGAAGAGTTAGATGCCTGCCAAGAGGAAAAACCATAGTGAACTTACTTGAAAAATAAGGCCTACAGTGGAACTGGTTGTGTAGCTAATCCATTAGGCTTTTCAAAAGGCCCCAGCTCTGTCCCCTTATGGCTAAATTGACCCAACATCCAATCAATGCCTTTATTAGTTGAGTGGCTGCCCCTGAAGGGTCTTACAGTTGGGTCCAAGTTGTAATCAAAGGCTCCATCAGTCCTGGGGCCCTCATGACATAAATGGCCAAACTTTTCAACAGCAGCTGGCCCAAGGCCAGTCACACCATTTTGAAGATACAAAGAGGCTGTGTTGCACCGTGGAATTCATTTTCTTGTTTACTTCCTCCAGAAACAAGAGCATCATCAGCACGCTCAGTGCATCGGATCAGACCGTGGAGTTGTTGACAGAAGCTTGGCGAGGCCTGCCAGCTTTCCACATGAAACCAGGCTTTCTTCTCATACACCCCCTACCGTTTGTGTCTCTGCCAATTGTAGCACATCAGAGCGGCCATTGAGATAATGACCGTGAAGTCTCATGATACACTTTGATGAAGTGTAACATTTTTTAAAGGATTTTTGTCTGGGCCAAAATGATCGAGGCAGCTGACTAAAAATCGTCCCATCAAAATCAAGGCTGATGAACAGCAGGTGGAGGCAGTGGGCCCCCCAGAAAAGACTGGGGAGGGGGAGAGGCAGTTTTCACAGCCAAAGTGTCTTTCTTACTGTGTCTATGGACACCATAGATTTCTTTTTAAAAAATTGCCTTTGTTTCAGATGAATATATGTCACTAGCTGTTTCAGCCTCCAACATTTTTAAATTCGTTGTTTTTCCCTTTTTTAATAAATTCCCCAAAAGACAGGATGCTGGGAGATTCCTTTGTGAAGGCTCTTTAGTAATGACTTAGGAAACAGTGCTGTTGTTTGGTTGGGACAAGGACTGTAGGCGTTTCTGAGGCTAACCTTGGACTCATTTTCAGGTCGATTTGAGTTTCTCCACTTGGACTCAGACTGAGAATTTGCTGCACACAAGTGATTCTGAGCTAGTTCAAATTCAAATCAAGCTCGTAAGAACATAACAAGGGAAGTGGGCACACTGGTGATCTGTGCGGTGTTGGAATTATGTCCCTGAGAAACCACGAGTAATAGTACTGTACAACCAGAAATAAAGATCACGGCCAAAGATGATGAGCTTCTCTTCATTGGGCTGTGCACTTGCTTTGCATGTTGGCCTGGGTTCAACCCCTGGCACCTCATATTCCCCTGAGCACCACGAAGTGACCCCAGCAACTAGGTATGGTCCAAATACCCAAAAGAAAAAAATAACTACCACTTATTGAACACCAACTCTTTCCTAGTTCCCAAGGGAGAAGTCGGGTGTTTTAGGTGTTCACTTAGTCTGTGATCTTCACACCTTTATTTTACCTCTCTCTCTGGTGAAATCAAGCCCCATTGAGAAAATCAGTTCAGTCCTGAAGATGTTAAATGACTTTTCCAGAGACCTAGGTCAGGCCGGGCTGCACAGCCTCGCCTGCTTTTTCTTGGGGCTGTGGTTCACTGCTTCCATTGCAGACCTGATCCAACTCATTACACTGTCCTTGGTGGGAGAAGAGGAAGCAATTTGTGGTTGAATTGGTAAAAGCAATGAATATGATGGATTTACAAGTTGCCATTCTTACCTCTCAGCTGTTCATAGAAACTGTAACAATGTGGCAAGCTCTCCTGCAGATGACAAATGAAATGCTCCAAAATTTGCCTGAGGGCTTAGGCTCACCTCCCTCCAGCTGTATTTGACCTCCTTCTTGTAGATTCAAGCTGAAGAGAAGAAAACCTGATCCCGCTCAGAGGAACATGGACTGAGGCATTGGCAAATTGCAAGGCACAGGCTGCAACCCCTGTGCAATCAGCCTGGCCCTAAAGTGATACCTGCTTTCAGAGACCACAGTGGAAAGGTACCTACAGTTCAGAGTATTTTTTTAAATTTTGAAGTAAGAATATATATGTTAGAATAGGGTGAAGAAGGCTGAAGCAGTAGTATAATGGAGAGGAACTTTGCACCCCAAAACAGAAAGGAAGGAAGGAAGGAAGGAAGGAAGGAAGGAAGGAAGGAAGGAAGGAAGGAAGGAAGGAAGGAAGGGAGAAAAAAGAGAAAGAAAGGGAGAAAGAAAGAGAGAAAGAAAGGAAAGAAAGAAAGAAAGAAAGAAAGAAAGAAAGAAAGAAAGAAAGAAAGAAAGAAAGAAAGAAGGAAAGAAAGAAAGAAAGAAAAAGAGAGAGAGAGAGAAAAAGAAAGAAAGAAAGAAAGAAAAAGAAAGAAAGAAAGAAAAAGAAAGAAAGAAAGAGAAGGAGAAAGAAAGGGAGAAAGAAAGAGAAAGAAAGGGAGAAAGAAAGAAAGGATAAAGAAAGAAAGAATTGTGTGGAAGAGAGAGTAAGGCAGGGTTAAGGAAACTAGGATTAGAAAATCCTTATATTTGAATGTGCAAATGAGATTCTTCTTGGGTTTCTTTTAAATACCCTCACACTCTTCCCCTAGGCAGTGTCAAAATAAAAGTGGAGAAAATGTTAGATAGCAGAACAAAGGCACCAAGCTAACTTTGTGCCCACATTTCAAGGAAGAATGGCAGAGTTTCACTAAACTTTTTGGAAGGAAAACATGCTTAGGGAATCAAGGTAAGATTTCATCTCAGACTTGTACTTAATTGCTAATTATTTCAATTTAAGAAAAGAGAACCAACTACAGGGATTGGAAAGATAATACAATAGACACTTGCCTTGTATACAGTCAACCTGGGTTTGCTCCTCAGCACTGCAGGGGATCTCTCTCTCTCTCTTTTCTTAAAAATTTTATTGAATCACCGTGAGATAGTTACAAGCTTTCATGTTTGGGTTACAATCTCACAATGATCAAACACCCATCCCTCCACCAGTGCACATTCCCCACCACCAATATCCCCGGTACCCACCCCCCCTTTCTCACCCTCCCCCTGCCTCCATGGCAGACAGTATTCCCCATAATCTCTCTCTACTTTTGGGCGTTATGGCTTGCAACACAGACACTGAGAGGTCATCACGTTTGGTACATTATCTACTTTCGGCACATATCTCCCATCCGACTGATTCCTCCAGCCATCATTTTCTTAGTAATCCCTTCTCTATTCCATCTGCCTTCTCCCCTCCGCTCATGAAGCAGTCTTCCAGCTATAGGGCAATCCCCCTGGCCCTTGTATCTACTGTCCTTGGGTGTCAGCCTCATGTGACATAGTCCTTCTGTGTTTGTCCTTCTCTTTCTTATTTTTTTTCTTTTTGAGTCACACCCGGCGATGCACAGGGGTTACTTCTGGCTCATGCACTCAGGAATTACTCCTGGTGGTGCTCAGGGGACTATATGGGATGCTGGGAATCAAACCCGGTCAGCAGCGTGCAAGGCAAATGCCCTACCTGCTGTGCTATCGCTCCAGCCCCCTGTCCCTATCAGTCCCTTTCTGACTCATTTCACTTAGCATCACACTCCCCTTTGATTATCCATTTACAAGCAAATTTCGCGACTTCATCTTTCCTAACAGCTGCATAGTATTCCATTGTGTAGATGTACCAAAGTTTCTTTAGCCAGTTATTTTTTTTTTTAAATTTTATTGAATCACCATGAGATAGCTACAAGCTTTCGAAAGTTACAAGCTTTTGAAAGTAGATAATGGACCAGGCATGATGACCTCTCAGTGTCTGTGTTGCATGGGATCTTTTGAGCCAAGAGTGATCCTTGAGCACAGCCAGGTGTAGCCCCAGCCCCTCTCCCCAAGAAACTAAAAGAAGAAACTGAACCACAAACCCAGGTTTTGCATTCTCCTCCTGCTCCCTTTGTTTTTGTCATTGTTCTGTGACTGGGGGTTGGGACTGGGGGTGGGGTCATCTACGTCCTGGCAGTGGAGTTCTCGGGGGTCACATTCATTGTGCTGAAAATGTGGGGCTCAGCAAGGGTGGCCCCTGATTGTTGCTGAGAAGTGTTACAGAGTGTTGCAGCAATGTTAGGTGCTGAAATACGACCATGTGCATAAAACAATTATAAAGGACGAAAGTGGTTAAGAGCCAGCAGAAGCTGGGGAAGATATGTGGCTTCTCACTAGAGAGAAGCTCCACCGGAGGCATCTATATCCATTTGCACTGAGAAACTTGTATTATGGGCCCAGAGGTGTTCAGAGAGTTTTTCAGACCAAGTATGAGCTTATGTATTTTGTAGCAGCTAGTATTCTCTTGGGAAAGTCCATCACAAACGCCTTAGCTCACTGCAAATGGAAAGCACTCAGAGGCGGAAGGGAAGCCTGTAGTGAGGCGACCACAGATGTCCATCTGATTTTAAAGGAAACTCTCTCTGTGGGAGCTCCCCTCCCCTGCACTCAATATGCTTACTTGGAAAATGCTTGAAGGAGTGGCTAAGCACTAAAAGCAGGTAGTTTGGGGATTCGTTAAGTATATACTGATGCTATTAATTTTCATGTATTTGAAGAAGGCTTTTTTTGGGGGAGGGGCACACCAGGCAATGTTCAGGGGCTACTCCTGATTCAGTGCTCAGGGATTATTCCCAATAGTGTTTAGAGGTGCCAGGGATTGAACCCACGGTTCCAGCCTATAAAACAGATGTTCCAGTCCCTTGATCTATTACTCTCCCAGCCTCTATGAGGATATTGAAACTAATGTAGTCAGTCTCAAATTGATAAATAAAAAAAAAATCTAGTTTAGTTTTCCAAATACCCTTTTGAGTCCTTGCTCAAGCCAATGCTTTTCTTTCTTTTCTTTTACTTAAATCATTTTATCTATTTATTTATCCAAGCCTGCTTGGATCGGGACTGGGCCTCTTCCGCCCAGATCCCGATTTTCCAGTAGCTAGGCAGTCACACCCAGAAACTGCCCTCCCATCCCCCCCACCCCTAAACTGTGTAATCCCATCAACAGCCAACATCCAGAGACTATAAAACCAAGCTCCTGGAAAAAAGCAATGCAGAGTCTCTTGCCCCAGTGCCTGGCTGTCAGGGCCCCTCAGAGGGGGTGGGTTGAGTTTCCCTCCCTGCCCTGAGCAGAGCCCTGGCAGCTGAAGACCTCTGGAACCCAGCCACAGCCATGCTCAAGGCCTCTCTCCACACATTCGGATGAGCCTCACACATAAAGGAACTGGCAGAGGAACCCAGGTATATGAGACTTGGGGCTGAGATCTCCAAGTCTGCTCAGATCGGGACTGGGCCTCTTCCGCCCAGATCACCCATTTTCCAGTAGCTAGGTGGTCACACCCAGAAACTGCCCTCAGTTTTTGTAAGCTCATCAACGGCCAACATCCAGAGACTATAAAACCAAGCTCCCAGAAGCATCTAGCCATCTTATAGCCTAGTTCTCCCTCTCAGAGAACCTGTCAAGCTACTGAGAGTTTTCTGCCCGCATGGGAGAGCCTGGCAAGCTCCCCGTGGCGTATTCATATGCCAAAACCAGTAACAATGGTTTGGCTCATTCCCCTGACCTTGAAAGAGCCTCCAATGCGGCACCATTGGGAAGGACGAGTGAAGAGAGGCTTCTAAAATCTCAGGGCTTGGACGATTGGAGACGTCATTGAGACCGCTCGAGAAAATCAACCATCAATGGGATGATGATGGGATGATGATGATGATGATGATGATGATATGCTTATTAACATTCCAGCACTCAGATTGTTGACTCCTCACTTTGCCTCGAAATCAGTCTCTGGAAGGAAGACTAAAGATCATGTGGCATTTAGGCAATAGCAAGGAATAGGTCTTCATTCTTTTGTGCAAAGCACACCTGTCACCTGGCTCGGAGTCTTTTCTAGTTTCTTTTCACTTTCTTGTCTGAAAGAAGCTAAAAGTATCCCAGAGGAAATATAGTGTCACAGGATTTAGTAGCTTTCCTGCTTGCACCGCAGAAGCTTGTCTGCAGCCCAGATGAACTCATGAAGCCTGTTCGGAACAACTTAATGCTCTCCCTGGGCCTCTCCACCACACTTCCCAGACAGACAGCACCACACACACACACACCCTACACATAAACATGCAAACATCAAAGGGTAATGCACTCTTTTTAAAAAAATTAATATGGGAGAGAAAGCAGGCAGCTGGGAGCAAAAGTGGAACATCCTTTTCCTGGTGCTTCATGCAAAGTGAAAACTGACCTGGGAGCTTGCTGAGTGAGGAATGAAGACTTGAGTTTCAGAACTTGTTTGCGATTTTCTTGAGGAAAAACCTGGGCTTAAATGATACACAACATTCAATAGAGTTTACTTGGTGCAAGTAAAAGACTTTTTCTTTTAAGTTGTTGCTGTTATTGCTGCTTTTGGGGTCACCCCTGGCAGAGCTTGGGGCTTGTTTACTCTCAGCTGGGAACTTAGAGATTGTTCCTGGCAACCTCTTTTGGCAGAGGTAGGGGGCCAGGGTAAGATGCTGTGTAGTTCTGATGCTGAGGACCAAACCAAACCTGAGTTTCCACATGCGATCAGCCAGCAAAAGCCCTTTTATTTCCCTTTTATTTTCATTTAAATGGTCGCATTTCTTGAGCACAGGGTGTGTGTGTGTGTGTGTGTGTGTGTGTGTGTGTGTTTGTGTGTACGGTGGTGGGTAATATTTTATTCTTTCCACTGTCATGTTTGAATTTTTTTTATAGGAATCTCACCACCAACTTTATTTTATTGTTTTTAAGATTATTTAATGAATGCCGGAGAGGTACAGTTACAGACTTACAAACTTTCGTGATTACATTTCAGTCATACAATGATCAAGTACCCATCCCTCCACCAGTGCCCATTCTCCACCATCAATGTTCCCAGTGACCCTCACTCCTCATCCCTTGCTCCCCCCTCTGTGGCAGGCACTTTCCCTTTTACTCTCTCTCTCCTTTGGGTGTTATGGTTTGTGATACAGGTATTAAGTGATCATGATATTCGGTCTATAGTCTACTTTCAGCACGCATCTCCCCTCTTGAGTGAGCCCTCCAAACATCCTTTACTTGGTGGTCCCTTCTCTATCTGAGCTGCCTTTTCCTCCAGCATGTGAGGCTGGCTTCCAGCCATGGAGCAACTTTCCTGGTCTTTATTTCTACTATCCTTGGGTGTTAGTCTTCCATTCTGTTACTTTATATCCCACAAATGAGTGCAGTCCTTCTATGTCTGTTTCTCTCTTTCTTTTTTTAATTTTTTAAAAAATTTTATTTTATTGAATCAACATAAAAAAATAGGTTTAAGTGTCAGTCATATAATGATTAAACCCCCATCCCTTCACCAGTGCACATGTTCCACCACCAAGAACCCCAATATAACCCCCTCCCACCACCCCCCACCTGAGTGGCTAATGATCTTCATTTTATTCTCTCTATACTCTGAATACATTCAATATTTCAATAGAGAACTCACTATTATTATTTGGAATTTTCCCCCAACAATCAAGCCTGCTGAAAAGGCATCATTTAATAATTTGTTTTCCATTGCTGAGAATGAAGACTCTATGAGCTCGTGCGGCTGCAGTGATGGCCGTGCAGCTTTGGATTTCTAATATTTTAGCTCAGCTCACAGTCTAGATGCATTTCTGTAAGAAGCTGCTCTGGGTGCCAAAATGGGTTAGAAGACCTCTTGGATCATAGTCTTTAAGGAGCAGAAGGGTCTATTTCGCACCATCCTTCTCTTTCTGACTCATTTCACTTAGCATGATACTCTCCATGTTGATCCACTTATATGCAAATTTCATGACTTCATCTTTTCAAATAGGTGCATAGCATTCCATTGTGTACATGTACATGTAAGTGTTTTTTTTTGGGGGGGGGTTACACCTGGAGATGCACAGGGGTCACTCCTGGCTCTGGACTCATGAATTACCCCTGGTGGTGCTCAGGAGACCATATGGAATGCTGGGAATTGAACCCGGGTCAGCTGCATGCAAGGCAAATGCCCTACTCGCTGTGCTATCACTCCAGCCCCACATGTAAGTTTTTTTAACCTGTCATCTGTTCTCGGGTACTCGGGTTTTTTCCAGATTCTGGCTATTGTAAACAGTGCTCCAATGAACATATGAGTACAAATGTCATTTCTGCTATACTTTTTTCATCTCCGGGGTATATTCCAAGAATTTAACTTCCAAATGTTAAACCATCCTTGTATCCCTGGGATAAATCCCACTTGGTCGTTGTGTATGATCTCGTGAATGAGTTATTGGATTCTATTTACTAACATATTTATTGAGGATCTTTGCATCCATGTTCATCAGGGATATAGACCTGTAGTTTTCTTTTTTTGTGTGTCTCTGTTTGCTTTTGGTTAGGGATATATGTGCCTCATAGAAACTGTTTGGGAGAGTTTCTGTTCTTCAATTTCCTGGAAAAGCTTGAAAAGAACTGGCAATAGGTCCTCTCTAAATGTTTGGAAGAATTCACTAGTGATTCTATCTGGATCTGGGCTTTTGTTTTGGGGAAGACTTTTTATTACAGTTTCAATTTCCTTGATAATAGCAGGTCTATTCAGGAACTCCAACTCTTCTTGGTTCAGCCTTGAGAGATTATAGGAATCCAGGAATTTATCCATTTCTTCTAGTTTTTCTTGTTTTGGGGCATACAAACTTTTAAAGTAGTCTCTGATGATCTTTTGAATTTCTTTGGTTTCTGTTGTGATGTCCACCTTTTCATTTCTGATTCACTTTATTAGGGTTCTCTCTCTTTCTTTGTGAGTCTTGCTAGTAGTTTGTCAATCTTGTTTATTTTCTCAGAGAACCAGCTTTTGGTTTCACTGATCTTTGGGATTGTTCTTTGGGTTTCCATGTCATTGATTTCTGCTCTAAATTTTATTATTTTTTTTCCTTCTGCCTATTTTGGGCTCCTTTTGTTGGTAATTTTCTAAGATCTTGAATTGTGAAGTTATTTATGTGTGCCCTTTCTTCCTCCCTCAGGAATGCTAGCAGAGCTATAAATTTTCTCCTTAACACAGCTTTAGCTGTGTCCCATAGGTTCTGGTATCTTGTGTATTCATTCTTATTTGTTTCCAGGTATCTTTTGATTTCTTCCTTGATTTCCTCCCTGACCAACTGGTTGTTCAACATTGAGTTGTTTAACTTCCAGGTGTTTGATTTGGTTCTTTGCCTCTGTGTATGATTAGCTTCTATCTTCAGTGCATTGTGGTCTGAAAAGATAGTCGATACAATTTCTATTTTCCTGATTCTGTTGAGGTATGTTTTGTGACCTAGCACGTGGTCTATTCTGGAAAATGTCCTTTGTGCACTGGAAAAGAATGTGTATTCTTCTTTTATGAGAATGTAAAACCCTGTATAGATCTATTAGCTCTCTCTCTTCTATTTCTTCCTCCAAAGCCAGTGTTTCTTTGTGAATTTTAATCTTGTTGATCTATCCAGAGGTGATAAGGTGGTGTTGAAGTTTCCAACTAGTATTGTGTTGCTACAAATGTCCTCATTAAGATCTATTGGCAGTCATTTTAAGTATGTAGCTGCTGCCTCATTAGGAGCACATGAGCAGCAGGGATGGGAGTACCAGGGGGAATGGGAGGTTTTCCTCGCCAGCCAACAAGTGGTAGCTCCGAGCGCCACGAACCTTGGCAATCTCTGCCTTGTGTCTTGTGGGTGGCCGGGTCGCTCTGTGAAGGTGGCTGGGGGTGGCGACCCGTGACCCAAGAAGCACCGAGTGCTCCTGTGGAAAGACTTTATTTATTGGTTTCTGAGGAAATAAGGTTATTTTTTGCTGAAGAGAACTTACTTAGAAAGATGCGTAAGTGGGGGGCTCTAGCAGGGTGGGTGCTGGCCTTGCCCACTACTGAACGGGTTCCATCCCTGGGATCACCGCCAGGGGGAGCCGTGAGCACTGCCCCAGCCCACATAGAAGACCCAGGTGGGCAGAGAAAGTAAAAGGTCCCACAAGAGATACAGAGAAGCTTGTTTATAAAGTCAGAAACAATGAAAAAATAACCAGAGATTGTTTCCTTTTTAAATGTATATGTCTTCGTGTTTTAGGGCTGCACCTGGCCTTGCCCAGGACTGAATCCAGGCTCTTCAGCTCACGGATCCCTCCTGGGGTTCAGGGGGCCCCCATGGGGTGTTGGGATGTGAAGCTGGTGCCCTTCCTGCTGACCTTTCCTCCAACCCCCAGCCAGAGAGAAAGTGTCCTTCAGATCTGAGGGGCCATGTTTAGTACCATTGCTGGGACACTTGCAGCGCCCATGTCAGTCACAGGGGTGGGGTGGGTGTCCTCCAGGAGTGTCCCCAGGCGGCCCTTTGTTGGCTGCCTTTCATTCCTTAGGCTGATTACAGAGTCAGGGCTAAAGGGTCAATTTTTTTTTCATCAAAAGGACCCAGGGGGGCACTTTTTTTTTAAATTAAAAAGAACTTGTTTTTTTGAGCCAGGGCCAGTACTGTCCTGGGGTCACTCCTGACTCTGCACTTGGGGATCTCTCCTGTTGGTAGTGAGGGAATGCTGTTGATACCGGGGTGCAATCCGGGTCACGTGCATACAAGGCAAACACTATCCCAGTGTTCGAGCCTCCTGCCCTCGAATACTGGGGAATGGAGCCTTGTTTTTCATGTTCTTGGGGCTGAAAAGCATTTGGCGGCACATTTTGATTTTTACATGTTTTAACACTCAGTGGATTCTGGGTGGTACGGGGAGATGCAGAGCTTTTAGAGAACACAGAGTGGAGGTGGGGGGATGTGTCAGGGTGGGTTCACTCCTCCTGCCTCTGCACTCAGGCATCACTCCTCGCAGTGCTCAGAAACCTTTATTTATATGCCAAATACTGTAACAATGCTGGGTCTTATTCTCCTGACCCTAAAAGAGCCTCCAATGAGGCACCCTTGGGAAGGACGAGTAAAGAGAGACTGCTAAAATCTCAGGGCTAGGATAAATGGAGACATTACTGGGCCTTCCTGAGAAAATAGATGATCAACGGGATGATAGTGATAGTGATATGTTTAGGAGTGTGATTTTTTTCCTGTTGTACATATCCCTTGATTTTTAAAAAATGGCCTTCGCTGTCCCTTCTAATGTATTCAACCTGAAATCTATGTTGTCAGATACTAGTATGGCCAGCCTGGCTTTTTTGAGGGAGTTGTTTGCTTGCAGGATTGTTTTCCATCCTATGACTTTGAGTCTGTGTTTGTTCTGACTGTTTAGATGTGTTTCTTGTAGGCAGCAGAATGTTGGGTTTAGTTTTCTAAATCCATTTTGCCACTCTGTGTCTCTAAATTGGTGAATTTAGACCATTGACATTGAGAGATTATTGTCATGGGGATGTGCCATCTTTCTGTAGGGGTTTGTTGTGTTTGTAGGGTTTTTTTTTTTTGTCTTACTGTAGCCCCTTTAATGTTTCTTTTAAGTTTGGTTTGGAGTCTATGAAGTTCTTGAGCTGTTGTTTATCCATGAAATAGTGTATCATTCCTTCGAATTTGAGTGAGAGTTTAGCTGGATAAAGTTATCTTGGTGAAGCGTTCATTTCATTGAGTGTTTTCACTATATCCCACCATTGTCTTCAGGCTTGAAGGATTTCCTCTGATGAGTCTGCTGTAAATCTAAGGGGTGCTCTTTTGTATGTGATTTCTTTCTTTGATCTTGCTGCTTGCAGTATTGTGTCTCTATCCATGGCATTTGTCATTCTGATTATGGTATGTCTTGGAGTGTTTTTATTAGAGTCTCTTTTAGCTGGCACCCTTCGGGCTCCTTGGATATGGATGCCTGCATTCTCCAGCTCTGCGAACTTCTCAGCAATGATATCTTTAGCTGTGGCTTTTTCATTGGGGTTGCCTCCCTGTTCTTCTCGTCCTTCAATGATTCTTATGTTGCTCCTCTTGGATTCATCCCTTAGGTCTCTGATTTGCCCTAGAGCTATTTTGCAGTCTTTTCCCATTGTTTGTTGTTGCTGTAAACTTTCTGCACTCATCTTCAAGCTCATGGATTTTTGTCTTCGGTTGTAGTCATTCTACTGTTGAGGGCACCTACTGAGTTTTTAATTTCATCTACTGAACCTTTTATTAGTGACACTTCTGTTTGTAGCTTTCTTATTTCTGCTCATATTTCTTCCTGTATTTTCTTGGCTGTCCATTTCACTGTTTCTTTCACGTCCTCCTTTAATTTCCTGGATGCCTGTTCCACCGTTTCTTTGAGTTCCTTGAACATCTTCAACATTTCATCTCTGAATTTTTATTGGAGAGATCGTATTTGTGAGTAACCCCTGTTGAGGTTTCTGAACTCTTTTCTTCACCCACTCTTCATGGTGGGGATTTGCACTGTTTATTCATGTTGTTGTGGTAGTATGGAGGTTTGACCTTCCAGTTCACTATCAGTATTCCCTTCTTGCTGTGACAAAGGATTCTGGATGACCTTGGTCGATGGTGGTAGCCCTTTCCCCCTTCTAGAATACTAACTTCTGCTTAGATTCCCTTCTGTGACTTTTGTGAGGCCTCTAGTGAAGCTTCGGAGGATGGTTCTTATATATTGGGCTTGTGCAGTTTCTTGTGTTCACCAGTGTTTTGGTGAGACTGGAATAGGCTTGTGGACTATTGGTCTAATGTATTTGAGATAGCCAGGATGTTCTCCACAGAATTAGGTAATGGAGATTGAACTGTGAGTCCAGCATACTGGGAAAGGTGAAAATAACTACAGCTGCCCCTGGAGGTCATGCCCCCCGCTGTGCTGTAGGTCCTGAGATATGCTGGGAGGTGTTGCTGTCCTGGTTCCAGGTTGGGGCTTGCACAGGGAATGGGTCACTGGCAGGGAGGTCCACACACCTGGTGGAGGGAGCTGCCAGCACTCCATGTTTGAATTTTAAGAGTACAAAGTAACTGAAGAAAATGCTCAGTTATGTTTCATACATTAGGTTGGCAAGTGCTTGTATTCCTCAACTAAAGAAAAGCAATGTCATTCTGTCATTTTAGTCACAGTACATTAGAAGAAGTGTTGAAAAAAATTGTATCTTTTTGTTTTCCTTTTTGGGTCACACCCAGCGATGCTCAGGGGTTACTCCTGGCTCTGCTCTCAGAATTACTCCTTGCAGTGCTCAAGGGACCACATGGGATGCTGGGAATAGAACCTGGGTCGGCCACATACAAGGCAGACTCCCTACCCACTGTACCACCACTCTAGCCCCCAGAACTGTGTCTTAGACGCATCCACATGGTGACTTTAGCATGCTTGACTTGAGTATGGGTGGAAGAGTTTTGAAGATGTTGTTGAATTGAGATTATGATATTGTCTAAGGGAAACTCTGGACTTTATGTGTTGCATTACTTTACTTGGCCCTTTCTCTACATATACCTGCATTCCTCTTCTCAGGAAACTTTCCTTTCTAGGTGTATTGGGTGGAAATAAACATCGCTCAACTTTCTCAGGGACTCAGCCATTAAAAACAGAAGTGTGATATGATAAAATATTATACATACTTGTTTGCTCAGCTGGGTAAGGGTGTCTATAAAGTTCCTCTCACATATGATAAGTTCCAAGTCATGTCACATTTCAATAAATTTAACTTAGGTTAGAAGACTTGTATCCTAATAAATTCTAACAATACTATTACTAGTATTGTTTATAGACATATCGATCCAACACCATATCACCCACCATAATGCTATCTTCCCTCCACTAGTGCCCCAAGGATGCCTCCCAGCCACATCTCTCCGGGTCCAGGTGAGCTCAATTATGTAGTCCAACCCACTAGTTCTGTTGCCATTAGTCATTTGTTGCTCCCTCACTGCTTCTTTGTGTCTCACACATGAGAGATCATTCTGTATCCTTCCCTTTCCTTCTGACTGACTTTGTTCCCATGATCCTCTGCAGTTCCACTCACAGAGTCATAAATTGCTTGATTTCATCTTTTCATGTAGCTAGGTTGTATTCTATTGTGTATATATACCATAGTTTCTTTATTCAGTCATCTGTGTATGAGTTGTTTCCAAATATTAATTATTGTGAGTTCTGCTGCAATGAACATAAGGGCACAAATGTCTTTTTAAATAGCTAACTCTGTAGTTGATCTTTTGTTAGGGACCTGGGGGTACTCCTGGCTCTGCAGTCAGAAATTACTCCATGGAGTCTCAGGGGACCATAAAGGATCCTGGGATCAAAGCCGGTGAACTGAATGCAAGGCGAACACCCTACCCATTGCACTGTGACTTTGGTCATGACTCAGTTCTTTAAAGAAAAATACACAAGACCATACTAATCTCCATCCAATCAGTTATTTTCATTATTCAAATTTAAAACAATTTTGACACTGACTTGCGAAGTTGTTGACAGTGTTCCCAACTCCAGTCCCATTACCAGTGACTGCCCCCCATGCCCCCAACCCCCACACCAGACTTCCAAGTTTCCTCCCAACCCCCAGCCTGACTCCTCAGCAGATACATTTTAAAATTGAATTATTGTAGTTTGGGCCCTATGCTACCAATAGAGTTGGTTGTAGTGGTTTTGTATACAGACACCTCACCTCTACAAAAATATGGAATACATCAGGAATTTGCATGTCATTTTTATGCAGGGGCCTTGCTAATTTCAGTAGTGTTCCAATTTTAGTATATGTGCAGCTGAAATGAGCACCAGCTAATTATTTTCAATACATACTTTTCAGATAGACTGGAACAATAGCACAGTGGGTAGGGCGTTTACCTTGCGTGCGGCTAACCTGGGTTTGATTCCTTCATCCCTCTCAGAGAGCCTGGCAAGCTACCAAGAGTATCCAGCCCGCATGGGAGAGCCTGGCAAGCTACCGGTGGCGTATTCAATATGCCAAAAACAGTAACAATAAGTCTCACAATGGAGACGTTACTGGTGCCCGCTTGAGCAAATTGGTGAAAAACGGGATGACAGTGCTACATACTTTTCAGATATTAAAATATATATGCATATATACTTTGATGGTATTAGTAATTGAATTCAGGACTCCACACAGCAAATCAAGATTTCACAAGCAAACCACCACTGAGCTACATCCCTGGTCCTAAAACTAATGTTCTGAATTCCTTCCTCTGGTGTTTGTATTTTAGTTAGTCAGCAAAGCAGTCAAAACTACACCCAACACCCTCTTTAGCCACTCCACTTCTGAAAGCCTGTTCTAAGTTTTCATCTGCTAATTCTAACCTAGTTCCATAGGACCTTCCTTTTTCATTCGGTTCTGGAGAAGCTGAAACTCTTTCCTTTCCTATCTCCCACTTAATTCTTTGGAGGAAGACAGTGAGCACAGGCAGAGGCCAAACAAGGGTGGCTCTCAGAGACAGCAACGGGGGCGTGAGTGCTGTGCAATCTTTGCTTCCCACTCCATTTATCCTTTTGTCAACTTGGAAGACGTTTGGTAGGGTAGAAAAGCCACACATTCCTGGTATAATTTATAGGACGCTGCTAAGCAGATGGCATAAGTGGTTTATTTTTAAGGAGGTTATTACTGGTCACAGAACTTCAAGTCAGCTATTTGCAGGGAACACTTATGAAGGAAGAGCCTGTTTGGGACTCGACGCTCAAGAGCTCCAGACAGAGAGCTCACTGTCCTTTTGCACCCAACCACATTTAATCCATTTATAAGACCCCTTTGTAAGAGATGCTTTACCAGAGAAAATTAATGTAGGATATTGCAAACAGCTTTTAAGAATGTCTTTTCTACAGAGAAACTGTAGTTCTAAGAACCAAGTGGGTTCCTTTTCTCCCTGCCCCTCCTCAACTGTGTTATGATTTGGCATTGCTGATATGGAACGTTTCCAGTCAGTTATGATAAGAAAAAGCTGGACTTTTCACTTTTATGGAAACCACAGCAGAAAAAGTTGTTATACTATCTAGCCACTTAAGCTCCTTCTGTAAATATATTTGCATTTAAGAAATGGGCCCAAGTTTGGAGAAGGGAAGTAGTGCAATTAAATTGGGCAATGGAACGATGGAAAGGTAAAGTGACGATGGCCAGTCACGTGCACAGCAGGAGATAATCATGTGCCTTGTGGGGAGGAAGATATTGAGATTTTGTTTCTGGGGATGAAAAGAAATTTTTTTTTTTTTTTTTTTTTTTTTTTTGCTTTTTGGGTCACACCCAGAGACGCACAGGGGTTACTCCTGGCTCTGCACTCAGGAATTACCCCTGGCGGTGCTCAGGGGACCATATGGGATGCTGGGATTTGAACCCGGGTCGACCGCGTGCAAGGCAAACGCCCTACCCGCTGTGCTATCTCTCCAGCCCCCGAAAAGAAAATTTTTGAATTAAATAAAACTGACATCAGATTTAATTTTGGAACATATTGTAATGAAAGCTGTACTATTTCCTACCTCACATCTCATAAAAGACAATTCAATTCGTGTATGTGTGCATATATATATATGTTGTACACAAACTTAACGCTGGTGCTCGCACAGTTTATCTGTGGTGCTCACACACATCTGGCTAGAAAGTGCTTGCAGCAAAGGTATTAAAGATATAAAAATAACTAGGAAAGCACCTAATACATGTGGAAGCACTGGGAATTCAACTCTTGACCTTCGGCTTGAGAGAGGTTTCCTTAGCTAAGGCACTATCCCACCAAGCGATTTTAAAAAATAAGACAGATTCTAAGAATAAGTGGTCATTAATAATTCTATTTCTATGTAAAACATTACTACATTGGCCTTTGTTGTTCATTTTTTTCCATTTAAAATGTGTCAAGAAATATGTCTGTTCTGCCTGGCCCTGGTTCAGGATCTGGTGTGGGAAATGACTACTGCTGGTATTGTTTTTGTGTAAATGTTATGTCAGATCAAATGGATTTGATCAGATGTGTGTGAGCACCACAGCTAAAACTATGCAAGCACCAGAGCTAAGTTTGTGTATGACCCCCAGCCATTACAAGAATGGAAAGAAGAAAGAAAAATAGAATATATATTTATGTGTGTATATATATATATATGCACACATACACGTATTGTATTATCTTTTGTGAGATGTGAGGTAGGAAATAGTACAGCTTTCTTCACAATATGTTCCAAAATTAAATCTGATGTCAGTTTTATTTAATTCAAATCCACAAGTGTAAGTAAACCCCTTAGCAAATAAAGAGTATAAGCTTGAAAGAAAAGAGACACTATGTTGTGGTAGAGCAGTTGATCCACAAACAGATGGAGTCCGTAGAGAAGTGGGTGGTCTGTCGGCCGAAGTGGTGGTTACACTCTGGGAGATTCTCTCGGGGCCAATGGGAGTCAACTTAGTTCCCCCATCCCAGTTCCTAGGTGTAAGAATGCTTCTACCACTGTTTCTTTTCTTTCCTTTGCACTGTCTTTGTGATTATTTGTCAGTTTAAAATTGATAGCTGAGTTTTACTGATGCTGTTGATATTTTTTACCCAGAAATTTATAATTTTCAAAAATCATGTTTTTTTTTTGTTTGTTTTTTGACATTAAATTGAAAGATCTTGAGATTCAGGGATAACATAGATTCTTACTAGGAGACTTTTCTTTTCAGGTGCCTCATACCGTACAAAGTAAGCACTGTTTACTAGCAGTAATATGGGTGGACCATTTCTGGGGAGAAATAGTGATGTACTTTCTGTTTTATTTGATTTTAGGAACACACCTGGTGATGCTCAGTGGTTACTCCTGGTTCTGCACTCAGAAATCACTCCCAGTGGTGCTCAAGGGACCATTTGAGGTGCTGGGAATCACATGCAAGGCAAACACCCTACCTGCTATATTATCTCTCGGGCCTCCTAGAGATTTACTTTTCAACTGTTTTGAAAAGAGGCTTTTCTTTCTTTTTTTGGTCCTGGGGATTTAACCTAGGGCTTCACATATGTGAGACTGGTGCTCTACCCCTGAACTCCGTTCCCAGACCTGAAGAGGACTTGTTTTTCTTAGAGGGTAAAAGTTACTTAAAAACCAACAACCAGAACAATAGTAAATCACAATCATTGAGGGTTTACTATAGCCAACTTTCATCAATGTGGTTTTCGTAATTTGCTAGAGCTATTTTAAACTTTTTCAAACAAGGGTCTTGGCAATCTAATTTATAGATGAGAAAGCAGAGCCATGGCAGTGTTGAATAAGATCTCCTGAGTATAGATCACTCACATGCTGAGTATTAAGTAGAGGAAGAACTTGAACTCTGACCTGATTTCACAGGTTGTATGTATTCTGCCATATTGCCAAAGGACACCCCCCTAATCCCCCCACCCCCCTGCCATGGCCCCACAGAGTAGCTGAGATCAAGACGGTAGAATTCAAACATTCTCTGAGGCATGTTTTCACAAAAGCATCACATTTTGAAGGAACATGAATTCAGAAGTATTTGGCAATATTATAGCCAGAGGGATTCTGGAAGTTTACTGTTGGATAAAATGATGTATTTGAGAACTTGTAAAGATTTCAGATGCAGTAAAGTTAATTTTATAGGAGGGAACAGCTGAGTGAAAACAAACAGAACTGGGATATGTGGAACATGCAAAACCCAAACTAACAAATAAACACCCAAAACAGCCAAGCAAACAGGAAAGTTCAAGAAAAACTGTGGAAGATAAAGCCTGAAACATTTCGAGCTAATCTGTACAGGAAGATCCCAACTCCTTTAAGACTCTTAATTGGATATGCCAAAAACAGTAACAATAAGTCTCACAATGAGAGACGTTACTGGTGCCCGCTCAAACAAATCGATGAGCAACGGGATGACAGTGACAGTGAATTTATGGCAAGAGAGTGAATGCTTAGTTGCAGAGATGCTCAGTTGCCAGCATTGTCTCTCCCTCTCCCTCTCTCTATCTCTCTCACTCTTTCTTGCTCTCTTTCCCTCCCTCCTCTCAAGTAGTGTTCAGGGAACCCAGGGCCACTGAATGAATCAGCTGTTTCAGAGCTTGGGACCGAGGGTCTAGAGCTGCTGGGTTCTGCTGTGCTTGGACCATGAGGACCACCTTAGTGATTCTTGGAGCATCTTGAGGTTTTGGGATTGAATTCAGATCACTGGATCACTGAAATATTATCCTGCTCGCCTTTGAAAAAAATAGTCAATGAATATTTTCATCTTCCAAGTCATGCTTAGGAGAACTAGGAGCTCCTCCCCAGAACTCTGTTCACCAGGCTGTGGTCCAAAGCCAGAGGATGGGGTGCTCTGGAGTCCTGCAATGTCAGGGATCACTTGGGCCACCCCTGGGGTGTTCAGGAGGCCTCCAGAGAAGTAGGGGGAAGATCTCCAGGGTGCCCGGGTGCTGGGAGGGAGTCAGGTCTGCTGCGTTCTGTACTATCTCTCTCCTGGGCCCTTTGAAGCCACATTCAGAAAATGGACTAAATTGTTGATTTTCTGGGGAAGCCCATGGTGCTCAGGGCTTACTCCTAGCTCTGTGCTCAGGCATCACTCTTGGTGGAGCTCAAGGGACTGTATGTTATGCTAGGGATTGATTGAGCCTGCGTTGGCCACATGTGAGGCAGGAGCCTTTACCTGCTGTACCGTCTCTCTATCACCTCGTTATAGTTTTATAAGAATGTAAGATCTAACTCACATATACATACGCATGTTCAAATACATATTATACATACATAAACATATATAATTATATATTTTCCTCACTAAAATACTAATGAGTTGTTAAAGTTTTATTTATTAGTTTAAATGCATTGCTATTACCCCAATGATTACAATATTTCAATAATTCCAAAACCTAGGAAGCACTTAATGGCTAGAGCACTCAGCACTAATTGGGAAATCGAGCATAAAGGGTCTTGGAAGAAGAAAAGTGCTTTCTCACAAAAACATTTCATCTCTTTTCCTTAATATTTCTTAACTTTTGTAGAGACTGGGTTTGTGTTGACTGTTGCTTCCGTATTATCTGGGGTTTCTGGTAGTGGCTGAACTGGACTGAAGTCTCATCTTTTTGGAATTACTCGAAATACTGGTTTCCTTTGAAGTTGGTTTTAACTGTGCTGCTGGAATAGTGCTGGAATATCGGGGCAATTCTGTTTCCTCACTGTAACTGTTTATGTAATACATGTCATTTGGTTTTGCAGCCACTCCAATGAGATAAGAGTCTGACTAGTTTGAACAGAGAAAGACAAATGTTCTCTGATATCACTTATATGTGGAATCTCAAAAGGCTGAACTCATTAGAACTAAGTATAGGGCTGGAGAGATAGTACAGTAGGTAAGATGCTTACCTTGTGCTCAGCTGATCTGGGTTCAATCCTTAGCACCACATATTGTTTTCTGAGCCAGGAGTGATTCATGAACACAGAGACAGGAGTAAGCCCTGAGCACAGCCAGAATATTTTTTTTCAGTTTTTTTTAATTGATCACCGTGAGAGAGTGACAAGGTTTCTTGTTTGGGTTACAATCTCACAATGATCAAACACCCATCCCTCTACCAGTGCACATTCCCACCACCAATATCCCAGGCATACCCCCCCTTTCCCACCCTACCCCTGCCTCCATGGCAGACAAGATTCCCCATACTCTCTCTGTACTTTTGGGAATTATGGCTTGCAACAGAGACACTGAGAGGTCATCATGTTTGATTCATTATCTACTTTCAGCATGCATCTCCCATCCCAACTGGTTCCTCCAGCCATCATTTTCTTAGTGATCCCTTCTCTATTCCATCTGCCGTCTCCCCTGCACTTATGAAGCAGGCTTCCAGCTATGGGGCAACCCTCCTGGCCCTTGTATCTACTGTCCTTGGGTGTCAGCCTCATGTGATGTTCTACTATACTCCACAAATGAGTGCAGTCCTTCTATGTCTGTCCCTCTCTTTTTGACTCATTTCACTTAACATGATACTCTCCATGTCTATCCATTTACAAGCAAATTTCATGACTTCATCTCTCCTAACAACTGCATATATTCTATTGTGTAGATGTACCAAAGTTTTTTTAACCAGTCATCTGTTTTAAGGCACAGCATGGTATTGGGATAAAAACAGACCTGCAGACCAATGGAACAGAGTTGAATATCCTGTCACAGACCCCCAAATATATGGCCACTTAATCTTTGACAAAGGAGCAAGAAATGCAAAGTGGAACAAGGAAAGCCTCTTCAACAAGTGGTGCTGGGAAAACTGGATAGCTACCTGCAAAAAATGAACTCTGACCTCTGTATAGTGCCAGGCACAAAAGTCAGATCAAAGTAGATTAAAGACCTCAATATCAGACATGAATCTATAAGTTACATAGAAGAAAATGTAGGCAGAACTCTCCATGACATTGAAGCTAAAAGCATCTTTAAGGATGAAACAGCACTGACCATGCAAGTGGAAGCAAACATAAACAAATGGGACTACATCAAACTAAGAAGCTTCTTCACTTCAAAAGAAACAGTGACCAAAATACAGAAAGAGCCCACAGAATGGGAAAGAATATTTACCCAATACCCATCTGATAAGGGATTAATATCCAGGACATACAAGACACTAGTAGAACTGTATAAGAAAAAACCTCCAGCCCTATCAAAAAATGGGGAGAAGAAATGAACAGAAGTTTCCTCAAAAAAGAAATACAAATGGCCAAAAGGCACATGAAAAAATGCTCCACATTACTAGTCATCAGGGAGATGCAAATCAAAACAACAATGAGAAATTATCTCACACCACAGAGACTGGCACACATTCAAAAGAACAAAAGCAACCAGTGCTGGTGTGAATGTGGGGAAAAAGGGACGCTCTTTCACTGTTGGTGGGAATGTCCACTGGTCCAGCCTTTCTGGAAAACAATATGGACAGGCCTTCAAAAACTAGAAATTGACCTTCCATATGACTCTGCAATACCACTTCTGGGAATATATCCTGAGGATGCAAAAAAGCACAGTAGAAATGACATCTGTACTTATATATTTATTGCAGCATTGTTCACAATAGCCAAAATCTGGGGATAGCTAGAATTTTTTGATCCCTTTCAGAATAACCCCATCCCTCCAGCCCTCCCCTGCAAATACACAAACCCCCAACCAGTAGGAAGGTAGATTCCAGGGATGGAGGGCTGGGGAAAATGAAGGATGTTGTTTAAAGTGACAAGCTTGCAATTAGTTGATTCTGCAGAGGACTGCAATTATAATCAATAGAATTAGAATCTTGTTATTCTAGTTTGGGTAGTATTTGAGATCATAGCATTGGTATGTGAAGTTACTGTACTATACCAGCACCAAAGTTCTCATGACTGTTCACTGCTGCCTTTATGTCACCTCTGGTCCAGTCTTCATTCTCTTTACCACTCTCCCAACTGTCTTTTAATCAGTTTCGTATTCCAAGGCCAAGAGTTTATCATTGTTTAATATGGTACATTACCTTGTTCTTTCTTTCTATATTCCACAGATGACCAAATCATCCAGTAGTTGATCTCCTCTCACCCATTTTGCTTAACATAATATTATACCCTTCGAAAAAATTGCAGTGAACTGTATGTTTTCATTTTTTCTTGCATCTGCAAAATACTCCATGTGTACACTGAATGATGAACTTGAAAGTTACTAAGAGAACCTAAGGCTCTCCACCATGGGGGCCGCACATGTGTGCGTCCTCTCTGCAGCTGCACGAGCGTGACTCCAGACACCAGCTAAATTTTTCGGCATGGACAGCTCCTCGCAGAATGTCTCCAGACTGAGAACTAAGCCGCAGGTCCCATGCCCGCCCAGGAGGGGAAAAGTATTTCTCTCTCTCACCTCTTCCTTGCCAGGGGTGAAAGGTGTGGTGACCGCCATATTATGACGACCACAGATGGGGTTTACAAGCTTGCAATGATCCAATATCTGGAAGAAATATCCTTGGACTTAGTTGCTAAAGTACAGAAATCCAAAACTTCATATCTCTTCACAACAGGTCTGACTCTAGTGGGGTACTCCTAACAATAATAATGAGGTTTGTGTTGAAATATTGAATGTAACCAAAGTGAATAGAAAGTAAAGTGAAATTTATCAGTTACAAGGTGGGGGAGGTTCGGGGGGCGGGATGGGAGGTGTACTGTGTTTTTTTCTTTTTTCAGTGGGGGATATGAGCACTGGTGAAGGAATGGTTGTTTCAGCATTGTATAACTGAGACTTAAGCCTGAAAGCATTGTAATTTTCCACATGGTGATTCAATAAAATAAAATTCTTAAAAATAAATAAATAAATAAAGCTCCCCACCATAAAAGTGAAATAGCAATTATGTGATGTAATAGAGTTTTTAGCTAATAGTCCAATGGTAATTCTACTGCAACACTGAAAATATATCAAATTAATACATCATAAAAAATAAGCCACTTAAAATTAATCAAACATTAAAAAAGGTTTAATGTGTTTGAAATCTGTTTGTGACATAGCAAAATATGATTTTAACATTTAAAGGGAAAATAATACCTTGTATTCTCTATGGTCCTAATTTCTTTTGGGAAAAGATTAATTAGTAGCAAGAAGTATGCTGACTGTGAGTATGTGGGAGATATTAGAAAGACTGGGTCAATTGCATGAATACGGATCTTTTAGAAAGTCAGATATGATGAGTGGATTAAAAATGACACTGGGGATCAAATCAGGGAAAGAAAGAAATCAATCATAATAAGATGTCAAATCATAATAAGATGTCATCACATCTTATTATGAAAGTAATAGCAAAAATAACTTGCAAAAAAAGCTCAGAGTTTTACTGTTTGATAACCTACATATGTAAATAACCTACACTTATTCTCCCTTCAACTCACTATTGCTTCCAGATTGGATATTAGAAAAACTTAGGTTGAAAAAAGAAAACATTGAGAATGCACCAGCAAAATTCTTCATTTAGGGACCAGAAAAGAAAAGGATCAGAATAAGGTTATATGTAGCATCAAATTATTAAGACATTTTTTTCTTTTTGCGTCACACCCAGCTTGCACAGGGGTTATTCATGGCTCTACAATCAGGAATTACTCCTGGAAGTGCTCAAGGAGTCATAAGGGATGCTGGGAATTGAATCAGTCATGTGCAAGGCAAATGCCCTACCTGCTGTGCTATTGCTCCAGCTCTGTAGCATCAAATTATTAAAAAGAGAACAAAAGGAAAGAAAAATCTTAAAAGGCGACAGCATTACCACATCAATTATGACTAGATATAACTCTGACTTATTTCGCAGAATTGGGTAAATATTTGATCTCCAGTGTCATGTTTAATGTAGATCTCAGAGGACATTGGGATGAAAACTTTGCTTTTTGATTGGCTCCCATTAGCCTTTGCTTGCTTGGGAAATACTGATTATATGCTGTAGCCTTAACTGAGTACAGTTCATCTCTTAGTTGTTCAATGGATAAAACCAATAATTATCTCAGCCTTTGATGAATTAGGCTCATGTGATTTGTAAATCAACATATAATAGTAATTTCTGAGCTAATTATTTACTCTTGCAAGATGTTCTTCATGATGGCCTTGAGGGCCAACCTCACTATTCCTTTACTTAATTCTGAAAAGATTGATGTACTTGGTGCAAATACACAAGGGTCCTATGTACTAAAATTTGATTCCACTGAAACTAATATTTCTAAAACTTGAGTATCTCCTGCAATTCCCTATATGGAGGCAACAAACTCCCTTATGTTAAATTACTCATGTCGATAACTATGTGAGAAGAAGATGCACAGATGGCATTTCTGAGAATGGCATCAAAGCTCATAAAAATGCTCATTGGAAACATTCTACATATTGATATGTGAGTGGAAAGTCATCTTCCGGTTATATTAATGCTGTAAAAATAAACACACTTTGGTCTCTGAAGCAAAGTCTAAAGTTTTCACAGCAATATCTGTTCCTTCCCTTTGCTTTGTGGCTACAGTAACATAATCAACATTCTATCATTCAACTGGATTTATCCAACACCCACTGTGTGCTTATCAGGCAATGAGGTGTCTTAGAGAGAAAGACACTCAAGGACTTTGTAGCTTAATGGGGGAGAAGGAAAAACACAAATAGACACATGAAAGCAAACAGAGCTGGAGTTGTACAAACTGATGCAGAACCTTATGCATCTTTATAAAGACAGGCAGAGACTGGATGGGAAAAGGTGGGTTGGTAGAAGGAGTGGAGCAGTCGGAATGAGGGGAGGCTGTTTTTATCAAAGGTTTGTTGGGAATTGAATGGAATTTGCTCTCTACTGGTTTGTTGTTATTATTGTTGTTTGTTTGTTTTGGAGTCACATGTGTGATGCTCAGGGTCTTCTCCTGGTCCTCAGTGATCATGGGTCACTCTTGGTGCTGTTTGGGAAACAGTAAGTTCTGGGAACTAAGCCTGAGTCTCCCACATGCAAACCATATACTCCAGACCTTCTAGTGAGTTCTTCCTCTGTTTTCTGTTGAAAGAAATTAAGGAGTAATACATGAACAGAGTTTTTTATTTTTTCTTTGGGGGTGGGGGTGGCTGGGTACAGCTGGTCTATGGGATTTGGGGAGGAGAAAGTGAGTTTGAAGGGGAGAGAAAATGTCCTGAAGCTGTTTTGCAAAGTGTGGTCCCTGACCGTAAGCTTCAGCCTCACTGGGACACTGGTCACCCAGAAATGATCAGCTTCCCCTCAACTCTACTGACCAGGGAATCTGTGGGCAGACCTGGCAATCTCTTTGCCCAGGGACTCAAGGACCTTTCATGTTCGCTCAAGACTCAGTGGCACGGTTCTGAGACTGGCTCAGAAATCAGTTAGTGTCCAGGGGACACATCTTGTTACAGAAGCCATGTGTGATAAGGGGAAGTTATGGGGCCTCACAGCTCATGCACAGAGAATTTAGACAGCAGTACTTGTCAGAGCCTTGATTCTTAGTATTGTCAGAGAACATTGACATTTGCATTGCTTGACTTTCAGGAGCATTTGGAGAACTGTAATCCCATGTGGCTATTGAATGTAATTTGCCCTGCTTTTAAGGAAAGTAGGAGATAGTGGGGATGAAGTTTATAGGGACTAGGTAACTAACAGTAACCATTTTGTTGTTGTTGTTCCTTGGTCCACACCTGGCAATGCTCAGGGGTAACACACCTGACTTTGCAATCAGGGGTCACCCCTGGTGGGTTCTGGGGACCATATAAGATACTGGGGATTGAACTTGGATCAGCTGCATTCAGGGTAAGGGTCCTGCCCATTGTACTATCTCTCTGGCCCCAGAAAACCATTTTTTCCCTAAAGGAACAAAGCATCAGCAAAGTTATTCTGTCGCCAGAACTTTAGTATTAGAGACAAACTGAACCAAATTGAAATATATATATATAATAAAATGTAAATTTGCTTAGCTCCTATGTTATAAATTATAAATTACTTTCATATATTTTACATTATTCATCAAACCTCTGAGATAGGACTTTTATTGGTCCCTGGTACAAGTGAGACAACTGTAGCACAGAGAAGTTAAAAAACTTCCTCAAGTTTTAACTTTTTGGGAAAATAATATGAACTATTCTTACAAAAACCTCATAATTGAGTTTTCATGTGATATGACAATTCTACTTCTTGTTATATACCTCAGGGGACAAAACACTCTGTCCTGAAAAGACATCTGTGCTCCTATGCTCATTGCAGTACTATTCACAGCAGCCAACGCCTGGAAGCAACACAAGTGTCCAAGAACAGATGCATGGATGAGATTATATGGTGCATATGCCCAGTGGCATACTACTTGACTGTAAGAAAAATGAAGTCATGCAATGTGTTATGTGGATGTGTCTGGAAAGAACCATGCTGAGTGAAGTTAGTCAGAAGGAGTGGTGCAGACAGAATGATCTCTCTCCTGTGTTAAATGTAAAGGAACAACATCGGGGAATAACAGATGTTCAAAGGCAACAGAGCCTGTGCACTTCAGTTTTCCATGGTAGGGGAAAGATAGAGGCAGAGGTTGAGGTGGTGCCTCTCTGGAAGGAGTATCAAAGAAAAAGGAGAAGAAAAGGAAAGAATAAGAGGACTTCCTTAGGGACTAAGAGGGTAACTTAAGGGGTTGGAGCATGTGCCCTGCATGTGCTGGGTTCTGAGTTGATCCTTGGCATGGTCCTTGGAGCACTGCTGGATGAGCCCCTGGTGGCCTCCAAGTACCTTTGTGTGTGATTCTGGAAAGCCCAGAAGCTCTGGACCCAGGCAGAACTGCATCAACTGCATGAATGCTGATAGGTCTGGGTTACACAACAGGGCAGAGGATGAGCACTGTTTGGAAGGAAACTCCATCTCCCCCCTCAAAGAAGCTTGTTGTCTGCTGGACAACTGCCCCAGGACTGAGTGTCACAGAGAACATAATCCTCCCAAAACTTCAGATACCCAGGTCTTTTTGACTGAAAAGTCCAGGCCTTCTCAGAGTCAGGATGGACAACCTCTCCCACATCCCTGTGTTTCCGGAAACCCTGGCCATCATGCCACAGACCACCTCTGCTGCCCGGAATCTCTACTACTGACCTTGTTCCAGAGACTTATCAAAAATCTCGAAAGAGATCAACTAGATCAAAATTTTCTCAGACACCTATTCCTAATTGAGACCCTCAGGTAATCGCAGAGTGGGTGGTACCAGCTGTTGCTCCTACAAAGCCCTGACAGTCACTACTAGACCCCAAAGCACCACCATGCCTCTGGCCGGACTGCTCAGCAAAATATTTTAGATTTTCTGGAGGATGTGTCTGATTAGTGGCTGCATAACTTCTCCAAACTCTTCAGCACTCACATCCCACGAGTAGCTCATCAGGTTGAATGGGATTTAACAAGCCAACCAACTCCCCCCCCCCCATTCTTGACTAACAATAATATTAACACAAATGTCTTAACTTGCAACGACAGCTTAGTAAACCTTCAGAGAAGGCCTGACATTATGTCCCCATGGTGAGATACAACAACTTTCACAAATTTTCTTTTGCAGAAATATTTTTTGATCATTTCATTAGCCATTTAGTGGTAACAAGCCATATAAAATAAATTTGTGCATCTGTGATGGAGGCAGGCTTGAAAGGTGGTTGGGGGAATGGGGACAATGGTGGAGGGAAGGTGACAGTGGTGGTGGGATTGGGGTTGGAATATTGAATGCCCGTAACAAATCATCATGAACAACTTTGTAAACCAGTGTTTAAATAAAGTGTGTGTGTGTGTGGGGGGTGCGGGGGTGGACCCAGTTTGTTGAGAATCACAGGATAATGCAGGTAGTAGAATTTTGGACTGTTTCTAATTGTTATTCTATGTGATGCTGCAAAAATCTTAAACACTGGAAGACACCTGTTTCTATTTGGAGAGAGTGACACTTTATTCTAAATTGCTTGGCATTTGAGACTAAGACTCCAGGGCCTGATGAGTCTCTTATTTAATTTTCTGGTTGGCCAGTCGAGTATTTCGTAAGTCTACCCACTTCTCACAGAAGGTCGCTGAAGCAGATTCTGGGTAGAGTAAATCAGTTACAAAATAATGATCAGGCTCAGTGCCCAGAGCAAAGCTTGAGAATACTCTGGAATGATTCACTCTGTGTCCAGAACATTTTAGCTCAATCTCAGAAATCCCTTTCTGGTTTTGGAGTTTCCCAGAAACTTTGGCTCCCCCGCGAAGTACATAGAAAGTGGGTCTATGAGGTGAAGTGAATTTGAGGGAAGAGACAGAAACGTTTATTGGGAACATCTTGTTTCCTGTGGATTGTTCTCAGGATGAACAGGAGCACCACTGATTGGTGAAGATTTGGCTTGAGATTGAAGGATGAGCGCTTGGGTTAAGACCTGACCCCTTTCCTTGTTAGATCACTTGTATCACTTGTCATCCCATTATTTATTGATTTGCTCAAGTGGGCACCAGTAATGTCTCCATTCATCCCTGTGGCATGCTAGTGTAGCCCAATGGCGTCTGCTTGCTCCAGGAACACAAAGAGCCTCAAACCGTTTATGCAGGGTCTTGGTGAAGAAGTCTGACCATCTTGTAGGTGGGAGGCCATGCGGTCTTTCAACCTCTTGGGGAATCCAGTCTGTAAGAGCTCTGGTCCAGCGGTCGTCTCTGAATCGCACTACTGTCCAGCCCATCTGATTTTTGCCTTGGCAAATGATACAGCATCCCTGATTCTTGGTCATCAACGGAGGTCCGAACTCCGATTCCTTCTCTCACTTGAGTGGAACGTGATACTTCAAGCATGGCTCTTTCGATTCCTCTTTGGGATACCCGAATAGCGTTCTCATCCTGTTTGCGTAGGGTTCAGGTCTCCTTGTTAGATGTGAAGAATTATTCCTCACTCATAAAATATGGCCAATAGTGTTGTCTGATGCTGTTGAGAGTAGTGAATATCTAGCATGCTTACAGATCTTAAAACAGATGACAGAGATAGCTCAAAGACTCAGAGCACAGATTTGCGTGTGTGAGAATTGGGTCTTCCTCCAGCACAACAGGGTTCCTCCTGGAGGACCACCAGGAGGACCCTCAAACATACACTGGAGTAACCCCTGAGTACTGTTGGGTGTGGTCCAAAACAAAGAACAAACAAAAAAAGTTATTGTTAAACAATCCCTGGTATAGGACAGGCACTAAATACGAGTTAATTCATCCTGTGTAGGGACTAATCCTTCTGTTGCAGGCCTGGTGCAGCTCGCTCAGCTCAAGAATGGTGGTGACTAGGAACCATAATCTCTCACACCAACATCATGATGTCACTCTTGCCCATTTTGTAGGTGAGGAGACTAAGTCTCAGCAGAGTCTATTGTCCAAGATGCTTCAAAAAGGAAGTGAGACTGCAAGGTTTAAACTGAGACTGCTATTGTCTCTTTGCATACTCTTGGTGGGTTGAAATAATTGTCTACGGGGTTCTGAGAAAACTGGTAATTCCACATTGCTTTGTTCACTTTTTGGTTTTAATTTAATTTTATTTGCTTTGGGTCTTACCTAGCTGTGATCATGGCTTATTCCTGGCTCTGTGCTCAGGAATCACTCCTGGCAAACTCAAGGACCACATGGGGTGTTGAAGATTCAACCCGGATGGGACTCATGCAAAGTACTCTACTCATTATGTTATCACTCCGGCCACTTTGTCCAGTCTCTCTTTTTCAGATATTTTCTTTTCTTTTCTTTTCTTTTCTGTGGGGGACCCACATCCAGCAGTATTCAGGGATTACTCCCAGCTCTGCTCTCAGAAATTACTTCCAGTGGGATCAGGGACCATGTGAGATGCCGGGGCTGGAACTCGGGTTGGCCACGTGCAAGGCATTGTACTATCAGTTTGGCTCTTGCTAACTCTTCTAAAGGCTAAATTTGAGGCAGCTCATAATCACTTTTGCTCAAAACCTTTTACCACTTTATGGTAACCCTCCCAAAATGTTGACTTATGAATATGTCAACCCAGACACGATTACTCGAGCCTGTGATTTTCTTTTCTGTGTTTTTTTCTTTAAGAAGTTTTATTGAATACTGTGAGACACAGTTACAGACTTGAATGATTATGTTTCAGTCACACAATGTTTGAGCACTCATCCCTCCACCAGTGCACATTTTCCACCATCATTGTTCCTGTGTCCCACCTGCCATCCTACCCCACCCCACTCCCTGCCTCTGTGGAAGGTACCATCCTTTTTACTTTCTTTCTAATTTTGGGCGTTATGTTTTTTTTTAATTTTTTAAATTTTATTGAATCACCCTGAGATAGTTACAAGCTTTCATGTTTGGGTTACAATCTCACAATGATCAAACACCCATCCCTCCACCAGTGCACATTCCCCACCACAAATATCCTGGGTATATCACCCCTTTCCAACCCTCCCTCTGCCTCCATGGCAGGCAATATTCCCCATACTATCTCTCTACTTTTTGGCATTATAGCTTGCAACACAGACACTAAGAGGTAATCATGTTTGGTCCATTATCTACTTTCAGCACACATCTCCCATCCCGACTGATTCCTCCAGCCATCATTTTCTTAGTGATCCCTTCTCTATTCCATCTGCCTTCTCCTCTCTGCTCATGAAGCAGTCTTCTAGCTATGGGGCAATTCCCCTGAGCCTTGTATCTACTGTCCTTGGGTGTCAGCCTCATGTGATGCTACCCTACACTCCACAAATGAGTTCCTCTATGTCTGTCCCTTTCTTTCTGACTCATTTCATTTAGCATGATACTCTCCATGTTTATCCATTTGTAAGCAAATTTCATGATTTCATCTCTCCTAACAGCTGCATAGTATTCCATTGTGTAGATGTACCAAAGTTTCTTTAACCAGTCATCTGTTTTAGGGCACTCGGGTTGTTTCCATATTTTGGCTATTGTGAACAGGGCTACAATGAATATATAGGTACAGATGTCATTTCTACTGTGCTCTTTTGCATCCTCAGGATATATTCCCACAAGTGGTATTGCGGGGTCATATGGAAGGTCAATTTCTAGTTTTTGAAGGCGTGTCCATATTGTTTTCCAGAAAGGCTGGACCAGTCGGCATTCCCTTAAACAGTGAAGGAGCGTCCCTTTTCCTCCACATTCATGCCAGCACTGGCTGCTTTTGTTCTTTTGAATGTGTGCCAGTCTCCGTGGTATGAGATGATATCTCATTGTTGTTTTGATTTGCATTTTCCTGATGACTAGTGACGTGGAACATTTTCTCATGTGCCTTTCGGCCATTTGTATTTCTTTTTTTGAGGAAACTTCTGTTCATTTCTCCTCCCCATTATTTGATGGGGTTGGAGGTTTTTTCTCATACAATTCTACAAGTATCTCCTATATCCTGGATATCAATCCCTTATCAGATGGGTATTGGGTAAATATTCTTTCCCGTTCTGTGAGCTCTTTCTGTATTTTGGTCACTGTTTCTTTTGAAGTGCAGTAGCTTCTTAGTTTGATGTAGTCCCATTTGTTTATATTTGTTTCCATGTGCTTGGTCAGTGGCGTTCCATCCTTGAAGATGTCTTTAGCTTCAATATCATGGAGGGTTCTGCACACACTTTCCTCCATGTACCTGTATGAATGTACCTCCATGAATCTGTATCAGATACAGGTCTGATATTGAGGTCTTTAGCTCATTTTGATCTGACTTTTGTGCTTGGCATTAGACAGAGGTTTGAGTTCATTTGTTTACATGTAGCTGTCCAGTTTTCCCAGCACCACTTGCTGAAGAGGCTTTCTTTGCTCCACTTCACGTTTCTTGATCCTTTGTTAAAGATTAAGTGATCAATACTTGAGAGGCTGTATCAGAATATTCAAATCTGTTGCATTGGTCTGAAGGTCTGTTTCTATTCCAATACCATGCTGTTTTAATTACTACCACTTTGTATTACAGTTTGAGATTGGGGAAGGTGTTGGCACCTATTTTCTTTTTCCCAAGGATTGCTTTGGTATTTGTGGGGGTTTATTACTCAATATGAATTTCAGGAGTGTTTTGTCTATTTCTTTGAAAAATGTCATGGATATCCTTATAGGGAGTGCATTAGTGCTTTGAATCTTTGGGGAGTATTACCATTTTGATGATGTTTATCCTCCCAATCCATGAGCATAGGATGTATCTTCATTTCCTAGTGTTCTCTTTTATTTCTTGAAGTAGTGTTTTGTAGTTATCTTTTTTCTTTTCTTCTTTTTTTTGTGTTACACCTGGCATTGTTATTGCTATAGCCCTGTAGTTTTCTTTGTATAGGTCCTTCACCACCTTAGTTAAGCTGATACCAAGGTACTTAATTTTCTGAGGCACTTGTGAACAAGATTTTTTAAAAAATATTTTTCTTCTTTTTCATTATTTGTGTATAGGAAGGCCATGGACTTTTGGGTATTGATCTTGTAACCTGACACTCTACTATACAAACTTATTATTTCTAAGAGCTTTTCTGTAATGCCCTTAAGGTTTTCTATGTATAGTATCATGTCGTCTGTGAATAGTGATAGCTTGATTTCTTCCCTTCCTATTTGGGTGCCTTTGATATCCTTTTCTTGCCTAAGTGCTATGGCAAGTACTTCCAGTAGTATATTGAATAGAAGTGGTAAGAGTGGGCAACCTTGTCTTGTTCCTGATCCAGAGGGAAGGCTCTCAGCTTTCCCCCACTGAGAATAATGCTTGATGTGGGCTTATTGTAGGCTTTGAATATATTGAGAAAATTTCCTTCAACTCCCATTTTTCTGAGAGTTTTTATTATAAATGGGTGCTGGATATTGTCAAATGCCTTCTCTGACTCTATTGATAGGATCATATGTTTTTTTATCTTTCCTTTCATTGATATTGTGTATTTTGTTGATAGACTTGTGAATGTTAAACCATCCTTGCATTCCTGGTATGAATCCTACTTGGTCATGGTGTATGATCTTTTTGATGAATTGTTGAATTCTGTTTGCTAGTATTTTCTTGAGGATCTTTGCATCAGGTGTATTGGTCTTTAATTCTTTTTTTTTTGTGTTGTCTCTGTCTGCTTTTGGTTTGAAGGTGATATTTGAAACTGTTTGGAAGTGTTTCTGTTTCTCCAATTTCTTGGAAAAGCTTCAACAGGGTCGGGAGTAGGTCTTCTTTGAAGGTTTGGGAGAATTCACTCGTGAATTCATCTGGGCCAGGGCTTTTGTTTTTTGGAAGACTTTTGATTACAATTTCGATTTCCTTGACAGTGATAGATCTGTTCAGATATTACAAGTCTTCTTGGGTCGGCTTTGGGAGACTACAGGAGTCCAGAATCTATCCATGTCTTTGAAGTTGTCTAGTTTCATAGCATAAAGCTTTTCAAAGTAATCTGTGAATATTCTTTAAATTTCTGTGGGTTTGGTTATGATGGCTCCCTTTTTGTTTTTGATTCTGTTTATTAGGGGTCTTTCTTTCTCAGTCCTTGTGAGTTTTGCTAATGGCTTATCGATCCTATTTATTTTCTCAAAGAACCAGCTCTTGGTTTCATAGATCTCTTCCACTGGATTGTTTTTGGGTTTCCATGTCATTAATTTCTGCTCTAAGTTTTATTAATTCTTTCCTCCTATCTGGTTTGGGTACCTTTTGTTGGTCATTCTCCAAGATCTTAAGCTATGAGGTTAAATTATTTATGTTGACTTGCTCTTCTTTCCTGAGGAATGCTTGTAGACCTATGAACTTTCCTCTTAACACTGCTTTTGCTGTGTCCCATAAGTTCTGGTAACTTGTGTATTCATTCTCATTCGTTTCTAGAAATCTTTTTATTTCCTCTTTCATTTCCTTTCTAAGCCACAAATTATTCAGTAGTGAGCTGTGTAATTTCCAGATGTTTGGTTTGAATTTATGTTTCTGGGTGTGATTTACTTTGATTTTCAGTGCACCATGGTCTGAAAAGATCATTGATAAAATCTCTACCCTCTGATATGGAGGTATGTTTTGTGGGCCAGTGTGTGGTCTATCTTGGAGAATGTCCCATGTGCACTTGAGAACAATGTGTATTCAGATTTTGGGTGGCGGAATGTCCTATACATATATCTACTAGACCCCTATCTTCTATTTCTTCCCTTAGATAAAGTATATCCTTACTGAGCATGAGTCTTGTTGATCTATTGAGAGGTAATAGAGTGGTGTTGAAATCTCCAACTATTATTGTGTTGCTGTCAATGTCTTTCTTCATGCCCATGAGCAGTCATTTTAAGTATTTTGCTGGTTCCTCATTAGGTGCGTATACATTTAGGAGTATGAGTTCTTCCTGATATACAGATCCTTTGATAATTAAGAAATGACCTTCACTGTCTCTTGTAACCTTTAATTTGAAGTCTATGTGATCTGATATTAGTGTGGCCACTCTAACTTTCTTGAGGGAGCTGTTTGCTTGTAGGATTGTTTTCCATCCTTTCATTTTGAGTCAGTGTTTGCTCTGCCTGTTAAGATGTGTTTCTTGCAGGCAGCAGAATGTTGGGTTCAGTTTTCCGATCCATCCTGTCCCTCTGTGTCTTTCAATTGGTGCATTTAATCCATTGATGTTGAGATAAAGTACTGTTATGGGGTTTTGTGCCAACTTTCTGTCAAAGTTTGGTGTATATGGGGGCTTATCTTGGCTTAAAGTAGTCTGTTTAGTTGCTCTTGTAGCCATGGTTTTGAGGTTATGATGTTCTTAAATTGTTTTTTGTCTTTGAAACTGTGTGTTCTTCCTTCTGATAGCAAGAGTATAGCTTGCTAAAGTATTCTAGGTGAGGCATTTATTTCATTGGGTTTGTTCACTATATTCCACCACTCTCTTTGGACCCTTAGGGTTTCATCGGATAGGTCGCTGTGAATCTTAAGGATGCTCCTTTATAAGCAATTTCTTTCTTTGATCTTGCTGCTTTCAGAATTTTGTCTCTGTCTATGGTTTTCATCATTCTGACCAGGGAGTGTCTGGGAGTATTTTTATTTGGATTTCCTTTAGCTGGAACCCTTCTGGCCTCCTGAATCTGATCACAAGTTCTCTTCAGCTCTGGGAATGTCTTAGCAATAATGTCTTTGACAGTTTTTTCTTCATCAGGGTTTTCTTCCTGTCCCTCTGGGACTCCAATAGTTATGTTATTCCTCTTCATTTCATCCCTATTTTCTCTTGACATCTGTTGATTTATTTTGAGGTTCTTTTTCCATTTTCTGCTGTTGTCTGGAGATTCTCTGCACCTCATCTTGGAGCTCACTGATTCTGTCTCAGCAGCTGTTACTCTGTTGCTGAGGCCTTCCACTGAGTTTTTCCTTTCACCTACTAAGTTTTTAGGTCTGTCATTTCTGCTTATATTTTTGTTTCCATTTTAATCATCTCTGCTTTTATATTCTCTTGTATTTTATCAGCAGTGCTTTCCATTGTTCCATTATTCTTTGAGCTCCTTACACATCCATAAAAGTTCTATTTTAAATTTCTTATGTGAGAGGTTATAAAGTTCATTGTTATTTTTTGATTCATCTGGGCTAGCAACTTCAATCATTAGGTGTGGTGAGTTTCTGCATTGTTTTACCATAGTGATCTTTGTGTTTTGGAGATCTTTCTCCTGTTGTGTGTTATGGCCCCTGCAATGGGTTTTTCTTTGTGTGTTGCCATGGCTTATTGATAGGTATGTGTGAGACCTGGATTAACTAAAATCTCAAATGTGGGGTGCAGAGAAAAGTTTGTATGGTTTTGTGTTTAGGGGTTTAAGAGATATTCTGGGTGAGCAGAAGGGGGGTGATGCTAGGGGTCCACACACCTGATGGAGGGAGCAAGACCAGTGCTGATGGAAGTAGTTGCAGTGGCTCTGGAGGAGCAGCGACTGGGAACAGGGTACAGGTCCCACAAGATACTGGGCGGAGATGCCTCAGGGTGCCAGGCTGGGGTGCAGATGCAGGGAACAAGTCACTGGCCAGGGTGGTCCACACACCTGATGGAGGGAGCAGGATAGGCACTGATGGAGGTACCTGTAATTTTCTTGTGATACTTTCTGCCCATATAAGTGATTCATGGGTGGTTTCACTCAGTTAGGGGCCCCTCACTAAGGGAGAACTTGTACACTCAACAGCCACATCCCCTGATCTTTCTCCCTCTTGCACTGTCATGAACACACTGACACCATACACTGGGTCATCTCTGTTCCCTGTGTGCAGGTAAAGGACCAGCCAGTTCAGATCATGAAAGAAGGCCTGTGTGTCAGAATCCTCTCTGTATCTGCTTTTTTTCCCCTTCTTGTTTTGTGGCCTTGACCAGTAGTGCTCAGGGGCCTCTCCTAGCTCAATAATCAAAGGTTAGACTCCTGGTGGGGCCTGGGGGCCATGTGACCAGGGATATTACCCCTGTAATTCTGTATACAAAGCTTGTTTTTCTTTGTGATATCTTTCAGGTCAGAGAAACTGCATATAAAATTGCCAATATTTAATATTTTTAACCCCCTAAAACAGAATGCCCCCTGAGGAATATTGGAATAACTGCTCTCTATTTTCCATATGTGCTTAAGAGAAGTCATAGCTAAATAGAAGAATCTTAGCTAGAAAAATTCACAGTATTTTTTATAGAGAATTGTGGGATATCTTTATATTCAGGAAAGATTTGATAAAACAAGATATCAGAAAAAATATTAGGGGTCCCAACAACCCATTGAGTCTTAGATTTATCATCTGTTACAAATGGGGGGGTATTATATTAGATGATTTCACAAAATCTATGGGAAGAATCTAGAACTTGCCAATCTAAAGAACCTGGAATTCCCCCAGGACACAAAAACAGTCATTCAAAAAGACTTGTGTACAGCATTTTTTTTTTTTTTTGCTTTTTGGGTCACACCTGGCGATGCACAGGGGTTACTCCTGGCTCTGCACTCAGGAATTACCCCTGGTGGTGCTCAGGGGACCATATGGGATGCTGGGATTTGAACCCGGGTCGGCCGCGTGCAAGGCAAACGCCCTACCCGCTGTGCTATCTCTCCAGCCCCATGTACAGCATTATTCAAAACACTTAGTATAATAACTAAGATATGAAATCAATCTAGGTGTCCAATGATAGACCAGTGTATCATGAAAATATGGTGTATAGACACAATAGAATACTATACAGCTATTAGCAATGATGAAATCATGCAATTTGCTACAACCTGGATGGAACTGGAAGAAGTCATGTTAAATGAAATAATCCAGAAGAAAAACACAGGATGATCTCACTGATCAGTGGTACACAGAATTACTGTTCGAAAGGGAAGATGCCTAGTTAACCCTTGACCCAGAGAGGTAAAGAGATTGAGGAGTAAGAAGAGATTGATGAGGAACAATGTGGAGCAGGGGTCCAGTGTATTGATGGTGCAGAGATGGAATATTGCTAAATGCCCAAACCACAGAGTCAACAGCATTGACAAGAAGAGATCTAAACTTCAACAACCAAACTTAAATGTGCCTACCAAGGTTGCAGCCCTGGAGAGGGAATCTGGGAACCCTGATGAAGGGAAGAAGACACTGGTGGTGGGATTGGTGCTGGAACATTGGAGGTCTACAAGATAACTCTGAATAACTCTGTAGATCGTAGTGCTTAAAAAAAATCTTGGAATTGAAACAAACATGAGGTTTGTTTGTTTACTCTCCACAAACAGTATGTTCCACATGAGGGAAGAGAAACCCAATTGGGATACGTGTCTTTAAATAAGTTTGTAAGTTCTATTTAAGCTTACCACTAAACAGAAATATTACTGAGATACTGCAACCCAAAGAATTTTAGTGCGTGTGCATAAAATATAAAAGGTGAATATCCACTCATGATTAAAAGCAAAACAAAACAAAAAACAAAACCAATCAACCAAATTTGCAGCTTAAACTAAAAAAGGGGGTGACTGTAGTACATAAACCCTGAAGACATATTCCAAGTGGGAGTGTGGTTTGTGGCATAGAACTCACTGTCACCCCCCTCAGGGGTGCGAAGGCAATATAGGGGTCATTCTTATATTTGGGAATAAAGAGAATGTTTCTTTCTATGCTAATCCCACAATGATTCATTAAAGAATGATGTAGCACAAGCAATGTTGTTTATTTATTTATTTACTTATTTATGGCTTTTGGGCTATGCCCTGCGATGCTCAGGGATTACTACTGGCTTGCAATCAGGAATTACTACTGGTGTTACTTGGGGAACTGTATGGGATGCCGAGGATTGAACCTAGGTTAGCCATGTGGAAAGCAAACACCCTACCCACTGTACTATCTCTCTGGCCCCAGTCATTTAATCTTTTAAAAAATCTATTAATTATGTTTAAAACATTTTGTTACACTGATGGCTCTCTGTCGTGCGGGCGCGATACTCTCCGTAGCTTGCCGGGCTCTCCAAGAGAGGCAGAGGAATCAAACATGGGTCAGCCATGTGAAAACTACCTGTCGCATATTGGATATGCCAAAAACAGTAACCATAAGTCTCACAATGAGAGATCTTACTGGTGCCCGCTCGAACAAATCGATGTGCAACGGGATGACAGTGACAGTGATGGCTCTCAGACTGTATTCCTGACTTGATGCTCAGGAGGGACACCTAGTGGTGTTGAGGAGGACTACAATGAGTGCCAAGGATCCATGTAGCTTGGCTGATGCAAGCTTCTTACCTCCTGTACTATCTCTCCAGTCCAGTGATAAAGGTTATTTTATTATAGCACACACAAGCAACTTTCATTCCCAGTTTCTCTGCTGTTTTAATAAATGTTCTGAATAAATCTGATAATAAGAAGTCTTTGCAGTTACTGCTAGATACATGTACTGGTGCAAAATGTGGGTCACATTTGGTGTCAAGCAATGTGGCTTAGACACCCTACTCCAGTACTCATCCAGCTGTGTGACCCAGGTCGTTTGCCCGACGTTACCCATAAATAAGGCAGGTTTAACAATGCGTGCTTCACAGAGCTTCTGGGAAGTTTAAGCGAGATCATAGCTAAAGTAGTTAGCACAGTTCCTAGCACATAGTAAATGCTTTGGAAATAGGAGCATGTCTCCCTTCTAGCTGAAGGTTGACTTATTTCTTTAAAGCTTCTCATGAGCCAAAATGGTAAAATGTGAAGAAGCAATTACTATAATTTATATGGAAAAAATTTTGAGTATTCTCAGGTTCCAAAAATAACCTACCTAATCCTACCATTATAGCATATAAAACCTAAAATAACACCTACATATGGTAAAATCAGGAACAAGAAGGTCAAAATGCAGTGTTGAGAGTAGGTCTCAGAGAAGTAGTTTAGAGGTGCCACTCTTGCTGTTAAGTGTACGTGCTGCTTCTTGTGTAACTGCAATTCAATGACACCAAATGTTATTTTTGCTCTTTGTCTTCTGTTATCAAAGCAGCTTTGGGCTACTCTGTGTCAGCAAAAAACAGGTGACCAGTATAGGACTTCTGCAAAGGGGAAATGGCCTAATCAGAACTTTGAAAATGGGAGAGTCCCATAGAGTCTGGAGCCAAAGCATAGAGTTTGTTTTAATGTAACACATTAAACCAACTCTTTTCCACATGCTTATTTTTTTTCCACGTTGAATTGGGTTGTGATATTCAATGATCTTGTTCTTCAAGGTATGCAGTGGACCCAACAGATAGATATGTATTTAAAATAATGAACTTGTTCATGATATTGCCAACTTTATGGGTCCATCAAACAAAATCTATATTAATTGTGGGAATGAAGTAATGTTATGGTCCGAGATTTGGGGGAGCAGCTCTTATATCAGGTGCCTCTGCTTGATTTCCTTTTGCCCTTTTGCCTTTTCCATTTTGTGCATGTAAGTAGAGCTTTCACTCCCAGTGTTCTCATATGTTGATTTCTTTTCACCTACTAAAATGTAGTGAGCTTAAGAAAAGTTCAATTAAAATGAAGTATAAATATTTTTCTTTCTTACTGTGTCATTAAAGTCTCTTCCCCCACTCTCCAAAGGTACTTGGCACCCACCCAAAGAAAACATTTTCCTCTATTGGCCCCCAGTGTTTAAAGCACAAGGGAAACAGATCGGCTTGGTCTGACTCAACAGGGTCTGCACATGGGGAGGAGAGCCAGCATTTCAAAGGACTAGAAATTAGAGTAGAAAGTAAAAAAGCAATCAAAGAGAAAACTGGTAGAGAAGAAAAGCGCTAGAGAAGAAACTGATCTCATAGAACAAACCGAGAATGGACAATGTTTTGAAGGAAAAACTCACAAAATGTGAATAAAAGAAAATCTTTTGTTGTGAGTAGCAAGCTCTGAGGAGCAAGCTCGCTGTGAGCTACCGATGTCCAGCCCAGAGTCTGGTAGCACATCATTCCTGATTATTTCCCGTTAGCTCCAGCATTATTATTTAAAATAGCTGATGTTTCGGGTTTTCACTCTGAATTTTATACAAGGTCTTTACCACCAGCAGCAGGACTATATATATATATGTATATATATATATATATATATATATATATATAATTTCCCTACAGTGTTAGGAGAACTGAGGGTCTCTCTTGTTGGTTGTTGGCCCAGCAGTGCAGCCTGGATGGTTCTATGCTAGAGCCCAGCTGGGGCTCTCAGGACTAGCCCTGGCAGTGCTCAGAGGACTATGTAGTGTCAGGGAGCAAGGCACACACTCCATTTCATTATCTGTCCAGCCCCAATATATATTGAGCATTTACTGCATGCCATGAACTTAATAAGGGTTGATTAAATAATTGATTTCCACTACTGGGAATAAAACCCAGGGCTTTGCACATGGCATGTGCTCTACCACTACCACTGAGCCACATTCCTAGCTCCCTAGTTTTTGTTTTTGCTATTGACATGGGAGCCACTTCCAGTGGTGTCTAGGTGCTAGCAGGGCCTCCAACCCAGGGGCTCATAATTGCAAGCCATGTTCTCTACCCATAGAGCCATATCTTTGACCCAAAGATTAGAATCTTCATTAATTTTATTATTTTCGGGGTTGGGAGTACACCTAGTGATGATCAGCAGTTACTCTTGGTTCTGCACTAAGGATTACTAATTTCAGTGCTTGGGGTACCATATGGGATGGCTAGGATTGAACCTGGGCTAGCAGCATGCAAGGTGAGCACCCTGCTCACTGTACTATCTCTCTAGCCCCAGGACTAGTATCTTTAATCTAATTTCATTAAGGTACTGATTTAATAATTAATAAGCAAATAACAATTCTCCTTAACATTTTTTTATGAGCTAGATATGATTAGAATCCCATCTTAAAGATTTGAGAAGTTGTAGCTAAAGGAGATTATCACTTTAGGGATGGAATCTGGAGACAAATCTCAGCATTTTGCCCCAGATCTCATGCCTGTGACCAGTTTCTGTTGCACACTCCAAAATTCTGAGTGCTGTTCCTAATTTCTTTCTCCTATATCTCTGTTTCTCTCTCTCTTTTGTTTTCTAGTGCCTCCGCCTAATTATATTTATTCCTCCATAATCAGGTTTTACTTTTTAAGCAGTAGACCATATATTCATCTATTTTTGTGGTTGTTGATGTTTGTTCTTATTTTCTTATTTTTTTTTTGGTGACACACAGGGGCTACTCCTTGCTCAGTGCTTGGGGTCTCTCTAGCAATGTGTGGGAGACCATGTCATAAGGGGATCAAGCATGGACCTCCTGCATGCAGAGAAGGTGCACTAGCCGATTGAACTGTCTCCTCTATTTCCTGCCACAGAGCTAACAATATTTCTACCCATCATCTTTCCAACAGTCACTGAAAGAACATCAGTCTCCACAGAAAATTCAAGCAGAGAGTATTGTTTCATCTAAAGTTCCATCTTGCAAATAAGTATTTGATATTTCCCTGTGGTGTCCTTCCTCTCTCCCCTTTCTTCCCCAGAAACTTTTCGCCTTGTCTAACATTAGGCTTTCTCATTCCCATTAGGACAAAAATAGGTTGATATGTGATAGCATGCATGGCAAATTGCTTACTATAGATAGTTGCAGGGCAGTAATTCTTTTTTCTTTTTCTTTCTTTTAAAAATTTTATTACATCACTGTGAGATAGACCCTTGAAGCTGTTGATGATTAGGTTTCAGTCATACAGTGTTCCAACATCCATCTCTCCACCAGTGCACATTTCCTAACACCAGTGTCCCCACTAAATTTCCCATCACACCATCACACCCCTGAGCCTGCCTCTATGGCAGACACTTTTCTTCTCTCTCTGTCTCTCTCTTTTCTCTCTCTCTTTTTCTCTTCTACACCTCCATTTGAGGAAGTAATTCTTTCCATCCCCTTTTCCTTAAAAAGGCATTATTATTATTTTACTTTGGACCTATATCCGGTAATTTTCACTGGATTTTCCTGCTTCTACATTCAGGGGTCACTCCTGGAAGAGCTTGAGGATGTATTTATAGTGCTAGGGATCAAACCTCAGTCAGCTGCATGCAGGTAAGTGTTCTACCCTCTCTAGCCCCTTATCTCTTTTTCTAACCAAATATTTCTTTGTTTTATTATTTGTTCTTAAGGAAATCTTTTAACTTCGAACCCTTTCATTCTCTGTTTCATCTAGTCATGTAGTATCTTCAGTTTCTATTCTGCTCACTTTAGAACTACAGTCAAAACTGAGGTGAGATTGGGCTACTGGTTTACCTTTTGCTTATTTTAATCAGCTCAGTCTTATATACATGCAAATGCATTTTATCCTAAAAAATGACACAGAAGCAGCTGAATTCCAGATAAGAAGTTCACAGATCTTCACCTATTGAAGAGGTCAAACACATTTGTAAAGAGGACATAGAGATTTTATTTTATTTTTCACCCTCTAACCCCATTACCAAATGGGTCTTGACCCTTAAAAAGAGAGGTTGCTGAATCTCTTAGAAACGGATGAAGAGAAAGCTTTCCTGTGCAGATTGGCTTCTTGAGTTATTTAATGATTATAATATTACTTTAGTTCTGAGGTATATTACATTTGCTAGCTGTAAATTTTGAGTAGTTCATCTTTATATAGCTCTGATTCCTCACCTATAAAATGAATACAAATAGCTACCTCATAGGCTTGTCATGAGGAATAAATTATATTTGTACATGTATACATTAAATGCACAATTATATATACATATATGTGTATATATGTACACATATATTCATCACTTGTATCACGTGTCATCCCATTGATCCTCGATTTGCTCGACCGGGCACCAGTAACATCTCCATTTGTCCCTGTTGCGTGTTAGTGTAGCCCAATTATATCTGCTTTCTCCAGGAACAGGAAGAGCCTCAAATTGTTCATTCAGGGTTTTGACAAAGAAGTCTGACCATCTCATTGGTGGGCAGCCACGCAGTCTCTTGACATCCCGTGGAATCCAGTTGGTAACAGCTCTAGTCCAGCGATCGTCTCTGAATCACATTACGTGTCCGGCCCATCTGATTTTTGACACTTTGGTAAACAAGACAGGGTCTCTGATTCTTGATAGTCAACAGAGGTCGGAAGTCCAGATTATTTCTTTCACTTGAGTGAAACATAATACTCCTAGTATTCATATATCTGTACATATGTGCATATATAATATTGAAACTTAAATGAGTTATCTATTATTACCATTTGTTCAAAATGGTAGAGTTCATCCTTATTTTAGTAGTACCAATGTACAACCACGGATTATTCTTATTTCCCTTCTTCCTTTTCTCACTTCAGAATGAATTTGTGTATTTATTTTTTGGTTTTTGGGGGGTCATATCTTATGGTGCACAGAGCTTACTCCTGGCACTGTGCTCAGGAGCTTAGGAGACCATATGGGGTACCGGGATCAAACCTTGATCAGCCATGTGCAATACTAACCTCTGCAGTATTGCTCTAGCCCCTATGAAATAATTCCATAACTAATACATGTTAGACACTGTGCTAGACTCCAAAATATAATCTTACAGTTTATGATAATGACTAGCAGAAATAAAATTATCTCACAGGATTTTGTTACTGTTCCGGTATATGTTCTATGAAGGATTCTTGAGTAGGTCAAAGTACTATGAGCAGTTATGCCAAGAAGACTTGGTCTACAGTGAGTAGTATAGCCACCTATCCAAAACACAGGCTCAACAACCCTGGAAGCATGAGATCCTCATGCTTCAACCACTGAAACGTTCTAATGTGCCTATCAAGGTGACAGGTAGGGAGGAGTCGGGGCTGGAGTGGGAATGGAATAAGGAAACACCGGTGCACTGGTGGAGGGAAGTTGACACTGGTGGTGGGATGAGAGTTGAAATATTATATGCCTAAAACTCAAGTATCAATAACTTTGTAAATCACAATCCTTTATTTAAAAAACATTTGGTCCAACCAGGGGCAAGGGGAGAGGATCTTCCTCAAGCATGTATTGGGGATAGATAGGGGCTCAGAATTCAAAAATGAAAGGGCAAGAACTCAACACAATGGGGAAGAAAAAGTGTCCCAGTATTCTGTGTTCTGAGGCCAGAGGGATTGAGAAGGTAAGACTTTAAAGCTACAAGAAAAGGAAAAGAGGCCTGGAGGCACAGATTGGTCAGAGCACTCTGGGTCAAACCAGTAGTTAAGTTTAGAGTAAGGGGAAGCTACAGAAAACAGTTGGGTTATATTGTATGTGTGGAATATCCAGCTTTTGGCAAAGTCATTAGAGTTCAAAATACTATTGTGAATAAATAACGTAGATTAATGAATTAGTATGAAAAAATGGCTTGGAGGGGGCTAAACAGAATATCACAGATCTGTGAGAAGTGATTGCAAAGATGATGTCCACATGGAGAATATTGGTGGTGACCACAGTAGAGTGATGCATTTGGAGTTGGGTGATGTTTGCCTAACCTCATTCAGAGCATTCAAAGCTGGGTTGGGGCATGGAGGGCTGGGTGTCATAGTTAACTTTGCTAATTCTAATGAGACTGAACATTCTTGCTTCTGTTTCCCTCTAGTGCCTGAGACGTATAGTATGTTGTTACTCATAGAGTTTGAATAATCACTAGACCTGAATCCTTTGAGAAAGGCTGTAAGGACTTGCTGATTCACCAAGTAAAAGAGGAAGTTGACCTTCAACCCTTTGCTTTATTTTGTCCCTGCTGCAGAATCATTTTTGGTTGCTCTCTGATTTGGGTAAACAACATTCTCTGTCACCTTATCCCTTTGAGGGCTAGTTCCACTTCTCTATTTTCACCAGGACATGATTCTCACTGACAGTAGAAAGTTCAGCATCAAGATCTGCAGCTGTGAAAATACTTGCTTTTCCTCAGAACTATTAGTATTTCTGGGGAACATGTCACAGTGCCAACCATTCACTGGACCTGAAGTGACCCTGTTATTTTGGGAGATATTAAAGGAAATTATATTTTTTACAAACACACACATACACACACACACACAAACAAATGGAAATCTCTTCGGGCATTAAGAGATGTAAGTGGTAAAATGCTCACTGTGATTAAGGACAGTGGAAGGTTCTAGGTACTCCCAGACTCTTTGTGTGTTCACAAAATAGATGTGAGCACAGTGAAGTATCCGTGACCAACATTTTCTCTTTAGCTCTATAATTAGCAACAGAGGGAGCCAATTTGGAAAAACTGTCTTCCACTATCTTTGCTTCAGAATTCTTATTACAAACTAGACAGAATCCTTGGGCAGATTTGAATATAGGAAGATTTACAGATTCTGTGTTGTAGATAGAGGAGTCCATGCTTTATTTATCTTTGCATCCAAGCACACTCAGAGTGCCTGCCACATGGTAGCTGCTCAGTGAACGTGGGTTGGAAAAATAATTCATCTGTTTTCAAGGGGGTATTTATTTGGCATAGTGAATTAACTACCTTTGCCTCACTCAGTAGAGATGAATGCTTCCTGTGTTCCATGTCTATTTTGAAAACTATTTAGCTACAAGATATTTTAGAATAACGGGAAAATAGCTTCTAGTACAATTTTGCATACACAGATAGATGTACCTGCTGAGGAGGGACAGCTATGGGTACTCTCCTGGGAGATATTTTTGCACCTAAACTTAAACATAAAGGGGTAATATGGATGGAAGGGAAAGTAAGATAATATATGCACAGCCTAGCTTCTAGATAAGACTAATGTCTTCAAATTGATTTTCAAATGTGTCTAGTGTACCTGGCCTGGGCTTTGGATGTTAACTGGTGATTAGTAATTTGAAATGATATACATCCAGAAGACACATATGGGTTCCTATTGTTGAGGACCTAGTCTCATGTGTATCATCAACTCCCTTGTCAGAGCTCCTCCATCGGACTGTCCTGCTGGCCCAGTTGCTTGACCGCTGTCTCATACGTTTAGTCCCAACTTCTCCTATGAGCTAGATTAATCTGTTACTATTTTACAAACTCTTGGTTCCAGGCCCACAGCATGAGTGTGGTGTAGGAACCTACTTGAAATGCAATTTCTTGGATATATCTAGACCTGCTTCAGAATAAATTCTGGCCATGGGGCTGTCATGGGGCTTTGTTTCAGTAAGCAGGAGATTCCCAGGTGCATGAAGATGAGGACCCCTGCTATAAGTAGAATTCTGGGAGCATTGTCACCACTGTGCTCAATGCCTTCTATAACCTTCCTAGTTACCAAATATGGAGGCGGCGTGCCTTTGTGTTCTGCTCCATGCACTTCCTCTCAGGGTACCTCTACCAGAGTGTCTTATACATTGTAATCCATGCCTGCTCTTGTCTCTGATCTCTTGCTCTTTTTTCCCATTAATGTTGGTTCCTCCGTTAGTAACATGCCCTGTCTTTGTATAAAATTTACTCCTTCTTTGAAGCACATAAAAATTAAGACTTTTAACTTCTTAGTTATCATATCATTACATTATTTACTTTGTTATCTTACTTAGTTGCATAGCTAAAACTTTATGTATATAAAGTTTGGCTATCTCACCTTCATTCTTGCTAATAGAGCAGGTTCTCTAATTACTCATTTCATTATAACTTGATCCAAAGAAAAATTTACATCCATATTATAATGTTATTGAAGGTTTGCTTATTCATCTTTTCACTTAAACTTGCAATTTCTTTTTTTTTTAACTTTTTTAGGTTATTTATTTAGCTTTTATGGTTTGGTTGTGCAAGATTACTTAGGTAATGCCTAAACAATTAGCCTAAATTTAACAATTGCCCTTTAATTAACTTTCAATTTTAACTTTGAAAATAGCTAAGCCTGACCAATAATCTTCCTCCTGCCCTATCCACAGTGCTAACCCTGGACTAACCCTTTCCAGGGATAGGCGTACACCTACCTATTGGCCTAAATTGAAAAATCACACTTTACCTAACTTTCAATCTCAACTTTAAAAATAACCCAAAGTATATCCTAATTCTCACACGAATCCTAACTCTAACTCCAAACTTAACTCTCACCCCGAAACTAACCCTTATACCAACATTACCCTAGCTGAGGCCTGAACTTAACAGTTAGCCTGTTTAACAATCACCCTATAATTGACTTTCCTTTTCAAGTTTGAAAATGGCCAAACCTAAACAGTAATCTTCCTCCAACTCTAACCCTAACGCTAATCCTAATCCAAACCCTAAACCTAGACTAACATTACCAGAGTTACTAGACTTAAACCTACCAACTAGTCTAATTTGAACCAGTCCATTGCCCTATATCTTTCATTCTCAACTTTATACACAGTGAAATGTATACCCTAACTCTCACAAAAACCCTAATCTTAAACCTAAATCCAACCAATCCCAACCTCAACCCTAACTTTATACAGAGCATACTTGAGCTGAGGTCTAAAGTTAACAATTAGTTAAATTTGACAATGGCCATAAATTATTTTTTATTTTCAACTTTAGAAATAGTGAACCTGAAATACAATACTCACCAAAACTTAACCTACCCCTAACCCACATATCACAGTTTTAATTACTATAGTTTTGCAATGTATTTTGTTTGTTTGTTTTTTTTTCAAGTAAAAACATTTTAATGAGTCATGATGGTTGATAAAGAACTAGGCTCTTAGGAGAGATCAGAGGTGACTACACACTGTCCCAAGGCCCCAAGTTCCAAAGGGTGATATTTTGCAGTTACAATTTGTGTGATTTTTAAAGGGACAGTAGAGATGATTATTGGTAGATTATTTTTGTAGGAATATACAGACAAAAGTAGCCAACAAATGGTTAAAGAAAACCTTTATTTATTTTTTTTGATGCAAGTGATATTTTATTATTGCTCATAAAAGTTTTGCAAATGAACTGTTTGGCTTAGATAAATACAAATGAATTAAGAACTGTATTGGGACATAAAATTAATCTTTTATAACTTTTGTTAAAATTTTTTTAAATAGAAAACTTCTAATTTTCTGAAATTTTGTAGGACAAATAGGATAATTTTTAAGTAGCCTTTTAAAATTAAATCTTTAATTTTTTTGTGATATTTTTTAATTTAAATTTATTTATTTTTAATTAGTGAATCACCGTGAGGGTACAGTTACAGATGTATATACTTTTGTGCTTATGCTTCCTTCATACAAAGTTCGGGAACCCATCCCTTCACCAGTGCCCATTCTCCACCACCAGTAAACCCAGCATCCCTCCCACCCTCCCCAATCCCACCTCCCCCCACCCCACCCTGCCACTGTGGCAGGGCATTCCCTTCTGTTTTCTCTCTCTAATTAGCTGTTGTGCTTTGCAATAAAGGTGTTGAGTGGCCACTGTGCTCAGTCTCTAACCCTCATTCAGCCCGAAATTCCCTTCCCCCACATGGCCTTCGACTGCATTAAAGTTGGTGATCCTTCTCTGAGTTGCCCTTTCCCCAGAATGTGAGGCAAGCCTCCAAGCCATGGAGTCAACCTCCTGGTACTTATTTCTACAATTCTTGGGTGTTAGTCTCCCACTCTGTTATTCTATATACCATAGATGAGTGCAATCTTTCTATGTCTGTCTCTCTCTTTCTGACTCATTTCACTCAGCATGAGAATTTTCATGCTGGTCCACTTAAATACAAAATTAATGACCTCCTTTTTTCTAACAGCTCCATAGTATTCCATTGTATAGATGTACCAAAGTTTCCTCAACCAGTCATCCGTTCTAGGGCATTCGGGTTTTTTTTCAGATTCTGGCTATTGTAAACAGTGCTGCGATGAACATACATGTGCAGATGTCGTTTTGATTATACTTTTTTAGCCTCTCTGGGATATATTCCCAGCAGTGGTATTGCTGGGTCAAATGGGAGTTGCAATGTATTTTGAAGTGAAGAAATAGGATGCCTCCAATTCTTTTCTTTTCTCCAGAAGTGCTTAGATTTTTTTGAGATCTTTTAAGTTTCCATAGAAATTAAAGTCATGTTTGTTCAAGTTCCTTGAAGAAATGCCACTGAAATTTTGATAGGAATTGCATTGAATATATATGTTGCCTTAAGAATGTTGGTAATTTGAGCAAAATTAATCCTGCCAATCTATTTTATAAATTTTTAAAAATTTTATTGAATCACCGTGAGATAGTTACAAGCTTTCATGTTTGGGTTACAATCTCACAATGATCAAACACCCATCCCTCTCCCAGTGCACATTCCCCACCACCAATATCCTGGGTATACCCCTCCTTTCCCACCCTCCCCCTGCTTCCATGGCAGACAAGATTCCCCATAATCTCTCTCTACTTTTGGGCATTATAACTTGCAACACAGACACTGAGAGGTTATAATGTTTGGTCCATTATCTACTTTCAACATGCATCTCCCATCCCAATTGGTTTCTCCAGCCGTCATTTTCTTAGTGATCCCTTCTCTACTCCATCTGCCTTCTCCCTTCTGTTCATGAAGCAGTCTTCCAACTATGGGGCAATCCTTCTGGCCCTTATATCTAGTGTCCTTGGGTGTTAGCCTCATGTGATGTTATTCTATACTCCACAAATGAGTGCAGTCCTTCTATGTCTGTCCCTCTCTTTCTGACTCATTTCACTTAGCATGATACTCTCCATGTCTATTCATTTATAAACTAATTTCATGACTTCATCTCTCCTAATAACTGCATTGTATTCCATTGTGTAGATGTACCAAAGTTTCTTTAACCATTCATGTGTTTTAGGGCTCTTGGGTTGTTTCCAGATTTTGGCTATTGTGAACAGTGTTGCAATAAATATATAGGTACATATACCAATTTATTAGCACAGTATATTTAATATGTTTTGGGGCCATTCCTGCTGGTGCTTGGGGGTTACTCCCTGCTCAGTGCCTAGGGAAACATACAGTGTAAGCACAGAACCTGGAGCTTCTTCATATTAAGCACATGCTCTAACTTTCCCAGGCCCCATTTCTTTATTTTTAATTTTTATTATTGAATCACTGTGAGATACAGTTACAAAGCTTTCATGTTTAAATTTTAATCATGCAATGATCAAACACCCATCTCACCACCAGTGCACATTCTCCACCACCAATGTCCCCAGATTCCCCTCCCCACCCTTTCCAACCACCTAAATGGCAGACAATTTCCCTCATAATCTCTCTCTACTTTTGGGCATTATGGCTTGAAATACAGATACTGAGAGGTTATAATGTTTGGTCCTTTATCTACTTTTGGCACACATCTCCCATCCCGACTGATTCCTCCAACCATCATTGACTTAGTGATCCCGTCTCTATTCCATCTGCCTTCTCCCCCAGCTCAAGAGGCAGACTTCCAACCATGTAGTAATCTTCCTGGCCCTTGTCTCTACTGTACTTGGGTGTTCATCTCATATTGTAGCACTGTAGCACTGTCTTCTCACAAGACAGTGTTATTCTATATCCCACAAATGAGTGCAGTCCTTCTATGTCTGTCCCTGTCTTTCTGACTCATTTCACTTAGCATGATGCTTTCCATGTTCATCCACTTCTCAGAAAATTTCATGACTTCATCTCTCCTAACAGCTGCATAGTATTCCATTTTGTAGATGTACCAAAGTTTCTTTAATCAGTTGTCTGTTCTCAGGCGCTCAGGTTGTTTCCAGATTCTGGCTATTGTGAACAGTGTTGCAATGAACATATAGGTGCAGATGTCATTTCTACTGTGCTTTTTTCCAGGCCCCATTTCTTTGTGCCATCTTAGATTTAACATTGTCTTGTCACCTTTCACCTACCTTAAATTTATTCCTAGATACGTATCTCTTTAATGTGATTTTAAATGGAATTCTTTTCTTGATTTATTTCTTTTCTAGTTTGTTGTTTGTATATAACCATATATTAACCATATATTGGTTCTGTGAAGTGCCACTTTAGTGTATTGGTTCATAGTTTGTAAGAGTTTTTAAGTTGAGTTTTTAGGGTTTTATGTGTATGCCATCACAGCATCTGCAAATAGTCATAGTTTTACTTCTTTTCCAATTTGGATCCTCTTTATTTTCCTTTCTTGTGTAGTTGTTCTAACTAGGACTTCTAATATTATATTTATTCATTGTAGTGAGAGTGGACCTCTTTGTCTTGTGCCTGAGTTTTAAGAAAAATTTGTTATTGTGTCTGATGTTGTTTGTTGTTTATCATACATGGCCTTTACTAAATGGAGGGATGTTCCTTTTATCTCCATTTTGTTGAAAATTTTTTATTAACAAATGAGTGTTGAATTTAGTCAAATGCTTTCTCTCCATCTACTGATATGACAAAATGAGTTTTCCTCTCTTTTTTGATGTGGTGCATTATAGCAAGCAATCTGTGTGTATTGAAGTATCCTTGCATCCCTGCAATAAAATCTATTGGGATATGATATGTCATAGTTTTATTGAGTTTTGTTTGCTATTGTTGAGGATCTCTGCATTTATAATTATTAATATATTTCTCTGTATTTTTTGTTATATACTTGTTTGCTTTTGATATCAGGGACAACTCGGTATTTATATAATGTATTTTAAAATAATTTCTTTTTCTTCAAAGTTTTTAGAAGAATTATAGGTAACTTTGAAAGTTTGGTGGAGTTCACTAGTGAATTCATTTAAACTTTTGGTGTGTTGGGGGGGTTGTGTGTGGGATGGGTTGACATTTGGTAACTGTTTTAAATTTCTTGCTTGTAATTGATATGTTTGGGCTTTCTATTTGCTTATTGTACATACTGAGAGTTTATATAATTCTAAGTATTTATATTGCTACTTCATCCTATTTTGTACATAAAGTTTAATAGTAGTCTATCTTGATATTTTTTGGTGTGTGGTATCACATATTTTCTTCTTTTATTTCTGATCTTATTTTCTATAATTTTCTCTTTTTCTTAATGAGTCTAGCTTAGTGAGTCAAGTTTTGCTAGTGCTTCTTAAGAGCCAACACTTGGTTTTATTTTATATCGTCATTTTCACTGGGCTGGAGCGATAGCACAGCAGTTGGGTGTTTGCCTTTCATGTGGCTGCCCTGAGTTTGATTCCTCCGCCCCTCTCAGAGAGTCCGGCAAGCTACAGAGAGTATCGAGCCTGCACGGCAGAGCCTGGCAAGCTACCCGTGGATATGCCACAAACAGTAACAATAAGTCTCTCAATGAGAGACGTTACTGGTGCCCGCTCGAACAAATCGATGAGCAACGGGATGACAGTGACAGTCATTTTTATCTCTATTTCAGTTATTTCTCCTTCAATTTTTATTATTGGCAAAAAGGAAAATTGTATTTTATGATCCATCCTTCCACAAAGATTTTGTTTGAAATTTTTATATATTCTATTTTCATAAAAGTAATTCACAATAATTCATTATAGATAACATTTAAACACCTATCCCATCACCAAGCACCTTCCCACTATGATAAGAGGGAAGTATGTGAAGGTTGTTGCATTTCATTCTGGAGCCATTTAAGCCCGTATATAAGAGAATACAAGCAAGTATGTTAAAACCAAAAAAAGGTGTCCTACTTTTGATACATAAGTGGGCTAGAGTACAAGAGGTCATGCGGTCTCCTGCTCGTGCTGTTTTGAGGAATCATTTCTTTACTGTTTGTTTGCTGTAAAAAAATTATAGTGTGTACTAGTATGCATCTGTTTGAATTCACTGTTTGGAACTTTTTGAACTCCCTGGAACTGGTTGTCTGTTTACTCCCCTAGTCTTTGGAAGTCTTTGACTAGTATTTCCTCAAATAAAATTTTTATCCCTCTCTCGCTTTCTTCTCCCTCTAGAATTCCTATAATGAGAATACTATTTCTTTTGAATAATGATCCATAAGCATCTGATGAGGAGATGGTGGTCCGATCCCATTTGGAATTTTGGGACACCAGCGACATCAGTCAGGCAAAACCTTCAATTGAATATGAAGTGGTTAATTTCGTTGTGGAACTGTCCATTGGGAGACTCCTATGTCCAACGTTTAAATTCAGCCTTCTGGAACTGTGAGTTACCATGGATGGTCTTGGTCAACATGATGAACTCAGACAGTCTCTCAATCTGTTTGTTCCATTCTAGGCCATGGGTCTCAAAGTGGAGTTCTTCAAACAACCTTCTCAGTCCTATATTGGCATTAAAATCACCCACAATTATCTTGTAGAAGATGTGGTCTTCTTTATAGAACTTCTCCAGGTCCATGGAGAACTTCTCAATTTCTTCTTCATCGTAGTTGGATGTTGGTGTGTAGACGACGAAGATAGAAACTGCCAGCAGTGAGCCACATTTATTCAAGTATAATCGTCCAATCGGGTTGTTAGGCATTCGAATGAATCAATGCTTATGGCCAAGTTTGTGTTGACAAGGACACTGATGCTACCAATGCCTCTGTTGTCACATGTTCCGAGGAACAGTTTTTCTCCAGTGTTGAAAATGGCGTGATGTGATCGATGCCTTCTCGTTTCAGTCAGACCAATGATGTCGTACTTGATCTTCTGCGCTTGCACCATCAGGTCCTTGATGGATGCTTCCAATGCCAGCGTACGTGCGTTGAAAGTAGAGACAGTCATTTTTGTCCTTCTTCCTTTAGGCAGTCTAGTTGATCCCTGAGATTTTATTAGCCTCTCCTTGCTCATCCTTCTTAACACTGCTGTTTTGGGGGCTCTTTCGGTATCAGGCGAATGAGGTCCATTGTTGTTACTGTTTTTGACATATTGAATATATCACAGGTAGCTTGCCAGGCTCTGCTGTGTGGGTGGGTACTCTCAGTAGCTTGCAGACTCTCTAAGAGGGATGGAGGATTTTAGGGAGGCCTCCAACTGCCCTTACAGATGTTCCCATGGTTCACACCATAATTGTACCCCACTAAATATGGTGAGAAATTATGGAAAATGGGTATTAAGTGTCTTATGATGTTCTGAAAAGCGGCCTGGAGTGTGGCAGTGGCTGGGTAGTGGATTGCAAAGAGGAATAGAAAAAGTGATGCTTGGAGTATCACATTTCACTCAAATGAGAAAAGGAATCCGGAGTTCCAACCTCCATCGATGATCAAGAATCAGGGATGCTGTCTTGTTTGTCAAGGCATCAAAATTAGATGGGCGGGACATGTAATGCGATTTAGAGATGACCACTGGACTAGAGCTGTTACCGACTGGATTTCAGGGGATGTCAAAAGACCTCGTGGCCGCCCACCTACAAGATGGTCATACTTCTTCATCAAAACCCTGAATGAACGGTTTGAGGCTCTTCGTGTTCCTGGAGTGAGCAGATACCATTGCACTTCACGAGGATGAATGGATATGTTACTGGAACTCACTTGAGCAAATCGAAGATCAACAGGATGACAAGTGATACAAGTGACAAGCATCTGATACTTATGCCTCATCCTAATTATTATTAATAATTTGATGATCCTTTGAATGGTTTGCATATCCTTCAAATGTGTCCTTGTAGTCATATATTTGAGCTCTGAGTTTTTTCATTATTTTATGGAATACCTCTATTGTTTTTTAGTTCAGCTACAATACTCTTCTAGATTTTTGTTTTTCTATACCTGGCAATGTTTGGAGGTTTCACTTAGAAGTGAACATAGTCCCACCTCAGAGGACCATGAGGTGCCAGGGATCAAACCCAAACTTCTGTCTGCAAACAATGTACTCTGCCCCATTGAGACATCCTTCCAGCCCACACATGCAGTATTTTTTTTAATCCTACTATTTCTCTTTTGATTTTTCTCATTAAAGTTACAGTTCCCAATAGCCTATTGAAGAGATAAATGAGAACTTACTGTGTCCCCAGGGAAATGTTGGCAACTTCTATATGGCTTTCTATCTTTCTTAAGAGTTTTCCAGTGAGAGTGTCATACCTTACTCCCTTGAAATATGGTAAATATTTATAAATACTTACAAATCATTTCAACTAGGCTGTAAGAACCAGGAAAGTCTACTATATCTTTTACATTTTTCTTTGCTCCCAAGAGTAGTGAGTAAAACTTGGCATATAGTACATATGAGTAAATATAGTCAACTAAAGCACAGTGAAAAGTTTGCCCAACTCTTGAAACTTACTGGTGTGACAGTTACTGTCTTCCTTTTTCAATGTGGCTTTCTAATAGTCCTGTGAGTCACATTAATCTGGAATCATGAGGCCAGTTTTGTAATTTCTAACACCTTGGATGAGGCCTATGATGACATTATTTCTATTTTTCTTATTTATAGGTTGTGAAAACACTATTTATGAACAGGGCTTTAATGAGGACTGTAAGTGAATGTTATATCAGGTACAGTAGTCATCCTTAACCACAGGATGAATATATTATGAGATACATCATGGAGACACAAAACTGTGGCTATTACTAGATCTTATATATATATTATGCATTTCCCTAAATTTACAGAACTATGACAGTTTAATCTATCAACTAGAAATAGTGATAGGCAACAATAACTAATATTAAAAGCCACAGGTATGATAAGATGCTGTAATAGAGGTTATATTAATGTGAGTTCTCAAAATAACAGCATTTGTTTTTTGGGGGGGACCACTCCTGATGCAGCTCCTAGGGGTTACTCCTGGTAGTACTTGGAAAAACATGTGGTATAGGACATTGAGCCTGGAGATTCCTCATGCAAGTACACACAGATTCAGCCATTTATTTATATATTTGTTTACAATAGTTTATTACATTCAATATTTCAACACCAGTCCCACCACTATTACACCTTTCTACCACCACCCAAGCTTGCCCCAAAAGCAGATGCTAAATAATTTATTTTGTATTGCTTGCTATGACTAGTCAACTGACAGTGATCCTAAAAGGTTTTCTTAGAAGAAAATGTGTGAAAATAGTTTTATATCACTGGGAGCCAAGAAGGCCCTGTATAAGAGATTATTAACTTTTGTTAGATGTTGGACCTTGTGTGTTAATATATATCTATATATATATGTGTGTGTGTGTATGCACATATATATGTATATATATATAGATCAACATCGGTTGCCATCTATACCCCATGAAATGTGGTGTGCTACTCTTGGTAGGTATATTAGTAGCATAAAGTATAAGATGCTGCTCCAGGAATTCTAAAATTTTAAATAGGATGCTAGAGGTGGAGTTAGATTTTTAACTGGATGGTGATTTTGGGGTCTAGAGGCTTCTCTGTAGTGTGTTGTTCTCTTCTGAGATTTATTCATGTGTCTCTGGATCGTGGCCATTAAGAGTTTATATGGCACCCAGTGGTAGTTTGTGGCGGCGACTACCCGGGACTAAGAAGCACAGGAAGATTCGAGGAGGGCACCCATTCCTGACTCCATGCAAATCTGGAGATTTCAGTCACAAAACCCACACACTTGGGTTTTTCAGCATATCATTCTCATATATTGGAGGGAGGGGCTAGTCCCAAGAACCTGTGAAGATCGGCCGTGAACATGGCCGGGATTTGGTTCTGGAGGTTTGAGTTGCCTGGGTGCTTCTTCCCTTTATCTCTCCAGCCCCCCTCAAAATATCTTGATGAATGTAATACTTTGGAACTTAATTTGATTATGGGTAATGGAAAATGTGAGAAGTGAAGTCTTGGATAAGAGAAAGTGTTATATTGCATTGTATTTCATACTTATGATATTATTATTATTTTTATTTTGGGGCCTTACTCAGCAGTGCTAAGGGCTTATCCCCACTCCAGTACTTGGGAATCAATTTTGACAATGCTTGAGATTGCACAGTGCTTGAGAATGTACTCAGAACTCCCACATGCAAAGCATGATCCAGCTCTTTGGGCTATTTCCATGACCCAGTGTAGATTTATATTTAAAACAAAAAGGCAAACAATTTTTTGTTGCACATATGGCTATAAAGAACATTAAAAACAACCTCTAAATATAAAACCTCATACTTAGATTATCTATGCGTCTTTTTTCTAAAATCAGGTTATGATTTTTTTCCAGTGGAAATTTTGTTCTCATCATCTTAAATTTGAAGCAAGAATACTCAACATTTAGTTCCATTTGCCTATTCTTCCCTGTTAATGAGAAATCAGTATTACTGCCAACCATTCAGGCTTTGAAGGGATTTCAAGCTTTATCTTGATTTGATAGATGAAAAAAATGAACCAAAGGCACGTTTCTTAAGCCCTTGTCTGTCCCTACCCATTAGAAAAGTGTGAGCTACTATTCTATCAAAACTAATTAAACCTTAAATGTATAACCAACTCTCAATTACCAAGGTTAATGGGACTACATGCATACATAATTATACCTTACATTTATACAGTGCTTTTAACTTCTTCAAAGCACTTTTCACTGTACTGCACATATAAAACAGATGGATTTTTTTGAAATCCACAAATATGGTTCAAAAGAAACCTTAAAATTAATAATTTCAACTTCGTGCCTTTCCAAAGCGATTAGGACCTGTAAAATTGTCTAATCGGACTTTCACCGCTTTATTCTCTTCTTGACCCCTCTCCAAAACAAAGGGCACGATATCACTGAGAGATCTAGAGGGATCTCGGGAGGAAAGAGAGCCAAAGCCTGGGCCGTCCATGCACCAGATCATTAACTCCTGGGTAATTAAGAATAATTGACTGTATGTATGACTATAACCTCAAAGGCCAGAAAGGAGATGAAAAGGCATAAGAAATGATGTGTTCGTAACAGCTTTTACAGGGCTCTTATCACTCAACAAGTGTTCTTGAGCAGCTACTTTATGCCCAATACTCTTAACAAAGAGAACGAACACAGCAGTGACCCACTGTGGCAAGACTGCTATTGCCACGGCGCTACTTTTAAAGAAATTGTGTTTTTTCATTTGAAGTACTGTGATCTGCAATACTGCTAAAGATGGGGTTTTGTGTGTCCAATGTCCCAATACTGTACCCTCTGCCCAAGGGTCCATTTCCCTTCACCATTGTCTCAGGTTCCTTTCCGTCCACCTCTGGTTGCCCGGCTGTGATAAGCTCAGTCCTGCAGCCCAGTTGTCAGGTTCTGTTAGTTGTAACCATTTGTTGCTCCCTTACTATGTTCATTTGTGTCTCACCTATGAGAAGTCATTCTACATCCATCCCTCATGGAGACACTGTCATTACACGGTGAAGACAAAGAAGAAAAAGGAACATAAATCCTCAAACAAGATTCCTCCAGCAAGCACTAAGCACTGTGTAATCTATAAACATAGGGATGTGACAGTGAGGGGATCTGTTTAGGTAGGGGAGCGAGGTAAAAATCTTCTAGGAGGGGCTGGAGTGATAGCACAGTGGGTAGGGCATTTGCCTTGCACGTAGCCGACCTGGGTTTGAATCCCAGCATCCCATATGGTCTCCTGAGCACCGCCAGGGGGTAATTCCTGAGTAAAGAGCCAGGAGTAACCCCTGTGCATCACCAGGTGTGACCCAAAAAGCAAAAAATAAAAAATAAAATCTTCTAGGAGGTGCGAACAGCAACCTATGGAAGGAAAATTTTCTGAACCAGAATGATGGAATGAATGAACACACCAAGTATGCGAGAAGAGAGAGTTCAAGGTATAATCCCAGTTCTGTGGATATTTATTTTGTTTCCCTTTGTAGATATTTATGAAACCTCTATAGAAACCCTGATTTATTACCTCTCTAACGGGGGTTGCTAAAACTGATCACCTTGACAGGGATGCTCTGAGGAGTAATGGGTAAACAATTGTGAGGAGCTATATAAATGCTAAATAATGATCACAGTAATAACCTTTTATTATAGTCAGCACCAAGATAGGCAGCTCACACTTGGATGCCTTGGCAAATGTGGAAATCGATATGGCTGCTCCCTGCACACACTAGCACCATCCTTTAAAATAGAAAAAATAAATGAGCCGATGATCATGATATTCAAAGTGGTTAGTGATCAAATAACTGTCTTGAGAGAAAGCTGGTGTGTGAAATGTAAAATGGGAATAGCAATATAATAGCACATCACTGCTCAAAGCAGGTAGAGGCAGACTGGTGAAAGCAGTGGATGCTTGTGGTACACATGCTGCCTGTTAAGTAATTCTAACTTCATCAGGATCAGGCACTGTCACAACCCCAAACCCTGGCAGACGGAAAGAGGGATGAAAGAGAGAGACATACCAGGAGCATCTCTGCCAGCAGACCCATCTGGTTCTTTTGGCCTTGGTAAGCTTCCCCTGGGGGGAGAAGTGAGAATCCACTACCCAGGGGCCCTTCCTTGGAAGGGCACCAAGGAAGTGGGGAAGGAAGGAGAAAGGGAGTGCATATTGCATTTTCTTCCCTCTCTAGAACAAACCATCCCATTGCCCAGAAATCATTCAGTTTTCGTCAAACTTGAGTCTCCTGCACACTTAGAAGCTTGATTTCTTTTTTTCTAGTTGTTTCTCTTCCTTTTCCCGAAGTCTCTCTCCAAATTATAGCATCCTATTGGCTTTTTGGCATAAATAAGCATGCCCTTGAACATTATTTCCTGTATCCTACCCACTATCAACATTAACACTGTATAAATTGCATTTGTGCTTGCATGTGCACACACATGTGTGCACTTGTGTGCACACAGGTATGCATGCAGGCATATACACTCACACATACCTAAAGCCCATTTTTGTTAACCCCTGGCTCAACTATTATGTCATACTTGTAGAGTGATTTCACACAGCAGAAAATTTTAAGTTATAGTTGCTTCTCCACCAGGTAGATCCCTGAAGGCCACCACCCTAGCACCACTGGATGTGTCCCTGGTGGCCCTGAGCAGCCCCTGATCTGAAACTCCCACATTGCGGGTTGGACATTGAACCATCTGCACAGTTGGCTGAGTATTCCTGGGAGTGGTATCTGGGCCCCCAACAAAAACTAAACAAAAACGGCTACTCAACAGGGATATAAAGCAGTTTTCTCTGTATTGGCTGAGCAAGTCCTTTTTACCACAGTGCAACAGGTTAATCAAGATCATTACTGAGAGTCATAGAGGCTTTTTTTTAAAAAAAATTTTATTAGTGAATTGTAATGAGGTACAGTTACAGGCTTACAGACTTTTGTGCTTGCATTTCAGTCATACAATGATCGAGTAACCATCCCTCCACCAGTGCCCATTTTTCACCACCAATGGTCCCAGCATCCCTCCCAGCATCCCCACCCTATTCCTCCCCCACCCCACCTCTGTGGCAGGGCATTCCCTTTTGCTCCTTCTCTCCTTTTGGGTGTTGTGGTTTGCATTAGAGATTGAGTGGCATCATGTTCAGTCTATAGTCTACTTTTGCCACGCTTCTTTCAACCTGAATGGATCCTCCCAACATCCTTTACTTGGTGTTCCCTTCATAGAGGTTTGTTTTTCACTTCCTTTGGGGTAAAGTAGAAACTGGGGGGGGGTGTTGTAAAATAATGACATGATAACTTCTTTAGGACAATGTGGTTCACATTAGAGTGATGGTGAACCAAGATCCTCAAAAAATCTAGATGATTTGAACTGAATGGAGTAATTTTAAATTGTTTATAATGTTTTCAACATTTAAATATGTTAAATGTTAACCACAATATAGGATAATTATTATTCTGTTGATGAACTACTTACATGGGACATGATAAATGATGAATAAATTTTCTCTAACAAGTAAAGCTTTTAATCTACCTGTGTCTTAAACTGCTTTTACCCGATGTCTCAAGACGTTGGTCCTTGAATTCATTTACTTACACATATACTGTTCAAGTGTTTCCCCCCCTCAGTTCTGGCCTCAGATAGTCAATGGAGTTATCTGGGAAGAACTGTTCTTAGGATGCTGTGATCTTCATATCCAGACAAGTCTAGACTAAATCAATTCATTAGTTGAAATGTCTTTGTGGCTTCCAAATTTTGTTCAGTAAGTGTCATACATGTTTTGAATGGTTGCTAAGTTGACAGAGACATAAGGAAAGAAATTATCTGTTCAAATCCTGTGCTTTTACAAGCTAACTCTTAACCAACAAACTCCAGTATCAATCAGCCCCCAAGGAATGGTTTGAAGTATTGTCCTTGTTCCTCTATTTCCTCTCCCCCCCCCCCATTTTCCAAGTATCTGCTTTTGTTTTTGCCTCTCATTTGACCTTGGCTCCTCTGCTTTCTGCTCCAGGATGTATATTGTCCTGACTTGATTATCTCTGTACTTGTTGGATTTGAATAATTTTGCTTTCCTTGCTTTTCATCTTTGGCATTATTTGAAACATGGGTTATGTTTACCTTCTGGTTCTATTAACTTCTGGATGACTACTGAGAACTTTTGACTCTCAGTCGAGTTCTGATCCCAGGACCTGACCTTGATGGATCTCATTGACTTTCTACAAATTCACTGTACTTAAATGGGAGGCCAAATCTGGCTGTGTTCAAGGTTTATTCCTAGTTCTGTGCTTAGGAATCACTCCTGGCTGGTTTGGAGACAATATAGGGTAATGAGAATCGAACCCTAGTTAGCCACATGCAAACTAAAAACCTTACCTGCTATACTATCTTCTGGTGTCAATAGAGTTTAATTTCATCCGTTTTTGAAATTAAAATAGATTAAAAAACAACAATAACAGGTACCTTCAATATTGTACATAAAGAATAAAATAGTTTTACTTAAAATGATAAAGTTTTGGGGGCTACAGAGATAGCACAAGAAGTAGGGCAACTTGTCTTGCATGTGGTTGCTTTGTCTGATCCTCATTCGAGTTCGTACTGGGTACTCATTCGAGTTCGTACTGGGTACTGGGTACTTATGCGCACCACCAGGGTCACTCTTGGGCATCAAGTTAGAAATAGTCCTTGAACACTTCTGAGTGTGACTCAAGTCTCCCACTAACTCACAACGAAAAGAGAAACGGCTAAATGGATGGAGAACATACTTTGCATGCAAGAAGCTCTGGGTTTGATTCCCAGCACCCTATCTTTTTTTTTAATTGAATCACTGTGAGAACAGTTACAAAGCTTCCAAATTTAAGTCTCAGTCATACAATGCTCAAACACCCATCCCTTCACCAGTCCACCACCAAGAACCCCAGTGTACCCCCCGCCCACCCCCCATCCTGCCTATGTGGCAGATGATTTTTCACTTTACTCTCTCCTTACTTTGATTATATTCAATTTTTGACAGAAAACCCACTAGTATTATTTGGAATTTTACCCCAACAATCAGACCTGCTGAAAAGGCATCATTAGATAATTTGTTTTCCATTGCTGATAATGAAGAGCATATAATGTTGCATGGCCGTGACAGCGGCCACACGGTTTTGGAATTCTGGTATTTTAGTAACTAATTCCAGAGGTATTTCTGCTAGCAGCCACTCCGTTCCGAGATTGGTTTATGTGCCTCTGGGATCATGTTTGTTCCTGAGCGGAGGAGCCGTTCATGGGCGGCCACTTGGGGTCTTGTTTTGGGAGCAGGGCTGGTTCTGCTCCCCCACCTCCACATTGTGAGATTTCCCACACATCCCATCACTGCAAGCTCCTACCTTTCTGTCCAATTGGCTCTGAAAGGTGGCAGTCGCCATGCTGATGCAAAGAGGAAAAGACCGAGGGACAGGAAACCCTTCCACTCCCAGTGTGGCATAGGGCCGTAGCTTAGTTCACAGTCCAGGAGCATTTCTGCCAGCAGCCGCTGAATTTCCGAGATTGGTTTGTGTGCCTCTGGGATCATGGCTGTTCAGGAGCGGAGGAGGCATTCCCACGTGGCCAGATGGTTTGGAGAATAGTCCTGGTCCCCACATACTAGAGCCATTTTTGTAGAAGCTCATGGTCACTGGGATTCCATCTGAAGAAGGTGGGGAGACTTCACCTGCTCCATCTGGGAAACCCCGGTGTTATCGGCTTGGTCTGTGGTCTGGAGCAATCTCCGGCATTGTGTCTCAGCACCATATCTTTTTTTGTTTTGATTTGTTTTTGGGTCATACCCGGCAATGCTCAGGGGTTACTCCTGGCTCTGCACTCAGGAATCACTCCTGGTGGTGCTCTGGGGACCATATGGGATGCTGGGAATCGAACCCGGGTTGGTCACGGGCAAGGCAAATGCCCTACTAGCTGTGCTACCGCTCCAGCCCTGCAGCACCATATCTTGAGCACTCCTGAGGGTGATCTCTGGGCACTGAGCCAAGCAACCCTTGAGTGCTGTTGGATGTCAGCCCCAAACCAGAAAACAATCAAAATATAAAACATTTTGAAGTGTACAGCTTCCAATGGTGACCCAGACATTTGCCCTTTAGCCCATGTTTCTTTGTTAATTGCTTGGTGCTCACTCTGCAACTTGAAATATATTTTTTACAAAACTATATTTTTATACTTATATTCTGCTGGAATCAATGAAATCTCAAAGGGCACTGAGTGTATTATGATAAAATGGGTATTGAAAGTCCATAATCATCACTAATTACTCCTATTATTTTTACTTCAAAAGTTTCTTCCCCATGCCAACTATAGTTTTCAAATTGCTATATGTAGCTTTAATTATTCCAGACAAAGAACTTCTCATCACAAAATTTGATTATTGACTATATTCTTCATTAAAAATTTCCCCTATTTCCAAAGAGTATTTACAGTATTAGCAATAGTGTAAACATGCCCATAACCATGTAATGCTAATTTTGTAGTCATTATGTTTCTGTAAATATTTTTTGTAATCATTAAAATCAAAGTTTAACAAATAATTAGGTGCTATTGAATGACTTAGCAAAGAGGGACAAAGCAATCCTCCAACTATTGCACATTGAGCAAATCTTTAGGGTGCAAACTGAAGTGGAACTTGGATGAACTGGTTTCCATAGATGAATAAAATCAAATACTATACTGTTAAAAGGGTTATTGGAGCTCAGAGTCATCTTGCTAATCACACTATTTCCAAGTTAATCAGTAATGTGTTTCCAGAGAGCTGAGCTCTTCATGCATATCATTTTTGGAAAGAGTTTGGGAGTCTGGGGAGCAGCAGGGAAAGTACCTGGTGATAGGACCAAGTTGCATTTGTGAGAAGTGATCTGTACTTTAAGTGCTTATCTGTCATTCTAAAGCTCAGAATGATACAAGATGACTTAGCAAAACATATGAGATGCTTTATCAGCATTTTTCTTAATTCACATTTTATGTATATGTATTAAACAATGGATTTTTTCACTTTGCTGTGTATTTGAACCCATGGTAGAACATACTACCTAATTAATTCTTACATATATATAAGAGTCTTGAGAAGAAAGGAATGAGAAGGAAGTTTAGGTCAGATTGTGAACATCCTTAAAATGCTCATACTTGATTTTTTTCTTTGGAAGTTATTTAGTGATTTAAAAAAATTGTAAGCAATATAAAGAGAACTGTGTCTTAGTCTTTAGTTTTTTTTGTGTTCTTTTTTTTTCTTTTGAGCCTTGTTTTAGTTTTGATTTGAGGCCACACCCAGCATTGCTCAAGGGCTACTATTTCCTGCTCCATGCTTGAAGTGGAGCTTAGCGGGACCATGTGGTGCCACTGTCAAACCTGGGTTTCTTGCAAGCAGTAAATACACTCAGCCTACTGAATTATGTGTCTGGTATGAGAACTGTTCTATTTATTTATTTTTAAGATTTCTTCCCCCCTCCCATTTTTTAGTTTTTTCGTCACACCTGGCAATGCTCAAGGTTACTGCTGGCTCTGCGTTCTGCACTCAGGAATTACTCAGGGGACCATATGGGATGCCAGAGATCGAATCTGGGATTATTAATGGATATTAAGTATTTTTCTTGATTCAGATGTCATGTAGATGTGTTAAACAATGATATTTGGTTTCACTTTGTGTGTATTTGAATTCATAGTATAAAATAATATCCTAATTAATATTTACATATTCAAGTCAAGTACCCTACCTGTTGTACAATATCTCTAGCCCCTATCTTTATGATTTCTGAGGGAACAGAGAGTCTAGGCTTGGAGGTTAGGTAAGATGATATAACAATAGTGCAGGGATCAGGACAGAAGGTTGGGTTAGGCTGATAATAATGGCAGTATATTGGAAAAAAAGGGGTAGAGTAAGTATCATTAAAGGAAGGTGTGGTTTCTGAGCCATTCTGCTTTATTTGTTGTCCAGCCTTTGTGAATTATTCCCCCTTCTCATTTTATTTTTTTCTTTTCCCTTGATCCTTTATTCCCCAGTTAAAATTTTACTTTCTTGGCCAGCATTTAAAATATTCTCATCTTCTGATATAAGCTGACGACTGAATAACTTTCACAGATATTAAAAGGAGATTTTGGTGAAAATTAAGTGAGTTACTAACTAGAATATGTTCTGCTTTAAATATTATTGTTTTAAAAAAAGTTTTACTTAGGACAGAAAGGAGAATAAAATTAATGAAGTTTGTATACCCTAAAAACAGCAAAGTAGATTTTATCAGGCACTCCTTAAAATATAGCCAGAAACTATCTCCTGTAACTTGTATCATTAGAGGCTTTCTGATGAAAGCAACTTCAGTTTTGTAGGTGGATAGTCAAATGTTAGTACTGATATTAATGGAATTGGGAGAGGGAGATCAGAGCTTCAGCCATAACATCAGCAAAGCAGAGAGTTAGGAGCATAATGTGTGTCCATGGAAGGGCAGACTGAGGCCAAAGTGGAGGGGAGGGGAGGAAACAGGATTATGCAGAACACTCAAATCTCGGGGACCCCAGTGAGCCCTTTTGCTAAGCAATAAAAAATTATTGTTGCTCCAGGTCCATATATATATATTTTTTATAGTAGTTTCTTTATCCAGTTATCTGCTCTTGGACACTTGGTCTGTTTCTGTAACTGGCTATTGTGAATGATCATAGAAATGCAAAAGTCTTTTTGGAATAGTATTTTGGGGCCCTTGGGATAAATGCCAAGAAGTAACATTTCTGGGCCATATGGAAGATACATTCTTTGTTTTTGGAGAGGTGTCCATATTGTTTTCCAAAAATGTTGAGCCAGCTAACATTTCTACCAACAGCAGATAAAGGTTTCTTTCCTCCAACATCCACACCAACACTTTTTGTTTTTCTTCTATTTAATAGTGTGCCAGTCTCACTCATGTGAGGTGTCATCTCATTTTTGTTTTGATTTGCATTTCCCTGTTGATAAGTGAGGCAGAGCATTTTCATGTACTTATTGGCCATCTGTATGTTTTTTGTGTTTTTTTTGAGAAAATTTTTGTGCATTTCTTCTCTCACTTTCTACATGTAGTTGATTGTTTTTATTGTTAACTTTACCTATTTATCATTTGTGTTTTGTGCTCAGTGCTTACTCCTCTATGCTTGGGGGTCACTCCTAGCAGGACCCAGAAAACCATCTTGGGTGCCAAGGATTGAACCTGGGTAGACTGTGTGCAAGGCAAGTGTTCTACTTGTTGTAAAACTAGATCTCTGGGTCTGTAGCTTGATTCTATTCCCCAGAAATTTTAGTAATTTACAGTGGCAAGTTTAATGCCCTCCATCTGCCCTTTGCTCATCCAAAGACATTTGCCTTCAGCAGAAAGCACAAAAATCCCTGGCTACAGAAATATTCCTACAGCTTAACCCAACACAGAACCCAGAAGCCTTGTGGATTTCAGTGAAAGGGTTAGGTGTCTGGGAACATGCAAGTCTCCAGGGATCCAGAAAGCTCCTTAACAAAATAAAGAATCCATGGGGGTCACCTAAGGCTGAGTTTTAACAGACAGAACATGGCAGGCAGAGGTCTTGTACCTTCAGAGCAAATTGTTTTCAGGACTTTGGAAACAGGTTAGTTGTAGGAATCCAAGGAGCTCCCTTAGATTAGAGAGAAAAATTTATACAGCTTTTAATATCTGAGTGCTGAGTTAAGTATTTATCCTCTGTATCAGTATCAGTAAGAGAATGGTAGGCTGGGCCTCCTTCCATAGAAAATCCAGGAAGGTCTCCAGAGTAAGCTGAGTATACGTCAGATACATTAGCTGGACTTGTGAGTAGGGAGTTTGTATCATGATGGTCAGTTCAGACGAATGTGGAAAAAGTGACAGTGAGGAAAAGTGGAAAAGTGACAGTGAGGTAGTTTGTACAAAGACTGACTCTCCTCTACACTGGTGACTGAAGAATCCCATTTCTGTCTGCACACTTGAGTATCTCCCTATCCTCCATTTTTATTGAGATACCATGGTTTACAGCAGAGAGTCTCTTGCCCGCATGCCTGGCTGTCTTCCCCGGGGCCCCTCGGAGGGGATGGGCTCCAGCTTCCCTTCCCACCCCGAGCAGAGCTCCCGGCAGCCGAGGACCACCGGAACCTAGATACAGCCACGCTGGAGGCCCCTCTCCAAACGTCCGACAGGCCCCATGCATGAAGGTACTGGCAGAGGAACCCAGGTGTGTGTAATCCCATCAACGGCCAACATCCAGAGAGAGACTTAAAAGCAAGCTCTCAGAAGCGCGCGGCAACTTGCGCTTTATCTTTATCCTGCTTCTCCCTTTGGGAGAAACTGGCAATCTTCTGAGAGTTTCCTGCCCACATGGGACAGCCTTGCAAGCTTCCCATGGTGTATTTATATGCAAAATCTAGTAACAAGCTGGATCTCATTCCTGTGACCCTGAAGAGCCCCTAGTGCAACATCGTTGGGAGGGCCAAGTCCAGATGGTCTTCTAAGATCTCAGGGAAAGGACGAAATGAGATGTTACTGATCCTGCCCTAGAAATCGGTGATTAACGGACTATCGTGATCGTGATTGTGACCACGATTTACAATACTGCTAATGATAGTTTCATGTGTGTATCTTCCCAACACCACACCCACCACTAAAGAGTTTGGTTCCCCTACCAATGTTCCAAAGACATCTTACATTCAACCCTTTCACCACAACTTCCCAGGCAAATCAGTTCTGTGGACTAACTCTCTTCTGTTGTCTTTCAATATTTGTCACTACCTTAAAACAGTGTGTATTTTTATACCCCACATATGAAAGAGATTATTTTGTATCTATCCCTTTCTTTCTTGATTGGTTTCACTCAGTATGATATCCCCTAGCTCCATCCATGTAGCAGCAAATTACTTGGATTTTATTCTTTCTTATAGATGCATACTGTCCTAATATACACACATATATATACATATATATATATATATATATATATATATATATATATATATAGCTCTGTAGCACTTTCATCCTGTTGTTCATCGATTTGCTGGAGTGGGCATCAGTAACATCTCCATTGTGAGACTTGTTACTGTTTTTGGCATATTGAATATGCCACGGGTAGCTTGCCAGGCTCTACTGTGCGGGCGAGATATTCTCAGTAGCATGCCAGGCTCTCCGAGTGGGACGGAGAAATTGAACCGGGGTTGGCCATGTGCAGGGCAAATGCCCTACCCGATGTGCTATATTCTTGACTACTTAATCTGTAGTTGGACATTTGGATTGTTTTCAGGTCCCGTACTAAGTGCTGTATTGAAAATAGGTGTGCATATAGCCTTTTAAAAGCAATGTTTTTGTGTCTGGAGGGCTGGTGTTAAGAAGGGACATTGCTGAGTTGTATGAGAGTTGTACTCTTTCTTTTCTGAGAAAGTGACATAGCTTTCTTTAGGGATTGAACCAGAAAACACTCCATCACAACGAATGAGGGTTCCTTTCTTACCACATCATCTTACCACCAACACTGATTGTCTCCAGTGTTTGTAGTGTATGATATCTCATTCTCGTTTTGATTTGAATTTCCCTAATAAAAAGTAGTAGTGAGCACTTCTCATACATCTACTAGCCATTCATATAAATTCTTTGGAGGAAGGTTATATCTCCTTACCCCATTTTTGGATGTGGTTATTGGATATTTTCTTGTTGAGCTTTTGTGAGTACTTTATGAGTTTTGAATACTAGCCCTTTATCTAATATATTGAGTACAATTATTTTTCTCCTATTTAATATGGGGCTTGAATTTTATATTGACTTATTTTTTAAATTTGATGTAGCCACATTTTTTAAAAAAATTCTGTTTTATTTTCTGTGTTATTTCATTGAAGACATTCCATCACTAAGAAAATGATGGCTGGAGGAACCAGTTGGGATGGGAGATGCATGCCAAAAGTAGATAATGGACCAAAAATGATGACCTTCAGTGTCTGTGTTGCAGGCCATAATGACCAAAAGTAGAGAGAGAGTATGGGGAATATTGTCTGCCATGGAGGCAGGGGGAGGGTGGGTAAGGAGGGGTATACCAGGGATATTGGTGGTGGGAATGTGCACTGGTGGAGGGATGAGTGTTTAATCATTGTGAGATTGTAACCCAAACATGAAAGCTTGTAACTATCTCATGGTGACAATAAAATTAAAGAAAGAAACAAACAAACAAAAAAAAAGAAGACATCCCAAAGGCTCATTTCCTGGAGAGTCCTGCTTATATTTTTTTCAAAGCTTTTTTTAAAAAATGGATTTTGGTCAAATTTTGAGGCATTTCTTTAATCTCTTTTGAGTTAACTTTTGTGAATGGTATGAATTACAGTCCCAGCTTTATTCTTCTACATGTGACCATCTAGTTTTCATAGCACCAGTTGTTGAAGAAACTTTTCCTCGCTCCACTTCATAAACTTAGCTCCTATAAGATCTTCATACTCCATTTGAATGGAAAACATAAGGATAATGGTTATTGCAAAAGGTAAAGAGATTTAAGGACACAGAGAGCTTATTCAAAGAAATAATAGGTGAGAATTTCTCAAAAGAGCCTGGAAGAAGATAAAACACCCAAACTTCTAAATGTAAAAAAATTTACACATGGGGGCTGGAGTGACAGTACATTTGCCTTGCATGTGTCTGACTTGCGTTCAATCTCCAGCATTCTGTATGGTCCCCCAGCACAACCAGGAGTAATTCTGAGTGCAGAGTCAGGAACGGTCCATGAGTATTACCGGTGTGACTTAAAAAGCAAAAAATAAAAAATAAATAAAAAATTTCATTTGGACTGTTCACTGTTGAACAATCATAGCATCAATGCAAAATTTTAAAGGCCGCTAGGGGATAATGCAAAACATTCAAAGGGCTCCAAGTCGGGCTATCATTCATTTCTCAGCAGAAATTAAAGTTTAGAAGAGAATGGAATGAACTTTTCACAAATTATAGATGAACCAAAGCTCCCAGCCAAGAAAATTTTACCTTATAAAATGATCATTTAGTATGATGGAGAAATAAAGGCTTCTTCAGATAAACAAAAACAAATGGCATTTACTATTTACTATCACTAGAATTGCATGTCAAAAAAAGTCCAGAATAATTCCTTTATAAGTAAACAGAGTAAAACCTTGAGCAGATTCATAAATATTGAGTGAAAGTTATAAAAGAAGAATAAAAGTAAAATAAGGATTAAATAGCAAAGAGTAGAAAGAAAGGACATAATTTGTTTATTCTGAAGACAAGGAGTTGATAAGAGCACAAAAATGTTATCTGAGTTCATAACTAATGGTTGCCCCCCAAATATAAAACTTTCAAGAGAAGTGAGAGAAAGAAGAGACTTGGCAAAGAAGCCCACATAAAAATCATAAATTTATGCAAAAGAAACATCAGAGTGCATGAAATTTATGCAAAAAAACCACCAGAAATATAAAGCAACCAGAAAGCAAACATAGAATGACAATAATTAAGACTGTGTATTCAATAAACAAGTGTGCTTTCACTAGCCACATGCTTTCGGTGGCCATCACCCCACACTGGCCTGCAGCCGCTGCCAGCAGAGGCATGAAAGAGGGAACAGGGCTGCCAGGCTGGTTGGTGATCAGTCGCCATTTATTCCAATTTCAGTCCTACCATTTATTCCATTCTCCCCATGCACCTGTTCTAGTCTCACTGAGCGCCCCAGTCCAGTCTCACACTGCCCATCATTCCTGTCTCCTTCTGTCCCTCTTGCTACTCTCCCTGCATCCAGTCTCACAGCCTTAGTCTAGAACTCAACCCCCAAAGGTTTGGGAAGCAACTACACATAGGTGAGATAGCACAATCAACATATGCAAAGCCCTTCCTTCCAGGAAGCTCTTCTAAGACAAAGATCTCCTACTAGGAGATTTGATCAAGGACAGAATTTCATCTAAGGACATACTTATCCTTTCCTTAGTCCATAAACAATCATCTTAGATTTACTTCTTAATAATCTTTCTAGTCATTTTGCATGGACACAGTAAGAGATACATTAAGCTTATAGGGTGGCTATCCTGGGGACATCTCACTATAGATCCCAGACTGCAGTCCTCAGGCCAGATTAGTAGTCCTTCCTAATCCTAGCAGGTACTTATCCAGTCACTTCTCTTTGGGTCATGACAGATTTTGTCTATGACCATGCTCTTAACTTATAAATTTTATGGCACTTGGCCTGTCCCATTTTGAAGCCTACAACTTGCCCTGGGTCCATCCAGTCCCTTTGTTGGGACTCTGCTTTTGGGGTGCTAGGAACTAAGGGCAACTGAGGCTGAAGTCGAGTAAATATGACAGATGCCCAGGAGTAAATATTATTCAGAGTCAATTAACTACCAAGTTAAAAAAGCATAGCATTAACTCTCTTCCTGTGTCTATACATAAAGGCCATCACTCTAAAGTTAACTATGCAAAGGACATAAGGGAAAAAGAAAAGCAACATTTCACTTACAAGTACAAAATTCAGAGTCTTTAGAAGGATTTGATCTTACAAGTCACAGGTTCTGGTTAGGGGAAATAAGTGATTAACAGATAGAGAAAGCAGAGCATAGAGAAGTTAAAGATGAATACTGAGGAAATGGGAGTGCTTTGGAAGCATTGTGATGGTTATAATCCAATAAACCTAAGCTCCTTAGGCAGAGGAGAAAGCACAAATCAATGTTATCCTACAAAAAACAATAGTTAGCATATTTACTAATCACCCTAAGTGTGATTGATCAGTATTCACCAACAGAAAGACAAAGAGCCTTGTGTCTCTCTGAATAGAGAGAAAAGCAGCATCTATTTGTACCAGAATTTTTCAAACATTTTATACCTATGGTACAGTCTGGTCTGTGGACTGGTGCTTGAAAACCACAAACATTTACTATGTTTAAAAGAGTCTCACCTCAGATTTAAGACAAACAGATTTGGAGTGATATTTCCTTTGGAGGATGGGGTTGTGCCATACACAGTGGTGCTCAGGGGTCACTTCTGGTGGGGTTCAGGGAACAATATGCTGCAATAGACCCGGGTCTACTACATACAAGGCAAATGATTTAACCCTGCACCATCTCTACTATCCCAAAGAAAGTTGCTTTAAGACAACAGGAAAAAAATAGAAACTTATATCCTTGTATTTAATGATGTAGACTTTCAACCAAAAAAGGAAATAAGAGACAAAGGTGGATATGAAAAATATATAAAAATGTCAGTCTGTCAAGAAGATATAATTGTTATCAACATTTACGCAGCCATCCCAGAGGTCTTCAAATACAAAAAGCAATTGATAAGAAATTTTAAGGGAAATATTGAAAGCAACACAGTAATTGCAGGCATATCAACATACCACTTATTGCAGTAAGCATATTGTCCAGAGGGAAAAAGTAACAAGAAGGGGACTGAGGATATGACTCAATGGCAAAGCACTTGTCATGTATATATAAGTACGAGTCTCATGCATGAAGAAACTGGTAGAGGAACACAGGTGTGTGGGGCCCGGGGCTGAGATCTCCACACCTTCTGGAATTGGGACTGGGCCTCTTCCGCCCAGTTCCCCTATTTTCCAGTAGCTAGGCAGTAACACCCAGAAGCTGCCATCCATGGCCAACATCCAGAGACTATAAAACCAAGCTTCCAGAAGCTTTTAGACATCTTATTAGTCTAATTCTCCCCTTCAAAGAACCTGGCAAGCTACTGAGAGTTTCCTGCCCGCATGGGAGAGCCTGGCAAGCTCCCCGTGGCGTATTCATATGCCCCAAACCAGTTGCAATGATGGGTCTCATTCCCTGATCCTGAAAGACTCTTCAGTGTGGCACTGTTGGGAAGGATGAGTAAAGAGAGTCTTCTAAAATCTCAGGGTTAGAATGAACGGAAATGATACTGAGACTGCTCAAGATAATCAACGATCAACGGGATGATGATGATGATGATGATGATGATGATGATGATGATGATGATGATAATGATGATGATATTTGATTCTTACCATTGCCGATAAAAGATAGTAGAGATTAACAAGGAAGATTATATGAAATGAAGTAATTGATGAGATGGATTTAACAGATAAAAAATATTTATGCCCTGGTTTCTCCATGTATCTTTTCTTTTTTCCTTTTATTTTTTAAATTTATTTTTTTATTTTCATTTTAAAAATATATTTTAAAAGTTTTATAAAATTGAATCATGGTGAGATGGACCATTACAAAGCTGTCCATGATTAGGTTTCATTCATCCAATGTTCCAACATCCACCAGTGTACATTTCACAGCACCAGTGTCCCAAGTTTCCCTCCCATCACTCCCCCACCTTCCAGCCCATCCTACATCTAATTCAGGTGCCTTTATTCTCTCTTTTTCCCTATCTCTTTCTTAATTAATTAATTTTAAAATTTTATTTTAATGAATCACCGTGAGTTAGTTACAGACTTACAAACTTTCGTGATTACGTTTCTGTCATACAACGTTCAAGTACTCATCCCTCTACCAGGGTCCATTCTCCACCACTAATGTTCCCAGTATCCCTCCCCACTACCTCCATGCTAGCCCATCCCCTACTTCTGTTACAGGCATATTTCCACTTGCTCTCTCTATACATTTGGGTGTTAGAGTTTGCAATGCAGGTATTGAGTGGCAATCATGTTTGGTTCATAGTCTACTTTCAGCATACATCTACCATTCTGACCGAGCCCTCCACCATTATTTACTTACTGGTCCCTTCTGTATCCCAGCTGCCTTTTCCCCCAGCACATGATACTAGCTTCCAAGCCACGGAGCAATCCTCCTGTCCCTTATCTCTATTGTCCTTACGTGTCAGTCTCCTATTATGTTACTTTATATTCCACAAATGGGTCGAATGAGAGCTCAATTTCTAGTTTTTTGAGAACAATTCATATTGTTTTCCAAAAGGGCTAAACCAGTCAGCATTCTCACTAGCAGTGAAGGAGAGTCCCTTTCTTCCCACATCCATGCCAACAGCAGTTGCTTTTGTTTTTTTGGATGCGGGCCAACCTCAGTGGTGTAAGATGATATCTCATTGTTGTTTTGATCTGCATCTCCCTGATGATTAGTGATGAAGAGCATTCTTTTGGCCATTCGGATATCTTCTCTGAGAAAATTTCTGTTCATTCCATCGCCCATTTTTGGATGGGATTGGATATTTTCTTCTTGCAGAGTCCAACCAGTGCCTTGTATATCCTTGATATTGGGTCCCTTATAAAAAGCGTATTGGGTGAATATCCTTTCCCATTCCATAGACTGTCTTTGTGTTCTGGTCACTGTTGCTTTTGAGGTGCAGAAGTTTCTTAGTTTAAGATAGTCCCATTAGTTTATCTCTCCTTCCACTTGTCTGGTCAGTGGCATTTCATCCTTAATACACCTTTAACTTCAACATAGTAGAGGGGTTTGCCGACCTTTTCTTTGATGTCCTACTTTATAGATGCTGGTCTGATGTTGAGTTCTTTAATCCATTTTGACCTGACTTTTGTGCATAGTTTTGTTAGGTAGAGGTCTAGCCCATTTTTTGCATGTATCTGTCCAGTTTAGCCAGCATCATTTGTTAAAGAGGCTTTTCTTGCTCCACTTCACCTTTCTTGCTTCTTTATCAAATATTAGATGGTCTATATATTTGAGGGTGTGTCTAAGAATGTTCAATCCTATTCAACTGGTCTATGGACCTTTGTTTCAATACCACGTGTTTTAATTATTACAGCTTTGTAGTACAGTTTGAGGTAGGGAAAGGTGATGCCTCCCATTCTTTCCCCTTCAATTATTGATTTAGCTATTTGTGTGCTCTGGTATTCCATATGAATTTCAGATGTGCTTGATCAATTTCTTTGAAGAATGTCATGGGCACCTTTATAGGGATCACATTGAATCTATATAATGCTTTGGGAAATATTGCCATTTTGACAATGTTAATTCTCCCAATCCACGAACAGGGGATGTGTTTCCATTTTCTCATGTCCTCTTTTATTTCTTGAAGTAGCATTTTGTAGTTTTCTTTGTAAAATTCCTTTACCTCCTTAGTTAAGCTGATTCTGAATTATTTGATTTTCTGAGTCGTGAGTGTGAACGGAATTATTTTTTTTATATCCCTTTCTTTTCTTTCATTATTTGTATATAGGGAAGCCATGGACTTTTGGGTATTGCTTTTATAGCCTGAGACTTTATTATACAAGTCTATTGTTTCTAGGAGCTTCTTGGTAGAGGCTTTATGGTTCTCTAAATATAGTATTATATTATCTGCAAATAGTAAAATCTTGATTTCTTCCTTTCCTATCTGGATGCCCTTAATATCTTTTTTCTTGCCTAACTGCTATTGCAAGTAATTCCAGTACTATATTGAGTGGAAGTGGTGAGAGTGGGCATTCTTGTCTTGTCCTCAATCTTAGGGGAAAGGCTCTTAGTTTTTCCCCATTGAGGATAATGCTTGCCATAGCTTTGGTAGATGGCTTTGACTATATTGAAGAAAGTTACTTCAATGCCCATTTTGGTGAGAGTTTTATTAAAAAATGAGTGCTGGCTCTTGTTAAATGTTTTCTCTGCATCTATTGATATGATCATATGGTTTTTATCTTTTCTTTTATTGAAATGATGTGTTATGTTGATTGACTTCTGAATGTTAAACCGTCCTTGCATCCGTTGGATTAATCTCATTTGGTCATGGTGTATGAATTTTTTGATGAATTGTTGGATTCTGTTTGCTAATATTTTGTTGAGGATCATCATATCCATGTTCATTAGGCATATCGGCCTGTAATTTTCTTTTTATGTGGTGTCTCCATCTGCTTTTGGTGTTAGGGTGAAATGTGCCTCATAAAAACTGCTTGGAAGAGTCTCTTTTTCTCCAATTTCCTGGAAAAACTTGGAAAGAACTGGCAATAGGTCCTCTTTAAATGCTTGGAAGAATTTGCTAGTGAATCCATCTGGACTTAGGCTTTTGTTTGGTGAAAGACTTTTAATTACTGTTTCAATTTCCCTGATTGTGATAGGTCTATTCAATTATTCCAAATCTTCTTGGTTCAGCAGCTTTTGGAGGTTATAGAAATCCAGGAATTTATCCATTTCTTCTAGATGCTCTTGTTTTGTGGCAGACAGATTTTCAAATAATCTCTGATAATCTTTGGAATTTCTTTGGTCTCTGCTGTGATGTCTACCTTTTCATTTCTGATTCGCTTTTTTAGGGTTCTCTCTTTTTCCTTGTGAGTCTTGCTAGTGGTTTACCAATCTTGTTTATTTTCTCAAAGAACCAGTTCTTGGTTTCGTTGATCTTTCAAATTGTGTTTTGGGTTTCCATGTCATTAATTTCTGCTCTAAGTTTTATTATTTCTTTCCTCCTGCCAGGTTTGGGCTACTTTGTTGGTCCTTTTCTAAGATTTGAGTTGTGAAGTCCACTTATTTATGGGGGCCCTTTCTTCCTTCCTGAGAAAAGCTTGCAAACCTATACATTTTCCCCTTAACAGTACTTTAGCTGGGTTTCACAAGTTCTGGTAGCTTATGCCTTCACTCATTGGTTCAAGGTATCTTTGATTTCCTCATTGATTTCCTCTCTGACCCACTGGTTGTTCATCATTGAGTTGTATAATTTCTAGGTGTTTGATTTGATTCTCCGTTTCTGTGTGTGATTAACCTCTATCTTTAGTGCATCGTGGTCTAAAAAGAGAGTTCATACAATTTCTATCTTTCTGATTCTTTTGAGGTATGTTTTGTGGCCTACCACATGTTCTATGTGGAAAATGTTTCACGTGTACTGGAAAAGAATGTGTATTCATTTTTTGGGGAATGAAAAGCCCTGCACATATCTATTAGCCTTCTCTCTTCCATTTATTCCTTCAAAGTCATATTTTCTTACTGATTTTAGTCTTATTGATCTATAAAGAGGTGTTAGGGCAGTGTCGAAGTCTCTGACTACTATTGTGTTGCTACCAGTATCCTCCTTGAAGTCTATTAGAAGTTGTTTTAAGTATATAGCTGGTCCCTCATTGGGTGCATATATGTTTAGGAGTGTGATTTCTTCCTGCTGTACATATCCCTTTATTATTTAAAAAATGGCCTTTGCTGTCCCTTCTAATCTTTTTCAGCTTAAAATCTATGTTTAGACACTAGTATGGCCACCCCAGCATATTTTGGGAGTGTCGTTTAGTTGAAGGATTTTTTTCCCATCCATTGACTTTGAATCTGCGTTTGTTCTGGCTGTTCAGATGTGTTTCTTTTATGCAGCAGAATGTTGGGTTCAGTCATTTATTCATTTTGCCAGTCTGTGTCCCTTAATTGGTGCATTTAGACCATTGACAATGAGACAGATTATTGTCATGGTGTTTTGTGCCATCTCTCTGTAAGGGTTTGTTGTACTATAAGGGTTTTGCTTGTCTTACAGTAGCCCCTTTAATCCTTCTTTTAAGGTTTGTTTTGAGTTTATGAAGTTCCTGAGCTGTTGTTTATCCATGAAATAGTGTATCATTCCTTCAGGTTTAAGTGAGAGTTTAGCTAGATAATGTATTCTTGGTGAAGCATTCATTTCATGGAGGTTTTTCACGATATCCCACCATTGTCTTCAGGCTCAGATGGTTTCCTCTGATAAGTCTGCTGTAAATCTAAGGGATGCTCCTTTGTATGTGATTTCATTCTTTGACCTTGCTGCTTGCAGCTAGTGTCTCTATCTGTGGCATTCATCATTCTTATTATGATATGTCTTGGAGGCTTTTTACTAGGGTCTCTTTCAGCTGGCATCCTTCGGGCTCCTTGAATCTGGAGGGCTGCATTCTCCAGCTCTGGGAACTTCTCAGCAATGATATCTTTAACTGCCCTATCTTTCTGGCACTTCAATAATTCTTATGTTGTTTCTCTTGAATTCACCCTCTAGGTATCTCTTTTGTCCTAGGACTGTTTTGAGGTCTTTCCCCATTGTATGTTGCTGCCTGTATGTTTCCTGCTGCTTGTCTTCAATCAGGTTTAGTCCCCAAACAAGGCAATCAATCAAACAAATGCAAGAAATATTAAATATAATACAAAAGATCATTAAAAGTAAGAACTAGTTTTTCAAAAGAATAAACAACAGTGGAAAATACAAGGAATAAAAGAAAGGAAACCCAAGATAATCAGAAATGAGAGATATCAGAAAAATACAAGTGTAAGATATGACAAATGAGTATCTATATGCAAACAACTTAGACAAACTAGAAGAAATAAATACAAAACTAAAAATGGAAACCATACAACCTTTTAAGAGTAAACCATGAAGAATAAGATAGCTTCATCAGACCAAACATAAGTAAAAAAAAATGAAAATAAAAAGTCTTCTTATATCACAGGACCCAGCTGTTTTACTAATGAATTCTATCAATTTTTCAAAGAAGAAATAATGTTGTATTTAATTATTATAGTTTAGGCAACATGGTTATGATAGTGTTAAAGTTTATGTGTACTGATGTACAAATAGATGTACAAAGTTACTACTCTCCACTACCACATTTAAAGTGCCTGAGACCTTCACTCTTCTCCCTATTTCACCTCTAGTCTGCCTCTTCATGTCTCACCCTTTCCCCACTCTTTGGTAATTTGATTTTTGTAATCCAAAGCCAATGGTTTATCATCATTCAATGCTGTCAACTCCTTTGTTTTGTGTTGCTTTATACCACAGGTGAGTGAAATCATCTGATTTCTCTCTCTCTCTCATTTATTCAGCTTAACATGTTACCTTCCAATTCTATCCAAGTTGAAGTGAACTTAAAGATTTCATTTTTGTTGTTGTTGTTTGTTTGGGGGCAAAACCCTGTGATAAAATCGAAAGATATAATTTCAGGGGTTACTCCTGACTGCACTCAGGAATTACTTCTGGCAATTCTCAGGGGACCATATGGGATGCCAGGGATTGAACCTGGGTTAACCTTGTACAAGGCAAATGCCCTCCCCACTGTAATACTGCTCCAGTTCCAAATTTCATTGTTTCTTAGAGTTGTGTAGCATTCCACCATGTATTTATGCCACACTTTCCTCATATGTTTCTCTATCATTGGACATTTGGGTGTCCATGTTCTGGCTATGGTACCAAGCACTACAATGAACATAAGTGTGCACAGATCTTTCTGAATTAATGTTTTTGTGTTTGCTGGAGGTGGGGGGTGGAGAAATTTTCAGAAGCCAAGAAGTGGAAACACTTCATCATACAGAGCTCTCTTCTTACTTTTAAAAGGAATTCTCATATTATCTTCCATACAGGCCAAACCAGATGACATACCCACCTAGAGTGAATAAGGGTTCTATTTTTACTGCATTCCCACCCACATAGACTGTGTCCAATCATTTTGGCTTATGTCATTCTCGCTGATGTGAGATGATATTTTATTATGGTTTTGATTTACATTTACCTGATAACAAGTGATAGCAGACACTGTATTCCTCCTCTCCCTCCCCACATATACCTACAAGTCATACATATATATTTGAGGAAGTATCTGACAAAGAAGATACAATTTTTATCCTTCTAAACTCTTCCAGTAAAGCATACAGGGAGAATGAACATAAACCCATTTCACGTACATAAACACATTTCATGAGAAAACCATTACCCTGATCCCTAAACCAAATGATAGCACAGAAAGAGAAAATCATAGACCTATATTTCTAAAAATTTAGATGCAAATATCCTTAACAATATGTTGGTAAATCAAATTCGCACATCAAAAGAACTATAATGAAGTGGAATTCATTCTAAGTATAAAAGTATGGTGCAATATATGCAAATCAAATAATGTAATTCAGCTTATTACCAACAACAAAAATAAACCACATGACTGTATAACAGATGCTGGAAAAATATTTGACAAATTCCAGTGTCCATTTTAAATAAAAATTTAATAAATTGAAATTAGGAGGGAAATAGCTCTACATAATAAGTCTTAAAGACGACATATAGCAAACTGTAGTTAACTATCCAAGGATGAGAAAATGAAAGCTTTCCTGCTAAAATCAAGCGTAAGACGAGGATATGTATTCTTTCCACTACTTTTCAGCATAGATTGGAAGTCCAAGCCTGAACAATCAGACAACAAAACTATATAATAGGACTCTAAACTGGAAATAAGTAAAGTTGTCATTATTTGCAAATGACATGATAACATACATTAAAAACCCTAAAACTCCACACCAAATTGAAGTGAAATAATCAAGAATCTATTTCCAAAAATTAGAATAAGCAAGAATCTACTGTATTTTTTTTATAAAAACAATTACTTAGAGAAGTAAAAATAGAAATTAAGTTGTATGCATGAAACCCCATCATTAACAGTATTGGAAATTATGGTGCCCCAAATAAAATTAAAAGAAAAACAAAAATCAATTGTATTTTCAGTTACATCACAAAAGAAATATTCTTGAAATCACACTTAATAAAGAAGGTGGAAGAGATATAAACAGAAAACTGTAAGACACTGTTAAAAAGATAAGCATATGCAAATATATGGAATAATATCCTGTGCATAGATTTTGGAAGAATTAATACTATTAAAATGTCTATATTGCCTAAAGCAACTTGTAGATTCAACACAACAAGAACAATTCTGAAACTTTTATGGAAACATTAAAGACCATAAGTAGCCATAGCAATTCTGAGAGAAAGATGAAAAACAGAAGTGTTATATTTCCTAATGATTATTATATAGATAGTAATCAATAGTATGCTCTTGCAATGTAGAAAAATGGAATAAAATAAAGAGCCTAAAATATTAAACACATGACTATTTCATTTATTACAAGAATCAGGTCTGCACAATAAAGGGGAAAAAAGTATCATCAACAAACAATGTAGGAAAACTAGACAGTCACATGCAAAAGACATGAAATTAGATCACTTTTTTGTACCATACACAGAAATGAGCTCAGAGTGGATTACAGTCTCACACCTAAAACTTGAGATTATAAAATATATTAACACACAATGCAGTTTATATGTATCTGTACTTCAACCTCAAAAATACATGTAGGGGCTGGAGTGATACCACAGCGGATATAGCTTTTGCCTTGCATGCAGCCAACCTGGGTTCGATTCCCAGCATCCCATAAAGTCCCCTGAGCACCGCCAGGAGTACTTCCTGAGTGCAGAGCCAGGAGTAACCCCTGTGCAGTGCTGGGTGTGACCCAAAAAGAAGGAAAAAAATGCATGTGAAGATTCAACTCTAATGCAAGGGAAATGAAAATAAACACTGGTGGAACTGCATCAAATTAAAAGACTTTATAAAAACAAAAACAGAAAAAAAAACAAAAGAAACCTGTTAATTGGTAGGAGATATTTGCATATTATTCATTTAACAATGAGATTGATATTCAAAATACACTAACTTACACAGCTAAGCAATAACATATAAAAAATGGGTAAAATATCCAAACAGAAACTTCCGCAGATAAGGCCCAGAGAGGCATGGGGGGCTTGCCTTGCATAGGGCAGACCTGGGTTAGATCTGCTGCATATGATTCCCTGAGCCCTGGCCAGGAGCAATCCTTGAGTGCAGATCCAGTAGCAAGGCCCGAGTACTGCCTGTGTCCCCAAACTAAAAAACTGTGGTGATGTCTCACCATGGTTTTCATTTCTATTTTCTTAATAATAAATTATATTGGACATTTTATCATGGACCTATAACCATCTATGTGTCTTCTTTTATAAGTTTGCTATAAGAGAAGACACATATATGGTGTTTATAGGTTTGCTATAAAAGAAGACACATAGATGGTTATAGGTCCATGAAAAAAATGTCCAATATAATTTATTATTAGGAAAATATAAATGAAAACCATGGTGAGACATCACCACAGTCTTAGGAGAATGCCTATATAGAAATGATTAGAAAAACCAACTGCTGGTTAGTATGTAGGGCATAAAAAGGAACTCATGTACACTCTTTTGTAGGGATATAAACCAGTCTACCCTTTAATGGAAAACAGTATTGACATCCTTTTAAAAACAACCCATCAGATAAGGGGTTAATATCAATGGTATATAAAGTACTGGTTGAACTCTACAAGAAGAAAACATCCAACCCCATCAAAAAATGGGGCGAAGAAATGAACAAAAACTTTACCAAGGAAGAGATACGAATGGCCAAAAGGTACATGAAAAAGTGCTCTACATCACTAATCGTCAGAGAGATGCAGATCAAAACAACCACGAGATACCACCTCACACCACAGAGACTAGCACACATCCAAAAGAACAAAAGCAACCGCTGTTGGAGAGGATGTGGGGAGAAAGGGACCCTTCTACACTGCTGGTGGGAATGCCGACTAGTTCAGCCATTTTGGAAAACAATATAGACGATTCTCAAAAAACTAGAGGTTGAGCTCCCATTTGACCCAGCAATACCACTGCTGGGAATATATCCCAGAAAAGCCAAAAAGTATAGTCGAAGCGACATATGCACTTATATGTTCACCGCAGCACTGTTTACAATAGCCAGAATCTGGAAAAAACCCGAGTGCCCTAGAACAGATGACTGGTTGAAGAAACTCTGGTACATCTATACAATGGAATACTATGCAGCTGTTAGAAAAAATGAGGTCATGACGTTTGCATATAAGTGGATCAACATGGAAAGTATCATGCTATGTGAAATGAGTCAGAAAGAGAGAGACAGACATAGAAAGATTGCACTCATCTGTGGAATATAGAATAATAGACTATAAGACTAACGCCCAAGAATAGTAGAAATAAGTACCAGGAGGTTGTCTCCATGGCTTGGAGGCTGGCCTCTCATTCTGGGTAACTCAGGGAAGGGACCACCAAGTAAAATGTGGTCGGAGGTCATGTGGGGGAAGGGTGATGCGGGCCAAATACAGACTAGAGACTGAACACAATGGCCACTCAACACCTTTATTGCAAACCACGACACCTAATCAGAGAGAGAGAACAAAAGGGAATACCCTGTCATAGTGGCAGGGTGGAGTGGGGGAAGACGGGACTGGGGATGGGGGGAGGGATGTTGGGTTTACTGGTGGTGGAGAATGGGCACTGGTGAAGGGATGGGTTATCGAACTTTGTATGGGGGAAACATGAGCACAAAGATGTATGGATCTGTAACTGTACCCTCACGATGACTCTCTAATTAAAAATAAACTAATAAAAAATAAAAATAAAAGCAACTAAAAATGGAAATACCACATAATACAGCAACATATTCTTAGCAATTTATCTAAAGGATATGCAAATATAAATTTGAGAGTTGGGGGTGTAATGTAATGGTAACAAATGCTAAATGCCTTGCACACATGAGAACTGGTACTGCAAAAAAAAAAACCCAACAAAACAAACAAACAAACCAAAAACACCAAAAAAACCTATCCCCAAAACCCTCAAAATCAACCCCAAACAAAACTCCCAATCATCTTTAAGGGAATTTGACCTACTACATCTATATCAGTACTATTAATAATATCCAAAACATGGAATTGACCTAAAAACTCAACAATGTATGACTGGATAATGAATCTGATATATTTTTTTCAGAGGAGTGGATGAGGGGGTCTTGCAAGTTGTGCTTAGTTTGCCTAGGTGAGTCTATTTTTTTATGAGAGGAACATATCAGGTGATGCTCAGGGATTACTCCTAGCTCTGTGCTCAGGGATCACGTCTGGCGGTGTGCAGAGGTGATTTTTAAGGCCACACTTGATGATGTTCAGGAATTGCTCCTCACTCTGCACTCAGAAATTTCTCCTAGTAGTGCATGGGGGACCATTTGGGATGCCAGAGATCAAACCTGAGTCAGCTACATGCAAGGCAATTGTCCTACCTGCTGTACTATCTCTCTGATCATGAATCTCATATCTCTGTCTTTCTTCTATCTATTCAATGGAATAATACTCAGCTAGTAAAAATGATGATGAAATCATATATTTTGGTGATATGTGGATGGAACTTGACTTGATTTTGCTAGTTAAAATCAGGTTGGAGCAGGCAATAACTGGAAGTTTTCCCTGATATGATAGCGCAGCAGGTAGGGAATTTGCCTTGAATGTAGTTGACCCGGGTTTGATTCCTCCGCCCCTCTCGGAGAGCTTGGCAAGTTACTGAGAGTATCTCCCCCGCACAGAAGAGCCTGGCAAGCTACCCGTGGTGTATTCAGTATGCCAAAAACAGTAACAAGTCACACAATGGAGACGTTACTGGTGCTTGCTTGAGCAAATCGATGAGCAACGGGATGACAGTGACAGTGAGTGTGATAAAGAATATATATATATATATCCTATATATATACATATATATCACGATCACCATATCCCGTTAATCACCGATTTCTCGGGCGGGCTCAGTAACATCTCATTTAGTCCTTTCCCTGAGATCTTAGAAGTCTATCTCGACTTGGCCCTCCTTACGATGTTGCACTGGGGGCTCTTCAGGGTCAGGGGAATGAGATCCAGCTTGTTACTGGATTTTGCATATGAATACACCATGGGAAGCTTGGAAGGCTGTCCCATGTGGGCAGGAAACTCTCAGAAGATTGCCAGTTTCTCCCAGAGGGAGAAATAGGCAAAAGATATTGCTTCTGAGAGCTTGCTTTGAAGTCTCTCTGAATGTTGGCCTTTGATGGGATTACACACACCTGGGTTCCTCTGCCAGTACCTTCATTCATGAGGCCTGTCAGAACATGTGGAGAGGGGCCTCGAGCATGGCTGCAGCTAGGCTCCAGTGGTCTTCGGCCGCCTGGAGCTCTGCTCGGTGTGGGGAGGGAAGCTGGAGCCCATCACCTCCGAGGGGCCCCAGGGAAGACAGCCAGGCGTGCGGGCAAGAGACTCTCTGAATCACTCTCTTCTGAGAGCTTGCTTTTAAGTCTCTCTGGATGTTGGCCGTTGATGTGATTACATACACACATATATATCCAAACCAAATGAACTGGCAAAAACATCCAAGATATCTGTCGCACTGTCCTTCCACTGTTCATTGATTTCCTTAAGCAGGCACCAGTAATGTCTCCTTTGTAAGACTTGTTGTTACTGTTTTTGGCATATCGAATATGCTACTGGTAGCTTGCCAGGCTCTGCTCTGTGGGGGAGATACTCTCCTTAGCTACCAGGCTCTCTGAGAGGGGCGGAGGAATTGAACTCGGGTCAGCTGCGTGCAAGGTAAATGCCCGACCCGCTGTGCTATCGCTCCAGTCCAAGATATCTCTCAGACTGTAAAATATATAAAATTGCTACTAGGTAGGAAGGGGGAAAGTAGGAAGAATGGATTAAGGGGATAAATTAGGTCCTGTTCAGGCACTACAACTATGGAATCTGGGTCTTTGGGAACATTCTTCTTGGTATGTTCCCATTTGGAATGTTCTAGTGATCAGTCTGAAAGAAGTCTAAGTGACTAGCAGAGGTTCCATGTTGCTTAGTCAACTGATAGTCTGAAAAAAGAAACCACCATCATTTCTGTCTATCCCAACTGAAGCATTAGGTAACTGCTGTCCCAGCTGATATCTGATTGCACTTTCAAAAAGACCTGATCCCACTTGAAAGAAAGTATGGTATGAAGATACAACACTAGGTGTGCATTGTTATATAGCAATAGATCCCTTATTTCATCCTTACATAAAACATGTTAAAGAACATTAATCATGTGTTTGAAAGAGTAGTGGTGCCATTCAAAATGCTTATGCATTTTTTTCTCATTGGCTTTTGAGGCCACAGCTGGAGATGTTTAGGAGTTGCTCCTGACTCTACACTCAGGAATTTCTCCTAGCAGTGCGGGGGACCATTTGGGATGCCAGGGATCAAACCTGGGTTGTCCACTGTGTGCAATGCAAGTGCTCCACCTGCTCTACGATCTCTCTAGCCCCTGCATGTGCATTTTAAAACATTTTTTCTTCTAAAGATAGTTCGTAGCTGCATTATGGATTCACCACCAGGATCTCACCATTCTATAAGGAAGTGATCATCGACGTTAAAAGAGGGGTTCAGCATGGTGATATCATTTCACTGAAACTCTTCAGTGCCACCCTTGAGAACATCATATGGCGACTGGAATGGGAAGAAATGGGAGTGAAGATAGATTGTCGGCAACTACACCATCTCTGCTTCACTGGCGACATCATTCTCATAACACCAAACATGAGCCAAACAGCACAAATACTGGCTGACTTCGACCGTGAGTGTGAAAAGATTCGACTGTAACTGAATCTCATGAAAACAATGTTCATGAGAAACAAACTAGTTCCTGATGTTCCATTTGCTCTGATTGCAGCAGTTATGTGTATCTGGGAGGAGAACTTTATATGACAAATGACTTGGTGCCAGAACTGCGCAGGAGGAAGAGAGCAGCGTGGAACACCTTTAAGAGCATCGAAAAAATTGTTAAGAAGACAAAAAATCTCTGGCTCTAGGCACATCTTTTCGACTCCCCTGTTCTTCTTGCACTAGCATACACCTCAGAGACCTGGGCCCTATGAAAACAGGATGAGAAAATTATTCAGGTCTCCCAAAGATGAACCGGAAGGGCCATGCTTAGAGTATCACATTTCACTCAAGTGAGAGAAGGAATCTGGAGTTCTGATCCAGATGTGTCGATGGTCAATAATCAGAGACACTGTCTCATTTGCCAAGGCGTCAAAAATCAGATGGGTTGGACACATAATGCAATTTGGAGATGATCACTGGACTAGAGCTATTACTGACTGGATTCCACGGGACATCAAAAGAATGCCTGGATGCCTACCTATGAGATGGTCGGACTTCTTCGTCAAGACCCTGAATGAACGGTTTGAGGCTCTTTTTGTCTCTGGAGTGAGCAGGCACCATTGGGCTACACTAGCATGTGACAAGGACAAATGGAGACGTTACTGGCACCCGCTTGAGCAAATCGATGAGCTATGGGATCACAAGTGATACAAATGATATGAGGATAGTTCTATTATTTATGGTCTTGAAATTAAAATCTGAATTGACTTTGACCAGATATTGTAAGAAATATTTAAACAAGTATTTGAAACACTATTTTATATTCTGTGCTAATTCAGGATTAATCAATATAGAGATCAAAAGATAGATGTACAAAAAAAGCTGAAATTTAAATACTAAATCTGTCATTTTTTCATTGTGACCTAGACAAGTTAATTAACATTCTTTAGTTCCTACTTTCCTGTGGTATGACATCTTTCAAAATATTTATTAATGCCTGGAAAAGCATAGGCATTCAATAATTTTCCACTTCCTTCCTTTATATGAAAGTTCCATGCTCATAAATGCACTTTGAAAATTTGAACTTTGTCATATACTCAATGATATTAAATGTTTTTGTTGTTTATGAAATATTTCCTTTGATATTTTTAACTTTTCCACTTTAAAAATGGGAAACTTTTCCTTCATCCACGTGACTTCCTTTACTTTTCCTGTAAGATAATTTGTTTAATGAATTTGAGGAACACATTCTATTGCTATATTCTAACAAAGACATTTTCTGGCAATCTTTTTTGGTTTTCAAGGACATGACCCTACTTCTGTTTTCGCATGTGATTCCTTACCCTAGTACAAATGTTAATAAGTTAAGTGCATATCAAATAAGAATTTTAATTTAGTTCATCAAATGTTTATGTATTTAAATTTAAAAATCAAATTGATATAATTGGTAACATTACCCATTTGCTTTGATTTGAGATGCCAAGTGATTAAAAAATTTAATTTACAAGTGAATTACCTTGCTTATTTAAATTTATCATTTTTGTATAATTAGGATGAACTAATTCAATTTGCAGTTACCCTTTTAAGTGACGTAAGTGATGTGTGCTGTGATATTTAGGTCATATGATTGGTGGAATAATCCTGAATACTGCTCAGTTTTCTGGGAATGAAAATTGCCAATGTGATCTTGCAGTTAGAAGTTGGCAGCCCAGTCTTTTCTCCGTTGATGTTCTTCCCTGTTTTTTTTCTTTACTGCATTCTAAGCCTCACATCTTATGTTTTCCAGGAGCTACTCATTGTAGTTGGTGTTAGTCCTCACAACACTTTAGAGTTTGCATCATTTCCCTTGCTTTTCGGTTCTCATCTCAATTCTGCAAAGGGAGAGCTGGTTGTTTATTTGGTGAGTTATGGCAGGAACCACCAAAGCAATGCTCTTTATGGGGACCGAGTGTCTTTCAGCAAGTACTGATTTTTGAGGGTGATAATGAATCATGATGAGACTTACAAAGTATCTGAATGCCAGATTACTTACTAGAGTTGTTTGAATTGTATAATAGTGTTTTTCAAACTGCAGGTCATAACTAATCAGCAAATTCTTAAATAGTTTGGGGTGTGAGTAGCACAATGAAACAAAATGGAACAGACCATATTAAGATGTATTATAGTTAATGGGGCAAGTAAAGTTTTTTTTTTCTGTGTGCGCCATACTGTGCAGTGTTCAGAGCTTATTCCTGGTTCTGTGCTCTGTGCTTGGCAGAACTTGGGGGATCATATGTGGTGTCTCAGACTGAACCTGGGTCAGCTGTGTGCAAGGTGAATGCAGTATACACTATACTATCTCTCGTCCTAAGCTCATGAAATTTTTGTCTTAATGTTTCTATGTGTGCATGTTACAGATGTATGATGAAAACATAGTTTGCACTTTGGATTTAAAGCTTCTTAGGCAATGTTATAATATAGGCATTTGAGGTGAAACTCTTGTATGTATTTAAAATAAAAATGTATAAATAGCTTTTGTTTGCTTTTCTTTCTTCTTATGATTTTTTTTAAATGAAGATGCTCACCAAGTAGTGTCCATCCCATCTATTCTTGCTCAATGATCAGTTTTTCAATATGAGGGCATGAGGCTGTGGTGCTGTTTGGGCCACGTGGTGTCAGGGATTACCTGGGCTACTGCAAAAGTGTTTGGAGGGTCTCCAGGAACGCACATGGTGTTTGAAATCCTGTAGGGCTTCACCTGGTGATACTCAGGCAATCAGATGATGCTGGGGAGTGCACTGGGGCCAGCCATGGGGACACACATGGCAGCTAATCATTTGTGTTAACTGCTTTAACCCCTGTAGAATCTCTAACCCCACTTATATGTTCTTTGGGCCACACTGGCAGTTCTTGAGGGCTCCCCCAATTCTGTGCTCATGGGGATCACTTGTGGTGGTACTCTAGAATCATGCAGTGCAGGGTATTTAACCTGCCCCTCTCCAACCCCAATGCCCCATGCAAAGCATATATTTTAAAAAAAAAATTTTAAATTTTATTGAATCACCATGAGATAGTTACAAGCTTTCTTGTTTTGGTTACAATCTCACAATGATCAAACACCCATCCCTCCACCAGTGCACATTCCCCACCACCAATATCCCGGGTATACCCCCCGTTTCCCACCCTCCCCCTGCCTCCATGGCAGACAATATTCCTCATACTCTCTCTCTACTTTTGGGTACAATGGCTTGCAACACCGACACTGAGAGATCATCATGTTTGGTCCATTATCTACTTTTGGCATGCATCTCCCATCCCAACTGATTCCTCCAGCCATCATTTTCTTAGTGATCCCTTCTCTATTCCATTTGCTTTCTCCCCTCCGCTCATGAAGCAGTCTTCCAGCTATGGGGCAATCCTTCTGGACCTTATATCTAGTGTCCTTGGGTGTCAGCCTCATGTGATACTACCCTACACTCCACAAATGAGTGCAGTCCTTCTATGTCTGTCCCTCTCTTTCTGACTCATTTCACTTAGCATGATACTGTCCATGGTTATCCATTTATAAGCAAATTTCATAACTTCATCTCTCCTAACAGCTGCATAGTATTCCATTGTGTAGATGTACCAAATTTTGCAAAGCATATACTTAACCAATTTAGCTATGTCTCTAGGTCCTGGCTACCTATTTTAAAGGGATTGTTATAGTCATCACTTGTCATCACTTGTCATCCCGTTGATCTTTGATTTGCTCGAGCGGGCACCAGTAACGGCTCCATTTGTCCCTGTTGCGTGCTAAAGGATTATTATTGTCTGGGAAGTCTAACCAGGTATGATTGACTATTTTTCAAATAGCTGGACTGACTTACTCCAATAAATGATAGGAAACCCCAATTCCTTCTCCCTGCATCGGTATTCAATAGCTTACACATGTATTCTATGATAACACTGTTGCCTCATGCTTGGCTACCAGAAGTACTGGTTCATTTCTCTACTTATGATGGGGATGTCACTGTCACTGTCATCCTGTTGCTCATCGATTTGTTCGAGCGGGCACCAGTAACATCTCTCATTGAGAGACTTATTGTTACTGTTTTTGACATATCCAATACGCACGGGTATGGCTGCAGCGATAGCACAGCGGTTGGGCATTCGCCTTTCACGCAGCTGAACCCTTGTCGGCCGCGCGTGCAAGGCAAACGCCCTAACTGCTGTGCTATCGCTCCAGCCACATATTGTAGTACAAGAAAAGTTAAAAAGAAAACCCAAATCCAGACCCAAAATTTGAGTGTTTTTATTTAATATTTATTGCTCTTTCACCATCAAAAAGTCGAAAAATTGTGAGACAAAACATCTAAGTCAGGAGTCGGTTTCCCACAATCTGAGTCTTGTAGCTGGATGATCTTGACCCAGTAGTAGATCTATAGCTGACAGAACTGAAAAACTCTAACCTTAATTTCCCTCATTTGCAGAAAACCTCTCTTTTCCATGCCCCAAGTTCTCGGGAAAGTAAGAGTTTGTAGTTTTGGGTGGTGACATACTCATTCAGAAAGAATCCCTTTCCTGGAATTAGAATATTAATCTGTAATCAGCATAATGCTTCAGTCTGCTCATGAACTTTGGGGGAGCAATGGTGCATCTTTCTCCAGTTCGTAGATGCTTCTTGTAGAGCATGTAGGAACATTCACCAGGTCTTTAGTCAACTCTATGCTGAGATGCTTTGGAACCAAAAGAATCCTGAGGAAAGAAGGGGGCTCCTTTCTTCCTTTTCTGGCTCTTACCTCTTTGGGTTTCCCTACTTCTCACTTCACAGGATTTTTATTTGTTTGTTTGTTTTGTTTCACAGTAAGAAGTCTGTGTATGAAATTCATTAGCGAAAACTACCGTCTACTACTCACCCCCCAAAATTTTGCCATCTGATTATGTTTGTCTGTTTATTTATTGATGCAAGATAACCTTTATTGAATAAAATGTATTTAGAAATATGGGAGGGGAGAGAAAGAAGAGAAATGTGTTCAGGAGAACATTGAACACTGGGTTTTTCCAGAGTGGAAAAAGCCAGAATAGAGACATAGAGACAAGCAAGTGAGATGCATGTTCTGGGAGAACAGGGGCTAGAAGAGCAAGGCAACTACATTGCTTTAGAGTAGAAAATCCTGACCTAAATCTTTTACTTTTCTTCTGTATTGATTTTATTATAGCCTCACTATTGCTGATAATCATGAATTTGTCATTAATGTCCCCTCCCAACATTCTCCATCAACTTTTGTTCGTATTCAGGTTTCTTTCTTTCTCTCTCTCTCTCTCCCTCCCTCCCTCCCTCCCTCCCTCCCTCCCTCCCTCCCTCCCTTCCTTCCTTCCTTCCTTCCTTCCTTCCTTCCTTCCTTCCTTCCTTCCTTCCTTCCTTCCTTCCTTCCTTCCTTTCTTCCTTTTTTCTTCCTTCCTTTCTTCTTTCTTTCTTCCTTTCTTTCTTTCTTTCTTTCTTTCTTTCTTTCTTTCTTTCTTTCTTTCTTTCTTTCTTTCTTTCTTTCTTTCTTTCTTTCTTTCTTTCTTTCTTTCTTTCTTTCTTTCTTTCTTTCTTTCTTTCTTTCTTTCTTTCTTTCTTTCTTTCTTTCCTGCCTTCTTCCCCCTTTCTCTCTTCCAGTCTCTTTCTATTTTGTTATTGTTTATATTTACTACATGTATACTTATGTTATACAGAATTGGTTCCCCCCATAGTACCCTAAACTCCCTACCACTGTCCTAGTGTCACTAAGAATTCGCCTCTTTCTCCTCTCCTTCCCACTTACCATTCTTTTCCTCACTTTACTTCTCTATATACTATAACATGAGTGAGATCACGTGGTGTTTGTTCGCCCTCTGACTTATTTCACTTGTTACTTCCTCTATCTCCATCCAAGTTGTAGTAAAGGGCAAAATTTCATCTTTTCTTTTCTTTTGTGCTTTTCTTTTTTTACTTTTTGGCTTTTTGGGTCACACTTGATGATACTCAGCAGTTCCTTCTGGTTCTGCACTCAGGAATTACTCGTGGAGTTGCTCAGGGATGGGATACTGGGGATCCAATCCGGGTTGTCCAGGTGCAAGGCAAACACCCTCCACACTATCCTATCACTCCGGCCCCATAAATGTTCTATTATGGGTATTGCTTAAGTGGCTGCATTAATATTAAAGGATTGTAATAAAAATATTCATGGGTATAAAGAAGTTTTTGATCAGATATATAGCATGCAATATGGATTGTTAATTCGTTATTGCAAATGTATATGATCCCTTAGCAGGAAAGGCATATATAAACTTTTCCTAATCTAGTAGAGGGAAACCATAAATGCCATGAGTGAATACTATACTCAGTGCCAAGTACTGGGGAATTTGTCTTGCTTAAAAAAAAAAGCTTTTTTGCAAGCTTCTTGCAAGATTAGATTCAAGGCAATGATTTCCGTAAACTGTTGCTTGTCCCTATAACTGTATTGTTCCTTCCATATAAATGATAATCTAGATGAACATAGTGAGGTGTTCATTTCATTGGGTTTTTGTACTATCTTCTCTTCCCGTCTATAGTGTCTCATTTGATAGATCTGCAAATCTTATAGACTTTCCTTTGTATGTAAATTCCTTTTTGGAACAGGTGTGAGTGACTGAAACCCAATCATAAACAACTTTGTAACTGTGTCTCATGGCGATTCAATTAAAAATAAATAAATACATGCAAAAAAGCACAAACTATTAGAGCAGCATTTATTAATTTTTTTGGTGTGTGTTTGAAACACACCAAATTTGCTCAGGGCTTCTACATGGCTTTGTAGTCAGGCATCACTTCTGGCACAAGGGAACCACATGTGGTGCCTACAATCTTGCTGGGGTTGGCAGTGTGCAAAGTTTAACCCCAGAACATCTCTCTATCTCTCAATGAGTTCTTGATAAAAAGACTTGGTAAAAAGGATTTCTTTCTGAAGTTTGGAGGTAAAACTGGAATACCGCAATAAAGGTGGCCTTGATGAGGGTAGCAGCCAGGCTCCCTTTTACCACATAAACTAAAAGTCATCAATAGCAGCCATCAGCAGCAGAGTTCTTTTGGGCACAGAAGCAGAGAGTACACTCATGCTTTTGGGGCAGGGACGAAATGCACCAGCACAGAATCACAGGAGCAGGTCATTTTTCAAGGAATGGTGTGAGGTTTGCTGATATTTTTCCTCTAATAGTGTCCCATGAGTAATGAGGGGGCTCTTGGCCAGAATGCTGTACCCTCTGATAGCAATAACTGTATTAAAGGAGACAGGGTGATATACAGTAGTAAGGTAAGCCTTGCACATGTCGACCTGAATTTGATCTTATAATCCCCAGAACCCGCCAGCAGTGATTTCTAAGTGTGGAGCCATTAACCTGGAATGAATTAATTCCTATACAACTTTCTAAGGGGTGGAGAGATAGGACAGAAGGTTGCCTTGCATGCTGCTGACCTGGTTTAATGTCCTGAACTGTATTTAGTTCCCTGAGCTCCACCAGGTGTGATACCTGAGCACAGAGCCAGACATAAAGTCCTGAGCACTCCTGGGTATCCCCCCACTTGTCTCTGCCTTCCCCCCACCCAAAAAAGCACAACAAAATGCAAAAACCCAAAACCTTTCAAAAATCACACCTTGCTACATATAAGTGAATAATTATCACTTATATGATGAAAGGAGGGCAAGAGGGGAATGACACATGATTTTGAAAGCCTTTTAGGATTTACACAATAGTTTTAGAGAATAGTAGGTTGTAAGTAAGAGAAACGTCCTGTTTGCTGAGTAATCCATTGAATGTGCTTAGTAAATGTGGAGCAAGGCAGGGAGTGGGCAGGAAAAGAACTCTTAAAGGTTCCTATTTTCCATACTTAGTGAGCATGAATTTACCTTTTTGGATGATGAGACTTCCTGGAACTAGGTACTGTTGTTTGCTGAACATTGTGATTGTACTAAATGTTACTGAATTGTATGACTCAAGTGGTATGACTTAATTTTATATTATACGAATTTTTCCTTGATTAAAAAAAGGTCACAGAGTCTTAAATGGATAGGCAAGACCCTTGTGGCCTTACAAACTCCTCCTTTACCTCATTCTACTCCAGTCTCGGTAATATAATGTATCTATACCCTGATTCTGTCAGTCCAAGCATTCTATTTTTAAAAAAAAATTATTAGTGAATCACCGTGAGGTACAGTTACAGACTTACAAACTTTTTGTGCTTGCATTTCAGTCATACAGTGGTTGAGTGCCCATTCCTTCATCAGTGCCCATTCTCCTCCACCAATGGTCCTAGCATCCCTCCCACCACCCCCACCCCGTCCTCCCCTCACCCCACCATGCCTCTGTGGCAGGGCATTCCCTTTTGCTCTCTTTTTCTCTCCTTTTGGGTGTTCTGGTTTGCTGTAGAGGTATTAAGTGGCCATCCTTTTTTATTAATCCAAGCATTCTTTACGTTTTAATCATTCATTTGTTTGTTTGTTTTGAGCCTTTCCTGTGGTGTTCAGGCTTATTCCTAGCCCTGCACTCAGGAATCACCCAACAGTGCTTGGGAGGACAGATGCGATGCAAGAAGCTGAGCTCAGATCAGCCACCTGCAAGGCTAGTGATTTACCCACTATGCTACATCCTGGCTCAAGCATTTTTTCTGTTTTAATGTGCTGCTTTAGGGATTAGGGAAAATCTATCCTCACGGTGTTTTTTAATGGGTTTAGTAAACCTGACACATGGGAAGGGTTGGATAGCTATCACTGATGAATAGTTGTGATATACATTGGTAACTGTAGAGGGAGGAGAACAAGTGAACTGCTCGATGCCTTCCAAAGCAGTTTTTAAAAAATGACTGCAAATAACAGTCTGTTGGTGTACACCGAGTAAGCTTGTACATAGGAAGCATGACTCATATAGAAGGAGCAAGAAAGAAAGTCTTGAAAGTTCATGGAAACTTCCCTTCGTGCACTTGGAATTTGTCTTGACTCACTACACAGGAAGCTCCAGAAACTTGAAACTGCATCTGTTAAAAGCAGAGTCTTCTGCCTGTCAGCAGCATCACAGAGTTTGCTTCTGCATTAGTGGGGCTGGTGACAACCTCTTAGTCTAGACTCAATAAACTTTAGGGTGCAGTCATCACACTGCCATAAGTGTGAAGCAACAGGGAAAGTCTTCCTGAAACAAATAAGGTCTCAGCTCCTCCATGGTTAATCTCTTTGCGGTTTACTTCATTTATAGCCATGTAAGTGTGATGTAGCAACAGTCCATTTCATAAACACGGGCACCTGCTGGTTCCTTAAGACAGGGGGATACTAACAAATAGCCATTTCTCTTCTTTTGGGGAGCACACTCAGCAGTACTTGGAGAAGTACTCCTGACTTGGTGCTTGAAGAGAATGCTCTCAGTGGTACTTAGGGAGCAATGAAACGAAGGGGGTCAAACCTGGGCCTCCCCTTTGCAAAACACATGCTTCAGTCTCTGGAGACATCTCTTTGCCTGCCGCTTCTAATTTAAGTTAACTTGGCATCTGGAACTTGGCTAGAACTGAATGCCAAAAGGTGGATTTGATTTACTATGTGCAGTTTTTAATATGTGTTATAAGGGGATTTTAAGGAGACTATGGCTTGTTTCCTGATCAAGTGGAAAGCAATTGTCCTAGTAAGAATTCCTGATGTCTGTGATTCATTTCCTGTAGTGCTAGTCCTAAGCAAAGGAGGAGAAGGCACATCAGAAAGTTTACCTCTATTGCTTACAAAAAAACTATGGGTATCTTCAAAACCATTTCAGATATATTTTCTTTCTCTCAGCATAATTATAAGCATTCTCTGCTGTCCCTAAAAATAGATAAATGGCACAGTTTCTTCCAGTTCTAATAATCCAATGGGAAAGAAGCCTAAATCTGTTTGTTAAGGAAATTTTATTGGATCACCGTGAGATACAGTTACAAACTTGCATTACATTTCAGTCACATGATGCTCAAGCACCCATCCCTGCACCAGTGCATATTTTCTACCACCATTGTTCCCAGTGTCCAACCTGCCACCCCCACCCCAAACCACTCCCTGCCTCTGTGTTAGGTACAGTACTTCTTACTCTCGCTCTCATTTTGGGCATTATTATTTGCAATACAGATCCTCAGAGGTCATCGTGTTTGGTCCTTGGTCTACTTTCAGCACACATCTTCCATCCCAGGCGATTCTTCCAATCATCATTTACTCAGTGGTTCCTACTACATCCTAACTGCCTCCTCCCTCCAGCACATAGGGCTGGCTTCCAAACTATGGTGTGATCCTCCTGGCCCTTATCTCTACTGTCCTTAGGTATTAGTCTCATATTATGCAACCTTATATTCCACAAATAAGTGCAGTCATTCTATGTCTGTTCCTCTTTTTCTGACCCATTTCACTTAGCATGATACGCTCCATGTCCATCCACTTACATGCGAGTTTCATGATTTTATTTATTTTAACAGCTGCATAGTATTCCACTGTGTATATGCATCAAATTTTCATTAACCAGTAATGTTTTTTTTTTTTCCAGATTCTGGCTATTGTAAACTGTGCTGCAATAAACATACAAGTGCAGATGTCATTTCTACTGTATTTTTTTGCATCTCTGTGATACACTCCTAGGTATTACTGAATCATATGGAAGTTCAATTTCTAGTTTTTGGAGGAATGCCCATATTGTTTTCCAAAAAGGCTGGACCAGTCGGCATTCCCACCAACAATGAAGGAGAGTCCCTTTCTCCCTGCACCCTCACCAGGTTTTTCTTGTTCTCACTGATGTATGCCAGTTTCTGTGGTGTAAGATGATACCTCATTATTGTTTTGATTAGCTAACCTGATGATTAGCGATGTAGAGATTTTCCTGTACATTTTGATCATTTGAATTTCTTTCTCTTTTTTTTTGGAAATTTCTGTTCATTTCTTCTTCCCAGTTTTTGATGGGGTTAGGAGATTTTTTTGAACTTGTAAAGTTCAATCAGTGTCTTGTATATCCTGGATATTAAACCCCTATCTGATGGGTATTGGGTAAATATTTTTTAACCACTCTGTGGCTCTTTCTGTATTTTAGTCACTGTTTTTTTTTGAGGTGCAGAAACTTCTTAGTTTAAAGTAATCCCATTTGTTAATATTTGTTTCCACTTGGTTGGTCAATGGTGTTTCAACCTTGAAGATGCCTTTAGCTTCATTATCATGGAGGATTCCGCCTACATTTTCTTCCATGTATCTTATGGATTCAGATCTAATATTGAGGTCTTTTACCCATTTTGATCTGACATTTTTGCTTGGCGTAAGACAGAGGTCTGAGTTCATTCGTTTCTATGTAGCTGTCCAGTTTTCCCAGCACCACTTGTTGAATAGGGTTTCTTTGCTCCACTTCACGTTTCTTGCTCTTTTATCAAAGATTTAGTGATCATATATTTGAGAGTCTGTGTCAGAATATTCAACGCTGTTCCATTGCTCTGCAGTTCTGTTTCTAGTCCTATACTATGCTGTTTTAATTACTATCACTTTGTAGTACAGTTTGAGATTGGGGAAGGTGTTGCCACCCATTTTCTTTTTTCCCAAGGATTGCTTTGGCTATTTGAGGTGGTTTATTACTCCATATGAATTTCAGGAGTGTTTTGTCTATTTCTCTGAAAAATGTCATGGGTATCCTTATAGGAACTGCATTGAATCTGTATAATGCTTTAGGGAGTATTGCCATTTTGACGATGTTTATCCTCCCAATCTATGAGCAGGGGATGTGTCTCCATTTCCTAGTGTCCTCTTTTATTTCTTGAAGTAGTGTTTTGTAATTTTCTCTGTACACCACTTTAGTTAAGCTGATTCCAAGGTACTTAATTTTCTGAGGCACGACTGTGAACGGGATTATTTTTTTTAAATATCTGTTTCTTCTTTTTCATTATTTGTGTATAGGAAGGCCATGGACTTTTGGGCATTGATTTTGTAACCTGACATTCTGCTATACAAACCTATAATTTCTAGGAGCTTTTCTGTAGAGCCTTTAGTGTTCTCTAGGTATAGTATCATGCCATCTGCGAATAGTGATAGCTTGTAGTCTTCCTTTCCTATCTGGGTGCCTTTGATATCCTTTTCTTGCCTAAGTGCTATGGAAAGCACTTCAAGTACCATATTGAATAGAATTGGTGAGAGTGTGCAACCTTGCCTTGTACCCAATCTTAGAGGGAAGGCTCTCAGCTTTTCCCCATTGAGAATAATGCTTGCGTGTGGGAAGAAGCCTAAATCTTGACTTCTTAAACTGTAAGCTGTGACCTTATCTGGGACCATGTAACGAGATGTGGGGGTTATAAGAAATTTTGCCACAGTACAGTTTCTCAATGCACAATGAACAAAAATTCTTTCAAAGTCAAGCTGGTAATGAATCCTTGGTGTTTCTAGAAGTTCTGACCCCTGTCACTTTTTCTTGGGTAAAAACAGTTTTTGTTAGAAAAAGAAAACTGGAACTAAACAAGCGTAGCTGATAAGAACCATTCTAAAGTTTGGAGAAATGCACCTTTGTGAGCAGAGAGGGGCTAATTAGTTGCATGGGTCAGAATGAGGATAGAGATGATATTTGGGGAGAAATTTATGAAGGGCTGAGAGAAGATATGGGATTTAAGTCAAGCCTTTAAGTATGTCTTTAAAGCATGAAGAAAGATAAAGAGAGAGAGAAAGAGAGAGAGAGAGATCTCAAATACAGAATTCTGCATGCACTCAATTCAGTTTAGAAATTGAGCCAGAAAGGTAAGAATGTGGAACTTGCCTGGAAATGTAGGCTGTGAAAGATATAACTGAGGGAAACTTGTTCCTCTATTTCTTCAAAAAGGAAAAGAATGATGAGAAAGAACAAATATGTGGAAAATTTAGGTGGTCCAATTCAAGTTTTCCAAATAAGACTGCAGAGATTAATGAAAGATGATGACTTTGAAATGCTAAGAAGGACAAACTTTCCATTTCCCTATGAGTATAGATGACTTTATTGTTGTTTTATATGGCAGGAAGTAGAAAATATACCACTGAATTTCTCTCAGTAAAAAAGGGTTAAAAGCGATGACTCAGCACTGATCTGCACAGATGCATCAGCACAGCTGACAAAGGCTTCCCTTGTAAGCTGGTCACTGTTACATCAGCTTTCATTTGCAACATTTTTGTTAGAAAAATTCATTTTTTAATTTATTTTTATTTTTTATTATATTCATTTTGACAATTATTTTTCCCTATGTTCATTTAAGAGAAGGGTTTTGTATTTATTTATTTGGAAGTGTCTGAGCTGTTTCCAAAAGAAGCTGTTTCCAAAATAAATTTATTTATTGATGCATTTATCATTTATACTCTCTTTTTTGGTGTGTGTGTGTTTGAGTGTGTGTGTGTGTGTGTGTGTGTGTGTGTGTGTGTGTGTGTGTATGCATGGTCAAGCTCAGTAACCACTCATGGAGTAGTGCTGGGATTAAACTTGGGCCTCACACCTGCAGAGCATTAGTTCACCCACTGAATTATCTCCTGATCATCTTTATATACACTTTTAATTGCATTTTGCTTTACTCTGTTTTGAGCCACATCTGGTTGTGCTCAGGGGACTATACGCAGGGGATCAAATCAGTGACACATGCAAGGCATGTCACCTTATTCCCTAGACTCTCTTACTGTCCCAGTATATGATCTTCTGACTGATTTTCTTGATTTAAGTTTAATTTTTCCCTTGAAAAAGAGTTTCCAGAACTTGGAAATATATTCCATGTGGAGAATATTGGCTTTTTGCCCATCCCAATGCACTTTTCATCTTCCATACCTGTCCATATCCAAGACAACCAGAAGACCACAGAGAAATTCAGTGCATCACTTGGTTGGATTCAGCAGCCAATACATCCCCTGCATGGCTCTTCTTTTGGAAACAGCTCAGAAACTTCCAGGTATGACCCCAAGAACAAAAAGAAAAGGAAAGAAAAAGAGAGTATAGGTAGAAGAAAATAAAGGAAACTTTGTGAGAAAACAGATGAAGGGAGAGATTAGGGAATTTGGAGAGAGAGCACTCTCTCTAATCTAGAGTTCTATTTTTGTTGTCAGTGTCTGATATCTTCAATATCTTATATCTGTATTAGTAGATTAGTATATTCTACTAATCAATGTATTAGTAGATTTCCCCCCTGATAATGTCTTTGTTTACTAATGTGTGACATTTTATTTGGAAGAAATTCATATAGGGAAATATGTGATAATTTTAGGAAGAAATAAAAGCATGTCAGAACATTTTACCAAATTGTTTAGAATTATTCTTTTATTTTGAGGGTGGCTAAACAGCAGTGCTTGGGAGTCCTAGGGGCTGCTCTCAGCAATATTCATCTCTGTGTTTCCAGCTTGAACTGGTGGTGCTGGGAGACCAGACGCACATTCTGTGTGCTTGAGGGCTCTATTTAGAGGAGCTAACGGTTAGAGGAGGAGGAGTGTAATGAGATACCAGTGATTGAATTTGGGCTCTGCATGTTAGGCATGTGTCAACCACTTTGATTTATCTCCCTAGTGCTAAAAATTATTTTTAAATTGTAGCTGACATTGAATTTGTTCCTTTAACACCTATATAAACTCCCTTGAGTGACAGTTATGAAGTTTAGGAGGAATGAGTCTTATTTTCAAATCCAGAAGAAGGTCCTGCTTGGTGTTAGACTTTAGAATAATCATATTTACTTGTCATGATGATTGATACAGAGTTAAACCAATCAGAGAATAGCATTCCCCTAGCTACAGATGTTGTGTCAGGGAAGTCTAATCCAAGTGACGCTGGGGGCTTTTGTCTGATGATTCTCAAACCTGGCTTTGGCCTTTGCTCTGCCCTGGGATATGAAAGCTTAACTGAACACCATAAAGGGTTCCAACAGTGATTTTATGAGGTAAGTCCAAGAACAAAGCCAACATTTAAAAGCAGATAGAATTGAGAGAACTGCAGAAAAATTGAGCAAGAGTCTGAACCAAACCATGCTTTGACCAAACCATGAAAATTCCATAGGACTTTTCAGTTATAAGAGTCAGTTAATTCCCTATTTAGGCCCGTTGAATAGTTTTTATGTTACTTGCCATAGGAATAAGATTAACTGGAAACATTTCTGCATATAAGTAATTTAAACTGAATTAAATAGTCCTCATTAAAAGCAATGTTTATACATTTGAGTTTATAATATTTGAGAATTTATAGCATTGACTATATTAATAGTTTCTGTTACATACAAATTATACACCAAACCAAATCTCACTGACTTGTTCGCACAAATGAGGCAAAATATGATGAAATTTCAAGGAAAAGCCTTTAATATTAAAGGTATGTGAAAGAAAGGGAAGATTAGAGATAAACCAGAAGTTAAAAAATAGAAAAAAAGACATTTATTTTGACAGAACTTGCTATCAAAGTAGGCATGACAAAAATTACAAAGATAAACTGGTATCAGCTTAACTATCAGCTACTACTTTTATATACATTACTACATTGAATTCCTGCAATCTGCTTTTGAGATTTCTATTATTCCTTATTCCTTATCCTGTTAAGATTTAGCTGGAAACTAGGAGGATGTAATGCCAGCCCGGGTTGGAGCAACTAAGCTGAAACTATGTACTGATTTCAGAAAGCATCTAGCAGTTGCTCTGTGTTTTGGAGGACTGTTCTGTTGCAGACCCTAAACTTTAGCTTTTTCAGTATTATTTAATTACAAACAAGTCTGGCTCTTTGCCTTGGAAATAGCAAACACAAGGGAAGAATTGGATTCTGTAGCGTTTGCTTCCATATAACTTAACCAAACATAGGATGCCTTATTCTGATGCACTGCTTCCTTCTCATTTTCCTGAAAAGATTCACAAATCCTCTGCCAATATGATAAGTGTTGGGGGAAATGAGTTTCTGAATTATCATTCTAGGAATTGCCTTTTGCAGCTGAAACTTCACCACTTAGGCAAAGCCCTCCCCTGCCATCTGCTCATCTCCAAAACTGCTTGAAAGGTTGAGCAGAGCTGTTTAAATTGCAGTGAACCATATCTATCATTGAAATTCCATGCCATGAAGTTTTTTTCCGGTTTATTGAACCCTGGCTTCAAATCATGCTTTTAGGATGCACAGTACCAGGTCTTCAAAGGCAGCTCTTTCATCAACAGGTCATTGTTAAAAAGATAATTTATCTGAATCACTTCTTAATCCATGTGTCCAACTCACCCTCAGCCCTGGGACCAATAATGTATGAGAAAACAAGACAACTCATGTCTATTTCCATGGCTTAAGGTCATCTTAGTCTATTGCTGTATATGAAAGTGGCATGCTAGGTACACATTAGACATTATTACTCATGAGGGTTATAAACCCAAGCGGTGACTACATGGAGTGGGATGTGGAGTGGCAGTGATATGGAGTGGTTGTCAGAAAAAATTTTCCTGATGCAATGATTCATAAATGAGGTTCTTTAATTTTTTTTTAAATCAAGTCTCTGTAAGACACACACAAAGTTGCTCATGATCAGGTTTCAGTTATATAATGATCCACATTCATCCCTCCACCAGTGTCCTTGGAATGTGTATTTTACCAGCCATGTGATTTTCATCATCAAGGTGTAGGAAACAATGCTATAATACATAATTTTGGAAAGGGGATTAGACATGGGAGGCCCTTATCCCTAAATCTTCCACATCTCATGGAGTGTCTATCACTTTCTTACTGCATTCCCTACCTTCAGTCCGTACCTTTCATTTGCTCCCACTTGGTTTCAATGACGTCTGAATTTATATGTTCATTGCAGCACTATTCACAATAGACAGAATCTGGAACAGATGATTGGTTAAAGAAACTATGGCACATAATGCCCAAAAGTAGAGAGAGATTATGGGGAATATTGTCTGCCATAGAGGCAGGAGGAGGGTGGGAAATGGGGGGTATACCCGGGATATTGGTGGTGAAGAATGTGCACTGGTGGAGGGATGGGTGTTTGATCATTGTGAGATTGTAATTCAAACATGAAAGCTTGTAACTATCTCACGGTGATTCAATAAAATTTAAAAAAATTTAAAAAGATAAAGAAACTATGGCACATCTACACAATGGCAACGTATACAGCTGTTAGGAAAAAAATGAAGTAATAAAATTTCTTATAAATAGATGGACATGGAGAGTACCATGCTGAGTGAAAAAGGTCAGAAGGAGAGGGACATATATATAGAATGACTGCAAGCATTTGTGGGATATAAAAAAACATAGTAGGAGACTAGCACCTAAGGGCATAGAAACAAGGGCCAGAAGGATTGATCCATGGTTTGAAGCCTGCCTCAAGGGCTTGGGGACAGGGCAGTTGGAATAGAGAAGGGACCATTATGACAGTGATGGTTGGATGGGATAGCTCTGAATGGGGGATGTGTGCTGAAAGTGGTAAAAGGACCAAACTGATGGTCTCTCAATATTTGTGTTACAAACCGTAACAGCTGAAAGGAGAGAGAAACACAAAGAATAAAAGTGCCTGCCATAGGGGCAGGCTGTGGGTTGTGTTGGTAGGGGAGATATAGAGAATATTGGTGGTGTGAAATGTATACTGGTGGAGGGATGGGTGTTGGAACATTCTATGATTAAAACCTGATCACAAAAGCTTTGTAACTATCCTATGGTGATTCAATAAAGATAAACATATTTTTAAAAAATTCTGTTTTAGTGATCCCTCTCATATGTGGGACACAGCTAGGTAGCAGAAAAGTAGCAATGAAGGACAAAAGGAAACACAATGGAAGAACTGATCCACTTAACTGAGTTGGAGGATGAGGTATGGAAAGGAAGAGTCAAAAGTGACCTTGGGGAAATAAGGTGAATCCACTGGTGATGGCTTTGGTGTTGGAATTATATATGGGAGACTATTATTAAAAGTATTGTAAATCACAGTACCCTAATCAGAAAGAAAAATTTCTTTTTTTAAGTGCAAGAGTTAACAGAATGAAGAATCATGTCATCCTGGTCTTCATCTTTTGAAGACTGTCAAACACTGAGTCCCTCCTGCCTTCAAAATATATGATTGTGACTTGCTTTTCAAGCACCTTAAACATGTACTTCCTCTCTGTATCACCTCTTACATCTTCCTAAGTAAGTTTCAATAAAAACATTTTGCTTCACCAAAAAATATATTATTTGCTTTGGTTTGTTTTTGTCTTTGTTTTTTAAGTATTTTGCTAGCCCTTCATTGGGTGTATATATGTTTAGGAGTGTGATTTCTTCCTGATGTATATATCTCTTGATTATTAAAAATGGCCTTCTCTGTCTCTTCTAATCTTTTTCACCCTGAAATCTATGTTGTCGGATACTAGTATGGCCACTTCCCTTTTCTGAGAGAGTTGTTAGCTGGAAGGAATGTTTTCCATCCTTTGACTTTGAGTCTGTGTTTTCTCTGAGTGTTCAGATGTGTTTCTTTTAGGCAGGCATCAGATGTTGGGTTCAGTTTTTTATTTAATTTTTATTTCTTTTTTGCTTTTTGGGTCATACCCAGTGTTGCAGAGGGGTTACTCCTGGCTCATTCACTCAGGAATTACTGCTGGAGGTGCTCAGGGTACCATATGGGATGCTGGGAATCTAATCTGGGTCAGCCACATGCAAGACAAACACCCAATTCGCTATGCTATTGCTCCAGCCCCTTAATTTTTTAAATGTAGGAGTAGTGCCATTTATTCAGCCATTGATGAAGCTGATTGAATTGGGCATGAACTCCACATTACATTTTTTTAATGTATCACTGTGAGATAGAGTTACAGACTTCCAAGCTTTCATGCTTACATTTCAGTCATACAATGATAGAGTACCCATTCCTTCACCAGTGCCCATTCTCCACCACCAATGATCCAAGAATCCCTACCACCTCCCCTCATCCTCCCCCCTCCCCCGCCTCTATGGTAGGCATATTCCCTTTTACTCTCTCTCTCTCTCTCTCACTCTCTCTCTCTCTCTCTCTCTCTCTCGTATTGGGTGTTATGGTTTGCAATACAGGTATTAAGTGGCCATCATGTTTGATCTATAGTCTATTTTCAGCATGCATCTCCCATCCCTAGCAGGACCTCCAAGCATCCATTACTTCATGGTCCCTTCTCTATCTGAGCTGCCTTTACCCCAGCATGTGAGGCCAGCTTCCAAGCCATGGAACAATGCTTCTGGTTCTGTCTTTTTTTTTAAAATTAGTGAATCACTGTAAGGTACAGTTATAGACTCACAACTTTTCATGCTTGTGTTTCAGTCATAAAATGTTTGAGTATCCATCCTTCCACCAGTGCCCACTCTCCACCACTGGTGATCCTGGTATCCCTCCCCCCCACATTCCATCCCCCACACCACACCACACCACACCTTTGTGGCAGGGCATTCCCTTTTGTTCTCTCTCTCCTTTTGGGTATTGTGGTTTGCAATAGAGGTATTGAGTGACTACCATATTTGATCTAGAGTCTACTTTCAGCGCGTATCCCCCATCCCCAGCAGGTCCTCTAACCACACTTTATCTAGTATTGCCTTCTCTATATGAATTGCCTTTTCCTCCAGCATGTGATGCCAGCTTTCAAGCCGTGGAGCCAAACTCCTGGTACTTATCTCTACTATTCTTGGGTGTTACTCTCCAATTCTGTTGTTTTATATTCCACAGATGACTGCAATCTTTCTATGTCCATCTCTCTCTTTTTGACTCATTTCATTTTGCATGATACTTTTCATGTTGATCCACTTACATGCAAAGGTCATGACTTCATCTTTTCTAACAGCTACATAGTATTCCATTGTGTAGATGTACCAAAGTTTCTTTATCCAGTCGTCTGTTCTTGGGCACTCAGGTTTTTTCTAGAATCTGGCTATTGTAAATAGTGCTGCAATGAACATTCGAGTGCAGATGTCATTTAGACTATACTTTTTTGCCTCTCCAGGATATATTCCCAGAAGTGGTATTGCGGGGTCAAATGGGAGCTCAATTTCTAATTTTTTGAGAAGAGTCCATACTGTTTTCCAAAAGAGCCAAACCTGTCAGCATTCCCACCAGCAGTGTAGGAGAGTTCATTTCTCCCCACATCCGCGCCAACAGAGGCTGCTTTTGTTCTTTTGGATGTGTGCCAGTCTCTGTGGTGTGAGGTAGTATCTCATTGTTGTTTTGATCAGCAACTCCATGATGATTAGTGATGAAGGGCATTTTTTTATGTGCCTTTTTGCCATTTGTATGTCTTGCTTGAGAAAATTTCTGTTCATTTCATCGCCTCTATTTTTGATGGGGTTGGATGTTTTCTTCTTGCAGATTCCAACCAGTGCTTGTATATCCTTGATATCAACCCCTTATCAGATGAGTATTGGGTGAATATTCTTTCCCATTCCCTAGATAGTCTTTGTATTTTGGTCACTGTATCTTTTGTTGTGCAGAAGCTTCTTAGTTTAATATAGTCCCATTTGTTTATTTCTGTTTCCACTTGGTTGTCAGTGACGTGTCATCTTTGAAGATACCGTTAGCTTCAATATCATGGAGGGTTTTGCGACCTTGTCTTCAATGTTCCTTATGGCTTGTGGTCTGATGCTGAGGTCTTTAATCGATTTTGATCTGATTTTTGTGCATGGTGTTAGGTCGAGGTCTAAGCCCATTCTTTTGCATGTGGTTGTCCAATTATGCCAGCACCATTTGTTAATGAGGCTTTCTTTGCTCCAATTCACATTTCTTGCTCCCTTATCAAAGATTAGATGTTCATACATTTGGGGTTGTTTGTAGGGATATTCTACCCTGTTCCATTGGTCTGTGGCTCTGCCTTTGTTATAGTACCATACTGTTTTAATTGTTACCGCTTTGTAGTAGGGTTTGAGGTTGGGGAAGGTGATACCTCTCATTGTTTTTTCTCCAAGAATTGCTTTAGCTATTCGTGGCCATTTGTTATTCAATATGAATGTCAGGAGTGCTTGATACATTTCTTTGAAGAATTTCATGGGTATCCTTATAGGAATCACATTGAATCTGTATAGTGCTTTGGGGAGTATTGGCATTTTGACAATGTTAATTCTTCCTATCCATGAGCAGGGGATATGTTTCCATTTCCTCGTGTCCTCTTATTTTGTGGAGTAGCGTTTTGTAGTTTTTTTGTAGAGGTCCTTTACCTCCTTAGTTAGGCTGGTTCCAAGGTACTTGATTTTCTGGGGCACAATTGTGAATGGGATTGTTTTTTTCCATGTCACTTTCCTCTGTCTCATTATTTGCATAGGAAGGTCATGGATTTTGGGATATTGATTTTATAGCTTGCGACTTTACTGTACAAGTCTATTGTTTCTAGGAGCTTCTTGTTAGAGGTTTTTAGGATTTAGGATTTAAGATTCTCTATGTATAGTATCATATCATCTGCGAATAGTGAGAGCTTGATTTTTTCCTTTCCTATCTGGATGCCCTTAAAGTCTTTTTCTGCCTAACTGCTATTTCAAGTACTTCCAGTACTATATCGAACAAGAGTGGTGAGATTGAGCATTCTTGTCTTGTCTCTGATCTTAGAGGAAAGGCTCTTAGTTTTTCCCCATTGAGGATAATGCTTGCCATAAATTTGTGCTAGATGGCTTTGACTATCTTGAGGAAAGTTCTTTCTAAACCCATTTTGGTGAGAGTTTTCATAATAAATGGGTGTTGGATCTTGTCAAATTCTTTCTCTGCATCTATTGATATGATATGGTTTTTATCCTTACTTTTGTTGACATGATGGATTATATTGATTGCTTTTTGGATGTTAAAGCATCCTTGCATCCCCAGGATGAATCCTACTTGGTCGTGGTGTATGATCTTTTTGATGAGTTGTTGGATTCTATTTGCTAATATTTTGTTGAGGATTTTCTCATCCGTGTTCATCAGGGATATTAGCCTGTAGTTTTCCTTGTTAGCGATGTCATTGTTTTCTTTTGGTATTAGGGAGATATGTGTCTCATAGAAACTGTGTGGGAGAGTTCTTGCTTCTTCAATTTCCTGGAAAGGCTTGAGGAACAAAACCTGGCAACATGTCTTTTTTGAATGTTTGGAAGAATTTGGAAGAATTTGATCTGGCCTGGGCTTCGGTTTTTGGGAAGACTTTTGATTACAGTTTCAATTTCCTTGATATTAATGGGTCTATTCAGGTATTCCAAGTCTTCTTGGTTCAGTCTTGGGAGATGATAGGAATCCAGGAATTTACCCATTTCTTCTAGGTTCTCTTGTTTTGTGGCATACAGACTTTCAAAGTAGTCTCTGATTACTTTTGAATTTCATTAGTTTCTGTTGTGATGTCCCCTTTTTCATTTCTGATTCGGCTCATTAGAGTTCTCTCTCTCTCTTTCTTTGTGATTCTTGCTAGTGGTTTATCAATCTTGTTTATTTTCTCAAAGAACCATCTCTTGGTTTCATTGACCTTTAGGATTGTTTTTTTGGTTTACATGTCATTAATTTCTGCTCTAATTTTTATTATTTCTTTCTTTTAGCCAGTTTTGGATTCCTTCTGTTGATCTTTTTCTAAGGTCTTGAGATGTGAAGTCAAGTTATCTATGTAGCCCCTTTCTTCCTTCCTGAGGAATGTTTGCAAAGCTGTAAATTTTCCTCTTAACACGGCTTTAGCTGAGTCCCATAGGTTTGGTAGCTTGTGTCTTCATTCTCATTTGTTTCCAGGTATCTTTTGATTTCTTCCTTGACTTCCTTCCTGACTCGCTCATTGTTCAACATTGAGTTGTTTAATTTCCAAGTATTTGATTTGGTTCTCTGCATCTGTGTGTGATTAGCATCTATCTTCAATGCATTGAGGTCTGAGAAGACAGTTGATACAATTTTTATCTTCTTGATTCTATTGAGCTATGTTTTGTGACCCAGCACGTGGCCTATTTAAGAAAATGTTCCATGTGCACTTGAAAAGAAAGTGTATTCTTTATTTTGGGGGTGTAAAGCCCTGTAAAGGCCTGTTAGTCTCTCTATTCTATTTCCTGCTTTGGAGCCAGTGTTTCCTTGCTGAGGTTTGTTCTTGTTGATCTGTCCACCGGTGACTAGGTGGTATTGAAGTCTCTGACTACTATTGTATTGCTTGCAGTGTCCTCCTTAAAGTCTGTTAGCAGGTTTTTTTAAAAGTATTTAGCTGGTCCCTCATTAGGTGCATATACATTTAAGAGTGTGATTTCTTCCTGTTGCACATAACCCTTGATAAATAGAAAATGGCCTTCACTGTCCCTTGTAATCTTTTTAAACTGAAATCTATGTTGTTGGGTACTAGTATGGCCAACCCAGCTTTTTCGAGGGAGTTGTTTGCTTTTAAGTTTGTTTTCCATACTTTAACTTTGAGTCTGTTTGTTCTGATTGTTCAGATGTGTTTCTTGTAGGCAGCTGAATGTTGGTTTCAGTTTCTGGATCCATTTTGCCACTCTGTGTCTCTTGACAGCTGCATTTAGACTATTCACATTGAGAGAGATTATTGTCATGGGGTTTTGTGCTTTCTATAAGGGTTTGTTGTGCTTATGGGTGTTTTCCTTTTAGTCTTATAGGAGCCCTTTTAGTCCTTCTTTTAAGTTTGGTTTTGAGTCTACGAAGTTTCTGAGCTGTTGTTTATATATAAAATGGTGTATTTTTCCATCAAGTTTGAGTGAGAGTTTAACTGGATAAAGTATTGTTGGTGAAGCAATCATTTCATTGAGTTTTTTCACTATATTTCACCATTGTCTTCGGGCTCGTAGGGTTTCCTCTAATAGGTCTGCTGTGCTGTAAATCTAAGGGGTGCTCCTTTGTATGTGATTTCCTTCTTTGACCTTGCTGTTTGCAGTATTGTGTCTCTATCCACAGCTTCCATCATTCTGACTATGATATTCCTTGAAGCGTTTTTATTAGGGTTTCTTTTAGCTGGCACCCTTCTGGCTCCTTGGATCTAGATGCTTGCATTCTCTAACTATGGGAACTTTTCAGCGATGATTTCTTTAACTGTGGCTTTTTCATTGGGGTTGCCTCCCTGTCCTTCCAGTACTCCAATGATTCTATTGTTGTCCCTCTTGCAGTCATCTCCTAGGTCTCTGATTCACCTTAGAGCTATTTTGAGGTCTTTTCCCATTGTTTGTTGTTGCCTGTACAATTTCACTTGTATCACTTGTTATCCAGTTACTCATCAAATTGCTCGAGTGTGTGCCAGTAACGTCTCTATTCATCCTTGTCGCATGCTAGTATAGCTCAGCGGCTTCTGTTCACTCCAGGAATAAGAAGAGTATCAAATCATTCACTCAGGGCCTTGACGAAGAAGTCCAATCATCTTCTAGATGGGAGGCCAGGCATTCTTTTGATGTCCCATGGAATCCAGTTGGTAACAGCTCTAGTCCAGTGGTTGTCTCCAAATCGCATTACGTGTCTGGCCCATCTTATTTTTGACACTTCGGCAAATGAGGCAATGTTCCTGATCCTCGATCATCAACAGAACAGAACTCCAGATTCCTTCTATCACTTGCGTGAAATGTGATACTCCAAGTATAGCTCTTTCAATTCCTCTTTGGGAGACCTGAATAGTGTTTTCATCCTGTTTTCATAGGGTCCAGGTCTCTGAGGTGTATATTAGTGCAGGAAGAACAGTGGAGTAAAAAAAATGTGCCCGGAGCCGGAGGTTCTTTGTCCTCTTATCAACTTCTTTGACCCTCTTGAAGGCATTCCACACTGCTCTCTTTCTCCTGCACAGCTCTGGTGCCAAGTCATTCATCATAAGTTCTCAACCTAGGTACATATAACTGCTGCATTCAGAGATGTTCATTCTGTTGAGAGCAAATGGAATGTCAAGAACTAGTTTGTTTCTCATGAACATTGTCTTTGTGAGATTCAGCTGCAGTTCAACCTTTCCACAACTCATAGTCTAAGTGACCCAGCATTTGTGCCACTTGGCTAATATTTGGTGTTATTAGAATGATGTCATCGGTGAAGTGGAGGCAGTGTAGTTGCCGACCATCTATCTTCACTCCCATTCCTTCCCATTCCAGTCATTGCATGATGTTCTCAAGACTGGCAGTGAAGAGTATTGGTAAAATAGTATCACCCTGCCACACCCCTCTCTTTGCATTGATGATCAATTCCTTGTAGAATGGTGAGATCTTGAAAGTGAATCCGTAATACAGCTCATGGAGGATCCTGATGTACTGAGTTTGAACGCCCTGTTTGGCTAGGGCTTTGATGACCACTTCAGTCTCAACAGAATCAAAGGCCTTCTTTAAATCAAAGAACGTTAGACAGAGCAGCATCTTGAACTCTTGCGAAACTTCAATGAGCTTGGTCACTGTGTGGATAGGGTCGATAGTGTTGAATCCTTTTGGAATCTGGCTTTCTCGCATGGTTTTACTTCGTCTAGTGTTCTGCCAATCCTATTCATGACTCGAGTGACAACTTGTAGACGACGGACAACAGGCAGATCACGCAATAGTTGCCAATGTCGTGGATGTCTCCCTTCTTGTACAACAGAATAGTCCTGCTGACTTTCCATTGGGATGGAAACTTGCATTCAGACAGGTAGTTTGTGAAGAGCCAAGCCAGTGTATTGACAAGTACTGGTGGCAGACTTTTCAGTTGTGTGGGTCTGACCTTGTCTGGAAGTAGTGAGTGGTCGCAAGGTCAACCTAAAGTCAACCTGCAGCAAACTATAAACCACAATGACTATAGGAACACAAATATCTTTTGGGAGTGTTTTAGGGCTCTTGGCGTAGATACCAAAAAGTGTTATTTCTCAGTGTTTTGCATACTTCTTTACTATTTTGGAAGCTAATCATGAAGGTGATTATCAAATGAACCTACTTCCCTTGATTTATAAATTTATTTTATCATTCTCGTTGCTTTTTCTCACTATTACAGAGTCATTGCTAGGACCCCTAAAATCCCTTTAGGTTTTTAAGACTACTCTTTGAAAAATGTCAGTTGATATTAAGATATATACAATGTCTTATGAAAATTAGTGTGTTGACACTTTCATACCTTTGATATATTTTGATCGGGATTTGAATGTGATGCATGGGTGATAGAGAAGTAACATTTTCCACATAGCCAATATGTCTGTTTTACTGCAATTATTGGCAGTTTTATTGCAGTGATTGACTCTAGATATGATTGACTTTGTAAATGATGGCAAAGAATCCATCTGGATTTTTACAATAAAACAGGAAATACTTTAATTCTTGTAACTTTTCGAAAATTGATAATAAATCCATAATAAAACCACTGAGAAAAATGTAATGAACCTTGGGAGATAAGTAGCTGTGTGTAACATGCAGGGCTGTTGTCACTTACCCAAAGTCCATGGGCTTCTCAGCTGTCACTCTCACTGTCATCCCATTGCTCATCGATTTGCTCCAGTGGGTACCAGTAACGTCTCCATTATGAGACTTGTCATTACTGTTTTAGACATATTCAATACCATGGGTAGCTTGCCAGGCTCTGCTGTGTGGTCAGGAGACTCTTGCTAGCTTGCCAGGCTCTCCGAGAGGGACAGAGGAATTGAACCTGGGTCGGATGTGTGCAAGGCAAATGCCCTACCTGCTGTGCTATTGCTCCAGCCCAGGATTCTCAACTAAACTTTACAAAAACAAGTTAACTTTTTGTAAGACTAGGCTTTCATTATGAGTATAGCAATAGTATAACAATTTTTCTAATATCATCATCATCATCATCATCATACTGTTGATTGTTGATTATTTTGAGCAGTCTCAGTACCGTCTCCATTCATCCTAGCCCTGAGATCTTAGAAGCCTCTCTTTACTCATCCTTTCCAATGATGTGCCACATTGGAGGCTCTTTCAGGGTCAAAGAATGAGACCCAGCATTGTTACTGGTTTTGGCATATGAATGCACCATGGGGAGCTTTCCAGGCTCTCCCATGCAGGCGGGAAACTCTCAGTAGCTTGCCAGTTTCTCCAAAGAGGAGAATTAGGCTACAGGAAGTAGCCATGTGCTTCTGGGAGCTTGGTCTTATAGTCTCTGGATGTTGGCCATTGGTGGGATTACATGGCGCTGGGGCCAATTTCTGGGTGTGACCACTTAGCTACTGGAAAATAGGGGATCTCGGTGGAAGAGGCCAAGTCCCGATCCAAGCAGGCTTGGAGATCTCAGTCCCAGGTCCCACACACCTGGGTTCCTCTGCTGGTTCCTTCATGCATGAGACTCATCCAAACATGTGGAGAGGGGGCTTGAGCATGGCTGTGGCTGGGTTACACAAGTCCTTGGCTGAGGGGGCTCTGCTCGGGGCGGGGAGGGAAACTCAACCCACCCCCTCCGAGAGGCCTCAGTGAAGACAGCCAGGCTCAGGGGCAAGAGACTCTAATATACCATCAACATTTCCAGGCAATTTTTTTTTCTTTTTGGGTCACACCCGGCAATGCTCAGGGGTTACTCCTGGCTCTGCACTCAGGAATCACTCATAGTGGTACTCGGGGGATCATATGGGATGCTGGGAATCGAACCTGGGTTGGCCGCGTATAAGCCAAACATCCTACCCACTGTGTTATTGCTCCAGCCCCTCGGGGCAAAAGTTTTGCTGAACTCACTACCCAATAAATTTCTAGTTGTTGGAAGATATGTGAATGTGAAAGAAAGCCGTTGTTGAGGTTTAGGGTTCAGGATGGATATTTTTGCAGAATATTCTGTAGTACGTGAAAAACTTAAGGACATGACAGGGGTATATTTCCACTGTCCACATCTTATGGGACTTTTCTTATTTTCAACTAGTGCTCTCTTCACTATAGCCTGTCACTATAAACATTTTTACATTCCATTTGTTCTTTGTTGAATAAATTGAAATTTGTCTGAAAAAAATCCATCCATTATTAAATGTCCATCCTATTATTAAATGTAACTGTTTTCTTTCCTCACATATTTACAATACATACCATAAAATTTGTTTGTAGTTTAAAATTTTAAATATCACCATTAAGTATTAAGAATCTGATTATTCAATCAGCCACTCTAACCAAAGATTGAGTCACCCCATTTTCTTGATTTCCTCATCTGAGAGATTTTTAACGAATGTCATCACTTAGCTAATAGATTCTAGATAAGGACTGAGGAAACTTTAAAGCAAATATGGATTTTTTTCCTCATTGAAATAGAGTCAATGAGACTTAAATACCTATCTATTTAAGCACTGTCATGGATGTTATGGTACAACAGCAGGATGAAGCAATTGCAAAGTAGAATACAAAGACCAAAAAATTGAAAAAAATTATAAACGATGTTTTTAACCCTGATTTAACATATATTTCTGCATATTGTTTGGTCATTAATGAAGAGAAAGTTTCCTTGAAAGCACAGACAATATCATGTTAGTCATTGCATTTTCAGTGCCTATCCCTCTGCCTTGTTGGAAAGAAGTGCTCAAGTTCTCAGTTGAGCAGAAGTTTATAATACAACCTTAGAGAATATGAGTAAAACCAATGTGAACCAAGCAAAGAATGATTTTCTATTAGAACAGCTTTGGGTTAATTTTCAGGAAAATCAGAACCAAGAGGACAATCTCTGGCATGGTTGCAAAGGATTGCTTCTGATCTCATTACAATAATCCAAGGTTGGAAAGTCAGGGATGTAAGAGAGGGACCAATACACCAATACATTTTTTCCTCCCTAGGGGAATTTACCAAAAGTATTTATAAGGATATGTCGATGTTCGGGGTCCCTCGGAGGGGATGAGCTCCAGCTTCCCTCCCCACACCGAGCAGAGCTCCCGGCGGCCGAAGACCACCGGAACCTAGCTACAGCCATGCTGGAGGCCCCTCTCCACACGTTTGGACAGGCCTCATGCATGAAGGTACCAGCAGAGGAATCCAGGTGTGTGTAGTCCAATCAAAGGCCAACATCCAGAAAGAGACTTAAAAGCAAGCTCCCAGAAGTGATATCTTTAGCCTTCTTCTCCCTCTGGGAGAAACTGGCAATCTTCTGAGAGTTTCCTGCCCACATGGAACAGCCTTGCAAGCTTCCCATGGTGTATTCATATGCAAAATCCAGTAACAAGCTGGATCTCATTCCCTGACCCTGAAGAACCCCCAGTGCAACATCGTTAGGAGGGCTGAGTTGAGATCGACTTCTAAGATCTCAGGGAAAGGACGAAATGAGATGTTACTGAACCCGCCCAAGAAATCGGTGATTAATGGGATTTCGTGATTTGTGATTCGTGATGTCGATGTCAGATTCTGTACAGTATGGGTAAGAAATAGCTGAGTTGGCATGCTGAGTATATTTATATTTCACACTTATTTGTCCTGGCAGGAAATTATGTTTTGACATTTTCTATCATACGAAAAAAGGAGGTATTTAGGAAGCAAATGTAACCTCTTCTCTGATTTTTCTGTCTTTGTTTGAATGGTCTTGATTGACTTTCTCTACATATGAAAGTCTGGAAATGCTGGAAATGTCAATAAGTTAAATTATTTTTGAGGGGGCATACTCATCAGTGCCAAGGACTTGATTCTGGCTTTTTGCTCAGATCACTCCTTCTGTTCTCATTGACACTATTCCCCTAGTTAGAAAGAAGGAAGAAATAGACTCTGAAAGAAATGGTGATCACATGCCCAGTACCTGGAAGAAAATACCAACTTATGGCAGGAGGAAACTGAGCACAAAAGTCATTGAATTAATCCTGGATTTTCTAAGTTGCAGAGAATCTTAGACCTTGGCAGCACAAGAGGGAAGAAGTTGTTCTAGCCGTTCTAGCAGGAAGAGGCCATTTCCAAGGTGAACCATACTCAGTAGGATTGCAGTCTCCATTCAATCCCAACCATCTTACCTCTGGAATGGTATCAGGAGGTCTGTACCACAGCCCACCAGAAAGTTCTCTGATTAACATTATTGGAACTTACAAGATGCACAGTCTGAGAGTTTTTTTGGTTCATTTTGTGTGTGGGAGGGCTATACCCAGAGCTGCTCAGGGGTTACTTCTAGCTCTGCACTCAGGAATCACTAATGGAAGGTTCAAGGGAACATATGGGGTACTGGGGATCGAGCCTGGATTGGCTGTGTACAAGGCAATGGCCCTACCTGCTGTACTATTTCTCTATCCCCTGAGTCTCAGAATTTTATAAGCCCTACAAAGAATGGTACCACCAACCATGACCCAGACTTGGAGAAGTCATTGTGGAGGTGAGCACTACCCATCTGGCCTCACATTAGCTCTACCCACAAGGATGATTGGATCTGCAGTTTTACCCTGACAGACTCAGACTTCAACCCCACATAGCAATCTCAAACCTCAGCTCCACCCCTATAAATCCCACCCTTCTTAGGTTTCAGTTCTTCACAGGCTTTTAGAGGCAGCCAGCAATAACTCTGAAACAGATGCCCATAAGGTCCAACACCAGCATGGAGTGAATTCTTAAAGATTTTATCCAGCAGTGTCTAGGCACTCACAAACCAGCATGATCCAGGGCCAACAGACACCTGTCAACTCCAGAACACAAAGATTTACACCTAGCCTGGACTAGCAGTCTGCACACACCTACCGTTAGCACAGCATGGGTACTGCCAGGCCCAGACCCTGTGAGCAGCACCATCAGTAGGAATATGAGGAAAGCAAATGAAATTGCACCCATGGTAAAAATAGACTTGAAATAGCAAGTGGCCTTCATTTTAGACCTTAATGAATCAATAGAAACAATGAAAAAAAAAAAACAGAAAGAATTTAGCTGAGTCAGAGGAAAATGACAAAAGTTAGAAAGATTCTAACATCGATTTTTTTTTTCCTTTTGGGTCACAACCGGCAATGCACAGGGGTTACTCCTGGCTCTGCACTCAGGGATTACTCCTGGCAGAGCTAAGGGGACCATATGAGATGCTGGGAATTGAACTCGGCTTGGTCATGTGCAAGGCAAATGCTCTACCCGCTGTTCTATTGCTCCAGCCCCCGATTTTTTTTGTCTGAATGGAGAAGTCTTTAAAAAAATTGTATTAATGTTTAACGACTTGTGAAAGCCCATCTGAACAGAGAATCAATAAACTTGAAATAATCCTGATGGAAAAAACTGAAAGAATTTATTCAAGCAGAAGGAAAGAAGATAAAGGATACAATTGCAAGTTTCAGTTGCAGAGAAGATAAAGCTGAGAATCAAACTGGTGAACATGAAGATATAGTAAACAGATTCTATGTAAAGAACACAGATTATAATAAAGTTAGAAAATTAATAGATATAAGAAATTTTATTGAAAATACCAAGAGGAATGATCTGAGTATCATAAAAATTTAAAGCAAGAAGAGGGAGAGGGGTGACGGGGTAGCTGAAGAAATAGTAAGTGAGAACTTCCCTAATCTGAAGAGAGAATAGCACATTGGTACAAGAGACCCAAAGAGTGCCAACCTATGTAAACTGCAACATAACAGCACCAAGACATGCTGTAATTAAAACAGCAAAGAATCAAAGGCATAGATAGATTACTTAAATAGTAAGAGAAGAAAATCTTATACCAGAAAAAAATTTTAAAATTCACATCAGCTTTCTCTAATGTAGCTATAAGCAAGAAGAGAGTTGAATGACATATACAAAATATTGAATGAAAATAATCTCAACCAAAAAAATCTTGAGAAGGCTATCACTCAGAGTTGAAGGATGTATAAACAGTCTTAGACAAACATCACATGAAGACATGAAGATATTTCTAAGTCAAAGGCAGCTCTGGCAGGGATGCTGAATGTCAATGTTATCCTAAAAAAAGCAAGGATCAAAAACTGTAAGTAACACAATTCTTCATAGATATATGGCAACAAATTTCTTTGTATCAATAATTTCTTAAAATGTTAGTGGAATAAACTTTATCATAAAAGGCACAGAGTGGCTGGATGAATCAAGAAACAAAATACAATCTATTGCTCACAAGAGATACACTTGATCTCTCACAATAAGAACAGACTCAGAAGAAAAGATTGTAAAATAATCATACAGGTTAATAATTGAGCAAATGAAAAAAGCAGGGCCAGTCATACTTTGTCAGAAAAAAATAGTACTCAAGCTAAAGAAAATAATCAGAGATCAGAATAAACATTTCATACTGGTTAAGGGATTGATAAATCTAGAGAATTAACTCTTGTAAACAAAAATTCCCTATAACAAGAGATAGCAAAGTTTATAAAACAAAAATTCCCTATAACAAGAGATAGCAAAGTTTATAAAACAACTGATAATAGACCTGCAGAGACACCCTGAGAGTAATGTAAAGTACCGGGGGACTTTAGTACCCATTCTCACCACTGGACAAATTAACCAGGCATAACATTGATAAAGCGCCTAATCCTGCACAACCAGGGAAAACACAGCCCTCACTTCTGGGAAACTTGTGGAACTCTGCCTCCCTGAGCTTCTATAGTCATGATACTTCTGCTAGCCAGGTGCTGCCAACTGAAATTCCTCCAAACCAGTACACTGACCAGACTGAGAATTTGGCTCCACAGCTCACATAACCATGGGAGAAATAGCCCCCATCTCCAGGGATTATGTGGACCCTTGAGAACATGCCTGCATTCTTCCCAGCTTGATAGACCATGCCAACACCCATCAACTCACTGATGCGACTATTACACTATTTCACCCACATACTCTAAAGACAGTTGGGAAACTTCAGGGTCTTATCAGAGCCAGGATACTCCCATAAAAGCCCTGGCAACTAAAAGAGAGGAATTAGACCTAAATCATTATGCCCCACTGAAATACCTTTACAGGGTAATGGAAATAATCTAAACAAAACAGTAATAAATAGTAGTCTATTCATATGAAATAGCACATAGGTCAGCACTCAGAGAATTAGGGATTTAAAACTTCACTATCAGCATCATAAGCAATGCAAAAACCAAGCTATTCAGCTATATTGGTATGTGGAGACAGAATTCTAAATAAAAGCGTTGCTTGACATAGTCAAAGTATTAAATGAAAAACACTTTCTACCAAGCCCACTGCCCTGTAAAGCTTTAGATTTGAGGAAGGAATAAAAACCTTTTTAGACAAACAAGAGCTGGAAGCATTTGCTGTATCTAAACCAGCCCCATCATAATTATTGAGAGGATACTTATAAAGAGCAAATGGTCAATAAAAATAGTTAAACCCACACATAGGACGACAACACAGTCCTTGACATCAATGGTCTGTCAATGTCAGTGGAATAAAATCTCCGATTAAAAGGCAGACAAGGGGCTGGAGCGATAGCACAACTGGCAGGGTGTTTGCCTTGCATGTGGCCCACCCAGGTTCAATTCTCAGCATCCCTTATGGTCCCCTGAGCACCACCAGGAGTGAGTCCTGAGTGCATGAGCCAGGAGTAACCCCTGTGCAATGCTGGGTGTGACCCAAAAAGCAAAAAAAAACAAAAACAATGGCAGACAAGTTTTTGGATGGGTCAGGAAACAAAATCCATATATTTGCTTCTTATAAGAAATGCACTTAAATTTACAGGGTAAACTCAGACTCAGAATGAAAGGATGGGAAAGAATCGTACAAGTCAATGGCAAACCAAAAAATGCTGCATGGTCATAATCATATTAGACCAATCATTATTCAATATAAAGAAAATAATTAGAGATAATGACAATCACTACTTATTGGTTAAGGGAACAATAGTCTTATCAACATATATGTACCAAACAAAAGGGTACAAAGTTTATAAACTTCTGGTAAAATTTGTATAGAATCATAAAACTCCTTAAATAAACAAAGGAATTGTAAGAAAATAAAAGAAAAATGGAGATATTGCATTCCCCAACTTTGAACTATACAACAAAGCTATAATAACCAAAACTACGTGGTACTCGAACAAAGAAAGACCTGCAGACCAATGGAACTGAATTGAGAGTCCTGAATTAAGCCCCCCCAATTTATAATCAGCTAACTATGACAAAGGTGCTAAATATGTAAAGTGTAACAAAGAAAAATTTTTTTACAAATGTTGTTGGGACAACTGGTTAACCATATGTTAAAAAAATGGTGCTTTACATCCTTCACAAAAATAAACTCAAAGTGGATTAAATATCTTGAGGCTATAACAGAATCCACAAAATACATGGAGGAAAACATCTGCAGAACTCTCCAGGAAACTGCTCACAGAGGAGTCCTTAGTAGATAATCACAGTTATAAGATAACAAAAGTAAACAAATGGGATTACATCAATTTACAAGAGCTTTAAACTTCAGTAATGATTGGTCTACTATTTTTAACATATTAAATACGTCACGGGTAGCTTGTCCGGCTCTGCTGTGTGGGGAAAAAATAAAATAAAAATAAAAACAAAGGAAAAATTGCATCAGGCTTCAGGCTTCGTTTTTTCTGAAGCCCAAAATATTTTATCAAGGACTTATTTAATTTTTAATTGATAATTTGTATTTTTGAGCCAATTTTTAATATTGCATTTATTCTTTTCATTGAAATAGTTTTTGGTTCACTGAGGTTAATGTACTATATGATTATCTGAGTTAATCAAAGCCTTTTATTGACTTAACTAATTTATAAGAATTCTAACCATGCATTGGAGAGTTTGGAGAGAGTGTTCAGGATTAAAGTGTTTGCTTTGTGTAAGTTAGAACATGGTGCATTTCTGGCACTGCATTTTCCCCAAGCCCCACTGTGCTCTTCATGTTCCTGGAGTGAGCAGACAACATTGGGCCACACTAGCACGTGGCAGGGACAAATAAAGACGTTACTGGCACCTGCTTGAGGAAATTGCTAAACAAAGGGATGACAGTGATACAGTGAATGAATCGTCTAAATATTTGAGTGTCATGGAATTTTTATGGGTATTGCATTGATTCTATATAACAATTTCTGTACATCTGTAATTTTGACAATATTGATTTTTCAATATATGAAAATATCTTTCTGTTTTTTGAGGTTCTCTTAAATTTCTTTCATAAGTAACATAGTTTTTCATGGTATGTCTTTCACCTATTGTAAAATTGATTCCTGGTTTTTGATGTTTCAGGTCACTGGTTTGAATCATGGGGAGCACCAGCACCAGAGAAATTCCTAATGCCTGAATCTGGGACCTGGTCATTTCATACCCAATGCACTGAAAGTACCAGTAGCTTTATGCATTTTGTGTCCCCTGACATGAGGTTCAAAGTGTGAACTTGAGGTAGTTACACAAAAAAAGTAACAAAGGGCAACATCCTAATAGTATTTTTCCAGTGGCAATTCTTCAGGTACCACAATCTATCCTGTAAATGAAACTCACCTGAAATACACAACACTGATACCATAAAACACATGGAATCTTTTCACGGATCAATTGAATTAATCAGTTAATACACTACACAGCGGTGCTTGGAAGTTATGCAAGGCTTGATACTTGGGAGTACCATGTGATTTGAACCTGGGGTTCTATATTCATGGACTCTAGCATTTTAAACTATCTCCTCAGCCATACACTGTCCTGCTATTTATGATGGTTCCACTTTCCATATGATGCCCCCATAAGAATATGGGGGAAAGAAAAATAGTGCTTTAAGAAGAACTGCATCATGGGATCACTTTTGAACAGTGTCATCTCACTGTGACAGATCACTTTCTAAGTGTGTAGATTCTCATTGACTCATTCACTTAACCTTTTCAAGGAAACAGTATTAGGGATGACTTTCTGTGTGAGTCAAGTCAGCAACTCAGTAACTTTAAATCCCATATATATATATTTTTTAATCATAGATGTAAGTTAGGTGTGACTCACTAAGCACAGCAAATTAATACAAGTATTTGTTTTAATGCAGTCTTGTGATTTATTTGCTTCCTAATAAGCTGGTGCATTTCTGAAAATACGAGAGCCAATTTTTATTTTATTTTTTTAAACTTTTTAATTTTTTTGTAGTGAGTCACAATGAGGGTACAGTTACAGATTCACACCTTTTCGTGCTTGTTTTTCCCTCATGCAATATTCGAGAGCCCATCCCTCCACCAGTGTCCATTCTCCACCACCAATGAACCCAGTATCCCTCCCATCCCCCTGCCCCACCCCACCTCTGTGGCAGGGCATTCCAATTTGTTCTCTCTCTCTCTCCTTTTGGGTGTTGTGGTTTGCAGTAGGGGCACTGAGTGGCCATCATATTCAGTCTCTAGTCTCCTTTCAACACGCATCTCACTCCCTGCGCAGGATCTCTAATCACATTTTACTTGGTGTTCCCTTCTCTATCTGGGATAGAGATAGAGTTTCCCCCAGTGTGTGAGGCCAGCCAGCTTCCAAGCTATAGAGTCAACCTCCTGATATTATATACTACTATTCTTGGGTATTAGTTTCCTACTCTATTGTTTTATATTCTACAGATGAGTGCAATCTTTCTATGCCTGTCCCTCTCTTTCTGGCTCATTTCACTTACCATGATACTTTCCATGTTAATCCACTTATATGCAAAGTTCATGATTTCATCTTTTCTAACAGCTGCATAGTATTCCATTGTATAGATGTACCAAAGTTTCTTTAACCAGTCATCTGTTCTTGGGCACTCGGGTTTTTTCCAGATTCTGGCTATTGTTAACAGTGCCACGATGAACATATAAGTGCAGATGTCATTTCGACTATACTTTTTTGTTTCTCCGGAATATATTCCCAGGAGTGGTATTGCTGGATCAAATGGAAGCTCAATTTCTAATTTTTTGAGAATCGTCATATTGTTTTCCAAAGGGGTTGGACCAGTCAGCATTCCCACCAGCAGTGTAGAAGGGTCCCTTTCTCTCCACATCCTCTCCAACAGCGGTTGCTTTTGTTATTTTGGATGTGTGCAATTCTCTGTGATGTGAGGTGGTATCTCATGGAAGTTTTGATCTGCATCTCCCTGATGATTAGTGATACAGAGCATTTTTACATGTACCTTTTAGCCATTTGTACCTCTTCCTTAGAAAATTTTTTGTTCATTTCTTTGGCCCATTTTCTGATGGGGTTGGATGTTTTCTTCTTGTAGAGTTCAACCAGTGCTTTGTATACCCTTGATATCAATCCTTTATCGGATGGGTATTGGGTGAATATCCTTTCCCATTCTGTAGATCACCTTTGTATTCTGGTCCCAAGGAAGTAAAGGATCTCTACAAAGATAACTATAAAATGCTACTCCATAAAATAAAAGAGAACATGAGGAAATGGAAACATATCCCCTGCTCATGGATAGGGAGAATCAACATTGTCAAAATGGCAATACTCCCCAAAGCATTATACAGATTCAACGCGATCCCTATAAGGATACCCATGACATTCTTCAAAGAAATGGATCAAGCACTCCTGACATTCATATGGAACAATAAACGCCCACGGGTAGCTAAAAAATTATTGGGAAAAAGATGATGGGAGGCATCACCCTCCCCAACTTTAAACTTTACTACAAAGCAGTAACAATTAAAACAGTATGGTACTTGAACAAAGGCAGAGCCGCAGACCAATGAAACAGAGTGGAATATCCCAACATACAACCCCAAATGTATGATCACCTAATCTTTGATAAGGGGGCATGAAATGCGAAGTGGAGCAAAGAAAGCCTCTTCAACAAATGGTGTTGGCATAACTGGACAACCACATGCAAAAGAATGGGTTTAGACCTTGACCTAACACCATGCACAAAAATCAGATCAAAATGGATTAAAGACCTCACATCAGACCACAATCCATAAGGTACATCAAAGACAAGGTCGGCAAAACCCTCCACAATATTGAAGCTAAAGGTATCTTCAAAGATGACACAGAGCTAAGCAATCAAGTAAAAACAGAGTTAAACAAATGGGACTACTTTAAACTAAGAAGCTTCTGCACTGTAAATACCATATATTTAGATTACAAGTCCTCAGACTCTGGTTACATGGCAAACAACATGGCATGGAGTTACATAGTCTAATTTTCCCACTACTGGTTTATTCATCAGCCATGTGACTTGCTCTCATGTATGTCCAAGCTGTAAGAATCAATTCTGAATCGATGGCTATTCTGTGTTAAAATATTAATAAGAGTAGATATTAAATCTGCATGTAAAACTTGATTCCTCAGCAAATTTACTCCTCTATACAGGAGCTGAAGGCTACTGCCTAAGGAAGGTGTCTGTGAGCTATGCAGTGAGAGAGATGTTGGTGGATCATAGATGAGCCATTTTGCACCTAACTTCTCTCTAAGTATGAAAACAGGAAGTAGTGAATCAGGCTGTTTTAAGGGCTTCTGGCACTTGGTTGTTCTTTTTTTTAAATCTTTAAAATTTTTTAATTTTTAATTTTTTAATTTTATTGAATCACCATGTGGAAATTTACAAAGCTTTCAGCTTGTCTCAGTTATACAATGCTCGAACACCCATCCCTTCACCAGTGCACATATTCCACCACCAAGAACCATAGTAAAACTCCCCGTCACCCCCCCAGTCCCCCACCTGCCTGTGTAGCTGATAAATTTTACTTTACTTTCTCTTTACTTTGATTGCATTCACTTTTTCAACAAAAAACTCACTATTATTGTTTGGAGATTCTCTCACCCAAGTCGGACTTGCTGGAAAAGAAGCAGTTGATAATTTGTTTTCCATTACTGAGAATGAAGATATATGAGGTCGTGTGGCCACAATAGCGGCTGTGAGATTTTGGATTTCTGTATTTTTTTAATATTTTAGTAAATAAGTCCAGAGAAATTTCTGCCAGAAGTTGCATCATTGCAAGCTCGTACCTCTCTGCTACTTTATATTCCACATATGAGTGCAATCTTTCTATGTCTGTCTCTTTCTTTCTCATTTCACTCAACATTATACTTTCCATACTCATCCACTTATATGCAAATTTCATGACTTCATCTTTTCTAACAGCTGCATAGCATTCCATTGTGTAGATGTACCAGAGTTTCTTTAACCAGTCATCTGTTTGGGGGCACTCTGGCTTTTTCCAAATTGTGGCTATTGTAAACAGTGCTGCAATGAACATAGAAATGCAGATGTCATTTCTACTCTACCTTTTTGCCTCGCCGGGATATATTCCCAGGAGTGGTATTGCTGGGTCAAATGGAAGCTCAATTTCTAATTTTTTGAGAATTGTCCATATTGTTTTCCAAAAGGACTAACAAGTCGACATTCCCACCAGCAGTGAAGAAGAGTCCCTTTCTCCCCACATTTGCGCCAACACCGGTTGCTTTTGTTTTTTTGGATGTGGGCCAGTCTCTGTGGTGTAAAATGATATCTCATTGTTGTTTTGATCTGCATCTCCCTGATGATTAGTGATGTTGAGCATTTTCTTATGTGCCTTTCAGCCATTTTTATTTCTTCTTTGGGGAAGTTTCTGTTCATTCCATCACCCCATTTTTTTTGATTGGGTCGGCAGTTTTCTTCTTGTGGAGTTCAACCATTGCCTTGTATATCTTTGATATCAACCCCTTATTGGATGGGTATTAGGTAAATATCCTTTACCATTCTGTAGGCTGTCTTTGTACTTTGGTCCCTTATCTTTTGAGGTGCAGAAGCTTCTTAGTTTAAGGTAGTCCCATTTATTTAGCTCTTCACTTGCTTGGCCAGTGGAGTGAAGATACCGTTGGCTACAATGTTGTTGAGGGTTTTGCCGACCTTGTCTTCAATGTACCTTAGGGATTCTAGTCTGATGTTGAGGTCTTTAATCCATTTTGATCTGACTTTTGTACAGGGTGATAGGTGGAGATCTGAGTCCATTTTTTTTGCATATTGCTGTCCAGTTTTGCCAGCCCAACTTGTTAAACATGCGTTCCTTGCTCCATTTCACAGTTCTTGCTCTCTTATCAAAGATTAGATGATCATATATTTGGGGGTGTGTGTCAGAATATTCGACTCTGTTCCACTGGTCTGCAGCCCTGCCTTTGTTCCAGTACCATGCTGTTTTAATTACTTCCGCTTTGTAGTAGAGTTTGAAGTTGGGGAGGTTGATTCCTCCCACTTTCTTTTCCCCAAGAATTGCTTTAGCTATTCATGGGGGTTTATTGTTCCATATGAACTTCAGGAGTAATTGCTCCATTTCTTTGGAGAATGTCAAGGGTATACTTATAGGGATCGCATTGAATTTGTACAATGCTTTGGGGAGTATTGCCATCTTGACAATATTAATTCTTCCAATCCATGAGCAGGGGATATCTTTCCATTTCCTCGTGTCCTCTTTTATTTCCTGAAGTAGTGTTTTGTAGTTTTCATTATACAAGTCCTTTACCTCCTTAGTTAAGTTGATTCCGAGGTATTTGATCATTTGAAGCACAATTGTGAATGGGACTGCTTTTATCATGTCGCTTTCTTCTCTCTCATTATTTGCATATAGGCAATCCATGGACTTTTGGGTATTGATTTTATAGCCTGCAACTTTACTATACAAGTCTACTGTTTCTAAGAGCTTCTTGGTAGAGGTTTTAGGGTTCTCTAAGTGTGGTAGCATATCATCTGCAAATAGTGAGAGCTTGATTTTTTCCTTTCCTACCTGAATGCCCTTAATACCCTTTTCTTTCCTAAAAGTACTTCTGGTACTATATTGAACAGGAGTTTAGAGAGTGGACATCCTTGTCTCGTCCCTGATCTCAGAGGGAAGGCTCTTATTTTTTCCCCACTGAGGATGATGTTGCCATAGGCTTGTGGTAGATGGCTTTAACTATATTGAGGAAAGTCCCTTCTATACCCATTTTGGCGAGAGTTTTCATCATAAATGGGTGCTGGATCTTGTCAAATGCTTTCTCTACATCTATTGATATGATCATATGGTTCTTTTCTTTTGTTGATATGATGGACTATGTTGATTGATTTTCGAATGTTAAACCATTCTTGCATCCCCGGGATGAATCCCACTTGGTCATATGTGTGATCTTTTTGATGAGTTGTTGAACTCTGTTTGCTAATATTTTGTTGAGAATCTTTGCATCCGCGTTCATCAGTGATATCGGCCTATGCTTTTCTTTTTTTTTTTGTGGTGTCTTTGTTTGCTTTTGGTATTAGGGAGATGTGAGCCTCATTGAAACTGTTTGGGAGGGTTTCTGTTTCTTCAATTTCCTGGAAAAGCTTGAGAAGAACTGGCAACAGGTCCTCTTTAAATGTTTGGAGGAATTCGCTAGTGAATCTATCTGGACCTGGGCTTTTGTTTTTGGGAAGAATTTTGATTACAGTTTCAATTTCCTTGATATTAATAGAACTCTTCAGGTATTCCTGGTCTTCTTGGTTCAGCCTTGGGAGATTATAGGAATCCAGGAATTTAACCATATCCATTTCTTCTAGGTTCTCTTGTTTTATGGCATACAGCATTTCAAAGTAGTCTCTGATAATCTTTTGAATTTCTTTGGTTTCTGTTGTGATGCCCCTCTTTTCATTTCTGATTCGGTTTATAAGGATTCTCTCTCTTTTTTTGTGAGTCTTGCTAATGGTTTATCAATCTTGTTTACTTTCTTGAAGAACAAGCTCTTTGTTTCATTGATCTTTCGGATAGTCTTTTGGTTTTCCGTGTCGTTGATTTCTGCTCTAAGTTTTATTATCTCTTTTCTTCTGCCTGGTTTGGGCTCCTTTTGTTGGTCCTTTTCTAAAATCTTAAGCTGTGAAGTCAAGTTATTTATGTACCTTTTCTTCCTTCCTGAGGAATGCTTGCAGAGCTATAAATTTCCCCCTTAACACGGCTTTAGCTGCGTCCCACAGGTTCTGGTAGCTCGTGTCTTCATTCTCATTTGTTTCCAGGTATCTTTTGATTTCTTCCTTGATTTCCTTCCTGATCCACTCATTAGTCAACATCGAGCTGTTTAATTTCCAGGTATTTTATTTGGTTTTCTGCGTCTGTACATGATTAACTTGTATCTTCAGTGCATCATGGTCTGAAAAGATAGCTGATACAATGTCTATCTTCCTGATTCTGTTGCGGTATGTTGTGTGGCCCAGCACATGGTCTATTCTGGAAAATCTTCCATGTGCACTGGAAAAGAATGTGTATTCCCTTTTGTGGGGATATAAAGCCCTGTATAGATCTATTACCCTTCTCTCTTCTATTTCTTCCTTCAAAGCCAGTATTTCCTTGGTGAGTTTTAATTTTCTTGATCTATCCAGGGGTGATAGGGTGGTGTTGAAGTCTCCAATTGCTATTGTGTTGCTCGAGATGTCCTTATTAAGGTCTGTTAGCAGTTGTTGTAGGTACTTAGCTGGTCCCTCATTGGGTGCATACACGTTTAGGAGTGTGATTTCTTCCTGCTGTACATATCCTTTGATTAATAAAAAATGGCCTTCCCTATCCTTTCTAATCTTTTTCAACCTGAAGTCTATGTTGTCCGATACTAGTAAGGCCACCCCAGCTTTTTAATGGGATTTGTTTGCTTGCAGGATTGTTTTCCATCCTCTTCTTTGAGTCTGTGTTTGTTCTGGTTATTTAGATTCATTCTAAATAACAAAAATGTTGGGTTCAGTCTCTGAATCCATTTTGCCTCTCTGTGTGTCGTAATTGGTGAATTTAGACCATTGACATTAAGAGAGATTATTTTTATGGGATTTTGCGCCATCTTTCTGTAAGGGGTTGTTGTGCTTGTAGGGGTTCTTCTTGTCTTACAATAGCCCCTTTAGTGCATCTTTTAGGTTTGGTTTTGAGTTTGTGAAGTTCCTGAGCTGTTGTTTATCCACAAAATAGTCTATCATTGCTTCGAGTTTGAATGAGAGTTTAGCCTGATAAAGTATTTTTGGTGAAGCGTTCATTTCATTGAGTTTATTCACTATATCCCACCACTGCCTTTGGGCGTGGAGGGTTTCCTCCGATAGTTCTGCTGTAAATCTAAGGGGTGCTCCTTTGTATTCGATTTCCTTCTTCGACCTTGCTGCTTGCAGTATTGTGTCTCTATTCATGATATCCATCATTCTAACTATGATATGTCTTGGGGTTTTCTGTTAGGGTCTCTTTTAGCTGACACTCTTAGGGCACCTTGAATCTGGTTGCCTGCATTCTCCAGCTCTGGGAACTTTTCAACAATGATTTATTTGACTGTGGCTTTTCCGTTGGGGTTGGTTCCCTGTCCTTCTGGTACTCCAATGATGTACTCCAATGATGATTCCAATGTTGTTCCTCTTGAAATCATCCCCTAGGACTCTGAGTCGCCCTAGAGCTATTTTGAGGTTTCTTCCCATTGTTTGTTGTTGCCTGTAGGCTTCTTGCAGCTCCTCTTCAGCTCACTGATTCTTTCTTCCGCTGTAGTCATTCTGTTGTTTAGGGCAGTCACAGAGTTTTTTATTTCATCTACTGAATCCTTCATTTCTTTTTCTAGGTTTTTAAAAAATTTCTGCTCTCATTTCTTCCTGTAATTTCTCAGCTGTCTGTTGTACTGTTTCTGTCAGGTCCTCCTTTAAGTTGTCAATCTTTCCATTGAGTTCATTGAACATCTTGAGGATTTCAACTCTGAATTCTTTATCAGAGAGCTCAAGTTTGCAGGAAACACCTATTAAGGTTTCTGGACTCTTTCATCATCATCTCCTTGTGGTGGGGATTTGCACTGTTTCTTCATGTTCTTGTGGTGGTATGGAAGAAGGACCTTCAGGATCAGAATTCCTGTTCACTCTTGTTGCGAGAAAGGATTCTGGATGGGCTGGGTCAATGGTGATTGCCTTTTTATTTTCCCCTTCTAGAACATGTCCTCCCTCTCATATGTTCCTCTAATCTTTTTGTGAAGTCTTGTGGTTTATTGTCCTACTGTTCATGAATAGCTAGGATGTTACTCTTGGACATGACATAGGTATGAAGGCTGAGATGAAACAACAGATTGATGGGTTTTATGAGAATATCTGAGGCCCGAAATGTGGCTATGCCCACTTTAGCCGAGGGCACTCCCCTTCAGGATTAGGCAACGCCCCTTGTAGTACTGCAGCTGAGTCCGGTACTAGGGATCCATGTGCCGCCAACTGGGGCAGCCGTCTGGGCCAAGGCGGTGGCAGGGAAGGTCTGGGTCCGAGACGCAGGCTGGGACACAGGAAGAGCGGGTCAGGGCACGTCACACACCTGGGCCGGAAGAGAAAACGGCTTTAGTGCTAGGGATCTGCGTGCCACCAGCTGGGATGGCCGTCCTGGGCGGGCTGGTGCTTGATTGTTCTTAAGTGTCTCCCACCGCCTTTTTTCATGACACCTTTCTATCCTACTTTGGATACTCTGTCTTCATGGATGTTTTTATTGCTAGCTGTTGCATCAAAGAGCCATTAAACAACATTGACTTTGAAAAACAAGGATATGGATGAGGACATGGATCCAATTGCTCCCTTTCCACTGTTACTTTACAAAAGAAAGTAGAGTTTCCAAAAACCAACCTGATCGTCTTGCTGGCAAAAAATCGGCCCACTACCATATCTCCAAATGACCATGGTATTGTTAAATCTTCCTAGGGAGACAGTTCCAGGCTGTCTGGAACTGTCTCCCTAGGAAGCTTGTGACTTTCCTGTAATGGGTCAAGCAGATTCCCATTTCTGCCTAAAGGTACAGCAGCTGGAAGCCACATCTGACACCCTCTGGCTTAAAAATGGCTCAGCTCCGCATCAAATCCCCAAAGAATGATGAGTAGCTAAATCTTCCCAGGCGGGACCACTCTACAGGCGAATACTTTGGGGTGTTCTCGGAATAAGGGTGGGCTGAGTTCCGCCTCAACTCCTAACACCACACTACTAGAAAACCCAGCAGCCCCTCATCTCCAAATTTTCACAGGTACCCTGGTCTGAACTGAGAACTCTGAGGCCCTCTCAGAATGGGGCAAGCAGATTCCTCTTTTTGCCTGAGGCCCAGCAGCCTGCTGCCATAACTGAAAGCCTCCAAAAAGGACACGGCCCAACAACACAACTGAATGTCGTTAAATTGCAAAGCCACGAAATTGTTCTAGATTTATAATTCCTGGACCATGTGGCCATATACATGGCTGGGAGACACCTTCAAATTTTATAGTACATTCATCCCAGCAGGATCACAGCAAATCTGGAAAGTTTCATAGAAGACCATCAATCTCAAGGAACCTATACAATGACACAGAAGGCCCAACTAATATAAACCAACACAGTAGATTCTTAGACAATGACTTTAGGAACATCATTGAGAGATAAAACAATTATCACGGGTTGAGTTATTGATCTAAGTTTTGATAATTCCATTTGCCTTTGTGTTATAACAAACAATATGAAGTAAATTTATATGCACCTACAAGGAGGCAGGCTGGTGTGGTGGGTGGGAAAACTGGGGACAAGGTAAGGAGACAGTTGCATGGGTAGTGGAATTGGCATTGAAGCATTTAATGCCTTAAGCATGAACAACTTGGTAAATCATGGTATTATAAAAAAGATTTTTTAAAAAAAACCTTTAGTTTTGCAAAGACTTCTTAGAAGATTCCAATGATTTCCACCTCATGATATTCCTTCTTGTGGTAATTACACTTCCTTTAAATATAGGCTGCACATACGGGTTTACTTCTAACTAATGGGATAAGCAAAGGTTACAAAATGCCATTTTCCATGATTCATTTACAAAAGATTATAACTTTGGTTTTGCTAGCAGATGCTTGCGTGCTTTGAAGAAGTGAACTGCATAGAGAGAGGCCAACTTCATAAGAAACAGAGTGGCCCCCAGCCAACTCTAGCCAATACCCAGCAAGGAGCAGAGGGCTTGATTCAACAGGACCTGAGTAACTGCCTCCCACCAATAATTACATAAATGATCCCAGAGGTGGACCCTTCTCCAGGCCTTCAGAGGGGAACCCATCTCACCTGATGTCTTGATTGCTGCCTAGTGAGAGAAATTCGCTCTGAATCAGAGCAAATGTGTAAGATTTACCTACATTCCTGATGCACAGAAACTCAGAAGTACTATTGTGGACATTAAATTTTTCAATACACTTCACATAGCAGTAGACACATTGCCTAGAATGGTGTTACGTTTGTATAAGATGGTATCACACAATTGGATGGCAGGTACCTTTAGGGAAGCAGCACTTCTACAGATTTTTACTTCATGCTCAATAACTATGTCAGAGACTATTAGTATGCTCTTCTGCAAAACCTTGACAGTACACAGGAGGTGAATTTTTAATGGAAGCATTGAGTGGAATAGAAAACAGAATGGAATTGTGAATAGGATGGATGGAGTTATTCTTAGCTTTCAGTCCCTTCTTTTTTCCATTCATCAACCCTCATATTTTCCATAATTTTTTCTCATATCCCCCCAAATTTTTGATATACTTTTGACAACAGTCCCTGTTAGAGAGAGTTCTTGAAATTTTTGATCAATCCTATCAAATTGGGCAACATGAAGAGATTTCCCTGAGTGGTGGCTCTTTCTTCTCCTTTAGGTGCTCTCACAAGTGGGGAAACCTAATTTTGGAACTCAAAGCATACTTTCCCATTAATAGTATCTCTTTATTAGGCTTGTCCACTTCTTAGGGCCTTCAGTGGCTATCCCAGTGTCTACAGCAGGAAAACGTTTCCATACACCTTGCTTAATAAGTGTATACCTAAAAGAAAAATTTTCTTTTTAAAACTTCTCTAGGCACAGTGGTTTACAAAGCTGTAATAGCAGTTTCAGGCATCCACTGTTCCAACTCTGAATCTATCACCCACATTAGCATTCCTCTACCAATGTCCCAAGGTTCCCTCCCTCCCTGAACCTTGACTCCTTGACTGGTCCATCATTGGAAACTTGCCACAAGTGGAGAGGGTGGGCAATTAGGACAGAGAAGGGACCGCTATGACAATGAGAAATTGAGAATGATCTCTCTGGACAAGAACTAAGTGCTGAAAGGCAGTAAGGAATATACATGATAACATTTCACTACCTGTATTGCAAACCATAATGCTCAAAAGGAAAGAGAAAGAGAGAGAGAAAGAGAAGAAAAGTGTCTGTTATAGAAGCAAGCTGTGGTGGGTGGTGGGAAGAAAACTGGGACACTGGTGGAGGGACAGAGGTTTGTACGTTGTATGACTGAAACCACCATGAACAACTTTATAACTGTGTATCTCAGTGAGTAAATTGAATACATATAAATGATAAATTAAAAATAAAAATCTGTACAAAAAAGAAAGAAATCTCACTTGTAAAATTCACTTATTATAATTGGTCGTATACTTGGTCATATACTACTGTTGACATTTCTGGCTTTGATGTGCATCATCACCTAACCTTTAAACCATGGGAATGTTCAAGACCTTTGGTCAATGTCCTTATGCTATCACCACTCCATCACATTTCCATTCTCCACTCTCCTACTTCCTTGGCATTATCATTGTAGTAATCCAGGGCCAAGAGTTTGCCACCATTTGATACCTACATTTTTTTATCTTCTTTATATACCACAGATAAGTGAGAACATCCAGTATTTCTAGTTCTCCCAACTTAGTTTATCAGAAATCCCTGAAGAGGGATTTCTGTCTGTAAGATGCTTGAGAAATGCATACCAACATTGAGCTATGCAGAGTGAAGGAGCAAATGAAAATCTTGATTAAAGTTTGAACTTAGTTTTATTTTTCACCTTGTAAAACATTAGAATAAACTTGTTTATCAAAAATGACAATAAGTATCTTCAAACAATCTCTAGAGGGTCAAATCAAAGATCACAGGATCAAACTGAGAATATTACCAATCTCCCTGAAGTGTTTGGTTACCATTTAGAATCAAAAGAGGAAATCAATGAGAACCAAACTCTTTCTTTTCCCTATTCAAAGAAATAGAATACTCCAAACCAAATCCTGCAAAGAGAGCATCATGCACTGTATCACTGTATCACTGTCGTCCTGTTGTTCATCAATTTGCTTGAGCAGGCACCAGTAACATCTCCATTGTGAAGCTTGTTGTTACTGTTTTTGGCATATTGAATACTCCATGGGGAGCTTATCAGGCTCTGCTGTGGGGGCGGGATATTCTTGGTAGCTTGCCTGAGAGGGGCCTCGTGCAAGGCAAACACCCTACCTACTGTGCTATCACTCCAGCCCATCATGCATTATAATAAGAAATATTTATCAATAGGAATCAATGTTTTCCTTGACCCAAAGAATTATTTTTTCTCATCAGAAAACACTGTACCTTAAAATCGTGTTTTTTTTCAACAATGGAAACAAATGAATCTTTTTTTTTTTTTTTCAGATGGCTACTGGAATGGTCTTGCCCACAACTGAACTATTCTTTTGGGGAATGTTTCCTTTCTTGAAATGCTGATCAAATAGAAATGGCAAATTGCTGAGCACAGTGCTTGCAACACAGTTGAGGACAACTGGAAGGATCAGGCATACTGTTGTACACAGGTGGGCTTTAAAGGGTCATAGGATCCTGAGAGTAGAGAAGGGCCTTCACTCTGACATATAGCTGGTCCTCAAAGGCCACAACTTTCTATTTTTTTTTATAATGTGGGAGTACTGCTATTTATTCAGCCATTGATTAAGCTGATTGAATTGGGCATAAACTCCACATTACTTTATTTAATTAATTTATTTTATTTAATCTATTTAATGTTATTTTATTTATTTTATTTAATGTTAATTTTTAATTTATTTATTATTATTTTTTATCCCCATGAGATAAAGTTATAAAGCTTTCTTGTTTGAGTTTCAGTCATACAATGATCGATCACGCAACCCTCCACCAGTGCACATGTCTCACCACCAAGATCCCCAGTCTCCCCCTCCATCCCACCCTTCCTTCTGCCTCTGTGACAATCTCTCCCATACTCTCTTTTGTATTGCTTATTATAAATAGCATGAGATGTCATGGTCATGCTCTCCTGGAATTCTAAAATTTTAGATAACTAGGGTCTGGAGAAATCTCTTCAGGAAGCTGCTCAGTTGGAGATTCTTTTGTGTGTCTCTGGATCATGATTATTAGGGAGCTTAAGTAGCAGCCAAAGGTGGTTTGTGGGCATGACCTCCAGGGTGCCATGGGGATGGGGGAATAGGAGGGACCGACCCATCCCCTAATCCTTGAGGTCTGGAGTTTGCCGTCACTGAACCTGTTTATCTGCACTTCTCATTGGGTTCTGGAAACTGGTGGCTGCTGGGGCCCTTAGGAGGCAGGTGGAGGGATGAGGCACCCCGGTGAAGTTGGCCTGGCTTAAAGTCTGAAGGTATCTCTGCAGTGAGCTGCTTGTTTTGGAAATTCGTTTGCATGTCTCTTGATCATGGCCCTTGTTTCCATCTTTTCCAGAGAAATAAACTATTGGCATATGCCCTGCAGGGTGCATCTGATCTCCCACAGCCTGCCACACTGCTGGCACTAACTGTGGCTTTTGAACTCTTTCGGCATTTATGGGTCTCTGAAAGAAGGCCAATAAATGAGCTTGTATAGCTGAGCCAGAGGTGGTTTATGGGTGTGGCTCCCACATACCTAACTTTTCACCATTTAATTTCTTGGTAAACTTGGACCCAAGTTGTTGAGATCTGGCCAAAGTCACAGCAACAATTTTGGGGTATCAGGAAGCCTGAAGGCACTATCAGGCTGCTGATGCACTCACCCACATTTAGGGATTGTTCTGCTGGTGGCACCATACCCCCAAGGTCACAACTTTCAAGGGATGTCTTTTCCTGTTCCCGAGCTAACACATCTTAATTTTTATGTTTTGCTCTGTTATTTATTTATGCCACATCAGCAATGCTCAGGGCCTATTACTGGCTCTGCTCTCAGGGATCACTCCCAGGGAGCCTTATGTGGTACCACTTGCAAGGCAAGTACCCTATCCATTGTACTATCTCTCAAGCCTTTGACCTAACACTTTTTGTGGGTGGTTGTTGAGGGACAAGGTGTTTATTGTCAGCCTAACCCCTTGACAGGCACATTCCTCTTATTACATCTTAAATAAAATGAGCTCTATCATTCTTTTTCTGGGTATGGCCTAATCTCTGAGTTCATCAGTTACACATGGCTCAAATAAGACCTGTTAGCCTGGGAAGCTCAATATCTAGTCTTTGCTCAGAACCACTCAGAGTTCCAGCACTGATCTCCTGAGAGCTTAATATGAAAGCAGACTTGATGGAATGGCAATTAGCATCGGAATAGGACTCATCAATCAATTATTTCAATCACCAGCAGCGATTGAAATTTTCCAAATAACTATCAGGGCCTAAAATTGCTGTTTGGAATTTTTTACAGGGAACCTTCAATATGCATTTTCAGCTGGAAACATTGTTCTCTTTGAACCCCTCACCTTATCCTCTAAAATAGTTACGTTCTCTCCTTTCTTCAGGCTTCCCACATTGGTTAGGAAACCAAGCTCACACTGCAACATGGTGAGGGAAGAATGAAAAAATTTGGAATCATTCTCTGAGGGTGACTTCTAATTCCAATGTCATCAAATACAGAGCAAATAATTGTTTGCTCATCATTTCAACCTTTAGAAGTACAACGAAACTTTGAACAAACTGAAAATCAGTGTCATTTCTTGAAGTCATCAGAGAATTGTGGTCAGAACGCAAAACACTACTCAAAATTTTCAGAAAAGGTAAATGCAGAGAATTTAGTCAATATCAATATTACATAGAGCAGGAACTAGAGAACCTTAAACTCCCAGGAATATACAAAAGGACATTTAGATGAATTTCAGAGTGGGGCTTGTTGACACAGAGGAACAAAACTCTTGGGATCAGTCTAAGCAGGTTGTAGATATCCCTACTTTCACCTCTAGAAAACCATCAGGCTTTCATGTATATATTTTTGTCTGTGTGTTTCGTGTGTCTCTGTATTGAGAGCAAGGAAGAAAAGATTGGATAAAATGATAGGAAATGTCACACACAATATTTGATAGGGTCAAACATTGACTTGTAAATAGAAGGGTATGTAGTTAGTTATTTTCCCATGATTACTTTCAAATAAACAATTGTTTTGCAGTTGTCTTTGGACCATATCTGGCCTTACTCAGGGCTATTCATTCATTGCTCAGTACGTGGAGTTCACTTCTGGTAAGCCAGAAGTACAGATTTATTTCTCTAGACCTGAAATGATTCAGAAATTATTGTCCTGTATTTAATCTAATCTCTTGAGATTTATGATTGTTACAAATATCACCACACCACATTGGCCAAACCCAAGACATAGGGAAGCCTACTTGGAACACTTGTTTACATTTGTACCATGGTAGCATTCATCAGGATATTTCAAAGTACCTGAAAAGAGTATCCTCACACATCACTGAAAAAAACCTTTTTAGATATATTAATTAATTCTAAAAAGAAGTTTTATATATTTATACATATACCTCTAATTTTTATTTTTGCTCTTTGGGTCACACCTGGCGATGCACAGGGGTCACTCCTGGCTCTGCACTCAGGAATTACCCCTGGCAGTGCTCAGGGGACCAGACCTCTAATTTTTTAAAAAACAAATCTGATGCCTCCAAATAGTGTTCTGGGGCTTTGTAATTGGAATGATTCATTGGAACTTAATCTGCATAGTCAGCTTCCACTCCTCCACTAATTTCGCATTCCCAAATTGTGACAAATTATCCTATTTGCTGTTATTCTCCAACACATTTTAATTCTTTATTTTAATAATTTTATTGAACTATAAGCCACATACCATGCAATTGACTCATTAAACTTTCAATTTTTATTTGTGTCTTTTTGTTTGTTTTGGGGCCATACCAGACTTTCCTCAGGGTTTTCTCTTGACTCTGAGTTCAGGAATCACTCTTGCTAAGCTTCTGGGGACCATTTGGTTGCCAGGGATTAAACCAGAGTGGGTCCCATGCAAGACAACCACCTTTCCCATTGTACTGCCTCTTTGACTCCAAATTCCAATTTATAAAATTTAGTCCTAGACACGTGAAACAATTTCCATGATCAACTAAAGTATCATCAATTAAAATATGAAACCAGTATTGTTCTCTTTTTTAACCTATCCTACACCTAACACTAAGAAACAAGTAATTTACTTATTCTTTCCCTAGAGTTTCCTTTTCTAAACATTTCAAATGAATGATGGAATCATGTGATCATTCTTGACTATCTCCTGTCACTTGGTGTAATATCTTCCAGGTTGCTCCATGCTGTAGAATGTAAAAAATAGTTTTATGGCTGAAACTCTGATTGAACATACCATTGATTGAAAGGGTAAATCTCATGTTCTTTGCCCATTCATTATTTATTTACACTTGCTTTGTTTTCATCCTTTGACTATTTGAAAAATTATATTTGAACATCTATGGGTTTTGTGTGGATGCATATTTTTCTCATAAGTGCATACATAGAAATGAGTTATGAGTTTATGGTAATTCTGTTCAACATTTTGAGAAAAGGTATTTCTAAAATAGCTGTATAAATTTTTATTTATGCAAATAGTACTCCATGTACTTTTTGTTCCATGTGTCCAACACTTGCTATTATCGGAATATTTGATTTTGCCACCCTTTGCAATATGAAGTGATATCAAATAGTAAATTTAACTTGCATTTCCTGATAACTAATGATGTGGAACTTCCTTTTATCCACTATTTAATTCTAAATAGATATTTTCATATAGAGAGGGGAGAACAAGTTTTCACACAGTGTCCTTTGTTCAAAACACAATATCCATTTAAAATGTGAGTTTTGGGACTGGAATCATAGTCAAGGGATTGGGTGTTCATCTTGCATGGTTTTTTAAAAAAATTTATTTATTTATTTATTTATTTATTTATTTATTTATTTAATTGAATCACCATGTGGAAAGCTATAAAGCTTTCAGGCTTAAGTCTCAGTTACACAATGCTCAAACACCCATCCCTTCACCAGTGCACATATTCCACCACCAAGAATCACAGTAAGCCTCCCCCCAGCCCCCCTCCTTCAGCCCCCCACCCCGCCTGTGTAGCTGATAAATTTCACTTTACTTTCTCTTTACTTTGATTACATTCAATATTTCAATAAAAAATTCACTCATATGTGGAATATAATGTAGCAGAGAGGTGCGACCTAGCAATGATGCAACTTTTGGCAGAAATTTCTCTGGACTTAGTCGCTATTGTAGCCACACGACCTCATATCTCTTCATTCTCAGCAATGGAAAACAAATTATCAAATGCTTCCTTTCCAGCAGGTCTGACTTTTGGGGGGGGGGAACTCGTCTTGCATGTTTTTGACTGGATTTGATCCCTAGTAGCCCATAAGGTCTTCTAAGTCTGCCAGGATTAATCTCTAGGCACTGATCCCAGTAAGTCCTGAACACCACAACAAAGTCAAATCTTCAACATAGTCTTTTACTGTCATTTTTAAATTTACCCACCATGATTTGTGGAGCATGGTGACAAGCACTGGAGCAGATAAGACCCGACCTTGCAAAGTGGCCCAGAAGCGATACCTCACCTCACAAGGGAGTATCTGGGCAAAGTTAGCAAGAACATGGTGTCAGCACCAGGTGCATGGCCTTGAGCCTCACTCGAGACGTATTAGTCACATGCACCCCCAAGACATAGAAACTGTCACCTATGCTTAGCAGGTCATCCTAACCGCAGCATCTAGCCTCGATTGGGATTGGATGGGGCAAAGCAGAGAGGAAAAGGTGATAGGCCAATAATGCTGAGCTTCATGTGATTGGACCACTCTTGTAAGCCTAGACTCTCTAGAAGATATGTGTGTATTTGGCAATAAAGTGAACAGTCATCGGCTGCTCCCGGAGAATGTTTCTCCTAGCGCCTTCATCCTTTGCCCCACCACTTACTGGACCTGGTGCACAATGTGTCTAGTCATATTGGGGGGAAACTGCTCCCCAACAAGAATTTATAATATATTTATTTAAACATTGTTATTTCATATTACATATTGTAAATTAATGACAATTTTTAAAGATAATTTTTAGCACAGTGGTTGGGCGTTCGCCGTTCACACGGCCCACCCGAGTTCGATTCCTCCGCCCCTCTCGGAGAGCCCGGCAGCTACCGAGAGTATCGAGCCCTCACAGCAGAACCTGGCAAGCTACCCGTGCATATTGGATATGCCAAAAACAGTAACAATAAGTCTCTCTATGAGAGACATTACTGGTGCCCACTTGAACAAATCGATGAGCAACAGGATGACAGTGACAGTGATAGTATTGCTGCACTCACCCATCACCAGACTTCCAATATTATTCCACCATTGACTTTATATCCCATCCCATTACTTTTATATTGTTTGGATATTATAATCACTGTTATAAAGTTCCAAAATTCTTGTTAACTGGTATATATAAATTATTTGTTGTATGAAGTTGAGGGAGATATTTTCAAAGGTAAATCCTCAGGGTTTGTCAAAGTGAAGAGCTGAAAAGTTTCCTGAGATTTATACTTTACCAGCAATATTGTGTAATTGGCAAAATAAAAGAAATGTGAGCGCTTAGGCATGACTATGTGCTAGTTTTGCATGTGTCAGACCTGATTTCAAACTGCAACAACTATTAAAAAAAAAAGAAGGTGATTATGGAGAGGACGCTTTATAGGAAAATGCCTAAGGTTTTTATTTGCCTTGATTCCAGACGCATTTTATTTTACTTTATTTTATTTTTGGGGGAACCATATGGGATGCTGGGAATCAAACCTGGGTCAGCCATGTGCAAGGCCAATGTCCTACTCGCTGTGCTATTGCTCCAGCCCCCAGACAAATTTTATTTCTATTTTTTCTTTTTGGGTCACACCTGGCATGCACAGGGGATACTCCTGGCTTTGCACTCAGGAATTACTTTTGGCGGTGCTCAGGGGACCATATGGGATGCTGGGAATCAAACCTGGGCTGGCCGTGTACAAGGCAAACACCCTACCCGCTGTGGTATTGCTCCAGCACCAGCACCCCCCGCCAGACAAACTTAAAAGTGGATATTAATGCCATTAGATCCAAAAAGGGTATTGCATAATTAGCCCAAAATATCTGAAATCTGAGTACTCTAGAACTACTCTCTAGTTCATAAATTGCAGGTGTAATAGAAATAAATACAACTACTCTGAGGTTCTGAATATCAAAAGGAACAACTCACCAGTGATCCCTATAAGTTTAGGATAGGAGTTTATAAACAGTCAAGTGTGGATGTAAAGGCATCAAACTACCCCCATGACAAAATGTCAAGTGCATAACAAAATGCCTACAAAAATAGTTTAGCACGCAAGAGAATCCATGGACACTTCTTCAAAACCAGCATCAGGAGGATGGTTGGTGCAGAGCACACACAAGATGGCATCAGCGTTGGAAGCTGGAAATCAGCAGTACATAGGGCTCATATAGGCTTGATAAGAGCCTAAACTTTAGAATTACCACCATGGTCATTGTATCTTTACTTTTTCTTTCATTTTCCTAGCCAACAATTAGGTTTCATTTCCCTACTTTCAGCTTTATTTGACCCTGAAATGTAGGTGGTCGATATTCCAATCACTGACTGCTAAATGCTTAGTTCTACAAACGTGTGTTGTCCAGGCAACCTGAAGAAAACTAGGAATGGGAACTACTCCAATGGAGCAACTTCAGTGTCAAGTTTAAATTGGGATTCCCACCAAGGACCATCATGCCTATGGCAAATTTTCAAGGAGCTTCTATGCTGCTAAAAGCTCACCTCACCAGATCAGAACCTGCTGCCTAAGGCATTTCGCACCTCCAAAAACACAACAGACAATGATGTCATAACGACTATTATTTCACAGTATAATTTTTGTGAGAAATATTCCTGTCTTTGATTTTGTATAGACACAAAATACCAGGTTTTCCAACTTTTCTAGTGGTTATAAAATATTCACAGAGCAGGAAGGTGTGGGCTGGTTTGAAGGCAGGAGACACAAGTCCATTTCTCAAAATTCTTCAGGGAAAAAAGAGGCTTTGGAAAAGTTTCAAATAAGCTCCAGGGAGCTGGTCACCTTTTAGAAAAAAAAAAATTCAAAAAGTCTCTAAGAGCTGAATTTCTTCCCTTCCCTTTCCTGAGCACAAGCTCTCGTAACTGAAACCCCACACCCCCAAAAGATTATATGACAAAAACATATGACAAGAAGAAATCACTGAAATTAGAATCATTTATTGAGAATTGAAAAATAACTTTTGGGTAGGAAATGTATGCCCCTGGGCATCCTGCAGAAGCATTCTGTGCTTCAGTTGGATGGCACATCCCTGGACAAAGTGCCTTTCTTAGCGGGGCAACCTGTCACCTGCCTGGCTGAGGCCCAGGCTTCCTGAAAGCCCTAGAAGGGCAGTGCTGCCAACACACCTGCTGATTCTGAGAGGCCACAGCTTTCTGCAGTGAGGCCTTATCTGGGATGCGTCTATTATGTCTGGGACATCTCTGGGGAGCATAAACAGCTTCAGGCTGGTGGGATTTTGCAGTTGCTACTCTGGGGAGGGAATCTCCTCTTTCAAACAATGTGCCTGGACAGCCTTTCTCTGGACCTGCACTTCTGCCACCTGACACTTTGCCTTGACTTCATAAGTGTGGGAGAAGGCTTTGGAGGGCACGTGCCATCCAGTGGGTGCACGTGCCCCTGTTTCTCCCTAGGGGACTTCCGGGTGTCTGTTGTAGTTCTTGGATTTTCTTTCCTCCCAAGAGGTGTGGCTCTCTTTTGGACTAGTCCCCTGTTCGGCACAGATAAAATGAGCCTATGCATTTTCTGGGAAATTTCTTGCCTTTGAATTTTGGTCCTCGGAGAAATCCACTGAAAGCAGCCCTTCACTTTCTTTCTGTAGTAATTTTCTGGAGGCAGCTGTCCTCTCTGGAATGGACTCTGGCGACTCTTGCTACCCTGCATCTCCTGCAATGCCCTGATCTGAGAAGGACAAATCTTCCCGCCACCATCTGCCTTGCCCACATGTGCATCCCCGGCACCAAGCTCTTCAGATTCTCTGCCTGGACAGCTGCTGACATTCTCAGGATCTCTGGGAAGAGCCTCATCCCGCCATGGCCTAAGCACATGTTTTGGGAGCCAAGGTTCCTGCTTCCCTTCTAATCTGACCTTGTCATCCCCCTATTGCACGTGCAGGGCTGGGGAAATGCCCAGGTTTCCATGGACAACCGGGGTCTGAGTGACTGAGGTCCTGTAAGCCATGTCATCTGAAGATTCAGAGCTAACATTTCAGGCGTGATGTTGTAAAATGTTGGGAGAATGGTGGTTTCACAGCAGCACTGCCAGCAAGCACATCACTCTCTGCCTCTTCCTTTGCACTGGCTTTTGGCGAAGTGTTCACTTTGTTGATGGTCACGTGCTTCTGAGCATTTGATAGAAGTGCTAGACCCATAGTGTCTCCTTGGGTGTTTGGGGCTTTGACAAATCACAGTGCATTTCTGCTTTATTACTGAATCTCACATGCAGCATCTTTGATTCATGTCTGGTCTGATCTTGTCTTGCAGCTAAATTTGGGTTGGCCGGTAGACTCTCTTTCAGATTTTCTTTTCCTATTGGACTGTCTTTCACAGGCATCAGATGAATTTTGCCTATCTTAAGTGTCTGAATTTCCTCATTAAGGGCATTTCTCAGAGCAAATGGTGATTGTTTTGGGGTGTCCTGTCTCCTTTTGCAAAGGTGAGGTATCTGAGACAGAATGGCCCACAGAAGAACTTAAGCATTTAATTCCTGACCCATATCCTTCAAGAAATTTAACATTTTGTCTTGAGGGATTGAAATCTCTAGATTTGGCACGTCCCATTGGTTAAGGAAGGCATATTAGAACATGATGAAGGAGTTGACAACTTACAGCACTCTATGGATTCACAGACCCTGGTCAGAAGCCCGCATATCATTTGCTTATGAAATCTCTTAATTTTGGTTTCCATCAACCTTCATACTCTGGAATCAAAGAAGGGCAAATCCTGTACTGTATTAAGGCATACTTGCTCATCCTCTGCTCATCCTCTGGCAAAACAAACTTCCTTTGTTTTGCCTGACAGAGAGGTTTTTGAGAGGTTGACAATGTCACTTTGCTTGTACGCCTTGAGTTTATCAAGGTTCCTGGCAACTGGCCCTCATGATTTCCTCAAACTTCTTGCTCTAGTGAGTTTTCAAAGCCAGCTCTAGTTTTTTGGGGGGCTGATTCTTTTCTACAATCTGTGTATCATTCTCTGACATACCCAAGACATTATCCTTTATGATTTGATCAGATCTAATCTCCAGAGCCAATTCTGAAGAATTTCCCTGGTCACTCAGATGGTATTTGGGTCTTTTACCTGAGATTTGTCTATTTTCTTTCCCCATCTTTGCGTCTACAGAGGGATGATGGGTGATTTTTGGTTGACTTATGGCTAAATATAGATTTGTGCTTTTGTGACCCACCCCTAAGGGTTTCAGAGATTCTCTATTATTGCTCCCCCTTTTAGGGAGCTCAAATTTCTATGAAAGATTCTCTGGAGGCATAATTTGTGAAATGCACTCATAGATTCTGCAGGGCAGTCCCCACTGGTGTTGGATAAGCCTCTTATGAAGGTGATGCTCTAGCTTCTTTGTAAGATTAGTGCTGAGAGGAAAATTTCCCTGTAGATTGGAGATTTAAGTATGAACTAGTGAGGACCTGTGCTCAGGAATTTTGGGAGCAGAAGGATAAGATTCCTGCTGAGATCTTTGCACCACGGCAGGTAGACCCCACACATGCTCCTATTTCTTTTGTAACATGTGATATTCCAAATGTTGAATATCGCAAGTGGTAAGAGACACTGGGTCATTGTGAAGCAGATGGCATCTCATGCCACAGATTCTATTCTAGTGCTGAGAACCAGAAGCTAAGACCTTAAATGGAGACATAACTTTGTTTAGGGTTTTTTCCTTAAGGGGACATAAGGATTTTGATGGGGACAGGAATTGAGGTAACTCTGGGAGTTGGCATTCACACAATGGAACAGGTGGGTAATGAGGATGCACTGAGGACTTCCTGCATGTGATGTCATCTTGGGTTGAACTGAATATAAAGACTTGGAAGTAATCCCTCAGCACATTGAGGGCCAAGGGTAAGGACTCACTGTGTAGTGATGGGAGACCCCAGAAGAGATGAGTGTATTTCTTCTGGCAATGGTCCTCCAGCATCTTAGAAACTAAGGGTGGCTCATGTCCCTGACATTCTAAGTCAACATTTGGACAAAAAGGAAGGGAGTCTGTTGAATTATCCTGCTCATTGGTAATTAATATTTTTCCTCAAGACTCTAGTTGATTGTCACCATTAAGTAGTTTTAGAAAAGTATTTCTGCTATTTCCATATCCCTTAAGTGTTAAGAAACTGACTCTTCTTTGGATCTGACCCTCTAGGAGTATCAGGGCTTTTGGACTAACAAATGAGTCTTGACCAAGTTCCACTAGACCAATTATAATGTCTACACCAAAATATATCTTTGGTAAGGGTGGGGTTATACACTCTTGATCACACTTACTTGCTACCCAGGTAGAAGAAAAGTTGTTTTTGGATTGAGTTTGAGACCAAGGTAATTTTGAAATTTCCAGATTAGGTTGTTCACTGACTGTGATTGTTGGATAACTCGGTGCTTTCCTTTCTGTGATCCAACTGTGATTGTTGGATAAACCTTTGGATAACTCACCAGGGCCTCCTGGGGCTGGGTTCTCCTGACTACTAAACAAGATGGAAACTGATTTCGATATAGTCACAGTAAATGAGAAGTCTGTTGTTGTTGAAACAGACGTGTCTGATGCAGACTGGTGACAAGCCAATGTATTGCCAGGGAATCTGGTAACAGGTTGATGTTCTCCAAAGGAGCAGTATGAATTGAGATGAGGGTACTCCCAGAGTGCTGATAACTTAAAGGCCCCACATGAGGCCCAATGGGATCCACTGTTTGAGTTTCATATGCTGGAAATGGTGAAAAGGAAAGATGATGTCGTGGGCAGTAGTCCAGGTGGAATTGAGGGTCCAGAATAAGGAAAAAGTCTGGGAGGAAGTGAGCCACTGGGTAGTGTCAGTAAGATACAATCAGTTTAAGTGGTCCTTGGGTGTTGTGTGTGAATGGAGTGGAGTGATGGTGGAAACGGCAGAGGAGAAGAATCCCGTGTTAATTCCCTTGAAGGAACTATAGATTGGCTGGTGCACAGATTAATAGATGATCCAGTCCTTAGTGCCACCGAGGTACCAGAGGCTAAACCGTAGACCATAGCTTCTGGATCCAGCAGTTCAGTGACCTCAGTGGCTGTCACATTGCACACCTCACAGGTGGGGTCTGGACATAAGAGTTGATGAAAACAGATGGCGGTGTGATGCTGGTCCACAGGACTGCAGAAGACAAGAAGCACAAATATAGAGAGAGCAAGAACAAGGAAAGGAGTGCATGCTAGCCAGGTGTGGCAGAGGTGGGATCTCCTGAATCCTGCTCCTCCCTTTCTTTTCTCCATCCATGCCTTTACAACACCCTCTATGCCACACCTGCATACCTTCACTCACACCCCAGTTCCTATGGCTGTCCCCTCCCATGATAACAGCAGCACCACTGAGTCCACAGAGCTGGGCCAGGGAGTAGGGCAGAGAATAATCACCTTTTAAAAACAGAATCTCCTTGATTTCATTTTCATAGCTGCCCCAACCTAGGGAATCAGGAGAGTGGGTTACAGGCATTGAATGCTGTAGCAGAGGCATTGACAGGAATCCAAGTGGGAAATCAAACTGTCAAAGGTCCACAGCTGTTCTTTGCTTCCCTTAGACTTTCCCACACATGACCTTATGGGATGTAGAAACCACTCGTGAAGCACAGGAGGCACAGTGAAATCACAGTGGAATCGAATATCCCCAAACTCAAGTACTATTATGTAGAAAACAGGATTCCTTTGTTGGGGGGGTAGATGGGGGATGGGCATCGCAGAAGACTCAGGGATTACTCCTGGCTTTGAGCTCAGGAATTACTGCTGGTGGGTCTCAGGGGAATCTATGAGGTGCTGGGGGTTGAGTTCAGGTCAGCTACGTATAAACCTACCCATTGTACTATTGCTCCAGTCACAGGAAACAGAAATCCTCTCTCCAAACATCTCTCCCACCTGCTTAGGAAGCATGGATTGCTCAGACACTCCATTGCATCATGCCCTGGGATGGGCAGAGCCGGAATCAGAGATGTGTCTTGGGGTTCTGACTGCCTTTCATATACAGCTTCTCTTAAGAGTCCTATTTTCTGAGAGCAAGTGATGTCTTTGACATCCCTACTGTTCATAGATCTAGGTATTCTTGGAAAGGAAAGCAAGCATCGCCTTAAGAGTCTTCGAGTAGAAACGACAGAAACAGACCTTTCAGTGTTCCCCCTTTTCTTCTCATTTTGTCTCTGCCTTGACACTAAGAAAAAAAGAACAAAAGAGGGAACAGCATGCTGTTTCCCCTCTGGATAAGCTGGTGTTTTCTCCTGAACACCTGTCTCTGTTTCTCCCCTCACATTTCTCTAAATTTCTTCCCCAAACAGCTATTTAAAAGAGAGACTGGGAAACAGTTGTCTAATTCATCTCTAGGAAATTTAGACAATATGAAGTGAAAAAGCATTTAATATATTACCTTATTATAACTAATAATTATGGGCTGTGAAAATAATAATTATAGAGTTCTATTAAGTGAATAGGTTTTTGACTGAGTTCATGCTTGCCGATATTGTCAGACAACAGTGAGAGAACTTAGAATTTGAGTACAACTTTTACATGTGGCCCCTCATATAGGACCCTCCATTCTGGGGCAGAGCTTGTACCCAGCACTGACCTTGTCAACCTCAAGTAAAGAAAGGGTTGATGGAGTGACATTGAATGGGAATATACCTCATGATCAAATGTTACAGAATTTGAATTTTTCTCCAGAATTCTGCACCCTAAATGCACTATTCAAGAAACATTTCTAAACTGCTCTTTAGGACTTTTCCTGGAATGCTCTGCCATATCCAAATTTTCTCTGAGCACCAAATAGAAATAGTATCACCTGTACCCCTTCCCCCCACTGGGACACTTATTCCAGATATCCTGACAGGAATTTTTCTGAGTCAGCTAGACTAATTTTCAAATGAGTAAGCCTGAAGCAGAATGGCTATAAGAAACTCTGCCCTTGATCCTTACCTTTTGGTAGACTTTGGTTTTCCAAACTTGGGCTAATGTAGAAATCCATAGCAGGTAACAGCATAGGGAGAAACAGAAACTTCCATCTTCCATCCCCAATCATAAAGGAAGTTGGGGTCAAAATCTGTGGATGTTGAACTAAAGCTCAGTGACAGACACGTGTAGCTCTTCAGAAATGCAAAAAGTTTCCGATTTCTGCACTGCATGAGCCATGCCGCAGGTTAGCCAGAGACATCTGAGCAGAGAGCAGAGCTCGTTTATACAGGCCCAGGCTGCACCACAGCGTTGAGCAGTCACAAAGGGGTTGTGAAGGCAGCGGAGGGAACATCATAGTGAGAGTGGCCACAGCTCTTTACCACACCCAGTTCTCTAAAATTTTTTTTAAATTATTTTTCTCTTTTTTATTAATCATTATGAAATTACAAATTATGAAATTATTCATGATTGTGTTTCAGATATACATTGTTTCAAACCAATCTTTTCACCAGTGCCCACTTCCTTCCACCAATTTACCCATCCCCAACTTTGCCTCCCACCACCAGTGTGCCTCTACGGTGTGCCTCTTTCCCTTGTTGATCTTCCCTTCACTATGGTCGTGTCCCCTTCCTCTCCTTTCTCCCTGCCCCTCAGTTGGTATGTTTCTTACTGACTACCAGTTCTCAGGTTCTTAGTTTATATTGTCTTGGGCTTTCATTAATCCCCATTATTTTTCTTTATACTTTTTTTTTTTTTTTGCTCTTTGGATCACACCCAGCGATGCTCAAGGGTTATTCCTGGCTTTGCACTCAGGAATTACTCCTAACGGTGCTTGGGGGACCATATGGGATGCCGGGGATCGAACCTGGGTCGGCCGCGTGCAAGGTAAATGCCCCACCCGCTGTGCTATGGCTCCGGCCCTATGTTTCTTTATACTTCACATATGAGAGAGGTCTTTCTGTATTGGCCTCTCTTTCTCTGAGTAACTTCACTCAGCATGATACTTTCCAGGTCCTGAAACCACTGGTACTTTTACTAATATAGAGTTTTTACTTTTTCAGATTGCCATATAAGTGGAATCATACAGTATGTAGTCATTTGGGGATGTCCTCTCAGTAATATGCATTGTTTCTCCTGAGTCTTCTGTGTGCTGGGGCCATAGCACAGCTGGTAGGGCATTTGCCCTGCACGTGGCCGAACCAGGTTCGATTCCTCCGCCCCTCTCAGGGAGCCCAGCAAGCTACCAAGAGTATCTTGCCCGCAGGGTAGAGCCTGGCAAGCTACTGTGGCATATTCGATATGCCAAAAACAGTAACAACAAATCTCACAATGGAGATGTTACTGCTGCCCACTCGAGCAAATCAATGAGCAATGGGATGACAGTGACAGTGAGTCTTTTTGTATTGTATTAACTCATTACATTTAGCATTCAAAATTCTATTGTGTGGATGGATATATCATAGTTGACTTACCTTTCACCTTGCATAACTTAATTGCCTCCCATTTTGACAACTATAAATAATTTACAAATTTTCTTTTGCTTTAAACCTCACTCTTATTCATCCACTGAAGGTGGATAATTTAATTATCTTTAGTATTTTCATAAATTTGTGCATTTGTCACTCATTCTAAAGCAAAATTATTTCCCTTATCCTTCACCCTTCATCCACTCTTAAAACTAAATTTTTTACATAATTTTTCAAGTCTCAGTATTTTATGAAAATGGAATCATACATGGACTTTTGTATCTGGCTTCTTTTACTTAGCATGTTTCTGAGGTACATCCATGTTGAAACACATAATTTAATCTTTATGACATCCTATTATATAGATACTTTATATTTTATTTATAAATTGATCATTGAATGAGTATTCCACTTTTTGTCTACTATAAATAAAACAGTAATAACCTTTGGTGTACATACTTTGTTTTTTTCTTTCTCTCCCCCACTTGCTTTGCCAGGGATGAACCCATGACCTAACATATGTAAAGCAGTGCTCTGCCAAGAGCCACATTCCTGTCCTCACTCCTTGTTAATTTTTTTAGTAATTGAAATATCAGTTTTCTAAGCTTGTGGTTTTCTGAGCTAGCTTAAGTATCTCATACTCCCTATGAAATGAGATCTTTGTGTCGAGATGTAACTTTTGCAAGTCTCTAGGTATATCAATTTGCCCTCCTGTCAACACCCTCAAAATTAGCCTTTGAATAAATAGAAATGTTGGTGATACAAAGTGATTAAATTTAGTAATAATGACTGCCTTATGTTCTTATGCGTCCATTCTTGAAAAACTAAAAAATATAATGTATAGCAAGGGGAAGTACATATAATCACAAGGGAGTTGAGCAAACCTGTAAGATGTATGAAAGTGCACATAGAGTCATCTTGAAATGTAAAAGTATTTGTGCCTGAGGGTCCAAATGGCAAAATATTAGGCTGAAGAGGTAGAAAAGGGCTCAATGTGAATGAATTTGAATAACAGTTTAAGAAGCGTGAGTCTTGTACCAATGGCAAAGAGTAATGGGAAGATCTCTGCTTCAAAAAACAACAGAAAAAAGAGACATTGGAGAAGCATGCAAGTCAATCATATAGTGTCACATAGTATCACTCCTCTTCAGATGTAATATGACTTACATAAAACATTTAAATTTATTGGTTTATATTTTTCTGCTATTGAGGTGGATGTCCAGCCCCAACCATTCCTTGGTTCTACTTTCTCAATTGTAAACTCATTCTCAAAACACCTTATTTAAAGCAATTTTTGGGTCACATCTGGCAGTGCTCAGGGGTTACTCCTAGCTCTATACTTGGGAGTGTTCAGAGAATCTTGTCGTGGCAGGGATCCAAACTTGGCAATACATACACTCAGTTCATTATAACTCCAGTTCTTAGGCAACTTTTCTTATCCAATGATAGTATTGTTTTCCCAATATTCTCAAATGAAGTCTCAATGTTCAGGTGAATAGACTCATGTCAGACCATGTTATCTGAATAATTACTGGAAACCAAACAAGGCCATTGGCCTAGGATAAGTCAGAGCAACTCCAAGTGTAATCCGTGGCTTAGAGTCTGACTCTTCTCATATTTATGGTACTAGTTACTTCAAGGTAAGCATTGAAACTGAGCAGAGTTCTACATGTTTATTGCCATTTGACTGAGTAGTTGAATCCAATAATAGAAAATGAAGGCCTGAACTTTGAAAGTCTTTATCACTCTCCCAATGTGTTATATTTTATACATGTATCAGTTGATAGTTTATTGGAATATAGGTGACAACTACTTATCTTTCACCATAGTTTGAGAAACTATGGTCTAATATATATGCCCTATTGTAAAACCTGGGTGAGCTGGCATTCTGGAGACATACAGGGATGTCCTCCCTCCAGCTATGAGAAAAGGCTGAACCAAATATCCACTATACTCAAGGGACATAATTTGGAGACAGATTGGTTCTTTCAAAATTATGTTAGCTCTTCAATTTTCTGATGCTTTCCCCCACATCCAACTGTCTAGATTCAAAGTTTGTAGCAAAAATTTATGTCTTACTACTTCCATTCTCATAGATTAAACATGAAATGAGCATTCAACTACACTTCCATAGAAGTTCCCCACTGGAATTTCTGAGTATGAAAGTATTTGAATGGCTCTTCCAACCCATTAAGAGAAAAACAACTTTGGGCTAGATTCACAAAAGGTAATTATTAAAGTGAGCCAAATTCTTTTGCCACGGTCTTGCCACTGGGGTATGGAAACTCCTACAGGAGTTCTGAAGGAAAATATGTTTAAGACAAATTTTAGGAATCTAAGTTTCTCATTAATACACATTTTAGAAAATTATTTTAGGTCAACTTACTAGGGTAGTTTTATGGCAAGGAAATGTGCAAATTATAGCTTTCATTTCTCCATTAAATCAAAATGAAGACAAAATACAATTAAAACTAAACTTAAAAAAGCAAAATATATGAGTATTTTGATACTTTTTCTAATTAAAATTCTACAATTAAATTTTTGCTGGAGAACAACCCTTTGTTTTTAATCCAACCGGTCCACAGAGAGCTAGTACAAGCATAGAATTGGCAACGCCTGGTGATTCAAAGCTAGAATTAACATTGGATAACCTTGGTTGGATCAGAATAACTTGGTTAAGTCTTGGATAACTTTGGATAAATCAGTCTTTCCCTTTCTACAAATTGGAAACAAAGCCCAGAAAAGGCTTATTTATTTTCTCTTATGTCACACGCATGCTCTCCCCTCTCCCTCCCCTCTTCTCTCTCTAATAAAGCACTAAAGTTTATCTGAGTTGAAATGTGTAATTTTCGAAGAATGCAACTGTAACCTTTTTTTGATGTTCCAAATTCAGGCTAATGAAGAATTCTCCTTTCTGGAGAAACAGCTGTTGACAGTCTGGAACACGTACACAAGGGTGTATTGACTCAACAATGCTCTCAAAACTGCTGTCAATTAAACACTTACTATTATTTTAGGAGCTGGAGGTTCTGAAATGATTCAGAGAGTCAGTGGAAGCCTAGGAGAGTACTTTCTAATTAGTTCACTTCAAGAAGGTAAATTTTCAGGAAGTTTTTTTTTTTTTCTGGAAATGGGGAAGCAAGCCAAATAAATTTGGGAACTGCAGCACTACAGGTTAGAATTACAATTAATGATATGGCCTCTGCATGCAGCTGTAGTAGGGTAACAAAATTCTTATAAGACAGATGAAAACTTCAAAGAACACAAAAAGAGAGGTTCCAGAGTGATAATCCAGCGGGTAAGAAACTTATCTTGCATGCAGCCAACTCAGGTTTGATCCAAGCTACTCCATGTGGTCCCTAAACCCATCATACTGAGTTAGAGTCAGAAGCAAACCCAGATCTTGTCAAATGCTTTTTCTGCGTCTATTGAAATGATCATATGCTTTTTTTTTACTTTTGTTGATGTGATGGATTATATGGATTGATTTTCGTATGGTAAACCATCCTTGCATCCCTTAAATCTGAATTGATCATGATGTATAATCTTTTTGATGAGTTGTTGGATTCTATTTGCTAGTATTTTGCTGAGGATCTTCGCATCTGTGTTCATCAGGGATATTGGCCTGAAGTTTTCCTTGTTAGCAGTGTCTTTACTTGCTTTTGGTATTATGGAGATACGTGCTTCATAGAAACTTTTTGGGAGAGTTCCTGTTTTTTCAATTTCCTGGAAAAGCTTGAGGATAACTGGCAACAGGTTCTCTTTAAATGTTTGGGAGAATTCGCTGGTGAAATCTTCTGAGCCTGGGCTTTTGTTTTTGGGGAGACTTTTGATTACAGTTTCAATTTCCTTGATATTAATGGTCTGTTCAGGTATTTCAAGTCTTCTTGGTTCAGTCTTGGGAGATTGTAGGAATCCAGGAATTTATCCATTTCTTTTAGGTTCTCTTGTTTTTTTGGGCATACAGACTTTCAAAGTAGTCTCTGATGATCTTTAGAATTTCATTGGTTTCTGTTGTGACTTCCCCCTTTTCATTTCTGATTAGGCTTATTAAGGTTCTCTCTCTCTCTCTTTCTTTGTGAGGCTTGATAAGGTTAATCAATCATATTTATTTTCTCGAAGAACCAACTCTTTGTTTCATTGATCTTTCGGATTGTTTTTTGGGTTTCCATGTCATTAATTTCTGCTCTAAGTTTTATTATTTCTTTCCTTTGTTCCAGTTTGGATTCCTTCTGCTGGTCCTTTTCTAAGCTCTTGAGCTGCGAAGTCAAGCCATCTATGTAGGCCTTTTCTTCCCTCCTGAAGAATGATTGTAGGGCTATAAATTTTTCCCTTAACACAGCTTTAGCTTCATCCCATAAGTTCTGGTAGCTTGTGTCTTCATTCTCATTTGTTTCGAGGTACCTTTTGATTTCTTCCTTGATTTCCTTCGTGACCCACTCATTGTTCAACAATAAGTTGTTTAACTTTCAGGTGTTTGATTTGGTTCTCCGTGTCTGTGTGTGATTAACTTCTATCTTCAGTGCATTATGGTCTGAAAAGATAGTTGGTACAATTTCTGTTTTCCCGATTCTATTGAGATATGATTTGTGACCCAGAACGTGGTCTATTTTTGAGAATGTTCCATTTGCACTTGAAAAAAAGTGTATTCTTTATTTTTGGGGTGTAAAGCTCTGTATAGGTCTATTAGTCCTATCTCCTCCATTTCTTCCTTCAGAGCCATTGATTCCTTGCTGAGTTTTGTTCTTGTTGATGTATCCAGAGGTGATAAGGCAGTTTTGAGTCTCCATCCACTATGATGGTGCTTGTGATGTCCTCATTAAAATCTGCTAGGAGTTGTTTTAAGTATTTAGCTGGTCAATCATTAGGTGCGTATACATTTAGGAGTGTGATTTCTTCCAGTTGTACATATCCCTTGATTAGTAGAAAATGACCTGCACTGTCCCTTCTAATCTTTTTCAGTCTGAAATCTATGTTATTGCATACTAGTATGGCTACCCCAGGTTTTTTGAAGGAGTTGTTTGCTTGCAGGATTGTTTTTCATCCTTTGACTTTGAGTCTATGTTTGCTCTGACTGTTCAGATGTGTTTCTTGTAGGCAACAGAATATTGGATTCTGTTTCCAAATCCATTTTGCCACTCTGTGTCTTTTAATTGGTGCATTTAGGCTATTGACATTGAGAGAGAGTATTAACATGGGATTTTGTGCCATCTTTCTATCTATAGGGTTTGTTGTTCTTGTAGAGTTTTTCCTTGTCTTACAGTAGCCCCTTTAGTCCTTCTTTTAAGTTTGGTTTTGAGTCTATGAAGTTCCTGAGCTATTGTTTATCTGTCAAATAATGTATGGTGCCTTCAAGTTTAAGTTAGAGCTTAGCTGGATAGAGCATTCTTGGTGAGGTGTTCATTTCATTGAGTTTTTTCACTATATCCCACCATTGTCTTTGGGCTTGAAGGGTTTCTTTTGATAGGTCTGCTGTAAATCTAAGGGGTTCTCCTTTGTATGTGATTTCCTTCTTTGATCTTGCTGCTTGCAATATTGTGTCTCTATCGATGTCATCCATCATTGTGACTATGATATGCCTTGAAGATTTTTTATTGGGATCTCTTCTATCTGGCACCCTTCGGGTTCCTTGGATCTGAATGCCTGCATTCTCTAGCTCTGGTAATTTCTTAGCAATGATGTCTTTGACTGTGGTTTTTTCATTGGGATTAGTTCCTTGTGCTTCTGGTACTCCAAGGATTCTTATGTTGTTCCTCTTGAGGTCATCCCCTAGGACTCTGATTCACCCTAGAGCCATTTTGAGATCTTTTGCCATTATTAGTTGTTGCCTATATGCTTTCAGTAGCTCATCTTCAAGCTCACTGATTCTGCCTTCGTCTGTAGCCATTCTACTGTTGAGGGCTCCTACTGAGTTTTTTTTTAATTTCATCTACCGATTTCTTTAACTAAGTCACTTCTGTTTGTAACTTTGAGATTTCTGCTCTCATTTCTTCCCATATTATTTTGGTGGTCCGTTCCAATGTTGCGTTCATATCCTCCCTTAATTTATTGGATGTCTGTTCCATAGTTGCTTTGAGATCATAAATCATCTTCGCAATTTTCTCTCTGAATTCTCTACTTGAGAGGAGGTTGTATTTGTGGGTAGTCCCTGTTGAGGCTTCTGTGAGTTTCTCTTCATTCTCTTCTGGTGGTGGGAATTTTCGCTGTTTCTTCATGTTGTTATAGGCCTTACTCTCAGACACTCTTCCTAGCTTATGTAGGGCCCCTATTGAAGACTTGAGGCTATGATCTCTTTATAAATGATTTTTGTGGAGCTTCTTGTGTTCACTGAGTTTTTATGAAATTAGGATGGGATAGGGTAGTTGACGATCAGCATATAGTGACTAAGAAAGCCAGGGTGTTATTCAAAGGATTAGGTTATATTGACTGTGACTTAAGTGAGCAATGCAGTGAAAGGGGAGAAACAACTGCAGAGAGAGGCCGCACCCCCTTTTGAAACCACACCCCATGATGAAAGGACACGCCCCCCACAACCTAGTGGAGAAACAGGGCCTAGGTCTTCAAGAGCCCCAGCTGGCAGGGCACTGACTTTAGGGCTGTTTCTCCCTGGGCCGCAGGGTGCAAGAGGGCGTTCCCGGTTAAGTGGACAGGAGGGGTGAATTAGGGCGGCACTGAAGATGAGCGTACTCCATTGTTTAGATGTCCCAAAGTTTCTTTAACCAGTCATCTGTTCTTGGGCACTCGGGTTTTTTCCAGATTCTGGCTATTGTAAATAGTGCTGCAATGAACATTCCAGTGCAGATGTCATTTCGACTATACTTTTTTGCCTCTCTGGGATATATTCCCAGGAGTGATATTGCTGGGTTAAATAGGAGCATAGTATTCCATTGTATAGATGTACCAAAGTTTCTCATTAATCATCAGGGAGATGCAGATCAAAACAACCATGAGATACCACCTCACACCACAGAGACTAGCACACATCCAAAAGAACAAAAACAATAGCTGTTGGAGAGGATGTGGGGAGAAAGGGACCCTTCTACACTGCTGGTGGGAATGCCGACTGGTCCAACCTCTTTGGAAAACAATATGGATGCTTCTCAAAAAATTAGAAATTGAGCTCCCATTTGATCCAGCGATACCACTTCTGGGAATATATCCTGGAAAAGCAAAACAGTATAGTCAAAATGACATCTGCACTTATATGTTCATCGCAACACTGTTTACAATAGCCAGAATCTGGAAAAAACCCGAGTGCCCGAGAACAGATCATATGTTTTCTATCTTTTATTTTATTTATATAATGGATTATGTCAACTGAGTTTCAAATGTTAAGCCATCCTTGCATCCCCGGGATGGAACCCACTTGGTTGTGGTGTATGATCTTTTTGATGAGTTGTTGGATTCTATTTGCTAATATTTTGTTGAGGATCTTTACATTCATGTTCATCAGGGATATCAGCCTCTAGTTTTATTTTTTTTGTGGTGTTTCTTTTTGCTTTTGTTATTATGGAGATATGCACCTCATAGAAGCTGTTTGAGAATGTTTCTGTTTCTTCAATTTCCTGGAAATGCCTGAGAAGAATTGTCAATAGGTCCTCTTTATGTTAGGAAGAATTCGCTAGTGAATCCATCTGGACCTGGGCTTTTGTTTTTGGGAAGACTTTCGATTACAGTTTCAATTTCCTTGATAGCAATAGGTTTATTCAGGTATTTCAAATTTTCTTGGTTCAGCCTTGGGAGATTATAAGAATCCAGGGAATTATCTATTTCTTCTAGGTTCTTATGTTTTGTGGCATACAGACTTTCAAAGTAGTCTCCGATGATCTTTTGAATTTCTTTGTTTTCTGTTGTGATGTCCTCCTTTTCATTTGGTTCCATTTATTAGGTTCTCTCTCTCTTTCTTTGTGAATCTTGCTAGTGGTTTATCAATCTTTTTTATTTTCTCAAAGTACCCAGTGGTCATACCCATAAGACACACCCTGCCAGTGCCAGATAAATTCCTCATCTGCCGACCTCCACTACCCAATCACTGCCATGCCCCAGGCTGCTTTCCAGACCACGTGGCCGCTTTGCAACCCATCATAAGCACTTCTTACCCATTTTCCATAATTACGGCATAATATTTGATGGGCTTCATATATGGTGTGAACCATAGGAATACTTCTAATGGCAATTAGAGGCTGCCCTAAAAGCCTTCATCCCTCTCAGAGATCATACAGCAGGTAAGCCTACCTGGGCTCGATTTCTACCACGACATATGGTACCCTATGCCTGCCAGGAGTGATCCCTGTGAACTGAGGCAGAAACAATATCTGAGCACAGCTGGACAAAAACCCCAAATCTGAAAATATGCATGAACACTAACAAAATGGATTAATTTTGTATGTCTAAAATATCAATGTGATCTTCATAATGATTTATACATGAAATACAATTGACATATTATAAAAATTAGCAAAATCAATGCAAACACTCTCAGGAAGAAAAAAATTAGTTTATTATAGAAAATGTTAATAGAATATGTGATGAGACTAGTTACACTATACATTTAAATAAACTATGAGCTTGATAACCAAAATAAAATAGCATTGAAAGAAGACAAAATTATATAAATGTAAAACAATTAGAAATTTAATATTTTTTTCTATAAAATAATTTGGTAGAAATTTTATTTGAAAGGAAGAACGAGTCATTTACCTGAACTGGTTAGATATTTAGAAAAAATAAAATAACTAGACCTATCATTTGTAGTCACGGAAGATCCCTGTGGCATATTCAGTATGCCAAATACTGTAACAATAACAGGTCTCATTTCCCTGATCCTGAAAAGAGTCTCAAATCATTGGGAAAAAGAGTAAGGAGAGGCTGCTAAAATCTCAGGGCTGTGATGAGTGGAGACATCACTGGCGCCCGCTCAAGTAAATCTATAAACAACAGGATGACAGTGATACAGTGATCATTTGTAGTATAAAAAACTTAATACAAGATACATAAAAAGTTAAGTGTTTTTAACACCTTAAAAAAACCTCACTGAAGCAATAAGTTAAATCTGACTAAAATCCAAGAATGAATTCCTGAATTCAAATTCCTTTTCAGCACTTCCAAAAATGACAGCCTTATAATCCAGTAATCAATGAACTCAGCAAAAGTTCAAACAGAAAACAAAAACATAGCACAGAAAAAAATAGTTCACCAACTCACGGGAAAAAATTCATCTATATATCTATAGGTGAGTTAATATGGTATAGAGTATGAAGCAGAGGTTGATCACTGTATCACTGTATCACTGACATCCCGTTATTCATAGATTTGCTCGAGCGGGTGCCAGTAACGTCTTCATTTGTCCCTGTCGCATGCTAGTGTAGCCCTATGGCTCAGTGCCCGAGCAGAATTAAAGTCCCACTTCTGACGCAGTCCTAATGCTTGTCAGGGAATCTCTCTGGCCCAGGCTCTGGGGGCATCTTGACCCAGGAGCGGGTGTTCTGGCAGTTCCCTGGGTCTCAACTCTATTATTTTTGGTTATCAGTCTTTGCAACTAAAGAGTTCTAGTGACAGAGATTCCCTCTGTTTGAGTTACTTTGTTTTGAATCTGGATTTAAAGCTGAAAGGAAAATAAACATTACTGTACCAAGAAACACTTTTTTAATTGTTTTTAGGCCACACCTGTCTGCTTGCTCCAGGAACATTAAAAGCATATTGTTACTGTTTTTGACATATCAAATATGTCACAGGTAGCTTGCTACGCTCTGCCGTGCAGTGGGGCTGGGAGGGAGAGGAAACAAAAATAAAAATAAAGAGGTTGCACGGCTGTGAATGTGGCCGCACACTCCAGGGAAAAATTGTGTTGCTCTTTTCCTGGAGCTTTGTTTTATAGTCTCTGGATCTTGGCTGTTGATGAGATTACATGGCGCCGAGGGCAGTTTGTGGGTGTGGCTACCAAGCTACTGAAAAACTGGGGATCTGAGTGGAGGAGGCCCAGTCCCGATCCAAGTATGCTTGGTGATCTCAGCTCTGGATCCCACATACTTGGGTTCCTCTGTCGGTTCCTTCATGGGTGAGGCTCGTCCGGGTGTGTGGAGAGTGGCCTTGAGCATGGCAGTGGTTGGGTTCTGGAGGTTTCCAGCTATTGGGACTCTGCTTTGGGCAGGGAGGAAAACTCAACCAGCTACCCTCTGAGGTGGCCCCGGTGAAGACAGCCTGGCTCAGGGGCAGGAGATTCAGAGTTGATAAGTGAAAATATCTACATGTACCAGCCACCACTATTGTTAACTGACCTGAGAACACTGGCGTAGGGAAATAATTCTTTATAAAATCTGTGACCTAAAAGATTGCTTTTAGTAGAAACTGAGCTTTGGGACACCCCCTTCCTCAAAAAATGATTTGTATATTTTAGACCAGCAGCAGCATTCTGAATTTCAGGATCAGTTTCCTCTTCCTTTTCTCATGGAATTACCTAGAGATTGAGCCTAAATCCAGAGGTAGAGAAATCTAAAGCAAATTTATGGTGCAAATAGGAGTTAGGAGTGAGTACAAAGATAGAAGGACAGTTATTAACTATTTTAGCTATTCCTACCCCGCCCCCACTGGCAACACTGTCGTCAATCAGATGTTGTTAATGTTTTTAACATTACAATCCTGTTTCTTCCTGTTATAGGTTCAGAAACAAAGACAAATTTAACACTAAAGCCATAGTATTACCTGCAGAAAAACAAAATAAAATAATCCAAATGCATTAGTAAAAAAAAACTGTAGGCAAACAACTGTAAAAAATGAAGTGAAATTCCTCAAAGAGAAAATGACAACTTTTCAAAGGAAAAACTTATAAACAAAGAGATGAAGGTGTTAACTGACAAAGGTTAAGGAACCGCTGTAACAAAGCATAACAAAGTTTTAAAAATCTCAAATGCAGAGAAGTAGATTCAGCAATTACAGTAACAACAATAAAAGAGCACTATGATTCTACACTAAAGAAATACAAGATATTTAAAATGCCTAGAATTCAGAGTCATATGGTACAGGGGTTAAGGCACCTGCCTTTAAAGCATCTGAATCTGTTTTGATTTCCAGCACTGTGTATGGTCATGCAGGCACTTTTAGAAACCCTGAATACCACCAGCTATAGCCCCATAGAAGGAAATAAAAGCATTAATGATAATGAAAAATATTGAAGACTGATAGGGAAAAGATCAAGTAACATGAATGATATCTCTAGTATCCAAGGCTATTTTTAACAGGGTTTAAATGCACGCTCTGCATGCTCAAGCTCCAAAGTCTCAGGTGTGTTCCCTTGGGGCTACATAGTTCCCGAGGGTGGATCCAGGAGCAGCCTAGGAGTTGTGTCTTGAAGTAATTACTGTTTTCTCTAGTTCTTTCAGTGAGACCCTTTGTGTGATATACTTAGTTTTTATGCCTCTCAGGAGCTCTCATAAGCAATTATATGGGAGAACTTCTCATTTTTGGCTATCTTGGCCTCATCTCCTTTGATTTCCTCTCTGATCTAATACTTATTTATGAGTACATTCTTCAATCTCCAAATGTTTGAATTTTTTCCCAGCTTTTTTTTTATAGTTCATTTCTACCTTCATGGCATTTGATGTGATTTCTGTTTCTATGACTTTATGAACAACTTAATTGTGACCTAGAATGTGTTCCATACCAGAGAATAAATTTCATGTGCACTAGAGAAGAATGTGCAATATATCTGTTTGGTGTTGGAGGATCCTGTACATGTTTATTGACCCCACTTCATCCAATTGCTCATTTTTGCCTCTTGCATTCTTGTTAACGATTGGGTGATCCAATGGTATAGTATAATATCAATATATATCTGTTTTGATTGATGTATCTTCTCAAATCTATTAACCATAGCTTAAGTTTGGTTTTTTTGCCCATTCATTTGATACGTATATATTGATGATTTAAGTTCTCTTGATTTATTGATATATTAATTCATTAACCAAACTGAAATTTCCAACCTTGTCTCCTTTCTTTAGCTTAATCAAATTGGTCTGATAGAAGTAGGGCTGTTCTTACTTTTTAATAAAAGTGCAACATTGGCCTGAACTATTGTTTTACAACCTTTCACTCTGAATTTTGTATATGGTGAGTTAAAAATGTGTCTCATAAGCAGGAGAAAGTTCAATTTTGTTTCCAAATTCATTCCAAATAACTGTGTCTTTTTATAGAAGTGTTCAGCCCACTATTTCAGAAATTATTGATATGATAATCAGAAATTTTTGATATGAAGATTTTTTTCTGGCATCTATGAGTTTTGACTTTGCTTTTTACAGTAAGTCATTCAGTACTCCTAGCAGTGATGGTTTGGACATGACAAATGCCCTCAGTTGTTTGTCTGAGAAAGCTTTTATCACTTTTTCAAATATAAGTTATATGTAGGGCTAGAGGTATTTTTCATATGTGTGTTGAGTAGAACATTCCATCTCCTGCATGTAGAGACTAATCTGGTTTGAGTGTCTCTCATATGTAAGTTTTATCTTCTCTCTTGCCATTTTAAGAAGCTTATCTCTCCCTTTGGTTTCTGCCGTTTCAATTAAAGTTTGTCTTGTTTTCTGTTTGTTTCTGTTTTGATGGGCATTATATAGTATTCCTGGATCAGTGAAGCAGTTTCCATTTTCAGATTAGGGAAGATCTCAGCTATTATCTCTTCCACCAGTAATTTGTTCCCTCTCTCTCTTTCCTTTTGGAATTTCTATGATTTTGAGTTTGTTTTCCTGATATTCTCTACTCTTTTTCTTGAACCCTCATACTTTTTCCTCTATGTCTCTTTTCTTACCACCTTTCCATTGATAGTGTTATGTACCTCACATTCAAAGTCACTAATTAGATTTTCAGCTTCTTTCATTGTGATTTTCAGTGTTTTTCCCATTGAGACTCGTACTTGTATTCTTTAGTGACATCATATTTAACGTGAAATGAGTTCCTCGATTCTTTCCCCATCAGACATTCATTGTCTTTTCTTTTTTTTTTTTTCCCCTTTTTTCTATTTTGCTTTCTGGATCACATGCAGTGATGCTCAGAGGCTACTCCTAACTCTACATACAGGAATTACTCCTGGTGGTTCTCGGGGGACCATATGGGATTCGGAGGCTCAAACCTGGGTTGTCCACATGCAAGGAAAATGCCTACCCGTTGTACTATTGATCCAGGCCCCTAACACTCATTTTGTATGCAAATTATCTTCTAGGATCATTTAACACCAAGAACATTTTCTTCTTTAGGAAGTTTAGAAAGATAGTTGAGTATCTTCCTACTGCCATCTGTTGATGTAGCTGAATTATTTATTTCTTTTGCCCTTGTTCCTGGTACTAAATGGGAACAACATTGTCCTGAGTAGTCATGCAGAACTTTCCTGTTTGAGAAACAGAGCACCTGCTTTGTCTCCAGAATGTCTTTCATGGGTCAGCTCATGTTTGGGGTAGAGGGTGAGATGGAGGACTATACAGTTCATCTGCATTGGTGGGATTAAGTTTCAGGCCACACACATGTCCACAGGCATCAATTCGGGCTGTTCAGATTTCTACCTGTGTCAGAGTTAGGTGTAGTATCGGTGTGGTCTTATTTGTGCATGTACAGGTTATTCACAATTCTGGGGCATCTCTCTTAATCAAGAACCATGCTCAATTGTTGAATAAACTTTCCTTACCCTACCTTATTCTAGGGCTACACTAATATAAAAAATAATTTGAACATCAAAATGTTCATGTTTCCCTCTTAGTTTTATGTTTTGTGTGATCTAAACTTTGACTTTTCTGTTAATAAGGAGAAAATCCAAGAGCAGAAATTTTTGGTGGAATTGATAGTTGTTCTATACTCCAAGAGCTCTCAGGCTCAGCTAAAACTTAATACAAGTTGGCTCTTTCCTTCTGTTCTGTTTTACATGGTCAATGAACTTTGAATATTATATACAAATAAAAAAAGTTTTAAATTGAACTTAAATTAAGTTGGAAATTTTTCTGCTGATAATTTACATGTGAATGAAGATAAGAGTTAACAGAACACGTGGGGCACAGCCAAAGTGGTGCTAAGAGGAAAGTTTGTAGCAATCTAAGTATCCATTAGGAAGCAAGAAAAAGTCCATATAAATGACATACCTTCTCTTTTTCCACATGACAGTATTCTAGGAAAATGCCAACAAAAGGAACCCAAAAATAGCAGTAGTGAGAAAACAATAAAACTTTGAGAAAAAAAATCAATGAAATGGGAACTGAAAAAAAAAGTTCAAAAGATCAATAAGGCCAAGAGTCAGTTCTTTGAAAGGATAAACAAGAGTGTTAAACCATTAGGCAAGAATTCACAAGGAAAGAGAGAAAACTTGTAAACCAAATCAGAAATGAAAGGTCATAATAGATATCACAGAAGTTCAAAGAATCATTAAGGGTTGCTTTGAAAATATTTATGCAAAAAAATATTTAGGAGATACCTAAAAGAAATGGACAAAGTTTTTCGCTCTTAAAACCTTCCAAGTTGAATCAAAAGGAAACAGAGACCTGAACATGCCAATTACTGTCAAGCAAATTAAAATGGGTATTGAAAATCTCTGCAAAGACAAAAGTCTAAGACAAGATGGATTTACTAGGACTTTCTAGTGAGTTCTTTCATTTCAAAAATCTTCTCCCAATCCTTTTCAGGATGTTGAAGAAACAGAAATCCTACAAACAGTTTCTATGAGGCAAAAATTACCCTGTTACTAGAAGCAGAGACAGACATCACAAAAGAGAAAACCATATCACTGATGAACACTGAGGCAAAAATTCCAAACAAAATATTTGTCAACCAAATCCAAGAATACATCAAAAAGATATATCCTAACCAAGTAGGATTCACTCCAGGGATGCAAGGATGGCTCAACATATGCAAATCAGTTAATTTACTGCACCAAATCAATATAAGGAAAAATAAAAATCATATGATCATTTCAAGAGATTCAGAGAAAGCATTTGACTCAACATACATTTATGATAAAAATTCTCAATAAAAATGAGGATTGAAGGAATAATAATTCATAGTAAAGTCATTTACCACAAGCCCACACAGCAAATATCATACTCAATGGTGAAAAACTGAAAGCCGTAATATCTAAGATCAAGCACAAGCAAGACTTCCCACTCTCACCACTACTGTACAATATAGTATTGGAAGACATGACCATAGCAATTAGGCTAGAAAAAGATATGAAAGGTGTCAAGATCAGAAAAGAAGAAGTCAAAAGCTTACTTTGTTTTGAGAGAGAGAGAGAGCCACAGAGGCAGGCTGGGGAAGAAGGGGTGACTGGAGGTAAACTGGAGTCATTGGTGGTGGGAAATGGACACTGGTGGAGGGATGAGTGTTGGGTCATTGTATGACTGAAACCTGGTGATGAACAGCTTTGTAACTGTGTATCTCAAGGTGACTCAATTTTTTTTTAGTTTTAATTAGTGAATCACTGTGAGGGTACAGTTACAGATTTATACACTTTTGTGCTCATGCTTCCCTCATACAAAGTTCGGGAACCCATCCCTTCACCAGTGCCCATTCTCCACCACCAGTAAACCCAGCATCCCTCCCACCCTCCCCAATCCCATTCCGCCCACCCCATCCTGCCACTGTGACAGGGCATTCCCTTCTGTTCTCTCTCTAATTAGCTGTTGTGGTTTTCAATAAAGGTGTTGAGAGGCCACTGTGCTCAGTCTCTAGCCCTCATTCAGCCCACAACACCCTTCCCCTGCATGGCCTTCGACTACATTATAGTTGGTGATCCCTTCTCTGAGTTGCCCTTTCCCCAGAATGTGAGACCAGCCTCCAAACCATGGAGTCAACCTCCTGGTAGTTGTTTCTACAATTCTTGGGTGTTAGTCTCCCACTCTGTTATTCTATATGCCATAGATGAGTGCAATCTTTCTATGTCTGTCTCACTCTTTCTGACTCATTTCACTCAGCATGAAACTTTCCATGCCGATCCACTTATATGCAAAATTCATGATCTCTTTTTTTCTAACAGCTGCATAGTATTCCATTGTATAGATGTACCAAAGTTTCCTCAACCAGTCATCCGTTCTAGGGCATTCGGGTTTTTTCCAAATTCTGGCTATTGTAAACAGTGCTGCAATGAACATATAAGTGCAGATGTCGTTTCAACTATACTTTTTTGCCTCTCTGGGATATATTCCCAGTTAGTGGTATTGCTGGGTCAAATGGGAGCTCAATATCTAATTTTTTGAGAATCGTCCATATTGTTTTCCAAAAGGGCTGAACCAGTCGGCATTCCCACCAGCAGTGTAGAAGGGTCCCTTTCTCCCCACATCCTCTCCAACAGTGGTTGCTTTTGTCTTTTGGATGTGTGCCAGTCTCTGTGGTGTGAGGTGGTATCTCGTGGTTGTCTTGATCTGCATCTCTCTGATGATTAGTGATGTAGAGCACTTTTTCGTGTGCCTTTTGGCCATTCGTATTTCTTCCTTGGTAAAGTTTCTGTTCATTTCTTCACCTCATTTTTTGATGGGGTTGGATATTTTCTTCTTGTAGAGTTCAATCAGTGCTTTATATACTATTGATATCAACCCCTTATCTGAAGGGTATTGTGTAAATATCCTTTCCCATTCTGTGGATAGTCTTTGTATTCTGGTCACTGTATCTTTTGCGGTGCAGAAGCTTTTTAGTTTAATGTAGTCCCATTTGTTGATCTCTGTTTTTACTAGATTGCTTAGTTCCGTGCAGGTGACTCAATTTTTAAAAATTTTAAAAATACTTGAAATTGCAAAAGAAAGTTCACTTTTTCCAGATTACATAGTATCTTATCTAAGAAACTCCAGACACTTCACAAAAAAATCTTAGAAATCATAGACATGTAAAATGGCAGGCTACAAAATCAGTGCACAGAAATACACACTTTTCTCTATGAAAATAATGAAACAAATTAGAGAGAAATAAAGAAAGTGCCATTTACAATTGTGCCTCAGAAAATTAATTACCTAGGAATGAGCTTAACAAAAGAGGTGGATATCTATACAAAAAAAACCATAAATTACTGCTGCAAGAAATAGAAGAGGATCCTAGAAAATTAAAACATATACCTATCAATAAATTGGAAGGATTGATGTTGTCAAAATGGCAACTATGCTCAAAGCATTTTACAGATTCTATAGAGGCCCACTGAATATTCCCATGAAATTTTTTAGACATAGATCAAAGACTGTTGAAATTGACACGGAGTAGAAAAATCCCCAGGAGAGCAATCCTAGGAATAAAAGAAGACCAGAGGCTTATCCTTCCTCAAATTTAAATAATACTATAAATCTGAGTAATCAAAAACTGTCATTGGAATAAGGAAAGACTATCAGACCACTGGAAAAGAATTAAAAGTTCAGAGACACACATGCAGGTATGGACAGTTAATCTTCAACAAAGTAGCATAAAGTATGGAGTAGAGCAAGTAAAGTCCTTCAACAAATGGTGCTGTAAAAAACTGGTCAGTCATATGTGAAAAAAACAAATATAGAACCTTGTCTAACACCTTGCACAGAAACCTAATAAAAATGAATGAAAGACCTACATATCAGACCAAAAATACATAAATTGTCTTGAGGAAAACATAGGCAGAACTTTTCATGACACTGGATCTAGAGGCATCTTCAATAATTCAATGCCACTCGTCAAGCAAACAGTAGCAAAGATAAACAGATGGGTTTATAGCAAACTAAAGGCTTCTGCACTACAAAAGAAATGATGAACAGAATACGATGGTATCCTATAGACTGGGACAAAATATTTACCCACCACTTATATGACAAAGGGTTACTATCTAAGATATGTAAGCCACAGGTAGAGCTTTATATGATAAAAACAACCAATCGCATCAAGAAACAGAAGAGAGATGAACAGAAACTTCCTCAAAGAGGAGATGCAGATGGTCAAAAGGCATATAAAATGCTTTCCATCACTCATTAGGGAATGCAAATCAAAATATTGAGATACTACCTCACGCCAGTGATACTGGCACACTTCACAAAGATGAAAAACAATCAGTGTTGGCAGGGATATGGGAAAAAGGAACCCTCACCCATTGCTAGTGGGAATGTCAACTAGTTCAAACTTTTGCAAAAACAATATATATACTTCTCAAATTAGGAATTGATCTCCTATATGATCCAGCAATTCTACTTCTTGACATTTACTCCAAGGGCTCCAAAAACTCTCTTCAAAAAAGATATATACATATGTTCATTGCAGTGTTCTGAAGAGCCAAAATCTGGAAACAACTCAAATGTCCAAGAACAGATGACTGGATAAAAGTACTATGGTACACATACACAATTAAATACTACTCAGCTACAAGCACAGACAAAACCATGCAATTTTCTGCTACATGGAGAGATCTGGAGAATATCATGCTGAGTGAAGTTAGTCAGAAGGAGAGAGACAGATACAGAATGATCTCCCTTATATGTGGCATATAAAGTAACATATTTAAGAAAAAACAAATACCCAAAGAATGGAAATGAAGATCAGGTCTTTAATGGAAGCATATCACTGTAGCAGGGCACAGGGATAGGACAGAATAGGGTACACAGGGACATGGTGGAAGGAAGCTGACATTCTTGTGAAGGTTGGGTTGTGATCTTTTTTGTTTGTTTGTTTTGCGGGGATGGGGCAGATAAAACCCTGCCAATATCAATACTGTAAGTCACAGGGCCTAAAATAAAATTTAAAAATTGAATGATAGAAATCTGTAGGAATTTTTTGTCACTGGTGCCTCAATTAAGATTCCATCCTGATAATGCTTAACCATCACTTAGAGGATTATTTTGAAGGCACATCTTAAATTATTTTCCTAATATCGTGGGAGAATAAAGTTGCACTAAATTTAATAATAGAAATTCTTTGAGACTTTAAACAGTTTTACTGAAATAGTAACTTATTGAATTAAACTGACATTTAAACTAAGGGTTTAAGCATAGGTGTAACAATGCCTAAAAGGAAAAGAGAAAGAGAGGGAGAGAGAGAAGGAGAGAGAGAGAGAAGGAGAGAGAGAGAGAAGCATCTGTTAGAAGCAGGCAGGGGTGGGAGGTGGGGAGTGATGGGGCGGAACTGGGGTACTGGTGCTGGGAAATGTGCACTGGTGGAGGGATGGGTATTGGAACACTGTATGACTGAAATCCAATTATTTACAGCTTTGAAAAAATTAAAAAAATTTAAAAGTATAGGTGTGTTTTTACCAAATGTGAATTTACATAAAATATGTAGAAGGTTAGAGGATTGAATTTTAGAAAAAAAACTTTATGTGTGGTCAATTTGAATTGTTAAGAGGATCTTAAAATGAATTTTAATATATGGAACATACTGATTAATAGAAGATTCTTATTTTCCTTTCCTAAAAGACAACAGTATTGACATATTCTAAGTGAGCTTTATCAGATTACAGTCTGTCTAGCTAGTCTGCATAGTGTAAGATGATGTTTGTTCTTAAAACAACAGTATGTCAATTCTGTCATCACATCTTCAATTAAGATTTTGTTTATAATTTTTTTTTTAAAAAATCGAATCACCATGAGATACATGTTAGGAAGTTTTTTATGATTGGGTTATAGTCCTGCAATGTTCCAACTCCTATCCCTTCACAAGTGTACATTTCCCACCACCAATGTCCCCCCCGTTTCCCTCCCAACCCACCCCACCAGCCCGATTCTATGGTAGACACCTTTTTATCTTCCCTCTTCTTTTACTTCTCTTTTTCTTTCTTTTCTTCGTTGTTGTTGTTGTTGTTGTTGTTGTTGTTGTTGTTCTTCTTCTTCTTCTTCTTCTTCTTCTTCTTCTTCTTCTTCTTCTTCTTCTTCTTCTTCTTCTTCTTTTTCTTCTTCTTTCCTCTTCCTCCTCCTCCTACTTCTCCTTCTTTTCCCTCTCTCTTTCTCTCTTTCCTTTTGCACGTTATGGTTTTCAATACAGGTACTGAAAGACTATTGTATTTGTCCCTTTACCTCCTTTTAGGACTCAGTTTTTGTCCAGAACTCCTCTAGTTCATTTCTTCCTTTAATAAAGTATTTTCTTGCTGAGTTTTAGTCTAATTGACCTATAAAAGGTGACAAATTACTGTTGAAGTCTCAAAATACTGTTGTGTTGCTATCGCTGTCTTCAAGTTTATTAGAAGTCGTTTTGAGTATTTTCCTAGTCCTTCATTAGGTGCATATATGTTAAGGAGCATGAGTTCTTATTGATAAACAGATATCTTGATCTTTAAGAAATGACCTTCACTGTCTGTTATAACCTTCTTTATCCTGAAGTCTATGTCATCTGATACTGGTATGGCCACCCACCCTTTCTTTTTTGAGGGGGCTGTCTGCTTGCAGAATTGTTCTTCAGTCTTTGACTTTGAACCTGTGTTTTCTCTGACTTTTCAGAGGCATTTCTTGCAGGCAGCAGAGTGTTGGGTGAAATTTTCTAATCCATCCTGCCACTCTGTGTCTCTTGATTGTGCAGTTAGCCCATAGACACTGAGAGACATTATTATGATGGAACTTGTGCCATCTTTCTACTGGGGGTTGGTATATTTGGGGGCTTGTCATCTTAAAATAGCCCATTTCATTCTTCTTGTAACAATGGTTTTGAGTATATGAAATTTCTGGTTATTTATTTGCTAGGTTGTATTGTTTATCCAGCTCTGACTAAGAGTTTGGCTGAATGAAGTATTCTTGGTGAGGCATTCATTTCACTGAGTTTCTTCACTGTATGCCACCACAATATTTGTATTTGGGACCACAAGGCTTCGTCTGATAAGTTTGGTGGAAATCTTAAGGATGCTCCTTTATAAGTAATTTCCCTCTTTGATCTTAATGCTTTCAATATTCGGTCTCTTTCTATGATTTTCATCACTTTAGTTAGGATGTGTCTTGGAGTATTTTTATTTGGATTTCTTTTAGTTGGTACCCTTCAGGCCTCCTGGATCTGGGTGTATGAACTCTTCATCTCTGGCAACTTCTCAGCAATGATGGCTTTGACAGTTGTTTCTTCACAAGGTTTTCTTCCTGAATCTCTGGGACCCCAACAATTCTTATGTTGTTCTTCTTGACTTCGTCCTGATGTCCTCTTCTCATTTGTTGGCTTATTTTGAGTTTTTTTTGCCATCTTCTGCTGTTGTTTGGACATTTTATGCATCTCATCTTGGAGCTCACTGATTCTGTAATCAGCAACTGTTACTCTGTTATGGACACCTTCCAGTAAGTTTTCATTTCACCTGCCAGGTTTTCCAGGTCTATCATTTCTGCTTGTATTTTCATTTGTATTTTTCTCATTTCAGCTTTCATTTCCTCTTGTGCTTACCTTTTCATAAAAATAACTTTATTAAGTCATTAGTTTAGTTACAGACTCCTCTTGTGTTTTTATTGGCATTACGTTCCATTGCTTCTTTGAGCTCCTTATGCATCCTTAACAATTCAATTCTAATTCTTTTATGGAATTTAAAAATTTTCTAATTTTTATAAAATTAAACTGTTTTCTAATACCTTGTGTCTGTGGAGGAAAAAAACTTTAGCAGATACTCTATAGATTTTTCATGGAACCAAAGATAAAATTGCAAAGCTGGTGCAAAATAGGGGATTAATATTTTTCTACATGGGACTGAATGAGAATGAATATAATTTTAACCTACAAAAGTCTTGGTGAATTATCATTAGTAGAACTGAAACATTTTATTTTCTCCTCTCTCCTTGACACCTTTATTTTATTTTGGTTTTTGGGCCATATCAAGTGTTGCTCAGTATCTACTCCTGGCCCTGTGTTCAGGGATCATTCGTGGTGGGCTTGGGGTACCATATGGGTTGCCAGGGATCAAACTCAAGCGAGCGCCTTTCCAGATGTACTGTATCTCTGGTCCCTCTTCTTGACACCTTTAATGTTTTAAAAAATATTTCATGGCAAAATGTTGAATGCAAAAATACAGAAGTACTGGGGCTGGAGAGATAGCACAGCGGGTAGGGCGTTTGCCTTGCACGCAGCCGACCCGGGTTCAAATCCCAGCATCCCATATGGTCCCCTGAGCACGGCCAGGGGTAATTCCTGAGTGCAGAGCCAGGAGTAACCCCTGTGCATCGCCAGGTGTGACCCAAAAAGCAAAAAAAAAAAATACAGAAGTACTATATTTTTGTATAGATAACTTGGAAATTTGCTATATTTTTGGGATTTTATCTTGCATGCTTCAGACAACACTGTATTAAGCATAGAGCTAAAGAAAGAAGAATAATTTAATGCCTGTTTAATATGCTCCTGTCTACTATCTCAGTGACAAAGTGGACTGCTGGACACTTTGCAACCTCAACGGTAGAATAATTAACCCCAAATTACAAGTGTTGCAGGTGGATCCTGATGATAAGTGATTTAAAAAAAAACCTGTACATTTTATTTATTAATTCAACTTGCCCTAATGTTTTTTACTGTATAGAATATTTCTTTCTTTTCTTCTTCTTCTTCTTCTTCTTCTTCTTCTTCTTCTTCTTCTTCTTCTTCTTCTTCTTCTTCTTTCTTCTTCTTCTTCTTCTTCTTCTTCTTCTTCTTCCTTCTTCCTTCTTTCTTCTTCTTCTTCTTCTTCTTCTTCTTCTTCTTCTTCTTCTTCTTCTTCTTCTTCTTCTTCTTCTTCTTCTTCTTCTTCTTCTTCTTCTTCTTCTTCTTCTTCTTCTTCTTCTTCTTCTTCTTCTTCTTCTTCTTCTTCTTCTTCTTCTTCTTCTTCTTCTTCTTCTTCTTCTTCTTCTTCTTCTTCTTCTTCTTCTTCTTCTTCTTCTTCTTCTTCTTCTTCTTCTTCTTCTTCTTCTTCTTCTTCTTCTTCTTCTTCTTATTTTTTTTTTTGGTTTTTGGGTCACACCCGGCGATGCACAGGGGTTACTCCTGGCTCTTCACTCAGGAATTACCCCTGGCGGTGCTCAGGGGACCATATGGGATGCTGGGATTAGAACCCGGGTCGGCCGCATGCAAGGCAAATGCCCTACCTGCTGTGCTATCGCTCCAGCCCCCTCTTATTATTATTTTTAATTTTTCAAAAATTTTATAAACTATTCCACAATATTTGATTACATTTAAGATTGAAACACCAATCCCACCATCATAACACCTTATCACCACCATATTTCGGGTATTTACATCCCAAACCCCGAAATCTGCCCCAAAGCACAATCAAAATAATATATTTCCCTCTAAGGTTGGTTGCCTCTTTGAAATCCATCAAATGTTCTGTGGTCCTTTTAGAATATGGGTAGGGTGTGGGAGATACAGGCAGAGGATCTCCATTCCCAGTCCCGTTGAACCCAGAGTTACTAGTCACAAAGTACCACATACCTGAGTTTTCTGACTTTTCACTCATGGGTGAGGCTTGGCCCAAGCGTGTGGAGAGAGGCCATGAGCAGGGCGGTGGTTAGGTTCTGGAGGTTTTCAACTGCTGGGGATTGTCCCTTGGAGCAGGGCAGGGTCCCCTCTGGGGTGCCCCGAGTGAAATAGCCTGCTGTGGGGTCTGGCGGCATGGGTACAGTGAGCATCATGTTGCTCCCTTCTGAGAAAGAAGGATGTGTGATCTGGATGGTGGCTGATGATGAGATTATCTGGTGCCAGCCAGGGGTGGTTTATGGGCGTGACTGCTGAGTTGCTGGAGACAGGGCAGGGGGGATACGGGGAGATCTCCGTTCCAGGTCCCTTTGAACCCAGAGTTCTCAGTCACAAAGACCTGCATACCTGGGTTTCTGGGGATTCACTTTGTGGGTGAGACTCGGCCTGAGCATGTGGAGAGCAGCCGTGAGCAGGATGATGGTTGGGTTCTTGAGGTTTTCTGCTGCTGGGACTGGGACCCTTGGGGCGGGAAGGGGTCTCACCTGCCCTCCTCTGGAGTGCCCCAAATGAAACAGCCTTGTCTTAAAATTTTAAAACCTACATATTAATTATTTTATGAGTCTTGATGAATCCAGAGCTAATTGCTCTACACTCCAGCTATGACAAAGGAGAACCTTAGGGGTAAAAAGGTATTGTTGGTAGAAGAGCAAAGTCTTATGAAACAGTTTCTAACCAGATAGGAAATATAATGTTCCTCCTCTCTTTTCCAAAACCTAGAAAATATCTCGGGGGTTAAGTAAACTAAAAATGCTGGAGGCCTTTAGTTCAGAAATTATGGCAATGGGCTCTGGAGAAGTCACCTCTCTAATTTAGTTACTCTATGTTTACTTCAAACTCATTTATGAATGATTCTGATTTGTAGAGATTGATGCTTCAGAGAGAAGTGATATGATCCCTGATCCTAGTGAGAAATTGAAGCTTTATATATCTTTAATAGCAGATGATCAGATTTCATAATTATATTTGTTTTTACTATGCTTATTCTAAATAATTGACTGAAATTATTAGAAGTAAAATTAATTTATCATGATTATTTGGTCAATTCACAGTGAAGTTAGAGCTGATTTTTTTCCTTTTGGGTCACACCCAGTGATGCTCAGGGTTTACTCCTGGCTCTGCACTCAGGAATCACTCCTGGCGGTGCCTGGGGGACCATATGAGGGTGCCAGGGATCAAACCCGAGTTGACCGCGTGCAAGACAAACACCCAAATTGCTGTGCTATGGTTCCAGCCATCACAGTGAAGTTAAAGAGAAAAAAATGTGTTTCAGAAGCAAGCATTTTTGTGGAGATAATACTCTATTCCTCACTAATTTTTGGAAGCTTTGCCTTATAGATTTTCCTAATGTCTAGCTATAATTTAATTTGTAAAAGTTTTTACACCTATTTGGGAAAGATTGGACTATACTTGATGATGCTTACTCCTAGTTCTGTGCTCAGGAATAATTTGTGGTGGTTCTCAGAGGACAAAATGCAGCTGGAGGGAGCAAACCGGGGTCAACAGCATGTATTGGTACTGTAACTCTGGCTCTAGCTGTGAATTTCTGAAATGCTTCTAGTTTTTTTTCTAGTCGACTCACATTGATTAATAATTTGTACAGCTACCTTTTGAAGTTCATGCCAGATGGGGAGAACTTAATCTAGACTGAAGATATATTACCAGTGATTCTTCTGTTTTTCTGAATATATGAGGACATCTGAGACACTCTACACCAGAGCAACCTGTCATCTGAAGAAGCTTTGACTGAGACGCAGATTAAGCAGTTCTTGGAGCACTTGACAAGATTCCCAGTTTATTTTCAATTTAAGTCTTTTCTACCTTTTGTCAAAGATTTAAATACAACTTTCATCCATTCTCAGCACTGAGAGTAGTTCCATAAAATAATTGGATGAAACTATTTCTGAGTTATGGAATCTTTCAAGAACTTATAGAGGTGACTGGAAACCCACAACCCAAAATAATTCTTGGATAAAAGGTTAATTTCCTGGGAGGGAATATACATACAGAGCATAGTTAATATTTGCCCCACTTTAAGATCCTGTTCAGCAGAACATAGCCAGATCTGAGTCCACACTTCATTTCTGAAATGAATAACTGTCAATAGGTACCAATATAACCAGCAACGATGGAACTATCTTATAGTAAATGGCATTTCTACATGACTGAAATGACTCAGGAAGGGATATTTCAGCAGGAAGCAACCAATTTTCATTCAGTGTCCCAGATTCCATAAACAGTTTTCTTCAGGCCATAGGTCAATATTAGACTAGAGCACTGGCCTGCAAGCCTAAAGAGAAGGGCATCTTATCCTCAGTTTACCCTTCCTACAAAGGCCAAAACCTTACTTTGTTTAGGTTTGTGGATAAGGCTGTGTTTTCAGGGGAACCTTTTCTCTTCATAAAAACTGTTATAGTGAAAGCAAACACTCAGGTTCTTGTCCTCAAGCAATCAAGATTGAAATCAAAGGACTAGAACTCAAGTGAATGATTCAGAAAAGACTTTAAGGAAAGGAAAAACCTAGTCTGTAGACAGCTTTCCTGTCACCCCAGAAAAGGTACTTCAGGGGATTCTGTAAGATGCAACTTCGCAGAACCTGTCATTCATGTCTTAGGACCAGCAGCCATCTTTAAGGTTCTTATTTGGCTGGTATTTATGTGGATATACCTAATTTGGACCAGAATGTATCTACTATAAAGTTACAGAGTAGACTGGAATACAGAATAGCAGAAAAGAAAAATATAGTCAACAGGGACCAGAACTCTCTTGAGTGGCAACACATGGAAGTCAAAATATAATTCAGGTTGAAGGAAAAAGGACAGGAAACCAAGTAGACTTTCCAATCATTCTGAACTTGAGTCTTCTTATGAAGCATCTTGGGGGACCTTTAAGAATGCCTGGGGAAATGCCCCCAGCATCTTTCAATTGTCCTTCTCAGAGCCTGTTTCACTCTTGGAGACCCTGAATGATGATTGATAGGAAGCATTCTCAGAATGAGGAGTGGAAAATGATGGTTTGTCAGTGACTAAGTACCCCAGGCAGGGCTTTGGGGGAGAGAGGGAGCTATGGAGCTCTCAAAGGGGAGCCTTGCACAAGACCTTCAGTTCTCCATCCCCTTCATGTGACCACCACCAGAAGTCTGTTGGTAAAAGGAGAGAACAGATGGTTAGCTTGCACAGATTCACCTAGGACACGTCAATCACTGCTGGCTGCACTCCTTATGTAGTAAGGCCAGAGGGAGAAAGAAATGGTTGAGATAAAAGAAAGGAGACATAAACTGAATCTGCCCACTTTACTTTGGTAGATGATGATGAAGAGGGCAAACTCCTGACTGGTTCCTGCCAAATTTTATAGCAGGTTGCAGGAGTATGTGCTCTTGTACTCAAGCCGTGAAGATTGAAGCAAGGGCATGGAGATCAAGAGAACAAATTCAGAAAAGACTTTATTAGAGGAAAGGAAAAGGAAGGCAGGGAAGCTCCGAGATTATGGGTGGGGTCTCCCAAAGAAGGAGTCCAGAGAAAGACAAAGATCCTTCTTCTTCTATACCTTTTAAACACAGGTGGATGGATGAGCATATGTTTATTATGTTCCAATAATGTGGGCCATTAGAACAGAAGGGAGGATGCTGAGATGATTGTCTTCTGGTACCCTGACCAGGCAGGGCCTGGGTCATACAGGTAACCATCAAGCACTTCTCAGACTCTTCCATCCTCTTGACATTCTATGCTTATAATTCTCTTGCTTAGAGTCATATCCTAAATCTACACTCAACTGTTCCAATTTTGTTCATATCAAGCCCACTTCTTGCAACCATGAAGACAATACAGTTGCTTTGAGGATGTGAATTTACCCTCTTTCAACATATTCTCCTGCTGTCAATAACGTTTCTCCTTTCCCCTTGCTCTTCCTTTTTTCTCCTCCTCCCCCTCCCTCTCCTACCTCCCCTACCCTTCCCCCTTTCCTTACTCCTTCCCTTTCACATTTTTAGGGACACAGAGCATTGCCCAGGGGTTACTTACAGATCTGCACTCAGGGATCACTACTGGTAGGGCTTAGGGACCACATGGGGGGCTAGAAATAGAATCTGGTTGGCCTTCATGGAAAGCAAATGCCCTAGATGTACTACCTCTCTAGCCCCAATAAAGCTAGTTTGGGACCCATGTGTGGAATTGTACCTTCCTGGCTAGAGTACATCAAATTAAATTTATAAAATGAGGTACAGTATAAAATCTGGGATCATGTGGCCACATAAGTCAATTGAGCAATTACTAAAAACCCATTTTCTGCCACTTTGGAATAGCTGTCTGATATGTTCATGTGAGAGCTTTAATTAATTCGTTATTTTCTGTGGTGCCTGATATTGAACCAGGCCTACCCTCATCCTAGTGAGAACTCTGTCCTAAGTCTCAGGGATTAGATATAGGAAATGTGTGAGATATATTACAGAACAGGCAGAGCCTGGCAAGCTCCCTGTGGTGTATTCAATATGCCAAAATCAACAATGATAGGTCTCATTCCCATGACCCTGAAAGAGCCTCCAATTATTGGGAAAGAGAGTAAGGAGAGGCTGCTAAAATCTCAGGGCTGGGAGAAATAGAGACATTACTGGTGCCCGCTCGAGTAAATCGACGAACAACAGGATGACAATGATACAGTGATATTACAGGAAAGACTGACACCTTAAATTTCATCACTCATTTACCTTAATGTGAATGATATATAATAAAGTCCTTGAAGGCAGGTTTTAAAAGGGCAGTAAATATATAGAAATACTGGTGAGCACAAAGGAAGGGGTACCCTGAAGTGACAGGATACCAAAAGTAAGAATTGCTCATTAGATTCTGGGAACTAAAAAAAACGCGTTATTTGATGAACAAAATCACGCAGCTTCTTAATCATGGCGCTATTTTAATGGTAGAGGGGACATGCTTTTGACTTTTAAAAGTCACATTAATATCATTAAAATTAGAAGTGTTAAGAATTGAGATTAGATTTCTTTGCATTTATTTACTTTTGTGTATGTGTGTGAGAGAGAGAAAGAGAGAGAGTGTGAGAGATGTAATATCCGTAGAAGATAGTTTCCCTAACAATAACCCCAAGGTTGTGATATCTCTGTGGGCAAAAATGCTTGTTATTTAGAATATAATTCAGACAAGAAAAAGTACTCCCAAAAAGAAGAATAAAACAATTTAGGGTCTTTTAGATGACAAAATAGGCAAAATAGAACAGAAATGTGTCAGAAAGTCTTTATACTTTAATGGTGTTTGCTTGATTGGCTTTGTGAAATACCTCAGCCTCTAATCTTCACATATTTATTGAATTTTGACATGTTTACTAACTGTCCTTAATGTTTCTGCAACAATGGCTCACGTGTTTGAATACAGGATGGGGAGCAATATTATAATGAATAAATGGCCAGTCTGTGAGATCACTAAGAGCTTTTTGGGTGACCCTAAAGCTTGGCCAGTCCTTATCTATTTGTTTGTCTTCTATGTGTTTGTCTCATTCTCTACAATCAACTCCTGCCAAACAGAAGTGGTTGGTGCCTATCTGATTTGCTTTAGACATACACCCAGTGGTGCTCAGGGTTTATTACTGGCTCTATGCTTAAGGGTTGACCACTCAATGAGTCAGAGAGGGAAAGACATTGAATGACTGCACTCATTTGTGGAATATAAAATAACATAATATGAGACTGACACCCAGGGACAGTACAGACAAGGGTCAGGAATATTGCTCCATGCTTGGAAGCCTGCCTTATGAGCTGGGGGAGAAGGCTGCTGAAATAGAGAAGATATCACTAAGTCAATGATGGTTGAAGGGACTGTTCTGGATGGGAGATGTGTGCTGAAAGTAGATATGGGACCAAATGTGATAGCCTCTCAGTAGCTGTATTGCAAACCATAATGCCCAAAAGTAGAGAGAGAGTATGGGAGAAATTGTCTACCATAAAGATGGGGGAGGAGTCAGAAAGGAGGATAGACTGGGGACATTGGTGGTGGAAAATGTGCACTGGTGGAGGGTGTTTGATCATTGTATGATTGAAACTAAAACATGAAAGCTTTGTAACTGTATCTCATGGTGCACTGTCACTGTCACTGTCATCCCATTGCTCATTGATTTGCTCAAGCAGGCACCAGTAACATCTCCATTGTGAGACTTGTTACTGTTTTTGGCATATCGAATACGCCACAGGTAGCTTGCCAGGCTCTGCTGTGTGGGCGGGATACTCTAAGTAGCTTGCCAGGCTCTCCGAGAGGGATGAGGAACCAGGGTCGGCTGCATACAAAGCAAATGGCCTACCCACTGTGCTATTACTTCAGTCCATCTCATGGTGATTCAATAAAAAACTAAAATAAAATAAAGAGTTGATCACTCCAGGCAGTGCTTGGAGGACCAAATACAATGTCAGGGACTGAACTGGAATGTGAAACTTTGGCCCTGAGAATGTCACTGTCACTGTCACTGTCAGCCCATTGCTCATCGATTTGCTCAGGCAGGCACCAATAATGTCTCCATTGTGAGACTTGTTGCTACTGTTTTTGACATAAGAAAACACCAGGGGTAGCTTGCCAGGCTCTGCTGTGCAGGTGAGATACTCTCAATAGCTTGCTGGGCTCTCTGAGAGAGGCGGAAGAATTGAACCCAGGTCAGCCACGTGCAAGGCAAACGCCCTACCTGCTGTTAAAATCCAGCAATCTGCTACTTATTTGTTAAGCCATCGGGGAAGTGACTTATCCTCTTCAGGTTTTCTCCACATATTAAAAGGGATGAATTAATGCCTATCTTGCAACCTATCTTCACACATTAGTTGTGAAAATTCACAGAGATCTCTGAAAATAAAATGCTTTATAAATCAGATAAATTAAATTATTTTTTATAGCCAATGTTGGTAGAGAAAAGATAAATGCTATGAATTGTTCCTACTATATATCAATGCAGGTTATTTTTGGTGAAATAGAAGGGAAAAATACTTTTAGTTTATTGTTCCTTTAAGCATGATTCAGCTTTTGCCACATCTTAAACAGTAATTTTTTCAATAAGTTTTTTTTTAATTGGTGCATCGGGGTTTACAATAGTTTTCATGTTCTAGGCTCACAAATGTTAATGTACTGTACCAGAGTGCCAATACCTCTCCTCCACTTTCCTTGGTACTCATATTTGTTGATTTATTTATTTAAAATTTGCATAAATCATAGCTTAGTTACCATCATGTAAATATTAATGGCTTTGATGTATAAAATGACTATATTTCACCAGCGCTAATGTGCTGGAAACCTACTTGTCTTTATGTTTCTTCTAATCCACTTCTTAAACAACTCCTCTCTTGCTTCCTCAGGTTGGCAATCTGAATTTTGTAATCAAGGGTGAAGTGTTTGCCATTGTTCAATACTGTCTATTTCCATGTTTTGTTTCTCTACATATCACAGATGGATGAGATTTTCCAGTAGTTGCCTCTCTCCCTCTGATTTATTTAGCTTAACATGCTTATCTACAGTTCCATTCAAGTTGAAGTGAACTGCAAAATTTAACTTTTCTTATAGCTGTCTAGTTTCTTCTTGAACATATGGGTTCTTTCCATATCCTGGCTATTGTATTTAGTGCTCATTGAACAACAATGTATATGCCTTTTCAAATTAATGGGAGTTTAAATTTTTGTGCTTTGGAGGTAGATGCCAAGAAGTGGAATTTCTGGGTCATACACGAGATTCTTAATTTTTTTTTAAAAAATCCCATACCATTTTCTATAGAGGCTGAACCAGACAACAATAGTAAATAAGGGTTCTATACCACATCACTCCTAACACTAGTGTTTCTAGTCTTTTAGATATATACCATCTCATTGGTGTGAGATAATATATTGTGGTTTACATTTGCATTTCCCAGAGAGTAGTTGTGGAGCCTCTTTCATGTGTCTACTTCCTATATTGACTTAAAAGAAATATCAGTTCATCTGTACTTGCCATATTTTGATGGGGTTACTATTTTTATTCTTCGTAGTGCTTTGTTGGTATTATCTATTAACCCTTTATATGTGGCATGCAAATATTTTCTTTTATTTAGTAGTGTGTCTTTTAATTTAAGCTTGTTACTTTTGCCATGCAAACCCTTCTATGTTTCAGTATAGCCTCATTTGTTTATTTTTGTTTAACTTTTGTTAAATATTTTAAATTTTCGTAAAATGTATTTATTCTGGGGGACACAGTAACCTGGAAAGAATGTGGTGACGGGGGTATGACTTGAGTCTCCTGAGTGCAAAGCATTTACTTAGCCCTTAGAACTATCTTTTCTACCCAAGAAAAGTCTATTGAAACTTATTGTAGGTCTTAATTCAGGTACACAAACATATGTAAAAGATATCCTACTGAAACATGCCTGTTTAAAAAGAAAATCAATTATTTGGCTCAAAGAATCATCTGCATCGGAAAACTAGAAACATAGATGCTCAGGAACACATGTGATCTTCCAAGAACACGATGTATTTGAGCAACTCCAGCCTACAGAATCTGTCCCTTCTCTGATTGATTCCTAAGGTGGCTTGTAATTCACAATTGTTAGAGTTGGATTGGAGAACCCCTTTTTGAAGTGTATAACTCCTGACATGAGGAGGGCTTTTGCACGTGAGTATCTGAAAGACAGACACCATGACTTAAGGTACTGGCAGGATAGTGGTCATTGAATGTAGATTTGGGTAAAGTTGCCAGAAATATACTAATTTCCAGATATAATCCACCTCATTAAAGAATTCATGAACTGGACAACAGCAAGCAGACTTCTCTATAAGGCTCAACACAAAATGCCAGACTTACAGGGCCCGAAATGTAACTCAAAGGTAAAGACTTAGAATGCTGTGTATATATTTGCTCCTAATTCCATGAACCTCTACTCATACAACTATCACCCAAAGAGTGAGGGTTATATATACTGAAAGAGGGTGAAACAAAATTATTAGCAAAAGTAAAGATTGAACTAAGGAACTCAGAGTTCAAACCATACACAGGGACCCAATAGTACGGGGTAGGGTATAATGAGCTTCCCAGAACCCTACATAAGCACCGTAATCAGCTGGGAGATCGCACATAAGAGCCTACCATCCTCACTGCGCACAGTTGTCAGACAGGAGAAACCTGAGCAATATAAGTTGCCTACAGAAAGTTGACCCAGAGAGATATCCTACCGTATTAGGATACAGAACTGAGTAGCTCAGCAACCACACCACAGATAGTAGTCTACAGGTGAAGGCTGGACATAATTGACCTACCAAGCACCCCTTGGTTCAGAATTGCACATGTATCCAACCCTGCAGAGACTTAGAATAGAAGGATCAGTGGCCAAATCATGAACAGGGGACTGACTTGAGATGACTAAGCACTGTCAGTAAGCATACTACCTGCTAGTAGAGCCCCATGAGTGTAGCTCACTCTATTGGAACATAGAATTGAGGACCAGAACTCATAAACTGTGCACTGCACCCTGATAAGAGATACTAGCCACAGAATGTTTGCCTACTGCTATTGCAAATGATCAGACCCAAGAATACACCCAACTCTGCTAGGATATGGAACTGACAGTCAGGATAGTTAAGAGTTGACAAATTGTGGTAGAAAACTAGGTACCAGAATTTTCCTAAACTCAAGTGGAAGAAGGATGGAGAGACCAATGCCCAATCGGGGGCAGGGACTAGATCTGCGTAGTCAGAGCTTCCTCTATGCAGTTCCCTAGACAACTAGTCTAAATTGCTTGCTCTGTTGATGCACTACACTCTACGATGACTTAGAATAGAGAACTCAGCATATTTTTGGCACCATGTAATCTCATCAATGGCCAACATCCAGAGACTATAAAACCAAGCTCCCGGAAGTGGCCACACGACATCTTATAGCCCAGTTCTCCCTCTCGGAGAACCTAGCAAGCTACCGAGAGTTTCCTGCCCACATGGGAGAGCCTCGCAAACTCCTTGTAGTGTATTCATATGCCAAAACCAGTAACAATGATGGGTATCATTCCCCTGACCCTGAAAGAGCCTCCAATGCGGCACCATTGGGAAGGACGAGTAAAGAGAGGCTTCTAAAATCTCAGGGCTAGGACGAATGGAGACATTACTGAGACCACGCGAAAAAACCAACGATCAACGGGATGATGATGATGATGATGATAATAAATTAGCATTGCATTAATGATGTGTTTTTTCTCTTCTTGCCCACCCTTGCTGGGGAATAAAGAAGAATGAATGAGCACAGGTGCTCAATTCTTGGAAAACACCTTTTCCCAAGGAAAATTCACATAAGAGGTGGTCAAAGGACAGACTCCAAAGAAATAGGAAGCTCAGAACATATAGAAGAGACATAGAAGATAAATCAAGGACCAAAATAGTAGTACAGTAGGTAAGTAGGTCGGCAAGTAGGTAGGGCACTTGCCTTGCATGCATTCTACCTTTGATCCCCAGCATCCCATATATATGAGATACCCCATATCTCATAGACCACTCTTGGGCACCAGAGTGGTCTATGAGAACAGAAGTAGGAGTAAGTCCTGAAGCACTGTCAGATGTGGCCCAAAAGTGAGAGAGAAAGGGAGAAAGTAAAATCAATATTATGCTCCCTTGGTCACCCCAAATTTCTTCCCTATCTCCTACCCCTCAGAGTGAGTCTGTTCTTTGCATTGCCACTTTGTGATTAAACATATAGCTTCCTTGACTTTACAGTTCCTATGAATTCTTTGCTGGGGAGACATGTGAACTCCTACTGAGTACGAGGAGCTGAGCAGCCAAACCAGGTGCAGGGGTCCTGCATGGAAAGGCTGAGCAACTGAGCCTTCCTGTCTCTTCTCGTGTGGGACAGAACTGGGAGCTCAGCAGCCAGATTGTTCCCTGGAGAACACACTTGGTCTGTTTTGAAAAATGGGGAATTATAGGCTGCCTATTGTCACATCAGTCCCAGTAGGCTTTTCTGAGACATAAAACTTAGAAGTGCAGCAGCCAAACAGCACAGCTAGGCTCAGAGGAGACAGCACAGCACGGGGAGCTCACCGAAGACGTGCATGGGCCCTGTGTTGCTGGCACTGAGAGCTGAGGAGCTCGGCAGTCAAGCCCTGGGAAGCAGACCTAGGTGAGAGGGCTGGGTCTGAGTTCATCGTGCTCTATTATCTGGCAAGTCCAGAACTGATGAGCTCAGCAGCCAAACCATGCACAGCTACCTAAAGAGAGCAAACTGGCACTGTTCCATGATCCTGATCTACACTGGCACCTAACCTTGTTGGCTTTGTGGGTTTTTTGTTTTGTTTTAGGGCTACACTTAACCATGCCCAGACTTTAATCCTGGCTCTGAGCTCAGAGGTCACTCCTGGCTCACTCAACGGACCATACAGGGTGGCCAGGGATCACCTGGTCAGCTGCAAACAAGCCAAACACCATAAACACTGTATTATCACTCTGACCCCCCAGCCTCGTCGGGGCATGGAACGCCAGGGAGCTCTACAGCTAAACTACATGCAGCGGATCCAGTGGGGGAAGACTGGACATTGTAAGTCTGCCCACTGCTCGTTATTTCACTTGGAAGGGAATAAGGGCTGTTGGACCATACCCAGAAGTGCTCAGGGTCTATTCCTGGCTCTGTGCTCAGTAGTTAACCTTTGTAGTAATAGGGGAAAGGGGGAGACTTAAATATACCATTTCATGCTGCATGCCCACTTCCTACTCTCCAGGGACATAGAGCAGAATTGCCCAGCAACTGAACTGTGCACTGTGGCTGGTGAACGTTAGCCAGCAGAAGCCAGCCTAGCGCCAAGCCCACTCAGACTGCATATACAGATTCTTATCTTTGCAAGAGAAGAAAGAGTTCTATGACACTACTGAATTGCAGAGCTGAGGTCAACAGCCAATCCATGGAGAAGGCTGGACACAGCCTTCTGCCTGTGGCCTTGCTGGTCCATTTTGCACAAACATACTATTCTGTTGGGATATGCAGCTGTGGAGCTCAGTATCCAAATTGCCCATACTAGCCCTATAGGAAAATTAAGAAAAGGGCCTATGAGAAAACCCATCCGCTGTTCCATGCTTTGGACCCATATGTTCATCCAGTCTGGCTGGAACATTAACCTCAGGTGCTCAGCAACCAGTGGAATAAACCTGGGCAGTCAACCAGCTTATCTCCAAGCCGACCCACCTGCACTCACCCTTCTTTGCTAGGACTGAGTTGCTCAGCCCCCAAACTGAGCAGACTGGGGGAGAAATCTGGGCATGGTCTGTTTGCTAAGGGATCTGAAGGTCCAGGCTTGCATGCAGACCCTACTCTGGTGGGGCATTGATATAGCAGCGCAGCAGTCAAACCATGCAGTTTTAGGGTATGGTAACATTGCCTTCCTCCCTACCACCCCAGCCTCCTGCATGCACTGTAGTTGTTGGTACAAAGAATCAAAAAGCTCAGCAGCCAAAACATTTGCAGTGGACTAAAGAAAAGACTAGGGCTGGAGCAATAGCACAGCGGGTAGGGCATTTGCCTTGCATGCGGGTGACCCGGGTTCGATTTCCAGCATCCTATATGGTCCCCTGAGTACCGCCAAGAGTGATTCCTGAGTGCAGAGCCAGGAGTAACCCCTGTGCATTTCCAGGTGTGACCCAAAAAGCAAAAAAAAAAAAAAAGACAGAACTGTATGCCTTTCTAATCACATAATCCAGATCCACTCATGCACCCTACTTTGCTGGGATTTAAGACTTAAACTAAGCACAGTAGGATAAATGTAGGCACAGTGAGCCCACCCAGTGGACCCAGACCACATACACAACATACTTTGCTGGGACAACGAACTGAGGAGTTTAGCAATGATTATGTGCACAGATGCTGGATGGAAGAAAGTAGAAGGTTATAAATCCACTGATCACAAAGTCAGCCCAAACTTGTGCACATACCATTATACTAGAACATATAATCACACTCAGAACCAAGGCTGAAGTCTATCTATAGCCACTGGTTAAGAATTGCTTGTGGGACTTACTCATCTCAGACACAGAATTGAGATTAGCAGTCAGTTGCACACAGCATTCCAGGGTCAAAGACTGGGCACAGTAAGCTACCACTCACTGGTCTAGATCCCCACCACCCTACTCCCCTGGGACACAGAACTGTGGAGTCTGGCAGCCATCTTTAGATGGTGGCTGGACGGGAGAAGCCTTGGCACTTTAAGTCCTCTTGTTTCACAGCCCAGATATTCATGCACCCATTCCTGTTTGCACTCTTTCTGGGACATGCAGGAATGGGTCTGAGAATATTCTCAGTTGCATCAGTACCAGCCCAGAATGGTCACACGTCAGGGGAGTAGAAACTGCAGCAGGAGCAAAGGCCAAGGTAGGATTGAAAGATCACCAGAAGTTCAAACTTTCCCCATCCCCTCTTGACAATATCCCAGCAATCAACTGTACATAGAAAACTCAAGTGAAAAACTCAAATAAAGACAACTTTGCAAAACAGCTTTTGTGAAGTTGTTTTGGACATTCCACTTTGCACTCTCCACCCTCCTACATCCCGACTTGTCATGGGTAACATTAAATATCTATTCTCTCTCCTTTCTTTTGTAAATTATTTATAATTCAGATTCTTAAATTTTTCTCTGAAAGGCTCTACAATATCTGGGAATATGGGGTAGAAGTCAATAAAACTGTTGTCCTTCACGCTAGCCTTTGACTACAGCTCCCAATAACTTGCTCATAGAAAACATTTCCTGCATTGGGCACATTATGTGGACCTCAAGTGCAACTTCAGGACTTTCTTGTAGGGCTGGTAGAACCCTAGTTATTATTGTAATAATTAAAAATTAATCACAGTGACAAAGTTGATCATGATTGGGTTTCAGTCATACAGTATTCGAACACCTATCCCTTCACCTGTGTACATTTCCCACTACCAATGTCCCCAGTCTCCTCCCCCTGCCCCAAGCGTGCCTCTATCAGACATTTTCCTTCTCTCTCCCTCTATCTCTCTATCATTTTTCTTTGTGCATTATGGTTTGCAATAAAGGTAATGAAAGGCTTTTATGTATATCCCTTTACCACTTTTCAGCACTCATTTTTTGCCAAAAGTGATCATTTCCAACTATCATTGCTATAGTGATCTCTTCTCTGTCCCAGCTTCCTCCCCTACTACGCTGTCCACTTGAGGAAAGCTTCTAACTAAAGATCAGTCCTCCTGGTCTTGTTTCCACTGCCCTTGGGTATTAGTCTCACATTATATCTTTTTTTTAAATATCCAACAGTGGAGTGAACCCAGTCTGTGCTTGTCCCTCTCCTTCTGAATCATGTCACTCAGCATGATACTCTCCATGTATATCCATTTATAAGAAAATTTCATGACTTTATTTTTCCTGGTCGCTGTGTAGTACTCCATTATGTAGATGCACCACAGTTACTTTACCCAGTTATCTGTTCTCAGGCACTCATAACCCTACTTCTTGTATGCAAGTGCTGGTAGCACAATTTTGCCAGTTTAATTCTTCTCATCTCTTTCACACCCTCTGCATCCTCTGGCACTTCTTTAAGGAGAATTAAGTGCACTAAACAGAAGGAAAGTGGCATTTTGTTTACCAGGTCTAGGGGCTGAAGAGATAGTATAGTACATAAGGCACTTGAGTTACTACCTCCTTCACTCCTCATATCACACACTATTCATATGGCAATAACAGGAGAGAGTGTTAAAGCCATGTAACAGATTCCTTTAACCTCGATATCATAGAAGGTTTTGCTGACCATGTTTTCGGTGCACCTGATGGATTCTGGTCTGATGTTGAGGTCTTTAATCCATTTTGATCTGTCCTTTGTGCAAGGTGTTAGGTAGAGGTCTGAGCCCATTTATTGGCATGTAGCTGTCCATTTATGCCAGCACCGTTTGTTAAATAGGCTTTCCTTCCTCTACTTTACATTTCTTGCTCATTTGTCAAAGATTAGATGATCATATATTTGAGGGTGTGTGTAAGGATATTCCACTCCACTGGCCAATCAAGTGGAAACAGAGATAAACAGATGGGACAACCTCAAACTGAGAAGTTTCTGCACCACAAAAGACACAGCAAACAGAATTCAAAGACAATCAACAATGGGAAAGGATATTCACCCAATACCCATACGATAAGGGGTTGATATCAAAGATTTACAAGACACTGGTTGAACTCTACAAAAAGAAAACATAGAACCCCATCAGAAAATGGGGTGATGAAATGAATTTCTTCTCAAAGAAGAAATTCAAATGGCCAAAAGGCAAATGAAAAAAATGCTCTTCATCATTAATCATTAGGGAGATGCAGATCAAAACAACTATGAAATATCACCTCACACCACAGAGACTGGCCCACATCCAAAAGAACAAAAGCAACTGGTGTTGGCATGAATGTGGGGAGAAAGGGACTCTCCTTCACTGCTGGTGGGAATGCCAGCTGGTTCAGCCCTTTTGGAAAACAACATGGACGATTCTCAAAAGATTAGAAATTGAGCTCCCATTTGACCCAGCAATACTACTTCTGGGAATATATCCCAAAGATGCAAAAAGTATAGTAGAAATGACAGCTGCACTTATATGTTCATTGCAGCAGTATTTACAATAGCCGTAATCTGGAAAAAAAACAAGTGCCTGAGAACAGACGACTCGCTAGAGAAACTCTGGTACTTCTACACAATGGAATACTATGCAGCTGTTAGAAAAGATGAAGTATGAAATTTGCATATAGATGGATCAACATGGAAAGTATCATGTTAAGCGAAATGAGTCAGAAAGAGAGGGACTGACGTAGAAAAAATACGCTCATTTGTGGAATATAAAGTAACAGAATGGGAGACTAACACCCAAGATTATTAAAGATAAATACTGGGAGGACTGCTCCACAGCTTAGATGCTGGCCTCACATACTGAGGGAAAGGCAGTTCAGTTAGAGAAGGGATCACCAAGTAAATGGTGCTAGGAGAATCCACTCGGGATGGGAGATGCACCCTGAAAGCAGACAATAGACCGAACATGATGGCCACTCAATACCTCTATTGCAAACTACAACACCCAAAAGGAGGAGAGAGAGAGAGAGAGAGAGAGAGAGAGAGAGAGAGAGAGAGAGAGAGAGAGAGAGAGAGAGAGAGAGAGAGAGAGAGAGAGAGAGAGAACAAAAGGAAATGCCCTGCCACAGAGGCAGGGTGGGGGGAGGTGAAATGGTGTAGGGATGATGGGAGGAATGCTGGGATTGTTGGTGGTGGAAAATGGGCACTGGTGGAGGGATGGACACTTGACTATTATATGACTGAAATGTAAGCATGGAAGTTTGTAAGTCTGTAACTGTATCTCACAGTGATTCACTAATAAAATAATAATAATAAAAAATGATGACAAAAATAAATATGTAATACCACTTAACAGAGATGAGGACAGTTCTTTGCAGCTTTCTTTTTAGGTGGAGGAAGGGGGTCTTTTCTCAGCAAGCGTTCCCAGTAGTTTTCCTTGACTTAAGAACAACCAGTGTAATACAGAAGGTCATTGAAATCTAACCAAGGATTATGTTCATATTTATACCATATTCACAGTGTGTTATTAGGTCTATTTTTAATTTTAATTTATGTTAGGTCTGTTACTTAACCAGGTCTTCATTCTTGTCTCATATATTTGCTTAAATTATTAACATTATTTATTCTACTGTCTGGAATTGTACAATAGTGGGGTGCTGCTCAGTGGTCCCCATATTTTTGTCAGAAAGAATTATCTCTGTGTCAATGGACAGTTATTTATGCTGTGAAGATTATTATAATGACATATAGCAGTGAGTTAGGATATATATGTTCATATATGTTCAATCATGTTTTACATGTTAAATCAGAGCTGAGTGGGCAGTGGCCAAATAAGCAGCCACAGGGAAATGCAACCTCTTCTTGGCCAAGTGCCCATACACATGAGCATCTAGGCCAGAGGGGACCCTTGCAGTATTAGAAGTACGGTAGAGGTAGAACTCTAATCCTGTAATAGCACCAACGAGGCCCTTTCCCCACAGGTACAGTTGTGGATAGAGCGTGGCCTGGGCGGGGAGGAGGGGGCACAGTTATTTCCCCCTTTCCCAGCGCTTTGAACTCATATCTCAACCTCCATTTCCTAATTCTCATCAGGACAGTCTGGCTATCTCAAACACATTAGGCCAATAGTCCACTAGCTTACTCCAATCAAAATAATCCCCAAACTCACCAAAGTAATGGTGAACACAAGAATCTGAACAAACCTAACTTCAAAGAACACATCCCCTGAAGCTGAAGGAGAGGCCCTATATAAGTCACAGAGGAGAGCCAAAGAGGAAGTTAATATTCTTGGAGGGGAAAAAGGAGACCACCATTCACTGAGTTCATCCAGAATCCTCCCTCACAGAAAGAGGGGGACACTGATAGTAAACTGGAGGGATCATCTATCTACAGCATCCACTACAGCAACATGGAGAGCACAGATTCCCACCATGAGGAGTGGATGAAATAGAGCCCAGAAGCCTCAATAGGGAATACCCACAAATACGATCTCTCCAACAAAGAATTTAGAGATGAAATGATGATGTTCAATGAGCTCAAAGAAATGGTGGAATGAACATACAGTTAATTAAAGGAGGATATGAAAGAAACAGTGGAATGGACAGTGAATAAAACACAAGAAGAAATGAGAGCAGAATTAAGAAACCTACAAACAGAAGTGTCACTAATAAAGAATTTGATAGATGAAGTTAAAAACTCAGTGGATACTCTCAACAGTAGAATGACAATAGCTGAACACAGAAAAAGTGAGCTTGAAGATGAGCTACAGAAAGCATACACAGAACAACATACAATGGGAGCGGACTTCAAAATAGCTCTAGGGTGAATAAGAGACCTAGGGGATGAATTCAAGAGGAACAACACTAGAACAGTCAGAGTGCCAGAAGGATAGAGAGGCAATCCCAATGAAGTAGTAACAGTTAAAAATATTATTGTTGAGAAGTTCCCAGAGCTGGAGAATGCAGATATTCAGATCCAGAAGCCTGAAAGGTAGCAATTAAAAGAGACCCTAAAAAAAAACTCCAAGGCATACCACAATCAGAATGACAAATAAGATAGAGACACAATACTGCAAGCAGCAAGGCCAAGGAAGGAAATCACATAAGGAAGTACCCCTTAGATTTACAGCAGATTTATCAGAGGAAACCAGATGAGGTGGGAAAAAATGGTGGGATATAGTAAAAAAAGCCTCAATGAAATGAAGGCCTCATGAAGAATACTTTATCCGGCTAAACTCTCACTCAAACTTGAAGGAATGATACATTATTTCATGGACAAACAACATCTTAGAAACTTCATAAGCTCAAAACTGACCTTAAAAGAAGGACTGAAGGGGCTACTGTAAGACAAGACCAACCCCTACAAGCACAACAAACCTTCAGAGAAAGATGGCACAAAATCCCATAAACAATAATCTTTCTCAAAGTTAATGGTCTAAATGCACCAATTAAGAGACACAAAGTGGCAAAATGGATTAAAAAAACTGAGTACAACATTCTGCTGCCTGCAAGAAATACATCTGAATAGTCAGAACAAATACAGACTCAACATCAAAGGATAGAAAACAATCCTTCAAGCAAACAACTCCTTCAAAAGTGAGACTGAAACAAAAATTAAAATCTACTGTAACATTTACATAATTAAGTGTGTAAAAACTTGAAATTATTTAAATTTTTCTGGTTTGGGGGTCATCCCCATTAGTACTCAGGTCTTCCTTCTGCCTCTGTACTCAAGGTCCACTTGTGGTAGGGCTTGGGGGTATTCCAGGGCAAGCAAACACCTACCTGCTGTACCTCCTTCTCCAGCCCCTATCTCTATCAAATCTCCACATATCTTCACCTATCTCCAGCCCCAAGAACTTGAAATTCTATACCAGGTTTCACATGGAAGGCAAATCTTCTTATAAAGATTTTCTATAAAGCAATATTTATAAGAAAAATGATATGACAACATATATCTATTTCTGAACACAAAATCTACAGATTCTAGGTGTATTTCAGACTTAAAGGTGAACTGGTGAGATCCAAGTCAAGGCTTCAGAAAGTAAAGAGCTCAAGAACACCCAGGATACAGAGAGAATAAGAGGGCGTTTCAATAGAGTAAATGCCCAAATACCCTATAATGAAGGTGTATAATGAGTGGCTATATTTGGGAAAAAAGGAGTGACAGGAGAGAACACAGGGATTGAAAGGCCTATTGAGGAACTGGGTGGGAAAGAGGTTGTGTCCCCCTCATTGTGATGTCCCTTCCTCACACCCTCCCCTCCCCTCCTCCCACTCTCTCTAATGCTGTGGTACAGGCCTGGGCTTATATAAACCAGAGTATTCAACTGTCTCTGGTAAACTTGTAGTATGGGTCATGAAGTTCAGAAATTGGAATATTTTTCCATTTCTAAAGACCTGTACTTCTCTAAGCTTTAGCTCAACATTCGTAGATTCTGAGCTTACCTTTCTTTGTGATTGGCGATGGGGGTTGCTTTTCTTTTTCATATGTTACCTGCTATGGATTTATATTTTAGCCCCAATTTGGGAAACCAAAATCAACCAAAAGGTAAGGATCTAGGGAAAACGCCAAAATTTCTATAAGCAATTCTGCTTTGGGCTCACCCATTTGAAAATGAGTCTAGCTGGCTCAGAAAAACTAAATTGGGATATCTGGGATAAGCATCTAAGTAGGGGAAAGGGGTACCGGTGATACTGTTTCTATTTGGTGCTCCGAGAAAATTTGGATGTGGCAGAGCATTCCAGGACAAATCCTAAATGGTGGTTTAGAGATATTCCTTGAATAATGCATTTAGGGTTCAGAATTCTGGAGAAAAATTCAAGTTCTGTAACATTTGATCACGAGGTATATTCCCATTCAATGTTACTTCCTCTAGCTGTGGTTGACAAGGTCAGTGCTGGCCTCTGGGACCTCCGGGCAGAGAGGCTGGGAACAAACTCTGTCCCTGGGAGGGAGAGTCCCATGTGAGGGACCACAGGTAACAGTGGGCTTTAGATTATAGGTTCTTTCTGAATAGAGGACTGTTGCCTGCACTATCAGTTTGAACAAGTGTGGACTTGGTCAAAATTCTATTTAGTAGAATTTAGAATTATTATTTTCACAATGGGTAACCATGGTATAATTATTGATATTATTTCACCATTTATAATATTGCTATTATTATACCAATATGATAGCTAATTATTATTATGATTGACAATTACTCTAGTTTTATAAGTAATAGAATTAATATATTCCATAGTGTCTAAATTTCCTAGGATGAATAAGACAATTGTTGGGTCGGTTCCCAGTCATTTTTTTAAAATAATTTTAATTGAAAATTTGGAGGAGCTGGAGCGATAGTACAACGGGGAAGGCATTTGCCTTGCACAAGGCCGGCCCGGGTTTGGTCCCTGGCATCCCATATGGTCCTGCCAGCACAGCCAGGAGTGATTCCTGAGTGCAGAGCCAGGAGTAACCACTAAGCATCACGGGGTGTGAGCCCCCCCCCAAAAAAAAAAAAGAAATGAAGGAAGTTTGGAGAAATGTGAGAGTGAGAGAAAGAGATACACTTTCAAGAGAAAACACGGACTTTCGGAGAGGGGAAACAGCATTCCAATTCCTCTTTGTTACTTTGTTTCCTCAGCGTCCCTGCAAAGTAAAGAGGAGAAGGAAAGGGGGAACATCAAAAGGTAAGGCTCTACCTTTAACATCTGAAAGCTCAAGGGCTTTTTGAGCTTTCCTTTCCCTTGCTTTCCTTTCTAAGAATCCCCAGGCACATGAAGTCTGAGATTGTGTTTATGAACACAGTCCTGTCCCTCTTAGGAAATAGAAATCTCAGAGGAGCCGATGACTAGAGACACTTCTCAGATTCCCTGCTCTGCCCCTCCCAGGGCAAGAGCAAATGAAGGCTCAGGGCAACTGGAGCTTCCCAACAGCTAGGAGATGCTGAGAGACCAGAATTCTGTTTCGTCACATAATAGTTTTGAGTTTTGGGATACCAGATTCCACTGTGAAATTACTGCTATCCCCTGTGCTTCATAGGTAGTTTCAATATCACATGAGATAAAGTGTGGGAAAGTAAGGGAAACAAACAGATGTGCACCTTTGGTAATTTGATACTTCTTTAATCAATTTGATCAAATCAATTTGATGTGGTTTTTGGGTCATTATTCCCAAGATATCTCTTTATTAGTACCTCTACTACAACCTTTATTACCTTCATTATCTATAACTCCCTCTTCCGGTTTTGTAGATTGGAGCTATAATGAGAATGGAGCAGAGGAGGAAAAGAAGTTGATTTCTATTTTAAAAAGGTGATTAGTTTCTGCCCTTCTCCCTGCCCCAATTCTAGACTCATGGTATCTGCTGTAATCATGAGAGGGTCAGCCATAAGAACAGGGATGTGAATGGGGGTGTGGGGGTGAGGGCATGGAGTGTACTGTGAAGTCATGATGGAGACAAGAAAGGGGGAGGATCAGGATTCAGGAGGTCCCACCCCTGCCATACCTGGCTAGCAAGCACTACTTTCCTTGTTCTGGTCCTGTCTATATTTGTGCTTCCTGTCTCTGCAGTCCCGAGGACCAGCATCACACCAACACCCATTTTCGTCAATTATTATGTCCAGACCCCACCTGTGAGGTGTGCAATATGATAGCTGCTGAGGTCAATGAATTCTTGGGCCCAGAAGCACTGATTGATAGTTTCACCTCTGTGGCCCCTATGACGCCAATGAATGAGTCATCTTTTAATCTGTGCCCCAGCCAATCTGCAGCTGCTACCAGGGAAGTGACATCAGACTCTTCATCTCTGCCTTGCCCATCATCACCCCACTCCATCCTCAAATCTAACCAGAGGATCCATATTGCTGATTGTGATTCACCTATACTACCCAGTGGCTCGCTTCCACCTGAGCCTTTTCCAGCCCTGGATTCTCAGTTCCATCTGGACCATCACCCACCACCTCATCTTTCCTTTTCACCATTTCCATCATATGAAACTCAGACCGTGGATCCTATTGTCCTTCAAATAGATCCTTTGAGTTGTGAGCACACAAAGAGTCCACTCAGCTCAACTGATTCTACTCCCTTGCAGGATATTAACCCATTGCCAGATATCCTTAAAAATTCACCTGCTTGTCACCAACCTGCATCAGACATCTCTGTTCCAATAGCAACAGACTTCACAATTACTGTAACTGAATCTAAATCAATCACCATCTTTTTGAAATCTGCTCAGGAGAACCCACCAGTGAACAGCCCTCCTGGATTGTCCAAAAATGAGCCAACAATAATAGGAAAAGACCATTCTAATCTGGAAATTTCAAAATTATCTTGGTCTCAGACTCAACCCCAAATCACCACTTCTTCTATCTGGTCACCAAGTACTCGTGATCATGAGTGTCTAGCCCCACACTCACCCAAGACTTCTTTTGGTGTAGACATTATAACCAGTCCTGTGGAGACTGGTAACCACACTTTTATTAGTTCAAAAGCCCTGATGCTCCTAGAGAGTCATATTAGAAAGAGAATCAAACTCCTAACACTCAAGGAAAAAGGAAATTCCTCTTTAAAAATTCTTAGTGAAAAAAATCAAATAGATACTTCAGGGAAAATATCAACACCTAAGTCAACAGTCTCCTATCCTAATTGGCCAAACATGGTTGTGTCAAAGAAGTTTCAAGAACATAATATGGCCCTCAGTACTAACACCCTGAAGGACTCTTCCCAGAAAAAATACACTCAGTTATTCTGGGGTCTCCCATCTCTTCATAGTGAATCTTTGTGCTCCACTACCCATTTGGTGGATAACAACTCACCAGACTGTATTTTCAATAAAACTCTGAGTGAATCCACCAGACCAAAAAACATGTCTCTGACATTACCCTTATCTGAGACCCAGCATCACCTATCACCTCAAGTCCTCATTTCTTCCAAGTCCCTACCTTTTACAGAGACTCAGTGCCAACCACAAGTTGTGTCCACATATCCTTCTGACCTCCTCATTGGAACCTTACCCCAAAGCCACTATAGAACACAGGAGGCACCATTGGCTCTCGCCTCTTCTGATATTCAATGTTTGGAATGGCATGTGTTACAGAAGCAACAGAGCATTGTGTGGGGTCTACCTCCCATGGTGCAAAGATCTCAGCAGGAATTTTATCCTCCTGCTCCCAATGCTCCTGGCCACAGGTCCTCACTAGTGCGTCCTTCAATCTCCATTCTTCAGGGGGATTTTCCTCTCAGCACTGATCTTACAAAGAAGCTAGAACATCACCTCCATAAGCGGCTCATCCAACACCGGTGGGGACTGCCCCGCAGAATCTGGGAATGTCTGTCACTATGGATGCCCCCTGAGAAATATTCAGAAAGGGATCAGATCAACAGAAATCTAGATTTAGTGACAAGTCAATCAGGAAATATCCATCATTCCTCTGTAGACCCAAAGATGGGGGAGGAAAATAGAAAAAGCTCAGATAAAACATTCAAACACCATCTGAGTGACCAGAGAAATTCTTCAGAGGTAGCTCTAGAGCTTGGGTCTGATCAAATCACAAAGGATAAAGTCTTGGGTATGTCAGAGAATGACACAGAGGTTGTAGAAAAGAATCAGTCCTTCCAAAATCTTGAGTTGACTTTGAAATATCACTTGAGAAAGAAGTTTGAGGAAATCCATGAGGGCCAATTGCCAAGAACTGTGACGAGCTCAAGGCGTACGAGCAAAGTGACATTGTCAACCTCCCCAAAATCTCTCTGTCAGGCAAAACAAAGGAAGTTAACTTTAGCAGAGAGTGAGCAAGTATGCCTTAATACCGTACACGATCTGCCCTTCTTTGATTCCAGAGTACGAAAGTCGATGGAAACCCACATTAAGAGATTTCATAAGCAAATGATATGGGGCCTTCCAACCAGGGTCTGTGAATCCATAGAGTGCTGTAAGTTGTCAACTACCTCATCATGTTCCAGTATGCCTTCCTTAACCAACTGGTATTCGAAGGGACGTGCCACATCTAGAGACTTCAATCCCTCCAGACAAAATGTTAAATTTCTTGAAGGAGATGGGTCAAGAATTAAATGTTCTTCTGTGGGCCATTCTGTCTCAGATACCTCACCTTTGAAAAAGGAGAGACAGAACATCCCAAAACAATCACCATTTGCTCTGAGAAATGCTCTTAATGAGGAAATTCAGACACTTAAGATAGGCAAAATTCATCTGATGCCTGTGAAAGACATTCCAATAGGAAAAGAAAATCTGAGAGAGAGTCTACCGGCCAACACAAATTTAGCTGCAAGACAAGATCAGACCAGACATGAATCAAAGATGCTGCATGTTAGATTCAGCAATAAAGCAGAAATACACTGTGATTTGTCAAAGCCCCAAACACCCAGGGAGACACTACGGGTTGAGAAGCAGCCTGCATTTCTATCAAATGCTCAGAAGCACGTGACCATCAACAGAGTGGACACTTCCCCAAAAGCCAGTGCAAAGGAAGAGGCAGAGAGTGATGTGTTTGCTGGCAGTGCTGCTGTTAAACCACCATTCTCCCAACATTTTACAACGTCACCCCTGAAATGTCAGCTCATTGATGAGCTTAAGATTACCCTGAAGAGCAAGAAAGAATGTGAGGCCAAAGGCCAGGCCATGTCCCAGTCTTCAGATGACCTGACTTACAAGACCTCAGTCACTCAGTCCCCAGGTGTCCATGGAAATCCGGGCATTTCCCCAGCCCTGCACGTCCAATTGGAGGATGACAAGGTCAGATTGGAAGGGAAGCAGGAGCCTTGGCTCCCAAAACATGTGCTTAGGCCATGGCGGGATGAGGCTCTTCCCAGAGCTCCTGAGAATGTCAGCAGCTGTCCAGGCAGCGAATCTGAAGAGCTTGGTGCCGGGGATGCACATGTGGGCAAGGCAGATGGTGGCGGGAAGAGTTGTCCTTCTCAGATCAGGGCATTGCAGGAGATGCAGGGTAGCAAGAGTCGCCAGAGTCCATTCCAGAGAGGACAGCCACCTCCAGAAAATTACTACAGAAAGAAAGTGAAGGGCTGCTTTCAGCTGATTTCTCCGAGGACCAAAATTCAAAGGCAAGAAAGTCCCCAGGAAATACATAGGCCCATTTCATTTGTGCCAAACAGGGGACTAGTCCAAAAAAGAGCCACACCTCTTGGGAGGAAAGAAAATCCAAGAACTACAACAGACACCCGGAAGTCCCCTAGGGAGAAACTGGGGCACGTGCACCCACTGGATGGTACATGCCCTCCAAAGCCTTCTCCCACACCCATGAAGTTCAAGACAAGGCATCAGGTGGCAGTAGTGCAGGTCCAGAGAAAGGCTGTCCAGGCACATTGTTTGAAAGAGGAGATTCCCTCCCCCAGAGTAGCAACTGCAAAGTCCCACCAGCCTGCAGCTGTTTATTCTCCCCAGAGATGTCCCAGACATAATAGACGTATCCCAGATAAGGCCTCACTGCAGAAAGCCGTGGCCTCTCAGGATCAGCATGTGTGTCGGCAGCACTGCCCTTCTAGGGCTTTCAGGAAGCCTGGGCCTCAGCCAGGCACGTGACAGGTTGCCCCGCTAAGAAAGGCACTTTGTCCAGGGATGTGCCATCCAACTCTAGCACAGAATGCTTCTGCAGGATGCCCAGGGGCATACATTTCCTACCCAAAAGTTATTTTTAAATTCTCAATAAATGATTCTAATTACAGTGATTTCTTCTTGTCACATGTTCTTGTCATATAATCTTTTGGGGGTGTGGGGTTTCAGTTATGAGAGCTTGTGCTCAGGGAAGGGAAGTGAAGAAATTCAGTTCTTACAGACTTTGCATTTTTCCTTCTTAAAGGTGACCAGATTCCTGCAGCCCATTTGAAAGCATGTTACCACATTGCCAAAATCTCTTTTCTCCCTGAGGAATTTTGAGGGAAGGAGCTGTTTCTCCTCCCTTGAGACCAGCCCACATCTTCCTGCTCCCTGAATATTTTATAGCCACTAGAGAAGTTGGAAAAACTGGTCCTTTGTGTCTGAATAAAATCAAGGACAGGCACATTTCTCAGAAAAATTACACTGTGAAATAATAGTCTTTATGACATCATTGTCTGTGGTGTTTTTGGAGGTGGAAAATGCCTTAGGCAGTGGGCTCTGATCTAGATAAGTCATGTCCAGTAAAGTTTTGATGGTTCTTGAGAACATGCACAGTTGTCACAGTCACATTTCTGTTATCCAACTATTAAACTTATCTCTTATTTACCTCATAGGAAAGACATCTTTAGGAAATGATTGTTCTATAGTTATTTTCTTCAGGCTTCCTGAACTAACTCACTGTGTTCAACAAAAATTATTTGGCAGCTATGGTAGAAAGTTGTTCAGTCATGTATATTTGGACCTCTCAGGTTCGAATCTGAGAGAAGGAACTGAGAACTTATTACTAGGATAGAATTAAAAGCACAGGTGTAGTCAATGACTTATGTTGGTGGTTCATCAACTCCTTATACTGTCATTATGCTCATTTTCACCTAATCCTGGCATACTATGTCCACACCTTTTCGGTACTATGTAGCATCCTGATGTCTGTTTGAAAAAGTGTTAATGGGTTCTCTGAGTATTGAAACTATTTCCACAGAATTGTTAGCAGGCATGGCATTCCCTTCTTTGCTTGGTATCTTCATACTTTCTTTACATCTGCACATAACTATATACAAACTCCTGTCCTAAATGTGGAAAAATTTGGATATCCCTGGGAAGTCGTCAGGTTTCCTGAGTTGATTTCTCCTAACACACAGTTCAGGAACCTTCAAAGAGTTCAAGATAATTTTCTATAAATTCTATTGATCTCTGTAAATTCTCAGCTTACAGGTATCTGGGTAGCCAATTATGAAATGTTCTTTTTGGCTCAGATGGCACACATGCAGTTATTTAAAACGGGTGTGGAAAGAAGGCCAAAACTGAGACTTATTTTTCTATAAGGAATTCTCCTGCCCACCACCCATTTTTGTTTTGGGGGGATTGGTATTTAATTCTTGCCCCAGCACTCTCAAGGCTAGAGTTGTGCCTTCTTTTGTGCTCATATGCCCATGTGTAAATGCTTATATTTCTTTGACGTTTTTGTTTGTTTTGATCATTCCTGGAAGTGCTCAAGATTTAATCCTGACTCTGTGTTCAGGATCACTCCTGTTGGGCCTGGGGAACTCTACGTGGTGATGGCATTCAAATTGGAGTTGGCCTGTGCAAGGCCAGTGCCCTACCCACTGAACTATCTCTATGGCATACATTTCATTGACTGATCTACAGTAGGTATACATGAAAGTGGTGGTAAAAAGATATAAAACTTGAGAATCTCTGAGCAATCAGTTCAGCTCAGTTTAGCCCCATAAAAATCAGCTGTGAATATCTCTTTTAACCCCAAATAAGAATCTTACACAGACCAAACATGGCTCAAGATTATTGTTGCATTATGTCACATAACTCTAGCATCTACGATAGAAGTGAAGAGAAGCTGTTGAAGGACAGTTGTGGAGTGATATTGGAACCCTGGTGGTAGGTATAGTGGCACAATATGCCTAAATATTAATATTTTTGCAAATTATAGTCTCAACATATAGCAGTAAAGAGTGTACTTATTAAGATTTCAAATATATATTTTATATTTAAATAAGAAAATGCTTTTGTTGTCAGTATTTGAATACTTACTGCATTTTGAGTAAAGTCTGTTAGGGCAGGTCTTATCCCTATTCAGAAGGATTAGAGAGAGTATACAGAGGGTAGGTGCTTGTCTTGCATATGACTGACCCAGGTTTGACCCACTAGGTGTGATCACACTGCTGAGTGTGGCCAAAACCCTCCCAACAAACCAAAATGCTATTCAGAGTAATATAATAAATGAACTTATGCTCCACATCTTTAACCAATGTAAGCAAGTAAGGCTTACCATTAAGATATTTGTATTGCAAAGGGTGGCAGGAATGAAAATCAGTTAATAAAAAGTGTTGATGAATACTTGAAGTAATTGGAGTCCTCATAAACTGTCAAAATGCAAAATTGTACACCTAATTTGAAAAACATCTAAAAGATCCTCTATTGCTATAATACACAGAAATTGCATTTATAAGTATGTGCTCAAGGTATATTAAATACATGTCAACATAAAACTCATAGATGTTAAAGCTAGAAAGAACACAAAGGTCCATAATGAAATGGCTAAATAAAATATGTAAAACTACATATAACCACCCCAAAATACTTATGACATTCCATTCCTGTCCCTGTTTAATCTCCAATATTCCTTCCTTCCTTCCCAGCCCTTTCCTTATTCTTTGTCAGTAGAAAGTTATGATTCTGGTGTAGGAATAGGTGTAGGTGGTGTAGGTAAATTTTATCTCCCTACCACCACCTTTGTATTCCAGACCCATCACCTATATTCCTGGACCGCTTCTAGTCAACCTATTTGTCCACTTCCAATTTCTCCACTATGAATAAGTGACTGATATTATTTATAACTCGATTTGTTTCTCTATTATTACACCAACAAGAGATCATCCTTGTTGGTGTCATATGGAGAAGAAGATTAAGTGATCACCCATAATGTCCTCTTACATCTAGCTTATTTTATTCAGCATGATACTCTGAAGTTCTATCCAAGCTGTTTAAAATGCATAACTTTATTTTTAAAAAAATTTGGATGCATAGCATTTTATTGTGTATGTATACCACAACCTTTTTGTCCATTCATCTGATTTTAGACATTTGGGTTCTTCTTAAGTCTTGGATGTTATTCTAAGATTAAGAATAGGTATGGATGTACCTTCTCAAATTAATATTTTGGGGGTTTGGGTTTACTTAGAAGCAGAATAGCTAGTTCAAACAATATAGGTATTTCTACAAAAAGATAGAGGTATTTTATAAAAAATCCCTTTATATGGCTTTCCAAATATATTGGGCCAGGTGACATTTTCACCAATAAAGAATTGTTTCCTTTTTCACCACACCCCTGTCAACACTTGATATTTTCAAGGGTTTCTTTTATTTGTTTGTTTTTAGATCCATTAGCAGTTTTTTCATAAATTTTGCTGTCCCTTAATTTGATGCTTATGTTAATGAATGTCAGCTCTTAGTGGTCTATCAAACCCTTTACTGGTGGAGTGATAATCCCTATCACTCATTAAGTTTTTTAGTTCGAGTGCTAATAGTCTGAGACAATTTTGCATCTCTGCTCTATTTTGTCTACTATTAGCTTGTTAGAGTTGTTTTCCATCCTTTCACTCTGAACATGTGTTTGTTATGTGATTTTAGGTTTTTTTCTTGTAAGCAGGAGAATGTTAAACTTTGTTTTCCGATCCACCAACCACTCTGTTTTTTTATAAAATAGTCAAGCCTAATGTAAGTGATAGTTTAATGCTGCATTTATATGAGGATTCATATCCTTTTAAAAATAATTTTGCATTGCTGATTTTATTTATTCATCTATTTATACAAGACTACCCAGGTGTGATACTATGGGGTCATTCCTGGCAGTACTCTGATGCTCGGATATGGTGCTGGGGATTGAAAGGGTTGGCCATCTGAAAGGTGAGTGCATCAACTCCTGTACTATCTCTCCATCCCTGAAAGATTCTATTAACATATGTCCAAACTAATTCTTAGCCCTATAACTTCTGCAATTAAGATGATCAAAAACATCTATTTCTTCTGTTAGAGTCCTTTTGGATGAACATTTACTTATGATTATTTTCCAATGTTTCCTCTCTGTGTTTATGTTATGCATCCATTCTTGCCTAGTTATTTTCCCATAAGAGTTCTGAACAAATTGTTGGAGTTATTTTTGATTTGAAATTTGATAATTCCAAAATCAGTGTCATATCTAAATGTGGATCTGATGTATTCAGACTGCTCTTGCTTTTAGCATTTCTCATATTTCTCGTTGTATTCCAGACAATGTGTTAAGTACTAGAATTGAAGTAAACAGATTTTCAGTGTGAAGTTTTACATTAGTCTGGCTTAGAGTTGCACTACATTCGGTATTTACAGCAACTTTACACGTGAAAGATTTCAACTTCCTTCATTGTGCCTTACTTCTTTAGTAAGTTATGTTTCCCCAGCTTCTTTAGGTTGCTCTAAATCTACCTACTCTTTTAAAAGAATTTTCTCCTTATAATTACTTCAGTTGTGACTTCTTATTATCATTCTGGAATACTGTTGATGTGATAGTAATGTGCGTGGCGAGGAGTATGATTAAGTGTAGCAATACACTGGGCATTTTTTGGTGGATTATACTGTTCAAAGTATTTCTGAGTTTTATATTTCTACTCATTATGAGACACGACTGAATGGGAGGTGCTGAATAGAGCAATTTCCTCTTTACTTTGAGAGGTAAGGCTCTAGAAGTAATTTCATTTCTTGAATAGATTCATGTTATGGAAAATACAGGGAATATTTCAAAAATATTTTAAAATTGGTCACCAATCACTCTATTAGTCAACTGAAGCAATAAACTCAAGGATTTCCCCCTGTTGTTGTTATTCTATAGCACTTCACTATGAAAATCATAGTTTCCAAGAAGTAAAAACATGAATTACTTAGACTGTGAAACAAGGTGTTTTAAACTTGTGAAGCAGTACCTCACTTCCAGAAATTCATCTAAGTGACCTTTAATATATCTCCATGAGTTTTAGATATTAGTATGTTCTGCTTTATTTAACACTGATACAGACTGATTCTCTGAATTCATCTTCTCTCTTCTTACAGGATTTTGGGTCGTGGTTGTGGTTTACCTTTTGACTGCAAGTATCTGATAACCCTGTCACTGTCACTGTCACTGTCATCCCATTGCTCATCGATTTACTCAAGCGGGCACCAGTAACATCTCCATTTTGAGACTTATTGTTACTGTTTTTGGCATATCAAATACACCATGGGTAGTTTGCCATCCTCTGCCTTGGGGGTGAGATACTCTCAGTAGCTTTGCCGGGCTCTCTGAGAGGGGTGGAGGAATCGAACCTGGGTCGGCCACCTGTAAGGCAAATGCCCTACCGCTGTGCTATCGCTCCAGCCCATCTGATAACCCCAAGACAAATTATTGCTTTTTAATTGTTTCATCATTGTGTTTCTTTCTAAAGGTTAAAATCACAATCAAACCATCTTATGATATTTATTTGCAGTTGGAACCAGAAGTCACAATCAGATAATAATTTCTTTTTTTTCCTACTCTTTCCTCACTAAGTTTTATTGGGAAACATCTATATGGAAAGTCTGAAAAGACCATACAACATGTTTCTTCTAAAGAAATAGCTGGGGAGTACTGGGGTGTCAGGGAGAATCATCTGAAGCAACTCAGTAAAGGGTATGTTCCCTGGTAAAACCACAAACAGCAATTCTGAAGTCCCAAATAACATTTATGATCACTGATACATAACAAAGATCCCAAATAATTGATCATGTGTCACATTCCCCTGATAAAACTTGCTTCCTCAAGTTTTCCTTCATAGTAAGGTTTCAGGAGAGCAGTGCCAACTTTCTGGATTCCTCTGAGTAGAGGCTGGAAATTGTCCTTTGTTCCAAGCTAGCAGGTCCTATCTTTACAGAGCCATATGTAACTGTGACCTGTAGGTTCTACTAGGGAAAAGAATAATGGAACACATTTCATTATCTATTTTTTTTAAAATTTAATTTACTTACTTTATGGATTTTTGGGTCACATCTGACAATGTTCAGGTGTTACTGCTGGCTCTGCACCCAGAAATTACTCTTGGCAGTACTTCGGAGACCATATGGGATGACAAGGATCAAACCTGGGTCTGCCATGTGCAAGGCAAATGCACTACCCACTGTACTATCACTTCCACCCCACATTTTATAATCTTTAAATGTAATAAGAGGAAAGAATTCACAATTATTTTTTAAAGTTCTCTCCCTTTTTGTGTGTGAAAAATTTATTTCTGAAGGATTCCTGTTTCTTCAATGATTTGAAAGATCTTGAGAAGGAAAGATAATGAATCTTCTTTGAAGGCTTGATAAAACTTACTGATAAACACATCTGGACCTGGGCTTTTGTTCTTGCAGAGATTCTTAACTACTGTTGTAATTTCCATCCTTGTGATGGACCTCTTTAGGTTTTCTGCTTTCTTCCCATTCAGTCTTGGGAAGTTACACGATTCTAAAACAATCTAATTCTTCTAGGGGTCTCTAGGTTAGAAAGGTGGAGCTGTTCATAGTTACCATTTATGATATCTTCAGTTTCAGAAGGGTCTGTTGTAATTTCTTTCCTATCATCTCTGATTTTATTTATTTAGGTGTTTTCTCTGTTTTATTTTTCCCATATATGGGTAGCCAAAAGTTTGTCTATCTTGTTTATTCTTCTGAAGAATCAGCTCCTGGTTTCATATATAGTATTACTTCTTGGTTTCTATGTCACTGATTTCCGCTCTAATAAATTTTGTTGTAATACCTTTGGGATTTCTTTGTTGTTTTTTCTTCAGGTGTTTAAATTATGTCTTTACGTTGTTAATTTGAACTTTTTTCCCTTTCCTAATGTAGGCCTGTGTTTTACGAACTTCCCCATTAGCATAGTTGTTGCTGTATACCACAGATTCTGACAGCTTGTTTCTTTATTCTCACTAGTTTCCAGGGATCTTTTTATTTAATCCTTGATTTACTCTGATCCAGTTGTTCAGCAGTGTTTTATACAGCTTTCATTTAGGGTTTTTCCCCCTGTCTACTTTTTGTGGTTGATTTATGACCTTATGGCATTATGATCTGAGAGGAAACTTGGCATGATTCCTATCTTCATAATTTTATGGGTGTTTGAGTTATGCTCTAGTATGTGATCTATTCTGCAGGATGTTTCATGTTCACATGAGAAGAATGTGTATTTGACATTTTGAGGGTGCAGAGCACTGTATATTTCAATTAATGGCATTTTTCCTAACTACTATATCTCTATCTGCTTTGGGCATTATTGTAATGTTGACTTAAGAGAAGCTGTTAGGAAGAATTCCTGTTCATTCATTCAATACTTTGAAAGAGTTTAAGGAGTAAAGATAGTAAGTCTTTTTTTGAAGGTTGGTAGAACTCACCAGTGAGTTCATCTGGACCAGGATTTTTGTTTCTGGGGAGATTCTTTATTATTGGTATCAATTATAGAGTTTTTGCAAATGTACAAGGGAAGTTAATCATTTATCACTGAGCTACATTTCTGGCACTTCATCTTCTGTTTCTTTTTATTTTTTATGGAAAATGCCAAAATACAACAACATTTTTAAAGAATATAGAAAGAAGTTTTTCCTAAAATATGTAACATATAAACTACATCATTATTATCAGTATGATGCAGAGATAAAAGAGTTACAGTCTTGACTCAAAAGGTATAGTCATGACTTAATCTCTCCTAGAAAGATTGTAGATTATCTCCAAGCAAACTGCTTAAACTCTTTGTTCAAAGTTTGCCTTTTAGTTCAGAAAAATGGATTATTTGAAGGTAACTAAGTACTAGAACTCGGAGAGCTTTGGCTAAATCCCACCTGGCTCTCCTTTCTTCTTTAAAACTCTCTCCAAGTTCAGAATTCTACAAAGGCTTAATCTAATTTATTGGAGGATTTCCTTGGCTTGGGTGCATGTAGTGGGGATAGATTTAGTATACCAATTAAAAATCCATTGTTATTGAAATATTCTTGGGTTGTTTTATTTGCATGCTAGTATTAATTCCATTTGAATAATTCTGCACTTGGACTGACAATGAATTTTTTTTAATCCCTGCTGTACTGCTTTTATTTAGTCTCTCTTGGTCCAGAAAGCCTCTTTAGGCTGTCAAAATTACAATTTTTTCATCTATATTGGGTGATGTTCTGTGGTTAGGGGTCACTCCTGGCAATTCTGAGTGAATATACAAAGTATAGACGTTTGAACAAGAGTCATCAAGCCCTTTGCCCTCCAAATGCAATTCATTAGACTTAGATTTCCTGGTCCCTACATATAATTTTATTCTTGGGTCTTTGCTGAGCCACAAAAGGCCTTTCTTGTAATTTTATTCTCTACACATTAGACATACAATACAAATCAACATGAGACATCTTCTATCATATTTATCAGTATATTTGTATATAGTCACCTTTATTCCTCCTAACTTGGCTAACACTATAAGCATGAAAGGAAAGGAAAATATGTATTTTTCAGAGAATATGGAAGTTCCAGGCAGAGAATTAAATCACTACTAGACACTTTTTTTTGGGGGGGTAGGGCATACCTGGATATACTTAGGTCTTATTTCTGGTTCTGTGCTCAGGAATCGTTACTGACAGGGCTTGAGGAACCATATTGGGTGCCATGGATCAAACCTGAGTCAGCCATGTGCAAGGTAAAGGCCGTATGCACTGTACTTTCATGCTGGCCCTTATTATTTCTTTCAATTCTATTGTGTCTTTCAAGATATCTCACAGATACCTTCCATATTTAGTTCATTGGCTAAAATATAGCAAGTCAGGTGTTTGCTTTCTGAAGCCAGGAGTGATCTCCATTGCTATTCCAATAAATTGGTTAATAATTATCTCTCAAGAAGTGTGTAGTAGATAATTTGTCTTTAATAACAAAAATGCTGACATTTCAGAAAAAAATTACTTAAAATGAGATTTAGGGTATAGGAGATGTAGCTTAGTGGTAAAACATATGCTTCTTATGTAAAGCACTAGATTCAATCCCCATCATTAAAATATAGAAATTTAAAAAACGAAATAACAACAACAAAGCAAAAACAAGTTAGTTATCTATGTTCAGTAATTTTTATTTGTAATGATGTAGTGAAGAAAGGCTAGAACTAGAATGAAGAATTCCTGACACTGGAAGGTGACATTCATGAGAGTTCAGAATGTTAAGAAACTGTGATCTTGGCTTAAAATTATGTAAGTAATGGATGGTAGTACTAATATGAAATGTGTAGAAAGTAATTTTGGACTCAATGATTTCATTTTTGTCTGGTGGGAAAGGGTACTTACTGGCTAATTCTGGCTCTATGTTCCCTCAGAGTACTTTGGGAGTACATGTGGTCTTGGCTGATTCTTCGTACTTTAGGTTGTCTTTGAGACTTGGTTTCTAATATTCACTTTAGCAGATTTCTTGTTACATGTAATAACAAGAAAAAATAATAAAAAAACAAATCTTGTTTTGAGAATGAACTATAGATTTTAATTATTCCATTAGACTACACTTGAATTATTAAATTGCAACATTTCCATCTAATTTTCTCATCTTTATTTGTGCACCTCTTAGGGTGGAAGTGATAAACAAGGGAGAGGAGCATGAAGGGAAGATTCTTATGGGAAGGTGAAATAAATTTAGAAAAACTTGGTGTGTTGTGGAACTTTCAAGAAAGATTAGCAGTCTCTAGATATTGATGTGTGCATCCGGTGTCATCTGTTCAGAATACCAAGTAAATGCTGCTTTTGAAACTGAAATTGAAGTTTAAGAAATGAAAAACTGACATTTTTGCCATCTCTCTCTTCTTTGGAGAACTGTCTTTGGTTCTCTACACATTTGTAAGTATGATTGCTTTGTTGTTATTGAGTTTCATGAGTGCTTTATATGTTTTATATATTATTAAACCTTTATCAGATGCATCATTTGGAAATTCTTTCTCTCATTTAATAGGATGTCTTTTTTATTTTAGACTTAAGTATGAAGGCAGAAGTTCTTGACATAGTCCCATTTAATTTATTTTCCAAAGGAATCAAATAATTAAGAACCCCTCTAAGGTAAGTATTATGGACAGTACTCGTGTATGACTTAAGTAGTAAATTCCTTGGATTCAGGTTTACTATCAACTTTGATCAATTTTCTTTTGTGTCACATGTTGAAGAGACTTTCTTTCCTTAACTTTATGGTCTTGATGGCTTTGTTATTTCATTCTTTTCCATCTTTTTTTGTGGTCTTTTATTGTTGATAGCATATGTTTATCCTCAAGTTTAGTGAGACAGTTTTTGACATTTAAAATTCTGTTGCTGTGAATTATTAATGTATTCATTTTTGAAGTAATATTATTTAATGAAGCTTAAAGAAATGTATGTGAGGGAGGGAGAAAGAGGGGGGAAAGAGAGAGATTATGATAGTGAGTATTTAAGAGAGTATGATAGTGCATAGGCTAAAAAACCCCCATCACTATTATTTTCTTTTGCCCCTTTAATGCCATTTGCATGAATTCTTTAATATGCTGAGTCTGTTTTTAATTTGTTTGAATTGCTCTTCCTTAGTCCCCTTTATCATTATGTGGATTTACACAAGAATTTTGATGTAGTTGAGAGCTGACCTGTACTTCTGTCCCTGTCTACTGGAGTAGCTGAATTACTTTATTTTTCTCATTAGTTTTTAAGTTTTGTGGGTACTGTCTGTATAGCTTTAGATTCTATAGGGTCTGATTGTTGACCAACATTGATGTTTACACCATCATCTGCTATTTATGTCGTAATATTTATGCTATTTATTATTCAGCCTTGTCAAGGTATTTTAGGAGAATAGGCTGGGATGGAGCTAGTTCCTAAAGTTCTAATACTAGGGCTTTCTCTTTTTTGCTTATCTTGAAATTATCTTCTTTATTAGGATACTGTTATTTACTGTCCTGTTCTTGGTGGTTTCCCAGACACATAATTTGAACACTACGGCCATCAGCACTGTACCCACCTCTCCCCACCCCAACCTCCTTCCTTTTAAAGTTATGTCTTCCCTGAAAACCACCCAACTCAATTGTGTGGATCAATTTTGGCCTTTGGCCTTTTAACAAGGCTTATATGACTGTACTCAGGCATAAGACCTGATGAGTTCCCATTGGCCCTTATAGTGTGAAAGATGGGTGAGACAGCTCTTGTGCAATCATAAGTGTCTTAGTAGGTGAGGTGATTGAAAGCTTGCTGCCTGGACTGATCCTGGATTCCCACTGTGCCAGGAGATGGGAAGAAGTTGGCACCAATGTGTTAATGTTTATGGCATTGGTACAAATCTACTGCACCTTAATACCAAGTTACCAAGACCCTCCATAAATGTCCCTGCTACCTTGATTCTTCCTCTTTCTATCCTCTCACCACTCCCTGACATTGCTTGGTAATCTGAGTTTTGCAATCCAAGGCCAGTGGTATGCCAATAATTTTGCCTATTCCCTTGTTTTATCTCTATATATCATAGATGAGACTATCCAGTATTTTTCCTCTCTCTGACTATTTTGCTTAACATGACAGCCTTCGGTATCAGGAAGACAGCATAGGAATTAATGTTCTTGACTTTCATGTAGCCAATCCCAATCTGATCCCCAGTACCACATGATACCCTGAGCACTGCAGGGAGTTGCCCTTTAGACCTAGGAGTAGCTCTGGAGTGATGCTGAATGTGGCCTAAACCTTTACTTAAAAGTAAACAAAAATCATGATATCTTTCAGTCCATATCTTTCAGAAAACTAAAAGATTTCATATTTTCTTATAACTACATAATATTGTATTATATTTATACATCATAGCTTCTTTAACTGTCAGTGTTAGTTGGACATCTGGGTTGTTTCCAGATTCTGACTATTGTACTTAGTGCTTCAATGAACATATGTGTACATATGTCTTTTAAAATTAATATTTCTGTGTTTTGACTGTAGATGCCAAGAAGTGGAATCACTGGAACATATGGGGTTCTATTCTTACAATTTTTTGTGAAATCTTCATACTGTTTTCCAAAAAGGCTGAACCAGATGACATTCCTACCAACAGTACAGAGGGTTACTTTTGATCAACATCCTTGCCAAATACTGGTTTTGATATATGCTAGTCTCACTGGTTTAAAATGATATGTCATTGTTGTTTTGATTTGCATTTCCCTGATAATAAGTGATGATGAGCGCTTATTTATGTGCCTGTTGGCCATCCATATATCTTCTTTGGGGAAGTGTATGTTCATTTCCTCTCCTTATTTTATTGATGGGATTGTTTTGCTGTTGTTGGACTTCGTATTTTTATGTATCTAGAGCATTAACCCTTTTTCTGATACATTGTGTGCAAATAGTTTATCTTGTTCAAGAGAATACTTTAACATTTTAGTCCAGGTTCTTTTGCCATGCAAAAATGTCTGAATTTTACCCAGTCCCATTTAATCGATTCTTTTGTTTTGTTATCTGTTGTCAATGGAGTCAAATCATTGAAGAAATCCCTGAGGTCATTTCCTAGTGAGTTCTGTTTACGTTTATCTCAATGGATCAATTTAGTTTTGGGGTTCTGAGCAGTGCTGTGGAACCTGAAGGCTGCTGCCAGTTTGGGCAGGGCCAGAGGGGTGAGCCTGTTGGTGTGGAGTCAGGCTGAGACCCCTGCGGGGCAGGGCTGAAGCTGTAACCATGCCAGGTGCTGCTACCCCTTAACTACCAGCACTCAGCCTGGCCCAGATGGAGTTGTATCCCTTTATATGATTATTATTCTTTTGTTTGACACGTCCCGAGATTCTCAACTCATGAGTTGCCTACGAAGGAGAATTCTGTGAATTCCAAGAAAAGTCTAGTGCGCAGAACAAGCCTGGTGGGTGCGAGCTGGGGCTGCACCACGTCGGCGGGAGCCAGGACCCTGTTGGGTGGAGCAGAGGCTTCACCCGATTCACTGCGGATCTCCGTGAGAATGACTTGAGAACGTTTCCCACTAGCAGCTACAAATAGCATTCAACTACTTGAATAGTTTGTCTTGCTCTCCAAAAGCAGAATCCCAACTCAGTGAAAGTCCATATACTCACATCCTTAGTGCTCACCTCCCACCCTCTCTCGGCTGGAGTCTTCTGTCCAGTACCTCCTGCCTGCTCTTGCTTTTCCTCTTTGGTCTCTGCTCCCTCCACCTCAGGAAAGCACGCCTTAGCTCTGAACTTGCTCACAGTTCGGCCTTCCTAGAGCTGAGTCTCCCCGAGGTAATAGCCATTTTCTCCAGCGTATTTTCTCAGCAATATTCTTTGTAGGTGCTCACTTTTTACACCTTTATATTGATGTCATAGAAAGTCTCAACAACCTGGTCCTTTTAACCATGTTGGCCCTGCCCTCACTGCAGTTATTTTAAGCCTTATTTGCTCCTTAAAGTTAATTCTAAAAATACATTAAAATTAGAAGTCAACGACTTAAAAAATACATATCTGTAAAATACATAATGCATTCTATATTTTTCTATATAAAGTAGAGTTTTTGCTTTTTCATATAAAATAGACTTTTTGTTCTCTAAATACTTTATTTGTGTGAGTGATCACAAATATTTTCCAAACATTTATATTTTTGCTTGGTTTTTCAGAATAATTGTGTATGAAATGAAAGTCTTCTATTTTTTTCTGGTGATATACTTTTGGAATAGCTGAGGTTTGGGGTTGACGTCTGCAGGGAGTTTCCAGAATGAAAGTTTTGACTAATCTATCACAAGAAATCCGACACACATACAAATTCTCTCATGTTATTCCAGTTTTCTGGTGCAGCAGAAAACCAGGATAATTATTTTCACTCTATCCACAGCTGCTCAGAATGGACTCTTACTACATAGGGGAAAAAAGATTATATATATATGTATATACATATATATATATATCACTTGTAGCCCCGTTGATCTTCGATTTGCTCGAGCGGGCGCCAGTAACGTCTCCATTTGTCCCTGTCACGAGCTAGTGCAGCCCAATGATATCTGCTCGCTCCAGGAACAGGAAGAGCCTCAAATCGTTCATTCAGAGATTTGACGAAGAAATCTGACCATCTAGTTGGTGGGCAGCCATGACGTCTTCTGATGTCCCATGGAATCCAGTCGCTAACAGCTCTTGTCCAGTGGTCGTCTCTGAATCACATTACATGACCGGCCCATCTGATTTTTGATGCCTTGGCAAACTAGACAGCATCCCTGATTTTTGACCGTCGATGGAGGTCAGAACTCTGGATTCCTTCTTTCACTTGAGTTAGACATGATATTCCCAGCATAGCTCTTTCAATTCCTCTTTGGGATACCCTAATAGCATTCTCATCCTGTTTGCGTAAGGCCCAGGTCTCTGAGGCATATGTTAGTGCAGGAAGAACGGTGGAATCAAAAAGATGTGCCCAGAGTCGGAGGTCCTTTTTCTCCTAACCACCTCTTCGACGCTCTTGAATGCATTCCACACTACTCTCTTCCTCCTGCACAGTTCTGGCACCAAGTCATTCCTCATGTTGATTTCTCGACCCAGGTACACATAGCTGCTGCATTCGGAGATGTTCATTCCATTGAGAGCAAATGGAGCTTCAGGGACCAGTTCATTTTTCATGAACGTCGTCTTGTTGAGATTCAGCTGCAATCCGACCTTTCCACACTCGTGGTCGAAGTCTGTCAGCATTTTGTGCCACTTGGCTAATGTTTGGTGTTATGAGAACGATGTCATCAGCAAAGCAGAGGGGGTGTAATTGCCGACTGTCTATCTTCACTCCCATTCCTTCCCATTCCAGTCGTCGCATGATGTTCTCAAGGGCGGCATTGAAGGGTTTCGGTGAAATGGTATCACCCTGCCGCACCCCTCTCTTTACATCAATGATCACTTCCTTGTAGAATGGTGAGATCCTAGTGGTGAATCCACAATACAGCTCTCGGAGGATTTTGATATACTGAGTTTGCTTGCATGGTTGTCCTTCGTCTAGTGTTCTGCCTATTCTATTCAGAATGACACAAGTGAACAACTTGTAGACAACAGACAGCAGGCAGATTGTGTTAGCAGGCAGATAGTTGCCGATGTCATGGATGTCTCCCTTCTTGTACAACAGAACGGTCTTAGTGGTTTTCCACTGGGACAGACAGGTAGCATTCAGACAGGTAGTGTGTGAAGAGTTGGGCCAGTGTATTGATGAGTACTGGGGGCAGATTCTTCAGGTGTTCGGGTCTGACCTTGTCCGGACCAGGTGCTGTTCGAGTCTTTACCAGCGAAATGGCATGTCAGATTTCAGAAGGGAGAACGTTGGGAATGACATATCCATCCTGCGGAATTTGGTATGTGGGCAGGTGGACATGGCTGTCAAAGAGATCCGAGTAGAAGTCGTGAATAATTTTCTCCATTGCCTTTCTGGAGGATGTGATAGATCCACTGGGACGTTGGAGGGCAGTCATCTTGGTCTTATAGTTGGCGAAGGACAGGCAAGCATTGTGAATACTTTTCCCGGCTTCTGCTGCACTGGCCAACACTGCTGCTCTTCTCTCTTTGAGGTCTTCCTTTATCGCATCTCTGCACAGCTTTGTGAGCTCGGACGTTAGCTTGTGCCTGAGGCTTGCGCCAAACCAGATAAATACCTCACTGGTCGACCCCCACTACATCCACTACCCAGCCACTGTCACCCTCCAGGTTGCTCTCTGGACACTTGGGTCGAACCTCACGCACGAGTGAAGCCCCGCAAAGCCAGGTAAGCAGAACTTTGTGACCTTAGCTCTAGGTCCAAGGAGACCTGGAAACAAGATCCCCTGTCTGCCTCCTCTAATCTTTGGCATCTGAGGGAGGGGTCCAACCCAGACGCCCCACCCTACCCAAGATAAATACCTCACTGGCCAACCCCCACTACATCCACTACCCAGCCACCACCACCCTGAAAACAGAGTAAAGAAAACAAATATTTTTGAGTGATTAGCATATGTCTAACATTTTACTAAATGATATCTGATACAAAAAAGAAGAAGCACTGACATTTCTTAAAATCTAGAGACCAAAACATCTCTTTTTCCTTTTTTTCTCATAAATTTGGATATTTACAACATCATTCACAGTTCATACAGTACAGGATGATGGGTCACAGGATTATAATACGAAGTACATGTGTTTGTCCTGTCACATACCAGGGTTCGGCCACATGACTTCCTGGGTCATATACATCTTATAGGCTAGAAGTTTCCCATCCTTGCAACAGACCTGCAAGGTAAGGCACTTGAGGAACACAGCAAAGATTCATCACTGCTATTTTAAGATTCGTATTATGTGAAATTTTTGGTCAAATCTGGACTTCTTTTTTTTTTTAATTTTATTTTATTAAATCACCGTGTGGAAGATTACAATGCTTTCGGGCTTAGGTCTCAGTTATACAATGCTGAAACAACAATCCCTTCACCAGTGCCCATATACCACCACCAAAAAAAAAAAAAACCCCACACAGTACACCTCCCATCCCGCCCCCCCACCCCCTACCTTGTAACTGATAAGTTTCATTTTACATTCTGTTTACTTTGGTTACATTCAATATTTCAACACAAACCTCACTATTGTTGTTAGGAGTACCCCACTAGATTCAAACCGCGGCTGCGCGGTTTTGAATTTCTGTACTTTAACAAGAAGTCCAGGGAGATTTCTTCCAGATATTAGATAATTGCAGGCTTGAAAACCCAATCTGTGGTCGTCTTAATATGGCGGCCACCGCGCCCTTCATCTCCAGAGAGAAAGAGGCGAGAGAGAGAGAAATACCTTTCCCCTCCTGGGCGGGCACGGGGCCGAGGCTTAGTTCTCAGGCTGGAGACATTCTGCGAGGAGTTGCTCACACGGAAAGAGGTTTTGCTGGGTCTGGATTCACGCTTGTACAGCTGCGGAGAGGCCGCACATATGTGCGGACCCCGGGATCACATCTCGGCGGTGGGAGGGGCCGGTGCCTCCCACCTTCCCAAGAGCACCCTCGTGTCCTTTTGCTGCAGTTTTTGTCGTAAATCCCATCTGTGGTCGTCTTAATATGGCGGCCACCACGCCCTTCATCCCCAGAGAGAAAGAGGCGAGAGAGAGAGAGAGAGAGAGAGAGAGAGAGAGAGAGAGAGAGAGAGAGAGAGAGAGAGAGAGAGAGAGAGGCGAGAGAGAGAGAGAGAGAGAGAGAGAGAGAGAGAGAGAGAGAAAGAGGCGAGAGAGAGAGAGAGAGCGAGAGAGAGAGAGAGAGAGAGAGAGAGAGAGAGAGAGAGAGAGAGAGAGAAATACCTTTCCCCTCCTGGGCGGGCACGGGGCTGAGGCTTAGTTCTCAGGCTGGAGACATTCTGCGAGGAGTTGCTCACACCGAAAGAGGTTTTGCTGGGTCTGGATTCACGCTTGTACAGCTGCGGAGAGGCCGCACATATGTGCGGCCCCCGGGATCACATCTCGGCGGTGGGAGGGGCCGGTGCCTCCCACCTTCCCAAGAGCACCCTCGTGTCCTTTTGCTGCAGTTTTTGTCGTAAATCCCATCTGTGGTCGTCTTAATATAGCGGCCACCGCGCCCTTCATCCCTGGAGAGAAAGAGGCGAGAGAGAGAGAAATACCTTTCCCCTCCTGGGCGGGCACGGGGCCGAGGCTTAGTTCTCAGGCTGGGGACATTCTGCGAGGAGTTGCTCACACCGAAAGAGGTTTTGCTGGGTCTGGATTCACGCTTGTACAGCTGCGGAGAGGCCGCACATATGTGCGGCCCCCGGGATCACATCTCGGCGGTGGGTAAATCTGGACTTCTTAAAACATCTTAGAAGAATGAAACATATCATGGAAAATTTGTATGCAATCTACATAGGAATTCAAAGAGAGTCCCTAAAATAAAAAAATGGGACAGTAAATTTAAGTTATTTCTTCATTGTTTATTCAGAGAAATCTGAGATTAAGAACATTTTTTACTTGTACTTTCTTTCAAAGAACTGCCTTTCTCAGAATTCTGATGCAAAATTTCTGGGGCATAGTCATATTAAAAATAATGATGGGGGACCCTCTGCGCCTAAAGACTTTGATTCCAGATACCAAACACATTCGGGCATCCAGCGCAGCTTCTTATAGCAACGCTCTGGGACTGTGAACTGGGCTACAACTCCGTGCTGCCCGGGGGTGATCTTTCCTCCCCACCCTGTCTTCCTGCATGGAAAATGGCGGCGGCAGCAACATCCACATGGCAGGAGCCATCTTCTAAGACTCCTAACCCAGAGGTATACGATTTTTACACTTGGGGCTACTAGGGAATCATGGGAAGTGGGTGTAACCGGCATTCCCTCGGCCCAGATAAGTTCGGAGATGCTGAGAGTGAAAGGGACCCTCTGCCCCTAAAGACTTTGATTCCAGAGACCTCTTACAGCAATGCACTGGGACTGTGAGATGGGCTATGCAATCTGGCAGAATTTTCCCTGGACTTTATACAGAAATCCAAAACCGCGCAGACGCAGCAACATCCCCGTGACTTAACATCTATAATTGTCAGCAATGTGAAACTGTTCCTTTTTAACAGGTCTGACTTTGGGGGGGGGAAACTCCAAATAATAACAGTGAGTTTTTGTTGAAATATTGAAGGTTATTAAAGTAGCAGCCATTTCTCTGGACTGTGAACTAAGCAACAGCCCCACACGGGCCGAGAAGAGGAAATATCCCTTTTTCCAGGTTGTTTCCCATTTTCAGGGAGAAACGCGGCGTGGCATCCACTATATTATGAGGTGCGGGAAGGGGGGGAGGGGGGAAAAAAGGAAAAGGAAAAAGGAAAAAAAAGATTTATGTACTTGGAGCAGTGGGTCTACATATCTCTTCATTCTCAACAATGGAAAACTAATTATCAAATGCTTCCTTGGTAGTAGGGCTGTCTTTCTTGGGGGAAAACTCCAACAACAATAGTGAGTTTTGTGTTGAAATATGGAACGTAATCAAGGTAAAGAGAAAATGAAGTGAAATTCATCAGTTATACACTTGGGGGTGGTGGGGCAGGGGTGGGGGGTATACTGGGGTTTTTGGTGGTGGAATATGGGCACTGGTGAAGGGATGGGTGTTTGAATATTGTATAACAAGCATAAGCCTGAGAATTTTGTAACTTTCCACATGGTGATTCAATAAAAATTTAAAAATAAATAAATAAATAAATAAATAAATAAAAATAATGATGAACTGGGGACTGGAAAGATAGTACATTGGGTAGGGTATTTGCATTGCATGCCGCTGACAAGGGTTTGATCCCGGGCATCCAATACAGTTGCCTGAACACCATCAGTAGTGAGTCCTAGCTGCAGAGCCAGGAGTAACCCTTGAGTATCACTATGGCCTTCCCTAACCCCCCTCCCCCAAATAATGGTTGATATGTCAACAAATGAGTATAGATTTGATATCAATATCAAAGATGCTATAGGACTATACTAGAAGTCTACTAGAGGACTTCTAGAAGACTATTATAGAATTGTCAGAACAACAGATTCCAGAGCTTATGGAGAAGAATGACACAAAGAGAAAGAAATCAAGGTGGGAAGGAAGAAGATCAGAAAGGGAAGTAATGGGGGTATCAGGGGCCAGGGATTTGGCTATACTGATGATGTGGGAGAGTGATATATTTATACATCCAAAAGACAGATGCAACAACACTGAAAACTATCTAAGCTGCAACCACAGAACTTTGTGATATGCATATCAAGGTGGCAGGTGGTGGTGGGGGCCAGGGAATGGAATTTGGTGGAGGAAAGTTGACACTGATGTTAGGATAGATGTTGAAATATTATATGCCTAAAACTCCACCATCAATAACTTTGTAAATCATGGTTCTTTAGTTACAATTTCAAAGTGGAACTGTCCAAGTTCTTTTTCAATTTTCGTGTATGGGGCAAGACCTTCAACTCAGATTTACTAAGTGAGATTATATATGGGATTGGGGGAAACAATTTACTTTTGAAAGACAGGAAGTTTTGATGATCATAGCAGGGAAATGAAGGTTAATAGAGGATTTAAATGGTAGCATGGAATAAGCATACAGATTAATAAAAATGTGTACGTGAAGAGGATGAACATTGACAGATGATAGAGCTGTATTATAAACCAGTGGGGCAGAAATGTAAAATATCTTTACTTTTTTTTATATCCCACAAATGAATGCAATCAGCCTACCCTCTGACTCATTTTACTTAACATTGATCCCTCCACGTTAATCTATTTAAAAGCAAAGTTCATTACTTAATTTTTCCTGACATCTGCATATAATTTTATTGTGTAGATGTGCCATAGTTTCTTTATCAACTCATCTGTTCTCATAGAGGTACGCTGACTGGGGGTGGTGGTGGGGAACGTAGGGATATGGGTGGTGGGAAATGTACTCTGGTGAAGGGATGAGTATTGGAACACTGTATGATTAAAATCCAATCATGAGCAACTTTGCAACTGTATATCTTACAGTGATTAAATCTATATTGACCAAGGTATCAACCTAGTTAGAATTTCGGTAAGTGGAATCTATAATGAGGATTCATGTGCAGATGATTTCTTCTTTACAATCATTTTTTACAGGGCTGGAGAGATAGTATACTTGATTGTATGCTTGCCTTGCATGTTGCTGACCTTATAATTTCTCCTGATCCTGCCAGGAGTTATTCCTGAGCACAGAGTCAAGAGAATGCTTTGTGCACTGCCAAGTGTGGCCCCAAATCCGATGAATAGGTAAATATTGTTATTGTTTCCTTTTTTCTGTCTTTATTCTTAATTTTACTTAGATACCATGATTTACAAAATTGTTAAAAATAGAACTTAAGGCCTACAATTCTCCAACTCCAGTTGTCGCACCACCAGGGTGGCAGCATCCTGCCACCAATTTCCAAGGTTACCTCATGCCACTTTTCCACACTCCCCTCCTCTTAACTGTCCTCCCCTTAACTGTCCTCCTTAACAGGCACATTTTTAGGTTTAATCATTATAGCTTGGGTCCTGTGCCGAGTTGTGTTGACTCTAATGGTTTTGGTATATACAGATGCCTTTCCTCTCTCTCATCATTGTGTCCAAGTCCCTTAACCATTGACTCTGCGTTATTTTCAATCCACCTCCTTTCTCCACTCTTTCTTTACTTGGCATTTTTATTCATGTAATTTAGATTCCAGGGTTTGTCTACTTTTGATACCTTTCATTCCTTTTCTTCTTTATATGTCACAGATAATTATGAACATTAATTAGTTATCATTCTTATGACTTACCTTGAGAGTCTCTTGCCCCTGCCCCTGGCTGTCTTCATCGGGGCCCCTTGGAGGAGGTGGGTTGAGTTTTCCTCCCCGCCCCAAGCAGAGCGCCAGCAGCTGAAGACCTCTGAAACCCAGCCACAGCCATGCTCAAGGCCCCTCTCCACAAGTTCAGGCGAGCCTCATGCATGAAGGAACTGGCAATCCTCTGGGAAGTCCCTAGGTGTGTGGGACCCAGGACTGAGATCTCCAAGCCTGCTTGGATCAGGACTGGGCCTCTTCCACCCAGATCTCCCATTTTCCAGTAGCTAGGCGGTCACATCCAGAAACTGCCTCCCCCTCCCAGTGCCGTGTAATCCCATCAACATCCAAAGACTATAAATTCATCCAACATCCAGAGACTATAAAACCAAGCTCCCAGAAGCTTATAGCCTAATTCTTACAGCCTAATTCTCCCCTTCAGAGAACCTGGCAAGCTACAGAGAGTTTCTTGCCCGCATGGGAGAGCCTGGCAAGCTCCCTGTGACGTATTTATATGCCAAAACCAGTAACAATGATGGGTCTCATTTCCCTGACCCTGAAAGAGTGTTGGCACCATTGAGAAGGATGAATAAAGAGAGGCTACTAAAATCTAAGGGCTAGGACAAATGGAGACTTTGCTGAGACTGCTCGAGAAAGTCAACAATCAACAGGATGATGATGATGATGATGATGATGATGATGATGATGATGATGATGATGATGATGATTTACCTCACTTAATCTGACATTCTCCAGTTTCATCCAGTTGCTTTCTTTAATCCCTTCTTGAAGCGTCATGGTATTTAATTATGTAGATAACCGCATCTTCATTACACTCATCATTGGAAATTCTGATTATTTCCAAATCCTGGTTATTGTATAAGTGCTGCAAGAAACACAGGTGTACATATATCTCTTAGAATGAATGTTTTTGTATTTGTATCAAGAAAATAAATTGCTGGGTCATATAAGAACTCTTTTCTTACTCATTTTGAAAACATATATACCATTTCCATAGTGGCTGAACTAGATGACATTCCCGTGAGCAGTGAATGAGAATTCCTTTTTATACCATATCCTTGCCAACATAGGTTGTTTTTAGTCTTCCTGATATACATCGTTTTCACTTATGTGAGATGTTATCTCAGTGTATCTTGATTTGGATTTTCCTGCTTGTAAGTAATGATCAACACTTTCAAATGCTTCTAGTCATCCATCCATCCAGTCTTCTGTCTCCATTTCTGATATGTTTATTGAATGTTTTATTGTTGATCTTTCTGAGTCCTTTATGTATTTTGGATGTTACATCTGACCGATTTTATTTATTTATTTATTTATTTATTTTGCTTTTTGGGTCACAATGGCTATGCTTAGGGGTTACTCCTAGTTTTACACTCAGGAATTACTCCTGGCGGTGCTCAGAGGATCATACAGGATGCTGGAAATCGAACCCGGGTCAGCTCCTATCTGACCTATTTTATGCGAATATTTTCTCCCATTGAGTAAATGGATTTTAATTTTGACCTGCGTTTCTTTTGCCACGCAGAAACTTTAAAAATGCCATTAAAATATTTGAGAGTTCTAAGCAGAGTCCTGGGAATGCTGGAACCACATCCTGTGATAGATAGCTTAATGCAGGGCACATTGATGCAATGTTGCTGGGATCTTGCAGTGCCAGGGACCACTGGAACCTAGGTGGTATTGAGGGCTCATAAGGGCCACACCAGGAGGTGATCAGAGGGTCTCCAGGATTGTAGCTAGTGGTAGTAGGGGGCCAAGTGGTGCTGGGACTGGACTACAGTTGCTTTTTTAAGGAGTACCTCTCTGACTCTTGTCCATCTCCACCAGACCCTGAGAAATGATTTCTTCAGAACGTGTTCAATGAGAAAATAAACAGGGAAGTAAAGGAGAGGGAGCAAAGGCAAGCAAAGCCAAAATGCGTGTGTGTGTGTGTGTGTGTGTGTGTAAGTTTTGGTTTGGACAAGTCTGTCTCAGTCTGAGCCTTCTAGGAAATCTGAAGTATAGATCATACCTTAGAGCATATCCAGAGCTATACAGGGAGCTAGGTTTTCATACTTCCACATTATTTAGAAACTGACTGATGGCAATCCTCCAGGGGAGAATCCCCCAGGATCCCCTCTCTCTTTTTCTCACAGGAGCTGAGAGTAGGTAACTTCTGTGGCTTCAGAGTAGTGAACCAGAGAAAGAATGTGCTGATAGCCATTAATAGCAAATCCTGGAGAAGTGAGGGCATGGATAGGTCAAAGAAATCAGGATGAATCTGGACAGAACACTTGGCAATGTCTGTTACTGCAGTTCTAGTTTGATGGAATATGTGACAGCATTTCACCACAGTGGGTCTGTCAGGAGCATAATCTCCTAGCTAGTGAGTATTTGCTCTAGACTCAGGAAGGACCATTTAGCCGAGATTGACTTTGATAGTTGATTTTAGGGGTCAGGAGATCAGTTTGATTCCACATGGTCTCCTAAGCATCCGTAGGTCCGCCCTTGAGGCACTAGTGAAGAAATACTGGCACTGAGGACCAGGAGCAGAAACTGCAGCTTCCTTGACTCTTGATTGGTTGAGGACTACCAGTGAGTGACCCTGGGCCCCTGGAACCTCATTTAGGAGACCTATTTCCAAAGTTGATCTTATCTCTCCAAACCAAACTGGTTTATACAAATTGAATATTAAATGGGAAAGATTTATCCATTCAGTTCTTGAAGATGGTACCAATGTTTTCTTTTCTTTTTAATCATCCCTTGCTGGGGAGTGAAATACATACAGCAGCGACATAGGATCTCATGGTGACAATGATGCTTCCATTGTATGGGATCAACCCAAGGAGATGATACCTTAGCTCCCTTTTCTGCCTTGTGAGAAAGGTGAGGGAGTAATGAGGCATGACAAAAATTTACACAGGCTAAAGTGGGTTGGATGAGAACTGGCAGGAAGCTGAACTTTGTGCTGAGAAGAGTTCCTTTCACAGCTTTTTAATTAATGACAAGGGATATAAAAATATATTAACAACTATGACATAAATAGCATAAAAGACTGATCACAACACTAATAGTTCTCTGACCTGGCCTCACTATAGAAATACCAGGCAAACTTAAAGAAAAATTAATGACTGGGCTTTATCCCAAGTGAACTAAATCAGATAATTTTCAGTTAGAAATGAAGCATTGCTACTTCTTAAAAATTCCTCCAGAGGATTGGAGAGATAGTACAATAGGTAAGGCACTGACCTTGCATACAGTTGATTAAGGTTCCATCCCTGGCAACCCATGTGGTCCTGGGATCCCCGCCAGGAGTGGTTCCTGAGTGCAGAGCCAGGAGTAAGCTCTGAGTATGTTGGATGTGGTCCCAAAACAAATATAAATAATATAAAAACTCTTCCCCAGAATCAAAGGATGACTGGATTGTAGTCTCTGGGCAAGGATATGAGATGATGTAAACTGCATTTTTGTAAGATAAAATTGGCAGGGATTTATAGGTTGAATTAAAGGGGGAAACACTTTGTTTTTAAAGATGGCTATGATTATGGGAAGGTGACTGAAGCTAGTACACTGCAGAGTAAGAGAGAGCAAGCGAATGAGAGAGAAAAAGCAAGGGAGAGTGAGAAAGAGAGAAGAAAAGTGTCTGCTATGGAGGCAGGCTGGAAGGGGGTGGCAAGAAGGATATGGAGAATATTGGTTGTGGGAACTGTACAGTGGTGATGGTGTTGGAACATTGTATGACTGAAATTCAATCATGAAAGCTTTGTAACTGTATCTCATGGTAATTCAATAAATAAATATTTTTTAAAGGAGATGTTCTTAAGAAAACTTTCAAAGTTTTCCCTTGAATCTCATTCTTTGGTTGTAATTTAGAGATTTTACTATTTTTTTCAAGTCAAAACTGAGTGTTTTATATCACATACTTAATATATGAAATATTTTTTGGTGGTTGGGGGGGTACCCCTGGCAATGCTCAGGGTTTAATCCTAGTCCCATCCTTAAAGATTACTCCCTATGGTGTTTGGGGTGCTGGAAATTGAGTCCAGATTAGTCATTAGCAAAGCAAATGCCTTTACTGCAGTACTCTCTCTCCAACTCACACAAAGTAAAGTATACTTTTGTAGCCTGAGACATTTATTCTGAAAAAATTTAGACTATGGGTATTCAAAAAATGGTGCTTACAGTTCTATACTACTATACTAGTGTCAATATTACAGTTGACAAGATTTACTCTGTTAAGTTTTGCTATTAACATTTCTAAATGTACACGTCTTACCCTCTGGCATTTTCATGTCTTAGTCATAGATTGCAACTCTTTTACCAGATTGGGATTACATTTCTCATGTGTTTATAATGTGATAAGGTATTTTTCATGTTTTCACAGTAATAGAAATGAATTTTCCGTCTTTTTAATTTTTTTAATTTTTTATTTTTGAATGAATCACTATTAGGTACAGTTACAGTCTTACAAATTTTTGTGCTTATGTTTCAGTTATACAATGATAGAGTACCCATCCCTCCACCAGTGCCCATTCTCCACAACCAATGATCCCAGCATCCCTCCCACCACCACCACCCCGTCCCCCACCACCCCACCTCTGTGGCAGGGCATTTCTCTTTGGTCTCTCTCTCTCTCTCTCCTTTTGGTTGTTGTGGTTTGCAATAGAGGTATTGAGTGGCCATTGTGTGTGGTCTATAGTTTACATTCAGCACGCATCTTTCAACCCGAACAGGTCCTCCCAACATCCTTTACTTGGTGTTCCCTTCTCTATCTGAGCTGCCTTTTCCCCCAGCATGTGAGGCCGGTTTCCAAGCCATGGAGCAGACCTCCTGGTCCTTATCTCTACTGCTCTTGGGTATTAGTCTCCCACTCTGTTACTTTATATTGCACAGATGAGTGCAATCTTTCTATGTCTGTCCCTCTTTCTGATTCATCTCACTTAACATGATACTTTCCATGTTGATCCACTTATATGCAAGTTTCATGACTTAAACTTTCCTTACAGCTGCATAGTATTCCATTGTGTAGATGTACCAAAGTTTCTTTAACTAGTCATCTGTTCTTGGTCACTCTGTTTTTTTCCAGATTTTGGCAATTGAAAACAGTGCTGCAATGAACATACAAGTGCAGATGTCATTTCTACTATACATTTTTGCCTCTCCGGGATATATTTCCAGAAGTGATATTGTTGGGTCAAATGGGAGCTCAATTTCTAATTTTTTGAGAAGCGTCCATATTGTTTTCCAAAAGGGCTAAACCAGTCAGCATTCCCACCAGAAGTGAAGGAGAGTTCCTTTCTCCCCACAACTGCGCCAACATCAGTTGTTTTTGTTCTTTTGGATGTGTGCCAGTCTCTGTGGTGTGAGATGACTTCTCATTGTAGTTTTGATCTGCATCTCCTGATGACTTTTCTGTCTTGTCTCAATAATCAAGCAAGAATTATAACTAATGGTAACTTTGTTATAATTTTACACTTTGTTATAAGTGTTACACTTTATATAACACTTTCTCAACAAATCACATGATGCAGCTGAGGCTAATAGAGGTAAGATGACTGTCCCACTCTTGCTTAGTATGGGGAAAGAGCTTAAAATCAGGACAGTTGATTTCCAACTCAAATTTTTCATGTACTTGTTCTTGCCACTCAAAAACACCCCCCACAAAAAGGCTTGCCTGACTTCTGCTATTTTCAGGAGAGTAATTAATCAAGTTTGGTTACCTTACTTAGTACACAGGAGTCATGCTTTTAATTGGAAATAACAACAGCAACTCTAACAAAGATCTGTTGTGATAGCCTGATGGTATTCATTAATGCTCAACACTGAGCTTGGCATTTAAAATCATTCCTCTAAGTCACTTCATGTTTCTGTGTGATATGTGAAGAACTGTCTCATTTTTCAAATGGGCTTAGACTGATGTCTGTCTCTTACAAATGTAAATAATTATTAATATTCAATAGGCATAGTTCAAAGGAAAGAATAACAGGAAACTGTATTCCCAATTTAAAAGTTCTTACTGCAGACAAGTTTAGAGAAACCGTACTCTTCAAATTAATTTCTTATATATATATATGCCTGATGTTTTACCTAAAATAAATATTTTAGGTAAAATATTTATTTATTGATTAATAAATTAATATATTTATATTTGATTAATATATTTGATTAATAAAAATCCAATTCATAGGATTTTTAGAATTATTTATCGTTCTCCTAAGAACATCACTATATCACTGCATCACTATCATCCCATTGTTGTTCATCAATTTCCTCGAGTGGGCACCAGTAATGTCTTCATTTGTCCCTGTCTCGTGCTAGTGTAGCCTAATGGCATCTACTCGCTTCAGGAATATGAAGAGCACGTTGTTGTCACTGTTTTTGGCATATTAAATATGTCGTGGGTAGCTTCCCAGGCTCTGCTGTGTGGGGGAAAAAACAAAAATAAAGAGGTCGCGTCCACGTGCTCCAGGAAGAGCTCCTAAGAACATATGTTTTAAAAGTCTGAACATTTGGGGGTAATAAAATAATGTCTGTGACAAATTGTAAAAAATAAACTGTGGTTTTAAAGGTTAGCTATGCCTGGGTTTCATGGTGTCCTCACTTTATTATTTTCTGTTGCAGGAGAGCTCTAAAGCAGTGCTTTAAGGGATCTGGTAGCACTCCCGATTATACCCAGCCAATTGATGCAAACAGTTCCGTGAATAGGGCTGTAGGGGCTGTAGGATGGACTGCACCTTTGACTCTGTATCACTGGGTACAACCAAGCCGGAAAGTGCTCATGAACCAATGGGGCCACACCTGGAAGTTCTGGAGATATTTTCCACATTTTAAATGCATTTTTTGGATTTACTGATACTGATCACTGCACATGCTCTGTGTATTTTAGAAACTAATCTTTTCTTTGACGTACTCTGTGCAAATATTTGCTCCCAAATGGTAGGGGATATTTTAATTTTGACCTGTGTTTCTTTTGCCATAAAACTTTTAAAATTTGTTGTTGTCTCATTTATTTTTATTCCAGTGGTTTTTGTCAATGGAATGCTATTACTGATGAACCTTTGAGATCCAAAACCTAGAGCTTTCTGCCTATATTCTCCAAAATGTGTCCTAAGGGACTGGTTCTAATGTCAGTCTTTGATCTGCTTTCTGTAAAGTGTGTAAGGCTTTTCTTTTTTGCTTGTAACAATCCAGTTTTCTCAACACAATTTGTTGAAGTGGCTATTTTTATTCCATTTCAAGGACCTGGTTCCTATTTTGCAAATTAGCTGACCAGATAACTTATGGTTAATTATTTGGTCTTCAGTTTCAAAAATTGGTCTGAGAGTCTATCCTTATTCCAGTACCATGCTGCATTGTTTACTATAACTTTATAGCATAGTTTCAAGTCAAGAAATCCAGCTCCTCCCCATTTCTTATTTTTCAGAAAGAATTTAGTTTCTCAGGGTGGTTTATGGTTCCATAAAATTTTGTCAGCGACCATTTTGAGTCCTTGAAGACTTTCTTTGGAGTATGATGGGACTACACTGAATTTATAATTTAAGCAGGATGGTTTTCTTAATATTTATTCTTACAATTAATGAACACAGAATATTTATCCATTTTCTGAAGTTTTCTTTCTTACATGACTTGTTCTCCAGTTCTTAAACCTCTTTAGTTTTTGAAATCTAGGATGCTGATGTTTTTTGGATGCTTTTTTCAATGGAATAATCTCTCCTCTCTCTCTCTCTCTCTCTCTCTCTCTCTCTCTTGTAGATCACTATTTGTATATGGAAGTGCAACAGACTTTTGTGATTTTATAGCCTACATGGCTGTACTGGTTTATTAGTTTTAGAAGTTTTTCAGCGGACTCATTAGAGTATCCCATACACATTATTATGCCATCTGCTTATAATGATTGTTTAATATTTTTCCCAATTGAATCTCAAGTTTTTTTCTTGCTTAATCGCTGTACTAGAACTTGCGGTACCATGTTAAATGGCAGAGAGAAAGTAGACATCTTTGTGTTTTGCCTGATCTCAGTGAGAAGGCATTTCATGTTTCATCACTGAGTATAATACTAGATGTGGGTTTGCTGTAAGTGGCTTTTATGTCTTGGGTAATTTATCTCTATAGTGTTGTGGGGTTTAATCATTGCTGCAGTCCTGGTATAAAACCCATTTGATCATGATGTATAACCCTTTGAATTGTTGGATTGTTTTCTAAGATTATTTTGAGGACTTTTGCATTGATGCTCATCAATTAAATTTGACCAAAGTTTTCTTTCCTTGATTCTCTATCTGCTTTGTATTAGTGTAGTTATGGCTTCATAGAAGCTTCTTGGGTGGGTTCCTTTCTCTTTAAAATTTTGAAAGTGGTTGAAGAGTACAGGTAGTTTGTCTTTGAAAATTTGATAGTACTCAACAGGGAATCTGTTGGGACAAGGCTTTTGTTTTTAAGGAGATTTTAAATTACCACTTCAATTTTCTTGCTTGTCAGTGGTTTCTAGGTTTTCTTCATCTTCTTTCACTTTGGGGAGGTTATGTGCCTCTATGCATTTTTCCATTTGTTCTAGGACCACAGTTACCTCTTATAATTTTTTGTTTTCCTGAGGATTCTGTTGTAATTTCTCCTCTTTCATCTCTGATCAGATTTATTTGGGCTTTTATTTTTTTTCTCATGAATCAAGATAAGGGTTTGAGCATCTCTGTTTATATTTCTAAATAACCATCTCCTAGTTTCATTATTTTTGTTTGTATTATTTTCTTGATTTCTGTATCACTTATTTCTGCTCTAGCTTTTATTACTTCCTTCCTCTGCTAGTTTTGGAATTTGTTTGTTGCTTCTTTTCTAGGTTCTTAAGTGTTTAGGACTTTGGCCACCTGCTGGGTTATCACTTCAGTAAAAGAGGAGCTGTCATCATTTTGTAAGCCAATGTATAACATTATCTAGGGGTTATTTCCTGATAAAGTACCAGTCACTTCTTCTGTCTTCTCAGCTCTTTTGAAGAATGCCTTTATTCATTTGATAAAGGTATCCACAAGGTTCAACAAGTATTTTAACCCACCTTGTCAGGGTAATTGAGAGAAGCCTAGCTATCAGTCCTCAATCAATGTGATTTCCTTCTATATTATGATTTACAGATACCCAGGGCAGAGAAAAGAAGTAGATCTCTTTTCCCAGATGCCACCTTTTCTTCCCACTTCACATAGGTACCTGGGAAAACCTGCAGTGGCAACAGTATCATGTTCAATATTTCGACAAAACATCTACCATTATTATTTAGAATTTCCCCCAACATTCAGACCTGCCGAAAAGGCATCATTAGATAATTTGTTTTCTATTCTGATATGAAGAGCATTTTGGATTTCTGATATTTTAGTAATGAGTCTGGAGGGATTTCTGCCAAAAGCCACTGGATACCAAAATTGGTCTGTGTGCCACTGGGATCATGGCCGTTCAGGAGCCCGGAAGCATTTGTGGGTGACAACTCGGGGCCTTCTCAGGGTGGGGAGAAAGGCCGGTTCCACCCCCCATCCCCTGAGGTCCCGTGTGTCGCTGCTCTCTCTCTAGTTTTGGGCAGGGGCAGACGCTAGATCATTTATTTTCCATTGCTCACTTTGTATATCAGGAAAGGTCGGAGGAATAGTCCTGTAGCCACATACTGGAGCCATGCTTGTAGAAGCTCATGGTTGCTGGGATTCCATCTGGAGAAGGTGGGGAGACTGCATCTGCTCTATCTGGGGGTCCTGGAGATATCGTCTCGGTGTAGGGCCTGGAGAATGCTCCAGTGTTGTGATGCCCGCCTGTTTTCTTCACTGCTGAATGTGGCAAGATGGTGCCAAGGGCCTAAATTATAGTGTTTTTTGTTTTTGTTTTAGGGCCCAGGATTTGTCATTGTTCAGTACTGTTTATTTCCTTGCTTAGTCTCTCTCTGTACCACAGATGAGTGAGGTCACCCAGTACTTGTACTAACTCTTACTTAGCACAATTCCCCCCTTAGTAGCATCCACATTGCAGAAAGTGCATGAATTTATCTTTTCTTACGACTTCATAGCATTCCATTGTGTGCTTATACCACAACTTATCTGCTCATCTCTCACTGGACATGTGGGTTGCTTTTATGTCCTGGATATGCTTCAATGAGCATAGGTTTGCGGATATCTTTTTTAATGATTTTTTTTGTGTGTGTGTTTGGGGGTAGTTGCAAAAAGTGGAATCACTGGATTATGTGGATAAATCACTGGATTTTGAGGTATTTCCATCCATTATGAAGAAGTTATTGGTGCTTTTTGACCACTTTTGCTCATTTTACCTCCCTCCCCATTTTCTACCTTTGGCAACCACCAATCTGTTCTCTGTGTCTATGAGTCTGAATTTAGTTTTTTTTTAATATATTATGCTTGCAAATGTGATAAAACCATTTGTATTTCTCTGCATGACTTTTCATTTTATGTACACATTACCCTTAACATCTACCCAGGTTATTGCAAATGAAAGGATTCCTTCTTTTGAAATTTATTAAAAATTAAAAAAATTAGTCTCCATGAATAACAATTATTTAAACCTTGGGTTTTAGGCATACAATGTTTCAACACTGATGCCTTCACAGTGCCCACTACCAATGGCCTCCTCCACCACACTCTTGCTCTCAGTTTGCTTTTACAAGATGCACTTTCTTTTTAAAAATATTCATTTTTGCAATATGATTGCAATACTATGGTTGATAGGGTTTTATGCACAACATTTTGCCATCGTTCAGCACCACCTCCTCCTCTCTGTTAAGTGCTTCCTTCTACCATAAGATGCTGGACCCTTGCTGTCTTATTCTCCACCCCCCTCAAGTGGCATGTTTCCTACCTAATACTAGTTCTCTTGTTCTTTGTTTGGCAGGAATAAACTGAGTCTTTATTTTTAATGAATAAAATTCTAGTGTATACAAAGTCCTTTTTCTATGTGCATTTATCCATGTCAACAGTTTGGCTGTTTCTGTGTCTTAACCATTGCAAACAATACTAAAGCAAACATGGGGTACACATCTTTTTGGCTAGTATGTTTCCACCAGATAACTACTCTGAAGTAGTTATTTATATTTACTAATTTCTGGAGGCACCTCCGTAATATCTTCAACAGTGACTGTACCAATTTACATTCTTAGAATACAGGGCTTCTTTATACCAGATTCTTGTCAAATTCACCTATTTCTATATTTTGGTAGGTGTGAGATATGATAGGTGTGAGATGATATCACACTGTTTTTGACTAACTATCCCTGAAGATGACTGTTGGTTACTTTTCATGACTCTTACTTCTTTTTTTCTTCTTGTTTATTTATTTATTTTTTAAATACTTCATTTATTTTTAATTAGTGAGTCAGCGTGAGGGTAGAGTTACAGATTTATACATTTTTGTGCTCATGCTTCCCCCATACAGATTTCGAGAGCCCATCCCTTCACCAGTGCCCATTCTCCACCACCAGTAAACCCAGCATCCCTCCCACCCTCCCCAGTTCCGTCTCCCCCCACCCCACACTGCCACTATGGCAGGGTATTCCCTTTTGTTCTCTCTCTCTGATTAGGTGTTGTGGTTTGCAATAAAGGTGTTGAGTGGTCATTGTGTTCATTCTCTAGCCTACGTTCGGCACACATCACCCTTCCCCCGCATGACCTTCGATCACATTTTACTTGGTGTTCCATTCTCTGAGTTGCCCAGAATGAGAGATGAGCCTCCAAGTCATGGAGTCAACCTCCTGGTACTTATTTCTACTATTCTTGGGTGTTAGTTTCCTAGTTTATTATTCTATATTCCACAGATGAGTGCAATCTTTCTATGTCTGTCTCTCTCTTTCTGACTCATTTCACTTAGCATGATACTTTCCATGCTGATCCACTTATATGCAAAGTTCATGACCTCATTTTTTCTAACAGCTGCATAGTATTCCATTGTATAGATGTAGCAAAGTTTCTTCAACCAGTCATATGTTCTAAGGCACTTGGGATTTTTCCAGATTCTGGCTATTGTAAACAGTGCTGTGATGAACATATAGACTCTTACTTCTGGATGACTACATTGTCAGGTCTGTGCTAACAGTGGAGTTGTTTTCTTCATCAATTTATTCCTTCTACTTAATTCAAGGCAAGGAATATATCCACTCATCATTATAATACAAGGTAGTGAGATGTTTAAGAGGGATAGAGAAATTATAAATCTGTGGTTCTTGGCCACAGAAATATAAAATATAATTATAAATATAGAATACTTTTTTCTTCATTAAAATATACTTGAGATAACATTGCTACAATAATGTTAGAATTAATGTTTGTAGTATACAAAGATACTGTAGCACCACCATCAAACTGTTGAAGATACTAAACTACTGTTCTTATGTCATTTTAAACCTATTCTTTCTTCATCTTCCAGTCCCCTTCTTTCTACTACTTGGTGACCTTCATTCTTTAATCAAAGTTCAACAGTTTGTTATCATTGAATACTGTATTTTCATTTGCTTTGTGTTTTTATATACCACATATTAGAGAGATCATCTGAAATTTGTTCTTATACCTCTTAATTATTTAAACATAACAAACTCTAACTATTCGTATAGAACAGGTTTTCTGACCTGCTATCTTATTGTACAACTTTATTATTTGTAGGAACCATCATTTTAATTTTTTTGAGTTTTCTGTGTATAATCATCTACTCTGAAAATAGTGGTCATTTGACTTCTTTTCCAATCTAAATCTCTTTAGTATTGCTTTCTAATCTAATTTCTATGTTAAAGACTCCTAAAATACTATATTTAATAGTAGTGGTGAATGTGGGAAATTTTGTCTTGTGCTTAATTTTAGAGAGAAAGTTTTTAGTGTTTTGCCATTGAGTATTATGTCAGATGTGGGATGCTATCCTTGCATCTCTCAGCTAAATACTAATCAGGGTACATATTTAATATATTGTTGAATTCAATTTTGGGAAGATTTTTGTTATCATTTATTTGCTAGTAATTGGTCTTTCCAGGTGCTCTGTTTCTCTAATTTAATCGTGGAAGGTTATGAGTCTAAGAACTTATCCATTTTTCCTGGATAATTTATTGGCATAAAGTTCTCATAGTAATTTCTGATTATCCTTTGAATTTTTGTGGTATCTGTTGTAAATCTCCCATTTCATTTTTGATTCCATTTATTAGTTTCATCTCTGAGTCTAGCAAATAGTTTATCATTCTGTTTTTGTTTTAAACATTAGCCCTTGTTTTTGTTGATCTTTTAGTTTACTTTTTTTTGTTTAAATTTTGTTGATTTGTCCTATAAGTTTTATTATTTACCTACTTCTGTTTACTTGGAGTTCCCTTTGTTGGAAACTTCAGCTTTGTCAGTCTTTTTGTGTTAGCTTAAGCTTTGCAATTTGCAATTAGGTTATTTATTTGAGTCATTTCTTGTTTCCTGATGTGCACTTATGTTGCTGTGAACATTCCTCAATAAGATATTGCTGTGCCCCATATATCCTGACAAACAGTGTCTTCAATTTCATTTACTTCCAGTAATCTTTACATTCTACTTTTTTTTTTAAATTTTTTATTGAGTCACCATGTGGAAAGTTACAAAGTTTTCAGGTTTAAATCTCAGTTATACAATGCTCGAATACCCATCCCTTCACCAGTGCTCATATTCCACCACCAAGAATCCCAGTATAGCTCCACCCCACCCCCTCACACCCCTAACCCCCCCACGCCCCTAGTCCCCCCACCCTACGCCCCCCCCAGCCTGTGTAACTAATAAATTTCACTTTACTTTCACTTTGATTGCATACAATATTTCAACAAAACTCACTATTACTGTTTGGAGAGTCTCTCCCCTAAAGTCAGACCTGCTGAAAAGGAAGCATTAGATAATTTGTTTTCCATTGCTGAGGATGAAGAGGTATGAGGTCGAGTGACCACACTTATCGGCCTCTCAGTTTTGGGTTTCTGTAATTTAGTATTTTAGTAACTAAGTCCAGAGAGTTATCTGCCAGAAGTTGCATCGTTGCCAACTTGTACTTCTCAGTTCCATTATATTCCACATATGAGTGCAATCTTTCTATGTCTGTCTCTTTCTTTCTGACTCATTTCACTCAATATGATACTTTCCATGTTGATCCATTTATATGCAAATTTCATGACTTCATGTTTTCTGACAGCTACATAGTATTCCATTGTGTAGATGTACCAGAGTTTCTTTAACCAGTCATCTGTTTTGGGGCACTCTGGTTTTTTCCAGATTGTGGCTATTGTAAACAGTGCTGCAATGAACATAGAAATACATATACCATCTCTACTATACCTTTTTGCCTCTCCGGGATATATTCCCAGGAGTGGTATTACTGGGTCAAATGGAAGAAGAAAAGAGCCTTAAATTCTACTTTTATTTCTTATTTGACACACTGGTTATTCAGTGATACATTTTTTTTTTTAGTGTTTGAGTTTTGACCAGTTTCTGTTCCTGATTCATTTCCATTTTCAAAGCATCATGGGCTGAAAAGATAGTAAATATTATACCTATCTTTTTATGTTATAGAGATATGCTTTGTGCCCTAAAATGTGGATATCTTGGAGAATATGTCTTGTAGCTTAAAGAGCATGTGTTCAGTCTTTGGAAACCAAGACCCCTAAATCCGTTTGTTAGATCCATTTCTTCCTTAAATCTAGTTAGTACTTTTTGCTTCATTGATCTATTTAGCAGTGAGAGTGTTTAAATTGCCTACTATTGTGTTTTTATCAATATCTTTCTTCAGGTCTATTAGCAGTTGCTTTAAATATATGATGGTCCACCATTAGATATGTTTACATTTAAAATCGTTAAGATTTTTGTGATATGTAGAACACTTGATCAGCTATTTTAGACATTCTTTGATACTTTTAGAGTCTTTGATTTTGAACCTGTGTTTACAATTGTTTGTCCCTTTATTTCTGCAGTTTACCTTCTATATCTTTTTGAACTCTTAGTGATCTGTGACTTTGACATGGGATCCATCATCAAAGATCAGGCAAATCATTGGGCTTATGTAGATATAAAATGTTAATGAGAGGAAAGTTTGATCTGGCCTCAACCAATAATGATCCAGAATATCAATAGATGATTTGCTAGTAGGTAGGAAAATCTAAGATTTAAAGATTACAATTTTATCTGATTATATATACAAAAAATAATTATTGAATACATTGCTTTACTATCATTTTAGTGAAGTATCCCATAGAGAAATCAAAGTTTATATCAATGACTGTCACAAGAAAGTAGTGAGTGGGCTTTACAAACTGTATCATTAGTTACTCTTTAACTCCCTGAAATAGAGATAATAAAAATTCTTATTTATAAGGATTCTTCTCAAAACTGACATATTAATTTAAAAATATCTTTTTATAGACATACTAGTTTTTGTTTTAATTTGTATAGCACAAGGAATGTCTAAAACAGTTTTACAAAGATTATAAAAGCAGAGGGAAAACTGACAAATGTTTCTTCTGGAATTACTATGAACAATGAGATGGTTGCTTAACTTTCATAAATGCTTCCTCTAGTTTTAAAGGGTTTTCTACTTAAGAAAAATAATCAAACAGTATTGATTGCTGAAACCACTGATAAAAACTGAAAAATGACCAAAGAAAACTATAAAAACAATATTTTTGGACTCTTCCCCACAGTCTCCACTTTTCAGTTTTCATCTTTCAGAAACCCAAAAGACTTGACAGTTGCCAACTCAGAACCAATGGAAGCTCACCAAAAATGGGTTGCCAGACTTTATCTCCAATCTAATAGGACATCTGGCTCAAAGGATGACCCCCCCAAAGTTTCTATTTTGTGCCTACACTCATCGTGCCATGAAGATACAAAGAGATGATAGTCTACAGCACAGGAAGGGTAGAGTTATTTTATACTTTCTTGTGTAAAAACACAAAAAAGAAAATGGAAGGGCGCGGGCGGCGAGGCAGGCGAAGAAAGGAACGAAGCCAAGATGATTGGTCTCACCGCAGTTTATTCCAATCTCATCTCCATTCTCCTCTGATTCTCCTCTTGCTTCTTTCTCCCCCATGCTACTTCATTCTCCTTCTCTGCTTCCACTCGACTCGCCCCAGCCCCCTCACACAGCTACCTTAAAATCTCCCACATCCACTCCGGATGCCGCAGGCCTGGGCTTATGCGTAGGTGTGGTTACAATCCATAGGGGGTAAAGTTCTATCCCTTAGAAGATGCTTTCACTAGGACAGAATCTCTCTCAGTGGGACATCCGCCCAAGAGCGGAATTCCATGGGTGTGTTTCTCCTCTCTTTGTCCGACTAACATATAAGTATTCATATTATAAATCATTTTGTAAGGACATAGCAAGAGATGCATTAAGCTTATAGAATTGCTCTCCGGGGGTCACCTCGATCTCAGACTACAACATACAGCGCTCAGGCCAGATTAGTCTTTCCTAGCCCTAGCAGGGCCCTAGTCTCGTCGTTGCTTTTGGTTCATGACATGACAAGCCCAAGACCAAGCTCTTAACATATAGTTAAGCATTAGGCGCTTTGGCCAGGCCTATCTCGATGCCAGGGTAGCACATAACTCACCGCTTGCCCTGGGTCCATCTCGTCCCCCATTGGGACCCTACTTTTGGGGGTGCTAGGAAGTAAGGCCAGCTGAGGCTTAAAGAAAGCAGATGCCCGGGAATGAATAATATTTGAAGCCAATTAAATCCCATGTTACCAAAGCATATTAATAAATGTCTTTCTTTGTCCATACAAAAAGGATATTGTTTTAAGGTAAACTATTCAAAAGACATAAGAGATGAGAAAGACAATATTAATTTACAAGTACACTTGTCCTAGCAAGGTCTGACCTTACAAATTAACAGAGTTTGATTAGAGGAAGAGCAGATAAACTGGTGGAAATGGTTACAGATAAACAAAGGAATGGGAGTGACTCAGGAGCACTTTGATGGGCATGACTGATAAACCTAAGCTCCTTGTGGCAAGGGGAGCAGGACAAACCAATGATATCCAACACTTTCTCTGTCCCATCTGCATAGCAAGCCAAGCCATCATTTGAGAGGTACAGATACTCTACCACAGACATTACCGATGCAGGCCTAAGATCAGCCTTAACAGAAGCAGAGTAGAAATGGGAGAAGCCATTTCTAAGAAAGCAACTGAAAACTGCCACCTCTGAGAAGCAACAGGTAGCAGACATCCCAAGAGAGAGTTCTGCCATCATGCTACAGTCTGGAGCAGTTAATCTCAGACTGGTACTGGCAAGTGCACAAATCCCACAGTAGCTATAAAGATCTGTTTGTAAAATAGCTGTTTTTAAGTACATGTGACCACAATCTGCAGTCACTGCCCAAGTTGGACCATATGCTGTATCAACTGCCAGGCATCAGCAACCGTGAATCCTGGATGAGAGACTAGGCCAGGTAGTAGACCTTGGTGCAGCTACTAAGCATGGAAGCCACAAGTCACCTGTTGTCATCCAGGTGCACACAAATTAGAGCAATGTACAGCATCCAAGAACTCCTCAGAAGGCATTCGTGGCTGGCAGAAATCAGTAGAGTCATAGACAGTAAACCTGACATTGTGAACAAGAGCCCCAAATCACTGCACAGAACTCCTGGAACCCAGACTTGGAATTCACACTTCCTGAAAAGCACAGGAAAAGTGGAAAAAGAAAACTAAAACAAAGGAATTCAGCTCCCTCATCTAGAAAAGACTTTAAGTACAACAAAACTATTGCCCATGTATGATGTCAGAGCAACAGATCTCTTAATGTTCACTGAACTTAATAAAAAAAGAAAGAAGAAAGGAATGAAATAATTCATTCAAACAGAATCAAGGGAGATAAAGAATTGAGTACCAGGAAAAAGAAGCAGATTATAGTAAGTCAAAAATTAAATCAGTGACATTTTGGAAAAGGTGCAAAATATAATTTATAAGGTAGGGGGAATAGAAAAGTGATTTTTAAAGACGGAAGAAAATTTAATATATTTCATGGACAATGCAGAAGGAACAGCATCTGCATTATAGGTATTCTGGTAAAAGGAAAGATGAAAGGAAGGTGAAAAATAGTTGGTAGGAGTGACAAAAGCTGAGAACTTTGCCCATCTGAGGGGTAACATTTGCGTATTTGTAATCCAGGAACTCTAAGATTTCTAAGCAAAACAATCTTAAAGCAGAAAAATTCCAAGACACATTGTGATCAAAATGACAAAGCAAAAATGGGAGATAAGGCACTTTTAGGGAATAAGAAAGCGAAGTCTCAATAATATGGAAACAACATAAAATCCACATAACAGTTCTCAAACAAAACTGCAATCAAAAAGACATGGATTAATATATTCAAATTACTGAATGAGAATAACATGCAGCCCCAAATAATCTACCCCTGAAGTTTACCAAACAGGTTATACTCGTTGCGATCACTTCCAGCTATTATGATCACACTGGACAAGAACTGAGTGTTGAAAGTAGGTAAAATAATATACATGATAAACTTTTAGTATCTGTATTGCAAACCACAATGCCCAAAATGGGAGGGCTAGGGTGTGAGAGAGAGAACAGAGAGAGGGGGAAAGAGAGAGAGGAGAGAGAGAGAGAGCAGGGTGAGAGGAGGGATAGAGAGGTGCCTGTCTTAGAGGCAGGCTGAGGAGGGGGTGGAACTGGGGACATTGGTGCTGGAAAATGTACACTGATGGAGGGATGGATGTTGGAACACTGTATGACTAAAACCAAATCATAAACAGCTTTGTAAGGGACTATCTCATAGTGATTCAATAAATAAAATTTTAAAAAAATACTCAATGCATTTAAACCACCTTTTGAAGAAGATTGAATATATTCTTAGTTTTTAAAATGTTGATGCAAAAATAGACAAACTTTTGATTACTCTTTCAATATTTTTTTATGTGGGCCCTTTCTCTCCTGTGAAAGGCTTGTGAGCTATAAGTTTTCCCCTTAACACTGCTTTAGCTGTGTCCCACAAGTTTTGGTAGCTCTTTTCTTCATTCTCATTTGTTTCCAATTATATTTTGGTATCTTCTTTGATTTCCTCCATGACCCACTTATTGTTTAATATCAAGTTGTTAACTTTCCAGGTGTTTGATTTTATTTTCCATTTATGTGTGTGATTAACTTCTATCTTCAGTGTATTGTGGTCTGAAAAAATAGCCGATATTTTTTCTATCTTCCTTATTTTTTTTTTTTGAGGTATGGTTTGTGGCCCAGCACATGGTCTATCTTGGAAAATGTTCCATGTGCACTGGAGAAGAATGTGTATTTGTTTTTTGGGGGGATGGAAAGTCCTGTATACATTCATTAGCCCTCTTGCTTCCATTTCTTCCTTCATAGCCAGTACCTCCTTGCTGAGATTTCATGTTGTTGATCTATCCAGAGGTGATAAGGTTGTGTTGAAGTCTCCAACTACTATTGTGCTGCTAGCAACATCCTCCTTAAAATCTGTTAGCAGTTATTTTAGGTATTTAGCTGCTCTCTCATTGGGGTGCGTGAGATTTAGGAGTGTGATTTCTTCCTGCTGTACCTATGGCTTGATTATTAAAATATACCCTTCACTGTCCCTTCTAGTATTTTTCAGCTTGAAATCTATGGTGTAGGATACTAGTATGGTCACTCTGGGTTTTTTGAGGAGTTGTTTGCATGTAGGATTGTTTTCCATCCTTTGACTTTGAGACTGTGTTTGCTCTCACTGTTCAGATATATTTCTTGTAAGCAGCAGAATGTTAGGTTCAGTTGTTGAATCCATTTTGCCAATCTGTGTCTCTTAATTGGTGCATTTAGACCATTGACTTTGAGAGATATTATTGCCATGGGGTTTTGTGCCATCTTTCTGTAGAGGTTTATTGTGCTTGTAGGGATTTGTCTTGTCTTACAGTTGCCCCTTTAATCCTTCTTTTAAGGTTAATTTTGAGTTTATGAAGTTCCTGAGCTGTTGTTTATCCATGAAATTGTGTATTGTTCCTTCAAGTTGAGTGAGAGTTTAGCCGAATAAAGTATTCTTGGTGAGGCGTTCATTTCATTGATTTTTTTCACTATATCCCACCATTATTTTCAAGCTTGGAAGATTTCCTCTGACAAGTCAGCTGTAAATCTAAGAGGTACTCCTTTGTATGTGATTTCTTTCTTTCACCTTGATGCTTGCAGTATAGTTTCTCTATCTGTGGTATTCGTCATTTTGATTATGATATGTCTTGAGGTCTTTTTATTAGGATCTCTTTTAACTGGTTTCCTCAGGCTCCTTGAATCTGGATGCCCACATTTTCTAGTTCTGAGAACTTATAAGCAATGATATCTTTAACTGTGTTATTTTTTTTATTGGAGTTGCCTCCCTGTCCTTCTGGTACTCAGATGATTCTTATGTTGTTCCTCTTGAGTTCATCCCCTAGAACTCTGATTCGCCCTAGAGCTATTTTGAGGTCTTTTCCCATTGGATGTTGTTGCCTGTATGCTTTCTGCTGCTAATCTTCAAGCTCACTGATTCTGTGTTTGGCTGTTGTCATTCTACTGTTGAGGGCATCCACTGAGTTTTTTATTTCATCTATCGAGTCCTTTATTCGTGACACTTCTGTTTGTAGCTTTCTTATTTCTGCTCTTATTTCTTCCTGTATTTTATTGGCTGTCTGTTCCACTGTTTCTTTTATGTCCTCCATTACTTTACTAGATGCCTGTTCCACTGTTTCTTTGAGTTCATTGAACATCCTCAACATTTCATGTCTGAATTCTCAATTAGAGAGATTGTATTTGTGGGTATTCCCTGTTGAGGCTTCTCGGCTCTTTTCTTCATCCACTCCTCTTGGTAGGAATTTTTCACTGTTTCTTCATCTTGCTGTGATAGTATGAAATTTGGACACTCCTGTTCACTCTCAGTGTCCCTCTCTTGCTTCGAGGGAGGATTCTGGATAAGCTTGGTTGATGGTGGTCACCCTTTACTCCTAGAATACTAATTTCCTCTTTGGTGCTCCTCTGTGACTTATGTGAGTCCTCTAGTGCAGCTTCAGAGGATGTGGTCTTTTATATTAGTCTTGTTCAGTTTCTTGTGTTCACATTTATTTTGGTGAGATTGGAATAGGCTAGTGGAGTATTGGTCTAATGTGTTTGTGACAACCAGGCTGTCCTCCTCAGAATTAGGTAATGGAGATTGAGATGTGAGTCCAGAGTGCTGAGAAACTGGAAATAACTGAGGCCGTGTGGGCCGCTGCTGCCCAGGAGGTACACCCACTGTGTCGGAGTCAGCTGGATCAATGCCTGAGCATGTGTTGGAGTCAGCTGGGTCAATGCCTGAGCAGGATTAACATCCCACTACTGATGAGGTCCAAAAACTTGCTGGGGATGCCCTCCAGCCTGGGTGTTTGGAGGACACCTTGGCTGATGGGGGGGGGGGGTAGGGGCTCTAATGGGCTTGATTTAAAAGGAAATCCCCTTAGGTAATCCAGATAAGTAAACTTAGTTTACTGTTTGTAGGTAAGCAGCCTAGTTTACAAAGGAATTTAATTTGTACATGCTGTCACTAGTCTGACCAGGGCAGTGGAGCCCAGACCTTATCAAGGGGAATGTCAGCTCAAAAGGCAGAATTAATTGCTCTCCCCCAGCCTGTCAATTGGCTGAAGGGCCACGGGTGAACATTGAACTGATTCTAAGTGTCTGTACTTAGTTCTATAAGCACATATAGTCATATGGAGAGAACAGAATTTTTAACAGCTCTTAATTCTTGTCTATCACTGGATTAGTACCTCATCCAGAGAATATTTCCTCTAAGACAAAATACTCTGCAGAAGAGAACAATGGGCAATGAAGTGAGGTTTTCAAAATGGAAATTGATGGTTTAAGGGAGTACATGAAGCTTCTTATCTGGGGAAATGCTTTAACAACATTCGTGAAGACTGTCTTTCTGGAGAAGGGACTGAACAGGATAGGAAGAGAAGTAACTCAGAATTGTGCTTTTTGTGCCATTAATGAACCTAGTGGAAATCTTAGGGCTCCTCTCCTAATGCCATCTGTTCTGTATCAAGGAACTTTTCCAGGGGAAAGTTGGTAACTTAACTTCACACAAATGTCCAAATGTTTAGAATAGGTTCTTATTGACACCTTTGGTGAATGGGCAGAATCTTTTACAATCCATACTGAGAAAGCCAGAGAGGTAGGTTGGTGTTTCTATATTCATTAGGAAAAATGGACACATAAGTTACTATCAACCAAAGTCACAGGTGAAGAAGTTACTCCTTTCCTTATAATCACAGGAATAGATATGGCATTATTTTGTTTTGGTTTTGATTGCTTTAACTTTTGTCTTATCATCCAAGACAGAGTGTTTTCTTTCTTTTTTTTTTTTGCTTTTTTTGGGTCACAACTGGCGATGCACAGGGGTTACTCCTGGCTATGCACTCAGGAATTACTCCTGGCGGTGCTCAGGGGACCATATGGGATGCTGAGATTTGAACCCAGGTCGACCGTGTGCAAGGCAAATGCCCTACCCACTGTGCTATCACTCCAGTCCCAAGACAGAGTGTTTTCTAAAGCTACAAATTACTCTGCCCTTACTAGGTCAGATGGCCTTTTACTATTCCAAGGTTTAATCATTTCAAAGTGGCATTCCTTAGCTTTACTGATCTGATACTTTTCTTTCAGGTATTGATGCTTTCAAGATCCCAACCAATTTATTGCCTGGGCCCCATGAAAACAAAAGTAACAGATTTCACCCCTTGTGCAGGCAGGGTCTAATGACCCATTGTCAGCATGACAGAAGACAGAACGTCGACCATTTTCCCCTTAAGGATTTTGTTTTTTTGCTTTTTGGGTCACACCCGGCGATGCACAGGGGTTACTCCTGGCTCTGGACTCAGAAATTACTCCTGGCGGTGCTCGAGGTACCATATGGGATGCTGGGAATTAAACCCAGTTCTGCCACTTGCAAGGCAAACACCCTACCCACTGTGCTATCATTCTAGCCCCTCCCCTTAAGGATTTAAGGTGGTGAAACTTCTAAGGGAGAATATGATATAGTAGGTAGGTTGGGGAAGTCCCCTCCCCTGCATCATGGTAATAAAATTTCTCTTAAGTAATAAAGCCACCAGTCAGTCTTAAGTCTGATCCACCTAGTGGATACAGAAAGCAAGACCTGATAAGACCACCAGCAGATGACCCTGAGGGGACTAGATCCCTCCCTGCAGAAAGGGCATGGATGGAATTACTTGAGAACCCTCAATTCCTTTCTTTAATCTGATTAACCCTCAGCTATCCCAGACCAGAGAAGCCTGGACCCAGCCTCCAAGAGAAGATCCAGCAGGAATAAAAGTCAAGAAAAGAAGTTTTCAGAAGACCACTACCATTTAGTAACAACCCTAAACAATGGATGACTCTTACCTAGCCAGAAAGCCCCATGTGGGGGAGCTTGGGAAAACCCTATAAAAGCCATATTGATCAGAGAGGCCATGTGCAGCTGCCTGAGTGTATGTGCTGCTTGTGCCCAAGTGGCAAAGCACATGTAGTGCCCAAGCACATGTGTCACCCACATCTCCCCTTTTGAGATGTGTACTTTCTTATCAAATATTGGAGTGTGTAGGAGCTCTCTCTGCCCTTGGAGAAGTCCATGTTCTCTCTTGAGCATGTTACTCTCTCTCTTTCTCTATGTCTCCCCCTCTCTCTCTCTCGATTCCCTCCCTCCTCACCTTCAAAAAATTTCCAAATAAAATCTGTTTTACTTCATTGTTCATCTACTCCTAAAATTATTCTCTGAAAGGCAAGACAAGAACTTGGTAATCCTGGCTAAAGTCTAGGACTGACTTTCCTTTCCTGCAAAGAGAAATTTCTTGTCCCAACCTGAGTCTGTGGCTTCTTGAGAAACTGGGTGGCAAGGATCAACCCCCATGCTGAGAAGACCAAGTTGGATGTCAGGTGTGGCTTGACGGCCACTTGGTGGGGTAGTGGGGCTCTGACCCGTGCCCAGCAGGGGCTCTTGCAGACTTTATTAGTCCTAGTCTTCTCAGCTGAGTCTCGGGTGGCAGAGGCAGATCAGGAGAAAGTGATAGTCTCTCTCCTCCCCGCTTCACATAATCCACCATGGGGCCCTATCAATATCAATAAGAGAAAGAAAACCCAAATAAATTGAACCAAGGATGAAAGAGGAGAAATTTTATTTATTTATTTATTTATTTTTGTAGGGAAGTTTCTTGATATCAAGTCACTTCTGGGACATGGCATTGGAGAGCTGGAGTGGCCCCTACTGGGCCACCAGCTTTCTCATCTTCAAGGCTGATACAATTTTATTTTTATTTTATCTCTTTAATTTTATTTTTTATAAAGTTGTTCACAGTGATTTATGACATTCAATATTCCAACACCAATTCCACCTCCATTACACCTTCCCACAACCATTGTTTCCTATCTTCCCAACCACCACCCAACCCTGCCCCAATAGCAGGCCCTAAATGATTTATTTTGTATTGCTTGTTATGATTGATTCACTAAAACATGATCAAAACAGATTTCCTTAAAAGAAAGTGTGAAGATTGTTGTATCTCAACCTGGAGTCATTAAGTTCTTGTATAAAAAGATTACTAACATGCCTTTTATCAGCTAAGCCCTGTGGTTGCCTTCTATCTTACATCCCATCCAACGTGGTGTGCTACGCCCAGTATATCAGTGATGTGGAGTTTGAGATGTGGCTGCATGCTCTAGGAATTCTAAAATTTAGATGGAGTGATACAACTGGGGTTACATTACTTTAGACTCCAGAGCATTCCTGAAGCTCACTGATCTCTTTTGGGATTTATTTATGAGTCTCTAGATCATGGGCAGTTAATGAGCTTATTTGGTGTGCACCGAGGCAGTTTATGGGCATTATTGCTAGGCTCCAGGAGAACAGGGAGCTGGAGGTAGATTGCCTCTCTCTGACTCCATGGAAGCCTGGAGATTTTGGTCACAAAATCCACATGCCTTTCAACAGATTCATTCATGGATGATGAGCCTTTCTAGCCCAGCTGTGAGCACAGCAGTGATTGGGTTCTGGAGGTTTTTGGCTGCCACGGCTCTGCTGGGGCAGGTAGGGGGACTTACCTGCATCCCTCTGGGGTATCCTTGATCTGAAATTCAGCCTGGTGTGGGGTCTGGAGGCATCTCATAGGGGAGAAATTTTAACAGCTACCTCAGAAATACAAAAGTTCATGAAAGATTACCATGAGCAACTTAATGTTGTTCGTAGTAACCAGTAAGCTAGTTATCCTAGAAGAAATGGGTGAATTCTTTGAATTGTACTACCTTCCAAGATTTAATCAGGAGGAAGTGGAATATCACCAGTAAGTAATCACCAGTAAGTAATCACTGTTACTGTCATCCTGTTGCTCACCGATTTGTTCGAGTGGGCACCAGTAACGTCTCTCATTGAGAGACTTATTGTTACTGTTTTTGGCATATCCAAGTAATAACCAGTAACTAAAAAAAACACAAAGAAATTAACAACTTCCCACGGAAAAAAATCTCTGTTCAGGTGGGTTCACTGGAAAGTTCTATCAGACCTTTAGAGAAGAGTGACTACTTATATGCCTTAAGCTGTTCCAAAAATTGAAAAGAGCATGAATCCTTCCTAACAGTTTCTATGAAGCAAATATAACTCTAATATCAAAATCAGATAAAATTTAAAACTACAGATTGATATTACTGATGATCATTGACACAAATATTATCAACAAATTCTTAGATAACAAAATTAAACAACATAGCAAAGGATCTTACAGTATGTTATAGAGGAATTCATTCCTGTGATGCAAGTAAGGTTCAACATATAAAAATCAATATGATACATTATACTAAAGAGGAAATATTCAAAATCTATAATAATATCAAGATGCAGATAAATTTTTATGTGATTAAACATCCATTTAAGTTAGAAACCTTTAACAAAATGGGGACAGAAGGAATGTACCTCAAGATTGTAATGACCACTTAAAACAACATCATACTCAATGAAAAGTTTTTCCTTGACATCAGGCACTAAGTCAAGCTGTCCACATTTTCCATTATTAATAAATATAGTTTTGGAAATCCTAACCAAGTGCAACCAGGCACGAAAAAGGAATAAAATGTTTTCAGATTTTCAAAGAACATTCAAACTACTATTATTTGTAGATGAAACAACAGTGTACACAGATGATCTTAAATACAACACATAAATAACACCTCAAAAAATAAACTAGTACACCAAAGCAATAGGTTACAAAATCAATACGCAAAAATTAACTGTGCTTCTATGTGAAAATAATGTGAAAAAGAAACAAAAAGGTAGTCCTATTTTAAAAAGTGTCCAGAACATCAAATACTTAGGAATCACCTTAGCAAAGGGTGTGAAAACTTTAAAAACTATAATTCACTATTAAAAGACTTAGAAGAGAATAAAATATTTGCACTCTATACATTAGATAAAGGGATAAGGCTCAACAACAACAAAAATAACAACAAAACCTCCAAAAATTTAATCAGCAGAGTAGATGAACAGACATTTCCTCAAAGAAGACAGGTGAATGGTGAGTAGCATACAACTAGTTACCTATTATCAAGCATATGTAATCAAAACAAGAGTGAGATACCATCTCATATCAGTGCGAATGATGTACATAAAAAAATACTTGAAACAAACAGTTTTGATAGGGATGTAAAAAGCACCCTCATCCACTGTTGGTGGGAATTTCACTTGGTTGAGTCTATAAGGAAAATAGGATGAATTGCCTCAAAAATATAAATAAAGCTCCTGTACAATCAAACAATCTCATTTCTTGGCATATACCCCTGAAAGACAGACAACAATTCATTTGAAAAGATATATGCACACCTATGTTCATCACAGTGTTCAGTATGTACCTAGTATATAGAAGCAGTTCCAATGCCCAGTGACAGATGAGTGGATAAAAGCATTGTGGGATATATAAACAATGGAATGCTATGCAGCTTTAAGAAAAGATAGAATCTTACATTTAGCTGCAATATGAATTGAGCATATTGTTAGGTAGGTACGTTGAGCAAATAATATGAGGGAGAAGGAGAAACATTGATGATATCATTCACCTGTGGAATATAGAAAAGATGAAATAAGGAAATAGACACTAGTGAATGTGACAAATTTAGATTATCAAACAATAGAAGAAGGAGAGGCAGAGCATGAATAGGTATACTAGCATGTTTAGGGACAGCACTAAAGAGTTGTGAGAATTTTGGTGGTGGTAGTGGAGCACAGTAACTTTACATTAATACCATAAATGTTGACAGTATTATGACCAAATTACAAATTTACAATGAAACCACTATATCACTGTATCATTGTCATCCTGTTGCTCATTGATTTGCTCGAGTGGGCACCAGTAACATCTCCATTGAGAGACTAGAGCTGTTATGGATTCCACAGGACATCAAAAGACCGTGTGGCAACCCACCTATGAGATGATCAGACTTCGTCAAAACCCTGAAGAAACAGTTTGAGGCTCTTCGTGTTCCTGGAGCAAGCAGATGCCATTGGGCTACACTAGCATGTGACAGGGACGAATTGAGGCGTTACTGGTGCCTGCTCGAGCAAATTGAAGATCAACAGGATGACAAGTGATACAAGTGATGTGAATTAAGCAATAGATCTCAAGAAAAGAGACAAAATTTTAGAGTCCGGTATATCTGAGTAATCACTATATCACTGTCATCTCGTTGCTTGTCAATTTACTCAATCGGGCACCAGTAATGTCTCTATTATACTCAGTGCTGAGATTTTATCATCCTCTCCTTACTTGTCTTTCCAAATGATTGGAGGCTCTTTCAGGGTCAGGGAAATGAGACCTATTGTTACTGTTTTTGGCATATCAAATATGCCATGGGTAGATTGCCAGGCTCTCCCAAGTGGTCAATTGACTCTCAGTAGCTTGTCAGATTCTCAAAGAGGGAGAACTTGGCTATTAGATATCCGGGAGCTTGATTTTATAGTCACCAGGGGCAGTCTCTGGGTGTGACTGCCTAGCTACTGGAAAATGGGGGAATCTGGGTGGAAGAGGCCCAGTCCCAATCTGAGCAGCCTTGGATATTTCGGCCCTGGATCCCACATACCTGGGTTCCTCCACCGGTTCCCCCATGCATGAGGCTCATCCGAACATGTGGAGAGTGGCCCTGAGCATGGCCGTGGCTGGGTTCTGGAACCCAAGGTTCGGGAGGGTGGAGTGGGAAACACAACCCGTCCCCTCTGAGGGGCCCTGGTGAAGACAGCCTCTGAGTAATGAACTACATAAATTCCTCCCTCCTTTTCTAGTGAAAAGTGTCTTACCCTTCTAGTCTTTTTAGAAGTAAGGACCCAAATTCCTACAGTTAAAATTCAATTTTAAAATGTATTTCAAAAATTTATTTAAATCACTACAAATTAAAAATTACAAAGATATTTATGATTACTCTTCAAGTGCATGTTATTCTAATGCCAATCCCTGTGCCTACTATCTTTCACCAATGTCTGAGTTTCCCTCCTGCTCCCCAGACTCCTCTCAGCAGGTACCTTCCCCTTCTCCACAGTCACAGAGCTCTCTTTCCTAAGAGAGCTCTTTTTTCCTCTACCCCGCCCCACTTCCAAGATTCCTACTGGAGACCTGTTCTTCTCTTTGTTTCTATTGCCATTGGCATTGACATTCCACTATGAAATTTCTTTATCGCCCAAATATGAGAGAGGTTATTCTGAGTCTGTTCCTCTCTCGTTGACTGATTGCACTCAACATGGTAATCACCACAGTTAAGTAACATTCCATTGTGTAGACGCATCATAATTGCCTATCCAGTTACCTGTTCATGGGCATTTGGGTTGTTTCAATATTTTGACTATTGCATATAGTACTGCAGTGAACATAGTAGTGCAGATATATTTTTTTGCTTTGTGCTTTTGGGCCCTTGGAGTATATTCATACGAGTGGAATTTTGCTGGGTCATATAGAAGCTCAATCCTAATTTTTGTTGAGGAATGTCCATATTGTCTTCCCAAATGGCTGGATCAGTCAACATTCCCACCAGCAGGGAATAAGAATCAGTCCCCCCCCCACACACACAGCCTTGCCACACTGTTTGCTCTTGATTTTTTTTTCTGATGAGTGAAGGTTCCGTGATGTATGGCATTTTTAGAATTTATATTTTTGTTTCGTTTTAAGGCCATACCTGACTATGCTTGTGGGTCATTCTATATAGTACTTGGTGGGCCCATATATGTGGTGTTAAGTATTGTGGAATGGTCATATGCAAGGTAAGTACCCTTCTCCACTGTATTATCACTCTAAACCCAAAATGTCAGCTTTTAAGAATGTCAGACCTATGAACATCTAATTAGATTGTGAATCTGAATCAGGATAAACTCAAGAGAGCAATTCAGGTCTGTAATTATTAACTGTAAGATACCAACATGAGATAATATCCCAAATAAAGATCCTAACCCTGGAAAGAGTTCTATAAGCAAATCAGGATAATCACATGTGGCAGATGTTCATTCATTAGCATTACATTTCATGGGAAATAAAATGTTGGCTAAACTTATATTTACCTCTTTCATTAAAAACTTGCATGAAAATGTGTTGGGTTTTGGCATGTGTGGAAACCAATCCTTAGAAATATGGGTCACACTTTCCTCCTACTCTACACATTTCAGTGCCAGCATCCTTGAAAAGATTGGAAATATTACACAATTGTAGTTTGACTTGTTGGAAAAGAAGACTATGATTCAGAAAGTTGGAACAATTTGGGGGGAAATGAAAATAGAAGTATACCCCCCCAAAATGGGGCTTACCATTGAAGACAGAATCTATGAAAGAATGAGGAAAAGACCTAAGCAAAAATTTATAAGATTATGTGTAGAATTTACTTTATTTTTTGTAGAAGAAGACTCACAGCCACTGGTGCTCAGAGCGTACTCCTGGCTCTGCGCTCACAATAACCAATGTCTGGAAACAACCTAAGCACACAAGAATAGATGAGTGGTTAAGGACACTGTTCCTACATGGGATGGTTCTAAGGGTATAATTGAATAAAGTCAGTGAGAAGGAAAGGGACGGATACAAAATGATCTCTCATATGTGTATATAAGAAGCATATAAGAGAGCAATGAATGCTCAAAGGCAACAGAGCTGATGATCTGATATGCAGAACTAAGCTTATCTGAGATATGGGACAGGGAAAGGCTCTTAAGACATTGGTGGGGGCTGGAGAGATAGCACAGCGGGTAGGGCGTTTGCCTTGCACGCGGCTGACCCGGGTTCAAATCCCAGCATCCCATATGGTCCCCTGAGCACGGCCAGGGGTAATTCCTGAGTGCAGAGCCAGGAGTAACCCCTGTGCATCACCAGGTGTGACCCAAAAAGCAAAAAAAAAAAAGACATTGGTGGAGGAAACTGGGCACATTAGTGGTAGATAGGGAGTTTTAATGATGTATGGAAGAAACTGTAATTGACAGTATTAAGAATCATAGTACATCAATAAAAATGGAGAAATTATGGACACAAAGGGAAAATGCAAGTGGGAAAAGTTTAGGACTGGAAGTAAATGTTCTTGCTAATTAGAGTTTTCAAGATCCTAACCACCCTCACTCTTTACTACTACGGTTTCAGCTGCTCTTGGAAGCCACACTAAGGCCTATCTAGAGCTACTGAATTATAGGAAGGCACACTCACTTTATCTACAGATACCCATCTGTCCAGTATGCTTCTACCTTCAACAAACCTAACCATCATAACACTGATAGTATCTTATATCCCAGGACCTCCTATTCTACCCATAGACAGTTATCTATTATATTAGAAGCTATTTCATATAATCAGTTGAATGTGTTTCCTTTAGATCACTCCAGCCTAGATATATAGAAGTTATCACAGAGAAACCAAAATTCTAACTTATGTGTTGACTATCAGATATATTTCAAACCATTTATTTTTTCATATTTAATATAACATTATTCAATTTATATTCATTGATATTGTAAAAATCTGTGCCATATTTTGCTTGAACATTAACTTTTCAACTTGCACTGAGTCTGTCACTGAGTTGAAGTAAAATGAATCTGCTTATGCCTTTTTTCATGAGCAGCAATTTTTTCCCCTGAGGTTTAATTACTCAACACATTAAGTAAGAAAAAGTATAGTGTTTATTATGTTTAAGTTAAAATAGGTGAATAAATAAATCATGTTAGTGTTTTCATAATGCTTAAAGTCTTGTAGAATAATAATGTTTCTCTAGAAATGGCTTGACCAGTTATATTTCATGATGATCACTTGTATCACTTGTCATCCCGTTGTTTGTTGATTTGTTTGAGTGGGCGCCAGTAACGTCTCCATTCATCCCTGTCTCGTGCTAGTGTAGCCCAATGGTGTCTGCTTGCTTCAGGAACAGGAAGACCATTCATTCAGGGTCTTGATGAAGAAGTCTGACCTTCTCATAGGTGGGTGGCCATGTGGTCTTTTCACATCCTGTGGAATCCATTGATAACAGCTCTAGTCCAGCGGTCATCTCTAAATTGCATTACATGTCCAGCCCATCTGATTTTTGATGCGTTGGCAAACAAAACAGTGTCCCTGATTCTTGATCATTGATGGAGGTTGGAACTCCATATTCCTTCTCTCACTTGAGTGAAATGTGATACGCCAAGCATAGCTCTTTCGATTCCTCTTTGGGACACCCAAATAGTGTTCTCATCCTGTTTTCATAGGGCCCAGGTCTCTGAGGCATATGTTAGTGCAGAAACAATGGTGGAGTCGAAAAGATGTGCCAGGATCTGGAGGTTCTTCATCCTTTTAACCACTCTTTTGACACTCTTGAAGGCGTTCCATGCTTCTCTCTTCCTCCTGCGCAGTTTAGGTGCCAGATCATGTCATGTTGAGTTCTCGACCTATGTACTCATAACCACTGTATTCAGAGATGTTCATTCCATTGAGGGCAAATGGAACACCAGGAACTAGTCCATTTCTCATGAACATTGTCTTCGTGAGATTCAGCTGCAATCCAACCTTTCCACACTCGAAGTTGGCCAGCATTCATGCCGCTTGGCTGATATTTGGTGTTATGAGAACGATTTCATCAGCAAAGTGTAGATGGTGTAGTTGCCGACTACATCATTCCCATTCCTTCCCATTTCCGTCATGGCATGATGTTCTCCAGGGTGGCACTGAAGAGCTTCAGTGAAATGGTGTCACCCTGCGGAACCCCTCTCTTTATGTCGATGATCACTTCTTTGTAGAATGGTGAAATCCTCGTGGTGAATCCATAATAAAGCTCATGGAGGATCCTGATGTACTGAGTTTGAACGCCCTGTTTGGCTAGGGCTTCGATGACTGCTTCAGTCTCAACAGAATCAAAGGCTTTCTTTAAATCAATGAAAGTTAGACAGAGCGGTATCTTGAACTCTTGCAAAACCTCAATGAACTTGGCCACTGTGTGCTAAATCATTTTTGGAACCTGGCTTGCTCACATGGTTGTCCTTCATCCAGTGTTCTACCAATTCTATTCAGGATGACTCGAGCGAATAACTTGTAGATGACAGACAAGAGGCAGGTCAGGCAATAGTCGCCAATGTTGTGGAGGTC